>NC_064617.1:106358699-107561913 GCF_023898315.1 Schistocerca nitens
ACCATCACGCCGGGTGATACACCAGTATGGCGATGACGAATACACGCTTCCAATGTGCGTTCACCGCGATGTCGCCAAACACGGATGCGACCATCATGATGCTGTAAACAGAACCTGGATTCATCCGAAAAAATGACGTTTTGCCATTCGTGCACCCAGGTTCGTCGTTGAGTGCACCATCGCAGGCGCTCCTGTGATGCAGCGTCAAGGGTAACCGCAGCCATGGTCTCCGAGCTGATAGTCCATGCTGCTGCAAACTTCGTCGAACTGTTCGTGCAGATGGTTGTTGTCTTGCAAACGTCCCCATCTGTTGACTCAGGGATCCAGACGTGGCTGCACGATCCGTCACAGCCATGCGGATAAGATGCCTGTCATCTCGACTGCTAGTGATACGAGGCCGTTAGCAGTGCGTTCCGTAATCTTAACCCACCGATTCCATATTCTGCTAACAGTCATTGGATCTCGAGCAACGCGAGCAGCAGTGTCGCGATACGATAAACCGCAATCGTGATAGGCTACAATCCGACCTTTATCAAAGTCGGAAACGTGATGGTACGCATTTCTCCTCGTTACACGAGGCATCATACCAACGTTTCACCAGGCAACGCCGGTCAACTGCTGTTTGTGTATGGGAAATCAGTTAGAAACTTTCCTCACGTCAGGACGTTGTAGGTGTGGCCACCGGCGCCAACCTTGTGTGAATGCTTTGAAAAGCTAATCATTTGCATATCACAGCATATTCTTCCTGTCGGTTAAATTTCGCGTCTGTAGCAAGTCATCTTAGTGGTGTAGCAATTTTAATGGCGAGTAGTGTACTTATTTCCGCAGAGTGTGGGGGTCGTAAGCATGCCTCTGATGTGATCGGACGTATTTTTGTGCGAACATTGTAATTTCGGCTTTGTTAAAGTGAAAAATCAAAAGACTGCATGATATAATAAAATGTGAGACAATATATTTATGTAAAAACAAGAAGTCTACAACAACAATCTTCGAATTTATTTGGTTCAGTCCAACCTTGTGGACCTAGAATATGAGATTTTCAGCTTCAAGAATCAGACGCCAAGACGAGCTAACCTGAAAGTTTATTGTAACCTTCACCCCTGTCAAATCTTCATGAAAGACTTTAATATGGTCAATAGATGGACGTAGAAAGAAGGGGGTGAGATTACAAGGTTAGACTTGAAAGCAGCGGGACTTGGAATGGTTAGAGCTGGAAAGTAAACTTACTGCTCCTAGTCGCGGAGGGAGGGAGGAGGAGCGGGGCGGCAAGGCAGTAATTCGGCCGTAGTCCTTTTGAAGAAACCAGTGGATAGGGATAACTTTTTTTCCTGCCCATAACGATTGCATTTGCTGTGCCACTCACTTCATTTCAGAGCCGTGACGAGGGACAGCCATAAAAGTTACGCAATCAATTTCTTGTTTGCTAGCAGGTAAATGTGTGCAGTCCTGTTACAAACTGAATTTCCCGCCCCGCCAGAGCAGCCAAAACAAAATGGCGCCACCTGCAGCCACTTTATCACCGGGCTGTGCTATTTTGTTTCGTCGCAATGGCGGAGTGCTGCGACACTGTGGCTCGGTGTGTACCAGAACTGCGCGCAAATGCCTGCAAACAAACAAGAAAATCACACACACGCACACGATATATACACATGTTTACATTTGACGTGGTGTCCAGAATTCTGCTGTACGAACAGCGTTATCATTGGCGAAACCGTATCGTCCCTCGAGACAGGTTCTGCCAGGTCCCTGCAGTTGAGTAGGTGTTGGTGGTCTTGACGTTCACCACACTCATATAGCTCGTCCTCTGAGATGTATCCCCATTTCTTCATGTTTACCTTACCCCAAGATAGTCCAATTCTCAGTCTTTTGAAGACGTTCCTTGGTGGTGACCTGCAGCAAGTTCTTCTTTGGCGTCATCCCAATATTCCTCTGATGATGAACTACGCCAGAGTTGTATTCTGCGCATTGCAGGTGGTGTCGGAATTGGTTGTGCTGTCTGCAGGAAACTTTTTCACGATTTCAGTCTTGGTTACTGATGTTTAAGTCCAAACAGTGGCTATTTTGGGTCTGTCTCCTGCTTCTTTAAACCACTTCAGCTGCAGTTCTCCTTCGGATATCTGGAGGTGCTATACCCAAGAGGTAGTAGATTTTAACAACGGGGTTTTCCCGCTGGCAGTATGTCACAATGCGTCCTGTTTCATTTACACCTGATTAATTGTGGTGTTAAGCTAGAAGCTATTGCGTTTTCTTATTATTTTAAAGCTACGTGTTCTTAGACGTGGCAATGTTGATTATTTGTGACATTAGGACTGGCAATGGGTTGAGCAATTTAAATGCCGAGATAGTGTCGAGGGATTGAATAGGAAGTTTCAGCTGTGTGCAGGAACCGATAGCTAAGTAGACAGTTGCTTCAAGGTTTGCTATTTGCCGAGACCCAACACATGCTGACGAATTTAGCTATCGCACACATATCCAGCAGAATGCCACGTGTGCTCGGAAAAAAAGGATATGCGAAATATAAATACTTACCAACGATACCTGAACTATATTCATTACCTGTAGCCCTTTCGACGCTAAATACTTTTTTGTAAATGCAAATGAAATGGAAGTACCTGAACATTTAGTCTTGGTAACGCCGAGTGATAACAAGATACTGTGCAAAAACAGACATAATGTCTGGTGGGATAGCAGCACTCACTTTGTATAATGTTACTTATAATCCGTCTTGATTGCAAATTTTTTTTTTATTCATATGATGTGACGCAGCATGTGAAAGTTGCTGGATTTGGACGGGTTACTCCTGTAACTGAAGTATCAGATTTGAAGATGGTTCTGAATGAACCGAAACCGCATCATGTGACGCAGCATGTGAAAGTTGCTGGATTTGGACGAGTTACTCATGTAACTGAAATATCAGATTTGAAGATGGTTCTGAATGAACCGAAATCGGTCATATGAATAAAAAAAATTTGCAGTCAAGACGGATTATAAGTAACATTATAACAAGATACACTTCCGGATAACCAGCACAGTCGTTGTGCGGCAGCTGGGAGCTAGCACATCTGCGTGCAGAATGACGGCCGTGGTCGCACGCTGGAAAGAGTAAAAGTTATCTGAAATAAATCAGTACTTATTAATGTCAGAATAACATACAGCACTGGAACATTGATCGCTGTTGGCCAAACAGTGTGGATAAACAGTTACATTTGTACGTGCTATAGACGTGACGCACAGAAAAGAAACGAGAACGCAGAAATATTTTCCCATTTTGTTCGTCATTCATGTTTTTACGGTGACTAATTGTAAGAAGACGTTCTTTCACCTCAGCTGTATTCCAGAGCTGAATCAGATTCCTGGCCGACGTAGGACGGCACGATTTCCAAATGCGGAGAGCGTCTGCCATGCTTGCTGGCTCACGGAAAGCGAGGAGGAGGCGTGCGTGATAGGAGGCAAGCTGTAATGGCAAATGACGTGGGGTGGGAAAAGCAGTAGCTTTACGTGTCATAAAAAATTCCTCTTTAATTTTGTTTTTCGTTACGCCGGTTGCTGCGTCTCCCGCAGCAGCGGCGAGGTCGCGGGGGGCGGTCGAAATAATAATTTCATGAGGAAAGCCCTTTCCTCTGGGGAACACTACACAAGCCCGGGTAATGACATTCATTAAAAAGAAGCCTAAGAATGAAGATGGCTGCGCGGTCCGCGCGCTTGTAATAGGAAATGTCAGAAAGCTTTTATACCTCTGCGAGGATAGCGGGAGTAGAGCAGAGCCGAGGAGGAGGGGAGCCGGCCCTTTTTTATTTTTACGGTCGTCATTCCATACGACGTCATTACGCCGTTAAAAAATAATAAGCGGCTCGGAGTGACAGCCGCTAGCGCGCCGGGCACTTAGCCGACCGCAGCTCGCGGGTGGGGTGTGTAGGGGAAGGGGGTGGGGGCGGGAGGGGGGGGGAAGCCACGCCCAGACGCGTCTAATGACGCTTACCTTCCGGCGGCGGCGGCGGCGACGGCCGGTAAACAGGCGCTAGCCGCTACCTGCTGCTCGTGCTGCAGCGTACGGACAGATCAACCGGCCGTCTCGCGTTCGCCAGTCGGCCAAGATATATCCCCGTCGTAAAACTAGGCTGCGCAGGGCCATTTCCGTCCACCTCACCCCGTTTCGCCCTTCGCCCTGATACGTTGCCGTGACCGGTACCATCTGACCGATCAATAAGATTTGATATTTGCGTGTGATTGATTTTCCCTTTGTTCCAAAGATCGTCGTCGTCGTCGTCGTTGTTGTTGTTGTTGTTTGTGTTTTTCGATTCCGAAGGACTCTTGCTTGTGGACATTGTACCAAGTTGAACCACTATAAATTATGATGCATATGTGACGACAATGAAGAAAATTCGCCAGCCGGAGTGACCGAGCGGTTCTAGGCGCTACAGTCTGGAACCGCGCGACCGTTACGGTCGCAGGTTCGAATCCTGCCTCGGGCATGGATGTGTGTGATGTCCTTAGGTTGGTTATGTTTAAGTAGTTCTAAGTTATAGGGGACTGATGACCTCAGAAGTTAAGTCCCATAGTGCTCAGAGCCATTTGAACCATTTTTGAAGAAACTTAAAGGCTCGACTGAATCGTGTTCGACCACATTGGAAAAAGCAGGATGTTTTGCTGTTGCACGACAATGCACGGCCACATGTCAGTCAAAAAACCATGGAAGCGATCACAAAGATTTGATACTTGCGTGTGATTGATTTTCCCTTTGTTCTAAAGATCGTTGTTGTTGTTGTTGTTTGTGGTAGTGGTGGTGGTTGTCGTGAGGGTATTGTCTTCTGTCCGAAAACACCTTTGATGCAGCTGCGTACGCTAGCCTATCCTTTGCAAACCTGTCTACCTTCTTCTGCGTTCACAACTACGTTTTTGGCAGAAGGTTCATAGACGCACTTTCAGACTATTTTTCGACTGTTCCACTCCCGAATAGCACGTCAGAAAAATGAACAGCTAAAAGTTTCCGTGCGAGCTCTGATTTCTATGTTGTTTTATTACGATGCTTATTTCTCCCTATGTACGAGGGTAACTCCAAAAGAAATGCACACTGTTTTTGTAAAAATACAGTTTTCATTCTGCATGTGTGAAAGTTGTACAGCGTGTAGATACATCGTTCCTGCTTGTTTTCAAACTTAGTTCAACCTGTTCCCGTGAGTGGCGCCGTCACAGCGTGTCTTCAATATGGCTGCTACACTTGACGTTCGTCAGAAGTAACGTGCTGTCATAGAATTCCTGTGCTGTGAAAACGAGACAGTGGGAAACATCCACAAGAGGTTGAAAAAGGTGTATGGAGATGCTGCTGTCGATCGCAGTACAGTTAGTCGGTGGGCAAGCAGGTTACGTGATGAAAGCGGGCACGGCAATATTGCGGATTGTCCTCGCAGCGGCAGGCCTCGTACTGCACACACTCCAGACAATGTGCACTGTGTTAAGGAATTGGTGACTGCTGACAGACGCATCACAGTGAACGAATTGTCACGGTACGTTGGGATAGGGAAAGGAAGTGTTTGCAGAATACTGAAAGTGTCGGCAAAATCAGGCACGGCCACATGTCAGTCAAAAAACCATGGAAGCGATCACAAAACTCGGATGGACAACACTGAAACACCCACCTTAAGAGTCCTGACCTGGCTCCTTGTAACTATCATCTCTTTGGGAAACTGAAAGACTCTCTTCGTGGAACAAGATTTGGATATGATGACTCCCTTGCGCACGCTGCCAAACAGTCGCTCCGACAGGTTGGTCCAGAATTTTACCATGCGGGTATACAGGCGCTGGTTTCAAGATGGCGTAAAGCAGTTGAGAGAGATGTAAACTATGTGGAGAAATGAAAATATTGTTCCTAAAGGATGAATCTACACACTGTAAAACTTTCAAACATGAGGAATAAAAGCTGGATTAGAAAAAAAAAATAGTGTGCATTTCTTTTGGAAGTGACCCTCGTATAACTGGCACTCAAATGAAAACGAGACGTGTGGAAAAAATTAGCCAAGTGCGATTATGACAAGCTCATCGAGGGTTCCCTACAAACTTAATTATATATAGGAAGGCAGTTCATCCATCTTGGGAATAGACAGTCTCAACGATTTTTGCTTGTTATCGATATTTATACTGGCAATATATTGGTCCCGGAAATTCCAAGATCGTATCAAAATCTGTACACTAGTTCCTCAGACTAGGCCGGACACGCCGGCCGCGGTGGTCTCGCGGTTCTAGGCGCTCAGTCCGGAACCGCGGGACTACTACGGTCGCAGGTTCGAATCCTGCCTCGGGCATGGATGTGTGTGATGTCCTTAGGTTAGTTAGGTTTAAGTAGTTCTAAGTTCTAGGGGACTGATGACCTCAGAAGTTAAGTCCCATAGTGCTCAGAGCCACTAGGCCAGACATAAGAAAAGAAGCGAGCAGTGTACATATGTAGAGAGAGAAGATTTAATAACCCATTTTTGTTTTCTTACTAAAACATTATATCGTTTTACATTCTATGTTTGTATGCAGTAATGTTATACATTATGCTTTTGACGGGTGACGTCTAATTCCACTTGGGAACCACGACCGTATTACTGTCAATACATTTCGGATAGATGGCAGCACCGGTCTTAAAGATTTAAATCCTTTATTTTACAGATCGATTTTGGTCACTCTGTGACCATATTCAGTGCTAAAAATACATAAGAACCATCAGACATTAGGATCTTAACACAAAAATGGCTCTATTTATAACAACCACCAAAGAATACAGAACAGGAAATATACAGAATCTCGTACACACCAAACATTTCGAATCTTGTAGGCCCATATCATAATGCCACAACATTTTCCATGAGGTGTAACGTGTACTATGATGACTACTTCCAACAGATATCTTCACTTTTACTGCATACAATAATCTTGAATTACAGGAGAATCTGTCTTGTGACCTCAGCAGTTGCCGATCCAGCGTATAATGAGCTTATAGCTTACACAGCCAACTAGCTAAGATCAGTGTACCAAAACAAGCGTCGTAATGCCCTCTACATTGCAAAGCGAACAACACGCACCCATCAAATCCAGCAAATACCATTACTAGAAAAACTAAAGTTTACAAAAACATAACTTTTAAAATCACATGACAATTTTTTACCGTCAGAACTTATAGCAAAACTTTACAAAACATAGTAGAGGCATAATAAAAGTACATTAAATTACGCTGTCTGACGTAAAATATAAGATAATTCTTTTAAAGGAGTATACATAGCGTAAACGCATATAGTAATTTCTTAAAAACAAATACAGAAGTGTTAACATCAGAAACGTCCTTTAAACATTTCCAAAGCTTCGATTAAATGTAAAAACATTAATCCTTTATAATGGGACGTTGCGCCCTCTCGTATCATATTTGAATACTTGACCAACCTTGGAAATCGCATGGGGAGAGACCGCGACTGCATGGAGATTGTGTAAAGGCGTCCCTGCGAAACTCCACGCAACTCGTATCGCACGATACACGGGGAGTGAAATTTCGAGGGAGAGCTACATCTGTCTCTGTCGTTAGTTTCTCAATAAAAGTCTTATTTTCGCGTAAAAAAATAAAACCACAGTTTTGAGATTCGCGCGTGTTTTCTACTATTTAGTCGTTTTCATTCTTTTGAGGAAACTATTCGGTAAGAAAATATTATTTTTGCGCATATTATAGCCACACTTTGCAGCCTGATAATGCACTTGCTTTCTTTTCGTTATGACTCAAAGTTAAGTACAATACCGAGCGTATTTTGAATAGTTTGCGGCAAAAAAAAATTTTGTCGCTGGCAAGCTACTAGTGCTCACGGAACGTAGCTAACATATCGAAATAGTTTTTAACGGTGGGAAGAGCGTCATAGCTGTATCCATTCTCGAGAAAATAACGTGAGATATTTTGGAGTCAGTCCGCGGTGATGGCACCTACGGCCACATGCGCGGAGCTTCCTCGTGTTCCTCTTTTTCATGGTGTTGATGCAAACCGAAGCTGTAACTGAAAGAAAAGCTTAAAGTAATGAAAAGACAACGGATGTAATCCGCTCATGACGCTGACTGTATGTGTTTTCTGCCTGTTTTTAGGATACAATATCATCTGTATTATTTTTTCTTAGCGTTACCTATATATTTATTCGCTCATCTATGTATGCTGGGTTCACTTTTCAATCGCTATTTTAACTGAGCGCGCTGCGAATTATTGACACTTTCTTCTATTGGTTGTTTCGAATGACGCACGAGCGATAGAATTGCGCTCAATCGAAATGTAACAAGGCTCCTGAAGTGTACTCTATATCGGTGCAGCTAACGCACTCTTCTACACTAAAACAACCGAAATAAACAATAGGAAAACAAAACCGGTTCTACGGTCGGATAATGCAGCTGTGCGTGTAGAAGACAACGCTACTTTGTCTTTTAATATTGTCTTGTACAGGAAAGAGTAGGAAATAAGGGACTTTTGTGTTACTATATAACTACTGAATTGAACTCGTAATACATTTCCTCCAGAGAGAAGCGTACGAAATCCACATAAAACTTTTGATTTACCATCTAAAACTGTAGTTGGGATCCAGATCACAATTGAAGGTTTTTTCGCATCTTTCTTGTTTTCACTCATTGTTTCAAGAAAGTTTGTACACCATGCTACGGTGTCCTCCTCCTCAACCAGAAATGTTCTATTTTTACATTCTTTACACTCCAGACAATGTGCAGAGAGTTGACGAATTGGTGACTGCTAACAGACGCATCACAGTGAACGAATTGTCACGCTACGTGGGGATAGGGGAAGGAAGTGTTTTGGAGAATACTGAAAGTGTTGGCGTTAAAAAAGGTTTGTGCCAGGTGGGTTCCCAGGATGTTGACAGTGGCACACAAATAAACAAGAAAAACGGTATGCAAAGAACTTTTGGAACAGTACGAGAATGGTGGACATGAATTTCTTGGAAGAATTGTGACAGGTGATGAAACATGGCTCCATCATTTTTCACAAGAGACGAAGGACTCTTACTTGTGGACATCATGCCAAGTTGAACCACCATAAATTCTGATGCATTTGTGACGACACTGAAGAAACTTCAAGCTCGACTGAGTCGTGTTCGACCACATTGGCAAAATGTTTGCGCGACCTTGTTGCGATGATGACAGACGCCTCGCCCGACTCGCCGTGCTTTTGTTCACTGCCAGGTCTCCGTAAGCATTCTGCAAGCGCCTGTGAATATCTGCGATGCTATGGTTCTCTGACAAAAGAAAGTCAATGACAGCTCTCTGCTTGAAGGTACCTCCGTTACAGTCGCCATTCTGAAGGCCACGTACATCGCCGCCATTGGAACTTCATGAAACTATGGGGGCCGAAGCGGAAACATTCCACGATGTCCCACAATAAATTCCGCATTTTTTTCACCCGAAATTGGCCGACATTATTGAACGCCCCTTGTACTACGGGAATATTGTTGGACCGGCAGCTGCTAGGGAATTAGACGATTGTGAGGTTTCGGGGACAAGGTAGTAGCAGACAGCAGGTAGCAGAGTGGCTTCTGTAAAGTGCAGGGACCTGCGGCCCGGCGCTACTTTGTGCAGTGCGGCCCGTCCAGAGCAAACAACGACCGCGCCGCCGCTGTTTGCTCTGGCATTACGTCGCCGGGGTGCGATATTTGTACACGCGGCTCCCGCGCGTCGCCGGCCGTGTGTGTTTGCGGTCGGCAAGACCGGCTGTCGAGTACGCGGCTTTTGTGTGCGCGACCGGCATTCCGGCACGCCTGCGCCGGCGTCGCCGAGGTGTGCTAATACGGAAAGTGTGTGGTTCCGGGCGACTTCCGCTGGCGCGGCGCGTGGGCGGTACGGCCAGAGAAACAGACGCAGGAAGTCGCTAGAGGTAGCTTTCAACCGACACACGCAGGTCGTGGATTGCCGTTATCATTTGACACAACGTGGAGAAGGAAGGAAGATTACAGTGTAACGTACTATCGACAGCGCGATCGCTAGAACAGAATTGTAGAAGTAAGCAGAGAGGCCTTTCTGTGGCAAAAGACCGAAACGCGTGTGCCTCCCCTTCCCCGCTCCGTGGATACCTCACGCTTCTAACGCAGCACCAGTAACGCTCCTGTTTTCGTAGATCAGTTAGTTTTCAAGTTAACTACACTACTGGACATTAAAATTGCTACACCAAGAAGAAATGCAGATGATAAACGGGTATTCATTGGACAAATATATTATACTAGAACTGATGTGTGATTACATTTTCACGCAATTTGGGTGCATAGATCCTGAGAAATCAGTACCCAGAACAACCACCTCTGGCAGTAATAACGGCCTTCATACGCCTGGGCATTGAGTCAAACAGAGCTTGGATGGCGTGTACAGGTACAGCTGCCCATGCAGCTTCAACATGATTCCACAGTTCATCAAGAGTAGTGACTGGCGTATTGTGACGAGCAACATGCGGTCGTGCATTATCCTGCTGGAATGTAGGGTTTCGCAAGGATCGAATGAAGGGTAGAGCCACGGGTCGTAACACATCTGAAATGTGACGTCCACTGTTCAAAGTGCCGTCAATGCGAACACGGGGTGACCGAGGCGTATAACCAATGGCACCCCATATCATCACGCCAGGTGATACGCCAGTATGGCGATGACGAATACACGCTTCCAATCTGCGTTCACCGCGATGTCGCCAAACACGGATGAGACCATCATGATGCTGTAAACAGAACCTGGATTCATCCGAAAAAATGACGTTATGCCATTCGTGCATCCAGGTTCGTCGTTGAGTACACCATCGCAGGCGCTCCTGTCTGTGATGCAGCGTCAAGGGTAACCGCAGCCATGGTCTCCGAGCTGATCATCCATGCTTCTGCAAATGTCGTCGAACTGTTCGTGCAGATGGTTGTTGTCTTGCAAACGTACCTATCTGTTGACTCAGGGATCGAGGCGTGGCTGCACGATCCGTTACAGCCATGCGAATAAGATGCCTGTCATCTCGACTGCTAGTGATACGAGGCCGTTGGGATCCAGCACGGCGTTCCTTATTACCGTCCTGAACCCACCGATTTCATATTCTGCTAACAGTCATCGGATCTCGACCAACGCGAGCAGCAATGTCACGATACGGTAAACCGCAATCGCGATACGCTACAATCCGACCTTTATCAAAGTCGAAAACGTGATGGTACGCATTTCTCATCCTTACACGAGGCATCACAACAACGTTTCACCAGGCAACGCCGGTCAACTTCTGTTTGTGTATGAGAAATCGGTTGGAAACTTTCCTCATGTCAGCACGTTGTAGGTGTCGCCACCGGCGCAAACCTTGTGTCAATGCCGTGAAAAGCTAATCATCTGCATATCACAGCGTCTTCTTCCTGTCGGTTAAATTTCGCGTCTGTAGCACGTCATCTTCGTGGTGTAGCATTTTTAATGGCCAGTAGTGTATAACCTCTTCATTTTACAATTGCCGACGGCAGAACGCGGAACTAAACTTTGTTTACGTACGGATGAGACAAAACGCGTGTGCCAATACTCTTCAGTACTCGAATGTACACGATCGACGCACGTGGCTTTGGACTGTACAATCACCTTACAGTCATAATGCATTACTACTTCTGCGTGTTCTTAGCGTCTGCTAAAAGGAATAGTCATCGCGCAAATAGTCGTTATCGAAGAGCACACTGAGGTGGAAAAATGCAGATGAATAATGTAGCTCAGTTCTGTCGACAAGAAAAACGGGAAGGTTTGCTTCGTTGGATGTTTTACTGTTGCACGACAATGCACGGCCACATGTCAGTCAAAAAACCATGGAAGCGATCACAAAACTCGATTGTACAACACTGAAACACCCGCCTTACAGTCCTGACCTGTCTCCATGTGACTATCATCTGTTTGGGAAACTGAAAGACTCTCTTCGTGGAACAAGGTTTGAAGATGATGACTCCCTTGTGCACGCTTCCAAACAGTGGCTCCAACAGATGGTCCAGAATTTTACCGTGCGGGTATACAGGCGCTGGTTCCAAGATGACGTAAGGCAGTTGAGAGGGGTGGAAATTATGTGGAAAAATGAAAATATTGTTCCTAAAGGATGTATCTACACACTGTAAAACTTTAAAACATCTAGAATAAAAGATGGATTTAAAAAAATAGTGTGCATTTCTTTTGGAGTGACCCTCTTAGAACGTGCCTCAAAAACTCATACGAACTGCTCCTTCTCCATGAGCAACGCAAGGCTTCACACAAGTCTACGCACGAGAGAGAAGATCACAAAACGTCATTGGACTGTTCTTTCTCATCCATCCTACAGCATTGACGGCACTTAGAACAGTGGACGTCACATTTCATATATGTTACGACCCGTGGCTCTGCCCTTCATTCGATCCCTGCGAAACCCGACATTGCAGCAGGATAATGCACGACCGCATATTGCAGGTCCAGTACGGGCCTTTCTGGATACAGAAAATGTCCGACTGCTGCCCTGGCCAGCACATTCCCCAGATCTCTCACCAATTGTCTTGTCCATAGTGGCCGAACAACTGGCTCGTCACAATACGCCAATCTCTACTCTTGATGAACTGTGGTATCGTGTTGAAACTGCATGGGCAGCTGTACCTGTACACGCCATCCAAGCTCTGTTTGACTCAATGCCCAGGCGTATCAAGGCCGTTATTACGGCCAGAGGTCGTTGTTCTGGGTACTGATTTCTCAAGATCTATGCACCCAAATTGCGTGAAAATGTAATCACATGCCAGTTCTAGTATAATATATTTGTCCAATGAATACCCGTTTATCATCTGCATTTCTTTTTGGTGTAGCAGTTTTAATGGCCAGTAGTGTAATTCTGTGCCACTGATGTAGGGAGCAAGGAAAGATAGCGGCGTAGTTGAAGAGGTGGTAAGAAGTGAAGAAAATGCTACCTCTAGACAACCAAACAAGAGAGCGAGTTTGAATGGCGAACGGCGGTAGGTGGGAGGGAACCGTCACCAGAGCGAGCTTCTTGTGGGACGGTACGCTAACGAAGCGGTCGCCAGCGTTGTGTAGCTCGGACGAGCACGTGCTAATGAGACACAGGCGCGTGCGAGCCACAGGCCGTACACTTGCGTAGGCAAGGCATCTGCAGCTGGCGAGCTGCAGCGAGGAAGGAGTGGGCTAGTGGCGTTGGGCCTGCAGTTGTACTTGGATCAAAATGACTTCGCGGTCGACGTTTCAGCGCGGCGAGTGGCACGAGCCATCCGTCGGCCAACCGCAGCTACATGGAGGGGTCCACGTGCTCGCCGTGTTGTACCTGCAGAGCCTTACTCGCCGATGCTTCCACCATGGCTGCTGTCTATAATAAACTTGCCGGTACGCTACTTTCATAAGGGGACTGTGCTTACTATACCAACATCTCACATCATTACAACATGCAGTTTGTACCAACATGTAATAAATTACACTGACATTAAAAAAAAGCAGAAATGAAAAGAAGAACCTCATGGTCCGGGCGGATAGCTGCGTGCATTTCTTGGCGTTTGCTTCCGTCCCTCTTGATCGTACGCCGTGGGGCGGAGCCATCCACGCGTTGCGTATTCCGAGCGCGCCGCGGCCGCCCCTGTAACTCCTGCTCCCCTCCAACCCCCCCCCCCCTCCCACCCGTATCATCCCTTACCTGCCTTACTAGTGGTTCACCTGCACCAGCCCACACCCTCCCACGCCGCGACTGATGATATTTCTCTGCATCGGCCGCGGTCAGCCGGCATCCCCATAGCGGACCAAGTCTCTTTCCCTCTCCCCCCCTCTTCCCCGTCTCTCCCACCAGAATGTACGCCCTCATGCTCGGCCCTGGTCACGTTGTACCAGCGGCACTTTGCTGCAGTCCACCTCGCTTTAAAGCCGACCTCACTCGGCATGTGAAAGTAATAATTCTAAAAAGGACAGGACGTGACAGCAACGATGTTACATATAAGGTAAAAATACCTAACGATGTATTATAACTTTTCTAATTAAAGCTACCGACCATTACATTAAGACAGTCATCGCTCTCTTATATATTTATAGAGCACCTAATCACGGAAATATACCGAAATGGGTTCATCGTGAATGATATAAAATAAAAACAGTTTACTGAGCAGTGTAGCTGTTCATAATGATTTTCTCATTAAAAGACATATTTTACACTGCGAACCCCAAAGAACAAAGGGATGTAAAGTGCTCATGCACGAGGAACTGATCTAGTTTTGTGACGTCACAACGTGGAATTTCACGTTCAGGAGTATTCTGAAGCGTGTAGCACTGAATAAGACAAGTCAGATGTATTCTTCTTGGGAACGAACTTGGTCAGATGCAAGATGGCGTTCTATGCCGAAAGTAGAACTTGGGAGACGCCATATTGGATTGTGTCGTTTGCAATGGTAGGTTTTATATCATAACTTTCGTTCTAAAGAATAAATGCTGTTTCAAAGCAGCAGCACAATGAGGATCTCTCGAAATCGAGTCGTTTTTGGTACGATTTTTTTTAGTAAAACGACATGAAATTTCATTATCTTATTAAAGAATTTTCGTTTTCGGTTGATTTCATACTATAATTTACGTGCTATGAAAGTATGCCGTTTCAAGGCAACGGCGCATTGGAGCTTGATCAAAGACGCGTTGCTGTTGGTAGACTATTTAACAATTGTAAATGTCGGTTAATGACATATGATGGTTAATACTTTTTATCTTATGTGTAAGACTATTGTAAAGTTACATCGCACTATTTATAATGGAAGTCTCGAAAGCTGATGCTCTTATTATCTAGAGATGGAACTCTCCTTCCTGTTGTTTTTTTTTTCCAGGTATATTGAAGATTTTTTCCTCGTGAAGCGTTTATGAACAAATCTGTCGCAGTACTTGTTTTTGGCGACAAGTTTCGAACCAACTCGTTCATTCTCAAGCCTGACCTACTGAGGCTGCACTGAATTTCTGATCTTAATAACGAACATCACAGTGGCAATAATTGCTTTACAAAGTAGTCGTAGATGACGTCGACTACTTAGCAAGCCAGAATCAAACTGGTACTGACTTGCTAGGTATCTATATGTTGATTGTGACAGTCACCCACGATTACTTTGTAAAGCATATATTGCCACTGTGATGTTCGTTATTAACAAGGGGAGGCCGCCAATTGTGAAATTCAGATTCGATTCATACTGCGCAAAATAAAAGCTCATGGCCAGAGATGTAACGTGGCAAAGCACCAAGATGCACTTCTCAGCCGTTGTCGAGAAAATCGACAGTTAAAAGAAACCGTTGCGGTGAAATACTCTCTATGATTGGTAATTTTCTACAGCGTCGTGGTGCAGCGGTAAGCGCTCGGGTTCGTAATCCGAAGGTCGCCGGATCGAATCTCGCGCCATTCAACCTTTTTTTTAGTATTTGTTTTTTGTATTTCACATATATATATATATATATAAAATTCCCGGCAATCAGTTGCAACAATTATGCCTATAATAAGTTGTTGAAAGTCGTTTGTCGTGGAAAAACTGGCGACTTCGAACATCATTATGTTTTCCGCAAACAAAGTTGTATTTCACAAATGTTATTAATTGTCTTCATAATGTTAACCACGTATAGTTAACGGAAGACGTAGAAACGATATTCCGAAACGAATACGTATAGCGTAAGTCAAACGTTCGAATTAGAATAGAGATCCCACGAACACAAACTTGCTGTGGCAGGTATGAAATATAAACTCCGTTACTCGCTCGTTACACTTGAAGGACAGATTTTGAATGGGCCGAAACGAGCCGCCGCATAACAGCGTAGTTGCGTGCTAACTTCGAAAGAAGGTAGATGCGGTCCCTAGCGCAACTTATAACATCGTCGAAAATCAGTGCGGACGGGAGAGCTTTGGTACACCCTGTTAAACAAACGGAAAAATTGAGGTGATTATATATATATATATATATATATATATATATATATTTGAATTACAAAAAAATAATAATAAAAAAAATTGCATGGCGCGAGATTCGATCCGGCGGCCTTCGGATTACGAACTCCAGCGCTTACCGCTGCGCCACGACGCTGTAGAAAATCATTAATCGTAGAGAGTATTTCACCGCAACGGTTTCTTTTAACTGTCGATTTTCTCGACAACGGCTGAGAAGTGCATCTTGGTGCTTTGCCACATTACACCTCTGGCCATGAGCTTTTATTATGCGCAGTATGAATCGAATCTGAATTTCACAATTGGCGGCCTCCCCTTGTAAGATCAAGTGTTCAGTGCAGTCTTGGTAGGCCAGGCTTGAGAATGAACGAGTTTGCTCGAAACTTGTTGCCAAACATAAGTACTGCAACTGTGACAGATTTGTTAATAAGCGCTTCAGGAAATATTAGAAAATTTTGCTGGTCCTATGTCAACAAGAACTTCTTATTTAGTTATACTACAGACAGAACAATTTTGCCAGCATATGGACAATAAAGGAAACGTGTGCTTCGGTAGAGCTAACCAAGTGGTTTTACGCGCGTCCGTTTTCGTAAACGAACCTCGTGATTTGCGAGCCAGATACAGTTGGTCGGCCGGCCGCGGTGGTCTCGCGGTTCTAGGCGCGCAGTCCGGAACCGTGCGACTGCTACGGTCGCAGGTTCGAATCCTGCCTCGGGCATGGATGTGTGTGATGTCCTTAGTTAGGTTTAAGTAGTTCTAAGTTCTAGGGGACTGATAACCACAGCAGTTGAGTCCCATAGTGCTCAGAGCCATTTGAACAGTTGGTCGGCCGGAGTTGCCGAGCGGTTCTAGGCGCTACAGTCTGGAACCGCGCGACCGCTACGTCGCAGGTTCGAATCCTGCCTCGGGCATGGATGTGTGTGATGTCCTTAGGTTAGTTAGGTTTAAGTAGTTCTAAGTTCTAGGGGACTGATGACCTCAGAAGTTAAGTCCCATCGTGCTCAGAGCCATTTGAACCGTTTTTTTGACAGTATTCCCAACCAACATAGTGCGAGGTTACTTCTTAAGAAGTGGCCAGACAGCAATAGTATCTCTCGCGAGTTGCGACGTAGTCGCAGCAAAGTTTTACAGTGATCGAGGCTTAGCAAACTATGTGTTCTCAGGTCTGGAGATGGTCATTACAGAGTGAAATTAATAACATCATTTTTTATTTAATTGTCGTGATCGCTAAGTTTTTTAAATGGAATTACTGGTTTCGCCTATAAAATAGACATCTTCAGGATCCCACATTCTGCTGCACTGCAATAGCTCATAATAATAATATGAGTCGAAGTTATTGTTACGTGGTTTTATATATATACATAGATAGTACGTCTCCTTGTCTTCCTATGAAACATTTTTTATTTATTTTTATTTTCTTAAATTTAAATTCCGCGTATTGCACTACTACAAATAAATTTGAGAACATGATGTGTTTCCACTGGCCACAAGATTGTGTGAATAAAGTGTATATGTTTCGGTAAATATCTTGCAATAAATAGTATCTCTCTCAGAAGATGGATCTGCGAGACTATAAATTTTTCAAAATGGCTCTGAGCACTATGCGACTTAACTTCTGCGGTCATCAGTCGCCTAGAACTTAGAACTAATTAAACCTAACTAACCTAAGGACATCACACACATCCATGCCGGCCGGCCGAAGTGGCCGTGCGGTTAAAGGCGCTGCAGTCTGGAACCGCGAGACCGCTACGGTCGCAGGTTCGAATCCTGCCTTGGGCATGGATGTTTGTGATGTCCTTAGGTTAGTTAGGTTTAACTAGTTCTAAGTTCTAGGGGACTAATGACCTCAGCAGTTGAGTCCCATAGTGCTCAGAGCCATTTGAACCATTTTGAACATCCATGCCCAAGGCAGGATTCGAACCTGTGACCGTAGCGGTCGCTCGGTTCCAGACTGTAGCGCCTAGAACCGCACGGCCACTCCGGCCGGCTAATTTTTTCTATTGGCGGCGTTATTAATTGTTCGTTAGCAGCAGGATGTGGATTTAAAGTGCATATTGAAACCCAGAGGAATGTTGCTGATTGATAATATAAGACCGGCAGTGTGAGACCGTCTCGAAAATGAGTGGATACGGTTGAAATAAACCGGTGGAGCGCAGTCTGCCCGAAGAAATCAAGTCGACGATCACGCAGCGGGCGTTTGTAAAGAATCCCTTTGATACTGCGCAGCCAATCCGACCGTTATGTAAGTAAAGCAGCCTCCGGCCAGCCCCATGCCCCATCTTTGTTCTTGCCTTTGGATGGAGGACTGTCCGCGTAACGGCGCCACTACTTTGCAATGGACTCGCATAAATTTGCCGCTGAGGTATCCGCAGCTGGAAGCTAATAATATGTAAATGCTTCGAACACTTCAGGGGATGATATGACGAGTGGTTGGCATTAACTATGGCAGCACGCGCATGTACACTACCAATCATGATATACATTTATTGCAATCCAAGTGACTAGTGATAGCTAAACATGTAATTTATATTCACAGTTATTACAGTATCAAATAAATAATGCCGGTTATGGACTCGTCATAACCTCAGGGTGCTTGAGCGAGAGTAGACGGTGTTTGTAAACACGTAGGACGGGGATTTATGGTTTTGTGTGTGCTGCGGCCAAGTTCACTTCATCTTGGCCGTATTTTAACATGTGGCACAATGCGACGGTTTATGGGTGCATTAGGCTACGCTAATTGTGTCTCTAGCAGGAGTAGATTTCTCTTCCAGTCTCTTCAGTGTCTTGTGGATCAAACCTTTTATGTCATAAACTGCGTAGTAGAAGAGACAGCTTCAGTCATAGCTCGAAAGAGGTCGAGGTAGCAGATACATCTATAAATAGCAGAATAGCATATTAGGCTGCATCATTGTGTGTTGTTTCTTATAACATTTCTTTGCGACTGGTCGAGCATTATTCTTTCTCCATCAATCGTAAAATTTCGTACAACGTAGACGCCTTGTCTTTCTCATCTCAGCTTTACTCATTGTTCCTCTTCTTTCAGGCAGTCGTTCTGTCTTCAGCTGTGGCCAAACCATAATCCGTGTTGCTTGTGTCTATTTGATCTGCGGCTCGAAGGTACTTGACTTTAGTTCGATGTCCCCTAATCCGAACATTGCTCTGATGCAGCTCACCGCGCTAGTACATCTTGGGCAAGCCTTCATATCTCTGCTGTACTGTTCACCCGTTTGACTATAACACCACGTTCAAACTCACTTAAATCTTGATAACCTGCCACTGTAGCAGCAGTAACCTATCTAACAACTGCGCCAGATACTTTTTGTCTTACATAGGTGTTGCTTACCGTAGCGCCGTCTTCTGCCTGATTATATATGTCTGTATTTGAGTACGCTTGCCTATACCAGTTTCTGTGGCGCTTCCGTGTTTTTACGGCATAGGACAGGACCGCTCAGTCCATTCCGCGATCATCGACTAAGACGACAACATTGTCTTCTAGCAGGCCATTTGTGTGATAAATGTACGTCAAAGTTACTATTAAAAGTACTCGAAGTGAGAGACTTGTCTTTTGTATGTATTAAGTGATACGTTAATGTTTGGAGACAGTTGTAAATATTAATGACATTCCTGTGGAGATGGATTGTACAAAGTGAAGTAATTATCATTATCTATGTTATAATAAATTGGTCAATATTTTATGTGTTGTAGTAGCACTCGGTCCCCTCCTAAAGCACAGTTAACAACTCACCATTGTACCGACGAGTGTATTTTCGTCCAGTGTAACAGGACGCACTTTGAAGGCTCTGTTCACTAGACATCTTTGTTGTTTTGGTTCATATCACCTCCCCCAAAATATGGTAAGCAGTAGAAGACGTCCACTGTCAGAGGTTTTGTAACGATTTTCGGTTAATGTAAATGTCTTGTGACTAGGGCCTCCCGTCGGGTAGACCGTTCGCCGGGTGCAAGTCTTTCGATTGACGTCGCTTCGGCGACTTGCACGTCGATGGGGATGAAATGATGATGATTAGGACTCTTTTTTTCACTAGCTGCTTATTTTTTATGACCCACCGTCTAATTTCTTGTGGTGGGTCGTATGTTGCCACTTAGCCGCTGTGACTGGGTCCGGGGTCCGGTGTGACTGAAAGTAACACCACACCGGCTCCCGTCCCCACTCACACCGTTGCCCGTGTCCCGCCACGTGGAGGCGGGCTCTATTTGTTTACAACCATTTGATATCTTTTTTGTGCAGCATTAGAAAAACTTATAACTAATACAAAATCAAGTGAGATATCAATAAACAAAACGAAATTAAATATTTAGAAAGAAGGAAGGAAGAGAATTGAATAGAGAAGAGATAGGTATAATATTGCCCGTCACCTGGTTGTGGGCGGCGGCCCGGATCTTGGAACGACCCTCAAGACGCTGGCCATCGCTCACCATGCTTTTAATATCTACCATCCTAAAAACTAACTTAACTAGAAGAGATTAGGGTACGTTAAAGCTAGAAACGATGACTAGGAGAACACAACACCCAGTTCCTGAGCGGAGAAAATCTTCGACCTTGCCGGGAATAGAACCCAGGCCCTGAGGATTGACATTCTGTCGCGCTGACGACTCAGCTACCCCTATTACATCAAAATGCTACATTTACCCTTCTCCACCATCCGAGAAAGTTTGTAACATCATCAACGAATCACTCTGTATTGCTTTCTCCGACGTGTGCCTCACCAAAGGACCATGAAGGTGAAGTCAGAGAGTTGTTTTCCACCGCTTACCATTCGCGACTGCAACAGCGTAAGCGTGATAGCGTTACGGAGATGTTTAGCAAACTCAAGTGGCAGACTCTGCAAGACGGGCGCTCTGCATCGCGGTGTAGCTTGCTGTCCAGGTTTCGAGAGGGTGCGTTTCTGGATGAGGTATCGAATATATTGCTTCCCCTTGCTTACAGCTCCCGAGGAGATCACGAATGTAAAATTAGAGAGATTCGAGCGCGCACGGAGGCTTTCCGGCAGTCGTTCTTCCCGCGAACCATACGCGACTGGAACAAAAAAGGGAGGTAATGACAGTGGCACGTAAAGTGCCCTCCGCCACACACCGTTGGGTGGCTTGCGGAGTGTAGATGTAGATGTAGATGAGAGGGAGAAAGTGTCAGTGGTTCGTAAGTATCGTCCGCTACACACGAGAAGGTGTCTAGCGGAGTACAGATATGGGTGTGTCACTACGTGGTTAGCTAAGTGGACACCTGCAGCGTGTAGAGGGTGCGAGACCAGAGCCGGTCTAGTTATGCCATCAGGGGGCTTCCCCAGGCGAGGCGTTTCCGCTCTCTCAGATTCAATTCCCCGTGAAACTCTGGCAACTGTGTAATTGCATTTACCGCGAGGAAGGTGGGGCCGCCCGGGCGCTATAGCCTCCGGAGGTTGGGAATTGGTTGAGGAGGGGGGGGGGAGGGGGAGGGGTAGCGGAGTGCGGGGGTGGCGCCACCCAAAACAATGAATGATCCTTCCGGGCGCTTACTGCCTCGGGCGGAACGGCCTGCCGGTCCACTCATAAATACCTGCATTGTTTCGGCAAAGTGCCTTATTAGATTTGACGAACAAAGGAAAACCAATTACGGAAAGAGAATTATTTATTCGTCTACCTTTCAGATGTCGCTGGAAGTAAATTAATTGAGCGCAGTGCAGGCGCTGGGACTGACGGAGCCGCCGTCGCAGCCGGCGCCGGCGCCGCCGTAAATACTGGCCCCAGGGGCCGCGGCGCGCGCGGCCGCCCGGGGGCGCAACTTTCGGCCAAAGTTTCCCGTTTGCGACGTGCGAGAGAATAAGCAGTTTGTCAGCGGCGGGCGGAGGCAAAACTCGCCGGCACACAAAATTGAATTTGTCGCCGGGGCGCCGAAGAGGCCCAGTTATAGATGCTAAGTGGCGTTCGCCGAAATATTAAGAGGCAGGCAGGCAGGAGGGCAAGGGGCGGAGTCGAGGACGCCCGCACGTCCGGCCGTTCGGCGGCGTCAGCGTGTGGGCGCACCGCACGCCCTGCCGCTCTGCGCGACGCGGCTACGGCGCCAGTCTCCCGCTCTTGCCCTGACACCGGGCTGTGGAGTCGACGCCGTCGAACTGCGAGACTTGAGGTGGCAAGCCTTTGGGCGAAATCGTAGGCGAGCGAGTAGACGTGCTCCCAACGTTCCCGGCATTCACGATATCGCGTTACTTGCGACGATTTCACTCTGTTAAAGACTTTCCTCAATTGGCTTTCCAGTGAAAGCAATGCAGCCATTTACAAGTGTAAATTAACGTTCACGTTACAAAATAACATCGTTATTCATATTTTAAAACCAGCTCATCGTATTTCAATCCAATACTCTTTTTTAAACAAAATTTTTCTGAAGAAATGTGCTTGAAACTGAAGATAGTGGTGACTAATCATTGGAATGTATGCCTCGAAGGTACTGATTTGCGTGTCAAAAAGTTCAACTCCGTTCTTCTGTTACGTAAATCAGTCCTCTCGCTAAAACGAAGGAAATCCTGTTTGAAGTACTTCGGGCGATTGGGTCAGCTATTCTCGATGCACGAATAAAGCTATTACAACCTTAACAGTTTAGTAACTGTTACTCAGAACAGCGCAATTATACCGGGTGATCAAAAAGTCAGTATAAATTTGAAAACTTAATAAACCACGGAATAATGTAGAGAGGTAAAAATTGACACACATGCTTGGAATGATATGGGGTTTTATTAGAACAAAAAAAAAATGTATTGCTAGACGCGTGAAAGATCTCTTGCGCGCGTCGTTTGGTGATATTCGTGTGCTCAGCCGCCACTTTCGTCATGCTTGGCCTCCCAGGTCCCCAGACCTCAGTCTGTGCGATTATTGGCTTTGGGGTTACCTGAAGTCGCAAGTGTATCGTGATCGACCGACAACTCTATGGATGCTGAAAGACAACATCCGACGCCAATGCCTCACCATAACTCCGGACATGCGTTACAGTGCTGTTCACAACATTATTCCTCGACTACAGCTATCGTTGAGGAATGATGGTGGACACATTGAGCATTTCCTGTAAAGAATATCATCTTTGCTTTGTCTTACTTTGTTATGCTAATTATTGCTAATCTGATCAGATGAAGCACCATCTGTCGGACATTGTTCGAACTTTTGTATTTTTTTTGTTCTAATAAAACCCCATGTCATTCCAAGCATGTGTGTCAATTTGTACCTCTCTATTTACATTATTCCGTGATTTATTCAAATTTATACTGACTTTTTGATCTCCCGGTAAATAATACACTGCGCAATTAAGGACTGCCACTAGATATTGTTTTATATCAGTGGGGCAAGTTGAAAATTTATGCTGAATTGGGATTCGATGTCCTGCTTCCTAGGCAGTTGGGCTGACCACAACGCTATCCACACACAGTGGACACCACAGCAGAACGAACTACCCTAGCACTCCTTCCGTCAGACTCAAATTTTCAAGTTTTACCGCGCATCAATGATATAGTGCCCCTCTCATTAGCCTCATTACTTGCGGAATCCCGCTGATCCCGTTTGATTTCGAGTTTGGTGTGTGTCTGCACTGAAGGAATCATTGGCCGTCATAGCTTTAACTGCACACATATCAAATAAACCTTTCCATCACCCCGGTTCGAAGAACTCCTGAAGATAGACGTTGACTGTGGATATTTTATCACAGACACAGTCCATTTAACTGTCCAGAGATGTCACTAAACCCGCCCAAAAATGTAAACAACCATGCACGCCAGAATGGATAATCGATTACTTGGTCGGCATGGACTGGAACTAGGAATTTGCCTCGACTTTGCAGGACAGTGCTAACAAAGGAACCTCCCCATCGCACCCCCCTTAGATTTAGTTATAAGTTTAGTTATAAGTAGGCCTTGAAAAACTGAACACAGATCAATCGAGAAAACAGGAAGAAGTTGCGTGGGACTATGAAAAAAATAAGCAAAATATACAAAGTGAGTAGTCCATGTGTGATATAGGCAACATCAAGGAACATGTGAGCTCAGGCGTTCCTTGGTCCCGTGGTCAGCGTGAGCAGCTGCGAAACGAGAGGTCCTTGGTTCAAAACTTCCCTCGAGTGAAAAATTTATTTTCTTTATTTTCGCAAAGTTATGATCTGTCCGTTCGTTCATTGACGTCTCTGTTCACTGTAATAAGTTTAGTGTCTGTGTTTTGCGACCGCACCGCAAAACGGTGCGATTAGTAGACGAAAGGACGTGCCTCTCCAGTGGGAACCGAAAACATTTCATCGCAAGGTCATAGGTCAACCGATTCCTCCACAGGAAAACACGTCTGATATATTCTATACGACACTGGTGACAGATAATAATTGTCACAAAATAAAAAATTAAACTCTTCACTCAAGGGAAGACTTGAACCCAGGACCTCTCGTTCCACAGCTGCTCACGCTAACCACGGGACCACGGCGTTCCTGAGCTCACACTTTCCTTGATGTTGCCTATTTTGCACACGGACTACTCAGTTTGTATATTTTGCTTTTTTTTTCATAGTTCCACACAACTTCTTCCTGTTTTCTCGATAGATCTGTGTTCAGTTTTTCAAGGCCTATCCACTGTGCCAACTTATAACTAAATCTGAGGGGGGTGCGATGGGGAGGTTCCCTTGTAAGTATTTGAAGCCGGACAGCTTGTCTAGCGTAGCGATAATTTGGTTTATGAGCCATTGTGTAGAGCTATGATTTAAATTCAGAGAACAGCTTTAGGTAATTGAGTATCATCACTTTCATATAACTTAAACGATTTAATCGACGCACGCCAGGAAAGTTCTCAGCTGTCACGAAATTTATCTGTTCCATGTTTAATTGGCATTTGGAGTGACATATCGTGACAGCCACAGGCTATCGCAATTGCAGAGCTACAACCACTTGCTGACCGCCAGACCGCAGCCAGCGTCCGGCACGAGCCACATTTTCGTAACAGCTTAATATCTGATACGTCCTGCACTGAGAGTCGTTTAGGATGAGGCTGTAGCTCCCGCCAACCCCCCCCCCCCTCAGCTACAATCGTTTGGCAGTGGAAGGACATCAGTACCAGATCAAATACCTGTACGATTCTACAGAGGGTACATGAAACAATGTGCTTTTTTTCTAGCACCAGGTTATCATAAGCACCGAAGGGAACTTGGCGACTGGAAAAAAGGTGCAGATCGTTCCCGTTTTGATGGTTCAAATGGCTCTGAGCACTATGGGACTCAACTGCCGTGGTCATTAGTCCCCTAGAACTTAGAACTAGTTAAACCTAACTAACCTAAGGACAACACAAACATCCATGCCCGAGGCAGGATTCGAACCTGCGACCGTAGCGGTCTTGCGGTTCCAGACTGCAGCGCCTTTAACCGCACGGCCACTTCGGCCGGCTCCCTTTTTGAAATAGGGTCTTCTGACAGACGCAAATAATTATAGGTACCATATAATTAAGTCGGGTGATGCTGAGGGAATTAGATTAGGAAATGAGACACTTAAAGTAGTAAACGAGTTTTGCTATTTGGGGAGCAAAATAACTGATGATGGTCGAAGTAGAGAGGATATAAAATTTAGACTGGCAATGGCAAGGAAAGCGTTTCTGAAGAAGAGAAATTTGTTAACATCGAGTATTGATTTAAGTGTCAGAAAGTCGTTTCTGAAAGTATTTGTATGGAGTGTAGCCATGTATGTTTGGTTGGTTGGTTGTTTTGGGGAAGGAAACCAGACAGCGAGGTCATCGGTCTCATCAAATTAGGGCAGGACGGGGAAGGAAGTCGGCCGTGCCCTTTGAAAGGAACCATCCCGGCATTTGCCTGGAGCGATTTAGGGAAATCACGGAAAACCTAAATCAGGATGGCCGGACGCGGGATTGAACCGTCGTCCTCCCGAATGCGAGTCCAGTTTCTTACCACTGCGCCACCTCGCTCGGTGCCATGTATGGAAGTGAAACATGGACGATAACCAGTTTGGACAAGAAGAGAATAGAAGCTTTCGAAATGTGGTGCTACAGAAGAATGCTGAATGAAGATAAGGTGGGTAGATCACGTAACTAATGAGGAGGTATTGAATAGGATTGGGGAGAAGAGAAGTTTGTGGCACAACTTGACTAGAAGAAGGGATCGGTTGGTAGGACATGTTCTGAGGCATCAAGGGATCACCAATTTAGTACTGGAGGGCAACGTGGAGGGTAAAAATCGTATAGGGAGACCAAGAGATGAATACACTTAGCAGATTCAGAAGGATGTAGGTTGCAGTAAGTACTGGGAGATGAAGAAGCTTGCACAGGATAGAGTAGCATGGAGAGCTGCATCAAACCAGTCTCAGGACTGAAGACCACAACAACAAACAACCATATAACTGACGTCAATCTCTTGTAGAGTTATGACACTTGCTTTGGAGAACGAAAATCTCCTCTTTAAAAATCAACATCGGTACTGCAAACAGAAATCTTGCGAAAGTCAGCTCGCTCCGTTATTCCACGAGATCCACAGAACTGTAGACATCGACGCACATGTTGATGCCGCATTACTTGACTTCAGGAAGGCATTTGACACCGCCTCGCATTGCCGTTTAGAGAAAAAAAATACGAGCTTACCGAGTATCGGACCAAATTTGCGACTAGATCCAAGACTTCTTTGCAGATAGAACTCAAGAAGTCGCTCTTGACGGAACAAAATCGACAGGTGTAAAGACAGTTTCAGGAGTGCCACAAGGAAGTATAACAGGAGCACTACCGTTTACGACATATGTAAATGATCTAGTAGAAAGTGTTGAAAGCTCCTTAAGGGTGTTAGCAGATGAGGTGGTTTTCTATAAGACGATAGAAGCGCCTGAAGACTAGCGATTTGCAAAAGGACCTGCAGAGGATTGATGAATGATGCAGGACTGGCAGTTGACCCCGAACGTAAATAAATGTAACATATTGCGCATAGACGGGACAAGACGTCCGCTACTGTAGAACTACACCACTTATGACAAATTTTTAGCAACAGCATATATCGTAAAATACCTAGTAGTGACTATCCAGAGTGACTCGCAGTGGAATCGCCACGTAAAACAAACAGTAGTAAAAGCAGATGCCAGACATATTCATAGGGCGAGTGAGGAAATGTAACTCATCCACGAAACACTTATTCGGTCGATTCTTGAATACTGATCATCAGTCTGGGACATTTACCAGGCAGGACTGATAGAGAAGATCCAACGAAGAGCGTCACACTTCTTGACGGGGCCGTTTAGTCGGCGCGAGTGCTTTACAGAGAAGCTCAACAAATTGCAGTGCCAGACACTACAAGAGAGGCGCACTGCGTCGCAGAGAGGTTTGGTATGGAAATTTTGAGTGAGCATTTTCCTGGATGGGTCGGAGAACATATTTCCTCCCACAACGAGAAACTTCGAGAAATTAGAGCTAACACGGGGGTTTACCAACAATCATTCTTTCCGCGTGCCCGTCGCGAATGGGACAGGGAAGGACGGCTCAATTAGTGTGTGTTAGTCTGTTGGTCGATTTTAGAATAACTGTGCTGGGAGGCAATCCAACAGCTAACACAAAGAATATGAATGGGCAGGGCCGGCCAGGGTGGCCGATCGGTTCTAGGCGCTACAGTCTGGAACCGCGCGACCGCTACGGTCGCAGGTTCGAATCCTGCCTCGGGCATGGATGTGTGTGATGTCCTTAGGTTAGTTAGGTTTAAGTAGTTCTAAGTTCTAGGGGACTGATGACCACAGATATTTAGTCCCATAGTGCTGAGAGCCATGTGAACCATTTTTGATGAATGGGCACGACATTTACGTAATGAGAGATAATTACTGCTTGCAGTAATGGAATTAAAGCATGGATTCTTGTTGAAACTAAGTTGGTGCCATGAACAGTCTTCCTCGCAGCGTCAGAAAGATACAATGTAACGTACAAATACTGAAGATGCAAAAATGAATAACGTATCTAGGATAACTTCTCTTACTCTGTCACGTAGGTTTTTAGACTGTTTGATTTTGCAGCAAACACACACACACACACAGGCTGACATCGTTAATTTACTTATAATTTTCTGCGTTTGCCGATCATACAGTCTGTCCATTAAATCTTGAAGATTATCACATATATATTTTAAGATGTCTTGCACGATGGAAGAAATTAGTGCCTCTTCGTATGATCGCCGGCAGAAGTCATCCTTATGAACGAATCAAATAAAAATATCTTGCGGAGATGATGATGTATATATTCTTCTCTTTTTATACACACACAGCATTTACTACACACGTTGTTGACGCACGTGTAAAAATTACAGGTTCTTTTTGTTTAGATCTTGAACATAAGTACTCTCAAGCGAGATTGAAACAGAAGTTGTTAAAAAAAAAATTGAATATTCTCCGGACGTTGCTCTTCTATCTTTGCCGTCTTCTGCAGCAATGTACAAATTTCTTATTACTAATGAGGAAAAGAAAACATTCACATAAATTAATAACGCACTCCGTCTTCAGGCCACGAGTGGCCTACCGGGACCATCCGACCGCCGTGTCATCGTCTGAGGAGGACGCGGAAAGGAGGGGCGTGGGGTCAGCACACCGCTCTCCCGGTCGTTATGGTGGTATTCTTGACTGAAGCCGCTACTATTCGGTCGAGTAGCTCCTCAATTGGCATCACGAGGCTGACTGAACCCCGAAAAATGGCAACAGCGCATGGCGACTGGATGGTCATCCATCCAAGTGCCGGCCACGCCCAACAGCGCTTAACTTCGGTGATCTCACGGGAACCGGTGTATCCACTGCAGCAAGGCCGTTGCCACATTAATAACGAGGAAAAGGAAAAGGTATGGCGTTGGAAGTTAGTTGTTTAGGTATTACACAAATGGTACCAGAATTACCCTCCGCCACACGCCGTAAGGTGGCTTGCGGAATTTAGATGTAGACAGAGAGATAAATAGATGGATAGAAGATGAATCTGCCCTCCTCCACGACTCTCCGTTCGACCTTGTTAAAAGAAACATCGAGCCTGAAATGCAAAGAGAGAAGACAGCACAGAGAGTACTTTATAGATAAGAGGCCCCGACTACGAGAAAACCAAATGCGTGAAACTAGAAAGAAATGCATTCTTCCCAGTTTGTCGAAAGGCCAGGGAATGCTGGCGCAGAGAAAAAGAATAGAGAAACAACTGTGACGAGAGTACAGGAGTAAAGGACCGAGTCGCAGCAGCCGGCAGCTGTGGCGACGACGACCCCGCACAGTGGCCAGCTACGAAGAGCAAACGAGGCGTGGCTTTACACACACCGCTGGCGTGGCGGCATGCCGGCGTTTACACGGCCCCGGCATGCGCTGCACTCTGCCATCTTTTCCCTCTTTACAGTGACGGAAAATAAGAGAGATTTCTTCGCTGCCGCGGACAAAGATACGCGGGTGAGGAGAGGGTAGGGGAACCAGATGCGGCTGGAAGCCTATTTACATGTGTATGCGGAGAGGCAGCCTGGGACGAGCCCGTTCGCCGTGTTGCTCCCGAGCCGGTTTTCGCAGGGGGGCGAAATTCCCTCGGCGGCGTCCTAAGTAGTCTTATGAATCATTTTTCGGTGGTTTGCATAATACAGGGGCGAGAGGCGCCGGGCTTACCAGTGTAAGTCAGGGCTTCGAAGGAGGCGTGGGCGCCGGCGCCGCACAAAAGTGCCGCCATTAATCGAGCGCCCCGGGGATCGGAGAATTTTGTGCGACGCCGGCGTAATCTCCGAATACTTGCGGCGCGCAACTTGGCGTACTGGCCGTTTAGCGCCTGCCAAAGTGCTAATGCTTGCCGCATTCGATACGGCACTTTAGCCGGAGCAGCCTTGCTGCATTTCACGGGCGACGGTGTTAACTTTTTGCTCTTCGTGGCCCTCTGAAAATGTTGAGAGCGAAGAAAGCGCTCGTAGAGGAGCTATCGCGCGAAAAGAACAAAGGACTGTTTCAACACACGGCTGCTCATCAACTGCGGCTCGACATAAATGCAAATCTTTAAAGCAACAGAATATTCACAATGGTTATTAAAAGATCTAATAAGTTTTCGGACTGGAACTGTAAGCGTTCACTAAGTAACAGCTGTTTTAAAAATACGCGTTCTAACTTTGTAATTAGCTGGGAAATCCGGCGTTGCTTCGGTATTTACACACATCAAAAAAAGTTTTGCATAGCCTCGGCTCCGAGAGTTCCGGAACCTGTCATAATTGGAATAAAGATCAACATAAACATTTATTGCTCATGAACACACATTGCATGTTGTACCACCATACAGCGAGACCTTCAGATGTGGTGGTCCAGATTGCTGTACACACAAGTACCTCTAATATCCAGTACCTCGTCCTCTTGCATTGATGCATGCCTATATTCGTCGTGGCATACTATCCAAATGTTCATCAGGGCACTAATTGTCCAGATTGTCCCACTCGTCAACGGCGATTCGGCGTACATCCCTCAGAGTGGTTGGTGGATCACATCGTCCATAAACAGCCCTTTCCAACCTATACCAGGCGTGTCCGATAGGGTTCATGTCTGAAGAACATGCTGGCTACTCTAGTCGACCGACGTCGTTATCCTAAAGAAAGTCATTCAGAAGATGTGCACGATGGGGACGCAGATTGTCGTCGATGAAGACGAATGCGTCGCCAGTATGCTGCCGATTTGGTTGCACTATCGGTCGGAGGATGGCATTCACGTATCGTACAGCCGTTACGGCGCCTTTCACGGCCACCAGCGGCTAATGCGACTTTGAATAGACATCATCTCTGAGATGTAGGAACGTGCCTACCAAATTTCGTTTATGTCGCACAACTCTATCTTGGTGTTGGTGTTGCTGATCTAGAGCTTCGAAAACGACTGAATCGTTTATGATAACCCTGTATGTTCGTACCTGCCTTTTTTTTTCTTCTAAAGAACAAAACGAATCGCGTATTACTGTAATAGAAGATGAGAAAAATAAAACTCTTGAAAAAATGCAAGGAATGTCTGAAAAGGTAGAGGACGGAAAGGAGATTGTCTGTTTCACTTTTCTATAATGCGCGGCGCAATAACCGTCATCGCTAGCCGGGTGAATAACGCCTATTCGCAGTGGAAGCAGAGGCGTGGTGATGTTTAGATGCAAATGTGCACATGCAAAGTTTGGGCCGGAACTAGTTGACATTTTGGGGCGACAATTTGCAGCAGCGAGGAAGCACGGATCTCGGCTAAGGATACCGCTATGGCCCCCAGGCACGCGACCGCCCGAGCCAGCCTGCCACGTGGGCAGCCAACTAGCCCCACACTTCCAGAGTTGACCACGCTGTCGAACCGTGTTATTCGTCGACGCCGCACCCGTCTGGGCAATGAGAATTTACTTATTTTGACACTGTCCCCGTAGGCACTGTTTCATCTCATCTAGGAGAAAGCTACGTAAACTTAATCGTTACCGTATTTGGAACGTTCCTCCAGCAGCCCTCCGCAACTTGCGATACTGAATCATAACCTTTCAAGAACCGCTGAATGGTAGGTGCAGCGCTCAAAGTCGTAGCACCCCTCAGATCCGCTCATTATAAGTGATATCAGTTTATTGGAATACTGGAAAGGTCATCACATCTCTCAGATATGTTCATTTGTAATTCTGAATTTGTCAGGGATAAAGTACATGCGGTGAAGGGTTGCCTACGAGGTGTACAGAAACAATACTGCTGTTCTAAGAGTCGCAGGACATGAAAAGTGCGAGTAAGCCTAACTGCGAAGGGGGACAGGATTGCTACCTATCACCCGTGTTATTCAGTAGGTACACTTAGCAAGCGGTAAAGGAAACCAAGGAGATATTTGGAAAGAGAATTAAAGTTCTTTCAGGCTTGTCGGTGACATCGGCGTAGTGCAGAAACTCGACATGGCATGGGCTAAATAGATCGTTCGAAGCCCCTGCAGAAATATTGAGCCATGCCACCTCTACTACAGCCGTCCATAATTGCGAAAGCGTCGCATGTGCAGGGCTTTGTGCACGAACTGACCTCTGGATTACGTCCCATAAGTGTTCGTTAGCATTCATGTCGGGCGATCTCGATGGCCAAATCGATCGCTCGAATTGTCCAGAACGATCTTCAAACCAGTCGCGAACAGTTGTGGCGCGTTGATATGACAGACTGTCATTCATAAAAATGCCATCGTTCTTTAGACACGTGGGTGCGTCAGTGACTTCAGCGATCAATGCTGTGAGCCGCGAATAGAGATGAAAAATTCCGAATTAGCTGAAGACTGGCTTGCTCAGAATCAGTGACAGATGGCGTAGTCTGGCTTGTACTAGACGTTACCCAATTCTCGGCGCGCAGATAATGCTATGGGAGTGGATTTTGTAACTTTGTGTCGTCTTAATCTTTGTTGTGTTTGGATCGTTTTAGTGAAACATTGCGAAGATTTCGAGAGGACTTGATAATTTTTCCTACGAGTGTTCTGCTACAAGAAAGGCTAAATTATTTACAGTTCCTGGACAACAAAAATCTACGCTCTGCACCAATAAGAACGTAAATAGACAGAAAAAGTTGGTAATGAAAATTATTTCAACAGTGAAAAAGTCAGTTCTCTTACAGGACGAAAATAATTTTGGATTTTATTTGGCACTTAGGAAGAAAACAAAACACGAAGGGTCTGGGAAGTAGACATTTTGCGCTGTTATGTAAATATTGTTGGATGTTTTTGTGTGTACTGTCGATTCTCGATAGTTAAGTTCAAGGGGCTTCAGGAAAAATTCAAATAAAAGCGATTTCGATTTAACGAACATTTGTCTGATTAAAATGAAAACAGGACAAAATCGAAACAAGATGACTCTGCGCAAACAAAAAGTAATTCTTACTTCGTTACATAGATAGGCAACAATTAATAACTGGAACCAAAATTAAAAGAAAACTGGTTTTTGATGTTTATTAGTTTTCATTCATTTATTAGTTTTCATTCATTTCAACATTTCATACGAGAAAAACGTAGAACTTTCCGTAAATACATAACAAAATTTCAATTTTGTTTTACAGAAAAATAACGACACTTTTCTACTCCGTTGGCATCCGGTTTGTTTGGTTAATTGCATTTTCTATTGTGACTTGAGCCGAAAATATGTATATCATCATATAGGTCTGTTTCAACGATGAACATGCTCAAAGACTCTGCCTCTTTTCGAGTCACAGGTGGAATCAGCACTTCTTCTTCTTTTTCTGCTTTCTTATCATTTTCGATTGTGTCACCCATAACAAAGTGTATTTCGACTCGACTTCAGTCAGGAAACAGCAGAATTTCACATTATCATCATAATGTACGCTGTTCATTGCAGAGTAAACAAACGAGTTGAAACGAAATAATAGACGAAACATTCGAATTACTGTGTGTTAGACAGCCGCTGACTTCGAATTATAAGGGTGTTTGTGTGCGGCCCGTCACGAAAATCGCTTCGATTTATCGAGATTGTTTTGATGCGAGTCGGTAGCCGCTATGTTCCGAGGAGCCAAATGAGATGTCCTCGTTGCTAATGAAGGTGGAAGGGATCTGAAGCCGTATGAACCTGGACAGGCAAGCAAAAGATTAGTTGACTGAAGTGCACTTTTTATACTGTGCTCATCTCCCAGGTGAAGAAATGCTGCGCTGTTGATAACTTGCGGCAGACGCGGCTAGCTATAAGGTACGTTTACGTACACTGAATATTTGCCAGTAGAGCTAACTGTCAACAACTCGGTGCAATATTCGACACCAGCTAGACACTAGAAGTAATCTTGAAATAGAAGGCTGGTGTCCGAGTGCCCGCCATTAATAACAGCGTCCTGGCGATCTTCAGTGGTCGGCTTCCTGGAATCACTGAAGTGAAGAATCACTCACTACTGGTGATGATGATGAAAGCGTCGCTTGCTGCGCCCGCAGGGATCTTCGAGACGCCGGCTTCGACAATGTCGACAGACTATGACACTCCAAAGATGTTTTCAAGTGAACAGAAAACTTGTTCGAATTATCGATAAATTGGATTTATTGAGAAACTTGGATTTATCGTGCAAGAGCCACCTGTACGTATTTCCTCGATAAAATGATCTTTTTAAAAGTTTGATGACGGTTTTCGTATTGGTTCAGTTCTCAGAAGTGCACGACCTTCGTCAAGAACATCGACTATGAATTTGTCTCACGACATTAATAAAATACACTGTCATAGGTAGTTCCTTAATGTTGTTATTACATTCCTACTTTTTGTAAGAGGGACAGTCCCTCGTAAGTACCCGTTCAGAGCAGACAGCACTCAGGCGACACGGAATTTTTGACGTCGACGTCTAAAAAAAAATGACCACTCGTGACAAGCGAGTCTCAGCACGTGAATAATGCTCCAGGCTTGTGCAGTAGATTCGTTTGCCACGAGTGGTCGATTCGGTCAAGAATCGTGCAAGAGAGGATTAACACCGCTGTCACTTTGCTAACCGTTTTACTCAAACAGGTACGGTCCAGTTACACATGTCTATGTAACTCCACCCCCAGTTGTTGTTTCGTCATGGGTATCTCTAGGGTTTTTACTGTCAGACAGCGGGATCTCCTGTTAATATGACCAGGTGAGCTTCGTTGCTCATCATGAGAACCTAATCATCAGTGTTCACTTCAAACGTTTGTTCATAGTCGCTGAAATATGGCCCTCATATAATCGTGAAAATGTGAATTGTATTATTTCCCCTTAAACTGCGATCAGTAATATGGATAGAAGTCTGTTTACAAATGGTTCAAATGGCTCTGAGCACTATGGGACTTCTGAGGTCATCAGTCCCCTAGAACTTAGCACTACCTAAACCTAACTAACCTAAGGACATCACACACATCTATGCCCGAGGCAGGATTCGAACCTGCGACCGTAGCGATCGCGCGGTTCCAGACTGAAGCGCCTAGAACTGCTCGGCCACTTCGGCCGGCTCTGTTTACAAGTTGGGTGGTGAGGACACAGCGTGTCGTAGCCGCCGAATGTTTTCTGGTCTTCCGACGTGTTTACTTTCGTTTCAGAGAAGAATAAACTTCTCTGGAGTTTCGCTCCCATAACAAAAAGATGTGTTGCGACAGGTATTATACGTTCTCTTTGACCCACGTTGGAGTGCTGGAGGAATTAATTGAGTTGCAGTGCAAGAATTAGCACTTAAAAAAAATGTTCCTACGAAAAATACACGGCGCTTACACGACCTTAGCTCAGTAACTTTAGAAATAGAATCGCACGGGCAGCAACGTTTCTCGATGCAACCATGGAAATTTTGTGTAGTGGCTCTGAGCACTATGCGACATAACTTCTGAGATCATCAGTCGCCTAGAACCTAGAACTATAAAAACCTAACTAACCTAAGGACATCACACACATCCATGCCCGATGCAGGATTCGAACCTGCGACCGTAGCGATCGCGCGGTTCCAGACTGAAGCGCCTAGAACTGCTCGGCCACTCCGGCCGGCTTTTGTGTAGTGTAATTATCAATCAAAAACTGTAATCTTATACTAGCACCTTTTACAATGTTGTTGAAGAGGACAGAATATTGTCGTTCAACATATGTATGTAAACTGTAGATTTCCTGAGTGAGAGTGTTTCGGTTGCACAGCGCTACAAACAATCCAAAGGTAACCTGCAGGCGGTTGCGAGCGACGTGGCTAATTAAGAGTTTGTAAATACTACTCCAGTAACGTCAAAATACTGCTGCCGCTAATGAGACGGACGGAAACAGGCGGTCCATTAAATACTACACTCCTGGATGTTTTGGAAGCAGCTTTACTGACTCGCTTAGACAATTTTTATTTGCTTCATTGTTTTGCAAGGCGAAGAAAGTAACTCGTTGGCATTTAACATCGATCTAATAATCTGCAGGAGAACAACTTGTCCTGTAGGTGTAGCCATATTTTCACTGCATGACTGACACTCTCGTCATCTTGAAAGTGTAGAGAATCTTTAAGCGACCCATAGAGATGGAAGTCCGAGGGTACCAGGTCTGGACTGTAGGGTGGATGAGACAATGATGTCCAACCCAATTTGGCGATGTGTTCCCAGGTTTTCAGACTTGCGTGTGGACGTGTGATCGTGTTGGAGCAAGATTTCTGCTGGATTATTGACCGATATAACACGTCGGAAACGGTTCTTGAGTTTATTCAGTCTTCACGTATGCCTCTGAATTGATGGTTGACCCTCTTGGCATCACATCCACGAGAATGACGCCATCACAATCCCAGAAGACTGTCCGGCAGAGGAAGTTGTCTTGAATTTCTTATTTTGTGGTGAATGAGTATGATGCCACTCCACGGACTGCCTTTTTGTTTCCGGCGCAAAGTGTTGCACGTAGCCTTCGTCGCCCGTAACGATCCGTGACAGAAAGGCCTCTCCGCGGGTCTCAAAGCGATCCAACAATTCAGATGAAATGGCCTTTCTTTGAATCTTGTGGCCCGCTGTGAGGATTCGTGAAACGCACTTCCAACGATGACCGACAACTGTAGAGGCAGTTGTCGAGTTGTAATCCGCCGGTCAACACGAATGATGGCATCCGCACGATTCAGCATGTCTGGAGCAGTGGCTGTGACAGGACGTCCTGAGCATGGCTGATCATGGAGCTCTGTTTCCGCAATCCCTGAGGCTGTAACTTTCTTTACTCATCGCCCAACTATACTCCTTTCAAGTGCAGCATCGCCATCACTGCACACAAACCTTTATGGATGTTCGCCACGGTTTCTTTTTCAGCACACAAGAATTTAATAACAGCACGCTGCTTGTAACGTCAGCCGTATGTAGACGCCATTTTGACGCTGTACTACGGCTCTGCCATCTGCCAGAACGGTTCGAAATTTCACCAGCGCACATAACAAACATCAAATATGAAGCACCAATAAGGACGTTTGTCTATGTATATTAATGGCTTTTTTTTAAAAATGTGGGGTATTACTTATCGACCGAACCTCGTATTAATCCCGCGATGTATTGTCAATCAAATTCTCTGTCCGACAGATCTCTAAAAGTTTTCATATAATAAACGATAGTATTTTCGACATTTTGTTTCTTTTCTGTTCGTGGTTCTGCGGAAAGAAGACCGTTTGGCTCAAGGAAATGCGAGGACAGGGGAAGTGCGACATAGACGGCGCGTCTTCGGTGGGGGGGGGGGGGGGTAATGAGATGGGGAGTGTCACTTTTTTCTTGGTCAGTGCTGATAATCCACGGAAGCGCTCGCCTCGTATCGATCAGAAGTATGGTATAAAAAAACTCACAGCGGATTATAGAGACGTTCATGTTTAAACACATTCGCTACGTTATGTATTACTCAATTGACTCGCACAACACAACTTTTCGCAGCCCATCGAAAGGACCAGTACTGATAGATCCCTTAAGTTGGCAGTAATCGAAAACAAAGGAAAGTCAACAGGAAATGTTCCGATTTATGTAGTCGTCTTTTCGTAATCGTACCCACTATCCTGTTCGGCGTTCATCTGGTCCTAAAGTGATTCAGTTTTCATCATGTATTCTCACATTGAAAATGAGGATGTAAAAAAAAAAAAAAAAAAAAAAAAAAACACGAAACAAGAAGATTAAACTCTTACTTGTTGGTCTGAAGAAATGGAAAGAACAATAGCTTTGATCAAAGCGCTCGACCTCCGAAATTAACCGAGCCTACAGTATGCTATGTAAGCATGCCTTCAGCAACGCTGAATCTTGTTGCACGCTTTTGCACTCCGAAACCTTTCTGTTGGTTTGTGGAGTTGCTTCTTAATATATTTCTTAAAGTAACTAAATTGAAATTAACATCTGAAATGAGAGTATTACGAAGAAGTGACAAAATCTCCCCCCCCCCCCAAAAAAAAAAGTTCAAATGACTCTGAGCACTATGGGACTTAACATCTGAGGTCATTAGTCCCCTAGAATTTAGAACTACTTAAACGTAACCAACCTAAGGACATCACACACATCCATGCCCGAGGCAGGATTCGAACCTGCGACCGTAGCGGTTTCGCGGTTCCAGACTGAAGCGCCTAGAACCGCTCGGTCACAGCGGCCGGCGACAAAGTACAGATTCTGTTACTCCAGTACTGGTTATTTTAAATTGTATGATGTGCCTGGAATCTCAAATCGTTGTTGGTAAAGCACAGTCTAGGATATCGTGTTTCATTTTTGGCACGTTATGTTGGCACCTTATGTTTGATGAATAACTCCAGTTCCATTACTACATTTAGATATATTTCGTGTGTGTTTTAAACATTAACGTCTCAACCTGACGGACACGGCATTTGGTACCCTTCTCACAAGTATTGTTTTTAGAATTTTTAGGAGTAAATAATGGTGTCATCGTTTTATGTGCTGGTTATATGCTTTCCATGTAATATGAATGTATAAAGTTACAGGTTTTTACTGTTTTGATTTGTAATTATCTGCCTTCATTGTATTTCTATTATAGAACTTAGCTGATGCTGGTTTACTTACGTGCCCAAGGTGTAGGTTTAATGTGTCCCTGGAACTAGGTTGAGTTAGTTAATTGATGTGCACATGTACTCAACCTAATTGGTTCATGATCCTATTGTACTTTTATCTTTTATCCCAGTTACGCAGTACGGTTACATTATCAAATTCTAACGTTTATGTAACGTTTTATACATCGACAAAAATGGTTCAAATGGCTCCGAGCACCATGGGACTTAACTTCTGAGGTCATCAGCCCCCTAGAACTTAGAACTATTTAAACCTAACTAACCTAAGGACATCACACACATCCGTGCCCGAGGCAGGATTCGAACTTGCGACCGTAACGGTCGCACGGTTCCAGATTGTAGCGCCTAGAACCTCTCGGCCACTCCGGCCGGCTATACATCGACACATAGTGATTTGATAACGTCCCTATGATAAAACTCTAGGAGATTGTCTTCGTATTTCAATAATGTATCAATGCCACGTTTTTAAATGATCCGAAGATGTCTGTTGGTATGGATGATTTACTTCTTACTCTACCATTTAACAAATGTGATTACGTTTTTCCTACCATGTGGCAGCTCTATAGGTTAATACCTGCTCCATATACATTATTCATATAATGCACGTCTAAACACATCTAGTAATTTTGTTTAATGCTATATTTATAATTAAATTTAATGTCACTACTGGTTTCCAAAAATACATCTTTGTTTGGGGCGCCATCTTTGTTGACGGAGATATTGATTGACTAGAAGCAAGAAATAGAACATACGATACCTATACTCTTTGAACTGCAGGTTACTGTTGTTTTCCATAATCTCTGACAATACTGTGGTAGGCTGCACCACACATAACAGCTCGCTTGCGCAAGCATTTTAAGACTGTACAAGCAGCGGATGCTTGATCGAATTTCGATTATGCATGCTTGTGCTTGAGCGTGTGTACCAAGACTAGGGGGGCTTGTGCAAACGTTTGTCAGTGATCTGGCTTGGTGTAATTTTTATTTGATTGTGTTAAATTGCGTACAAAGGTTGTACTGTACTGTATATCAAGTCAAAGAACACAATATTATATGGATAAAGAGGATAATCAACAGTACTGTAAGATAAATTCCATTGGGTGTCTACCGCGAATAGTTAATACGGGAATAATGTTGTCGTTTCTGTAACTACTCATTACTCCATATATCACATTTTATCTTTTTTTCGTAACACAAGCATCGTTGTCTGAGTTCGACATTTTCTGATAAACAAACTAATGCTTGTACAAGTTTGCTTGAACCGTGTGTAGGCGCAAGGAATTTGTGCGTGCTCGACAAGCGTGCCTGCACAAACGTGCTTGTCCATATGCAGTTACGAGTGTGGCCTACTTTAGACACCCAGCTTGTAATATATCTTTTTAAGATTGAAATAATCAGTTGTAACAGCTGATGACTGGAGTTGATTTGAAGATAATGTATGCGTGACTCACCATGGTACAGCTTTGTAAGTACTTTCTAATTGACTATTCTTCACACTTGTGCCTCTTTTGTCTATGTGTACTACGTAGGTTTTTTCTGTTTCTATATTTTATAGTCTTTCTGTGAAGATGGATATTTAATCGAAGCCGGTAGAGAATAAAGATGTGTTTGTACAGATTATGACTCAAAGATGCATTTCTTCAGAAACAATTACATAACTCATGGACAAAACTAAAGGGTTATGTAAGTAGAGCACTCTAACCACAAACCGTTTGCAATTGCCGGCAGGAGTTTGTTTCATCTCTTTTTTTGCTTCCGCGTTGACAAACATTTGCACAAACATCGATAGAGGCTTAAGCCGCAACGTCGCAAACACTTTTTGTTTAAATACTACAAACGTACTCCCTTCGGTAGCTGTTGCGCTGGGGTGAAGGCGAGCACAGAGTGGCTGTTGGCGTTTGTACAAGGCACCAGACCCGACCTCTGCCGGCCGACGTTGCTTTGTCCGAGCGGCGACATTCCTTTGTCTTCCAATATGTCCGCGGGGCGCCGCGTCCACTGCGCCACTGCCCCGCTCGTTTCGCTACCCACGCACTTCTCCCCCCCCACCTCTCTCTCTCTCTCTCTCTCTCTCTCTCTCTCTCTCTCTCAGCGACATAGTCCCACATCTCTCTCGCCGAACCCTCTTCCGTCCTCTTTTTGTGTCGTTTTCTCGTCTGGGCCGAGGCTGCTGTAAAGTGATCGCCCTCTTGTGGAGAGCGCGAAGGATCGATTTCGTGTATCCAGGATTTTTTCATTTTCTTTCGTGCTCCAGCGGCATCGTTTTACATAGAAACGGATACGCGCACTCCTTTTCGCCTCGACTTTAAAGGCTGTCGAACAATTTTGTGTGAGGACGTCGCATGAAAAAAGGGGTGAGGGGACAAGGGGGGAAGGAAGAGTGGATGAAAGGAGTTGGGTAGTCTGTCGGAAATACGGCGCGCAAAGAAAGCGGAGGGTGCTTCTTGGAAAGAGAGGGGGAACTGTTCCGCGCAGACAGCGCCACCGCAATGCTTCCCCGATCTTGATTTTCTTTGCTCCGAATTTTAATTACTCCGTTCCTGTATAAACTTTCCCCTGTTATTCTTTCACAATTTCTTCTGATAGCTGACGATCAACTATTTGTATACCAGTGCCTTCATTTCTTTCGATATGAAGATGTTCTTTGTTTCCTTTTGGCCGTATTAATTTCTTTCCGTAACAAACGAAACGTGTTGTCCCAGCTTTGCTTGTTATTCTTTGTAGTCGTAATTAATATTCAAACAGTGGTTTCTGATTGACCCGAATGCTTTCGTCGCCCCCAAGTCGGACAAGAAACGTCATGTGACAATAGAGCCATGCCTTTCTTGTTTTGGGTTAGTCAGAGGTTCTCAGTTATTGATAAGAGGAACTCATATTTAAACTGACACCAGAAATCAGAGAGTAGTCATTTTCTCTGTATGTCGTTATAAAATTTCACTCATTGCGACAATAAGAAAACTTACTACCTGAAAGCACTTAAGGACATGCTCAAACCGCGTGGCACCGGACTAAGAAAAAACCACCCCTTTATTTCCAGGCTGGAGAACAGCCCCGTCCCGTGGAAACCGGAAAACTCACGCTGGCGTTCCGAATACCGACGAGCCCTAACCGGAGAGTACGGCAAGGGAATAATATTTCGGAATCTGACCTTTTAAGGAGTATAAACGGACACTCATAAAGTACATGATCATTTGTCTTCTCAATGACACGGCCGGTTTATGCTCTAATAAAAGCAAGTTTAGAGCTTTGTGTTTGTGTGTGGGCGTTTTAACACTAAAAGAAGCTAAAGAGATCATTCATACCGAACTTGGCAAATCTGACCCTCAGCAAAGGGCAGGGTGATACCAGAATGTCTCCGAGCGCTTACACGGCGAACACAGGTAAGCGCATGTGCAATAAACTGCATCCGCTGTGTAAATGCCTGGCTAGCGCAGACGTTGCATGTAGCCTGTTCCCCGTGTTTGCACAGCGCGCGCGCTTGGGCGTGTTTGCTTTACGCGCTCCGCTGTAAAGACAGCACGGACTGCAAAATAAACACACAGAGAAGTGGTCGTGACTGCGGAATGAATCTGTCTCTCCACTGTAGTGTATACCCGAACGGCACTCGAAGTGGAATCATTACGCTTCGCGTGCATCATCTGTCCTATCCCGGAGGCGTTACGCCTGTACTCCTCTGAAATCGCGAAAGGTTTTACCTGCCTTGGCCTTCCGACTAATGGAGGGACGTTATACCGGTCACTAGTAATGCAGGGCTTTCGTACGTCGCTGTCGGGTAACTGGCGAAGGTGAGAGGGAATGATTGCTTCTCATCACGACAAGAGGATTTGTAGGAAGTCTGCAGGTACGAATTCGTACACAACGGTAGGAGAGGTGGGCGACAGAATGGTGTAGCAACATCGTAGGACAGCTGTACAGGAGCAGAAGTGACTAGCGAACAAGTTAACACAACAAACAAAAGATTTACAAGGGGTAGATAAAATAATGTGAACACCTGTACTTACTTGGGAATGGTTTATTAATAAGGGGTTGGTCCCCCATTTGCCCGTAATGCAGCTGCGATTCTTCTTGGAATACTGGCATATAATGATTGTATAGTCTCCAGTGGAATGTTGTGCCACTCTTCGATCCGAACCTCTTCTGACTCCTGTAGTGACGAGTGAGGTGGAAATCTGGTCCGGAGTCTGTGCTCCAATACCGGCTACAAGGTTTCGATAAACTCCGGGGACTGTGCTGGCTAGGAAAGGTGCTACAGTTGAGTTGCATGCTCCTCATACCACGATTGTACTGGCTGTGTGAATGGGCGCATTATCGTCCTGAAATATGGCATCATTGTTGGTGAACAACATTTGACTCATGGGATGCACCTGATCGCCTAAAATGTTCACATAATCGTTTTTTGTAACACGGCCTTTGAGAGTAATGATGAGACCAGCAGAATACCATGATATGGCTGCCCACACCATCACACTTCCACCTCCATGCTTAACAGTTGGAATGAAGCGATCATGATTGTAGGCGTCTTTTGGCGTTCTCCAGATATAAACCTGGCCCGATGTTGGAAATAACGAAAACGTTGACTCATCGGAACATATGACGTGCTTCCACTGATCAGCCGTCCAAGGATTACGCTCCTGACACGTTTTACGCTTTTTTCCATTGGTTGTCGTCACTAATGGTTTCGGTATAGCAGCTCGTCCATGAATATTCGCTTTACGGAGTTCTCGGCGGACAGTGGTGTTAGATGTGGGGTCTCGAAGATGGCTGTTGAGCTCTGCAGTCACTTTAGCTGCCGTAATTTTGTGTTGTTTTGACACATTTCGTGTTAGCGTCGATCACTGTCATTTAGTTCTGATTTCCGCCCACTGTTACGTTTACACAATAATATCTTTCCATGTTGTGTGTAGGCTGTCATGACTGTTGAAACAGTTACGCTTGAAACATTCAATAAGTTTGCTGTCTTGGTTACTGATGCCCCAGCTAATCGGGCCCCCACAATGTGTCTTCTTTGTAACTCTGTAAGGTCTTTCATTGCACGTCGACCTCGTCCTCTGAATGCAAATACAGAGTGCGCACTACTCGTAAACAACCTGCGCTGATTTCTAGCCCGTACTGAGCATGCACAATCCAGTGCGACACGCGCCTTACCTGCGTTGTTGACCGTCAAACAACCATCCCGTTACTACCACTGTTCACATTATTTTACCTATCCTCTGTACTTAACTTAAAAGGACTTTTTACAAATAGTGCAACCAGAAATAGAGTCCGGCTATCACGATGTGAACAGTGATGAGGCAACCTGAAGTAAGCTCGAACTATGGTGTCATCACGATGAGGCTCCAAGGGCAAGTGGGCTGAGCGGTTACCGCCGGCTACGGTCGCAGGTTCGAATCCTGCCTCGGGCATGAATGTGTGTGATGTCCTTAGGTTAGTTAGGTTTAAGTAGTTCTACGTTCTAGGGGACTGATGACCTCAGAAGTTATGTCCCATAGTGCTCAGAGCCATTTTTGAACTACCAACAGAGACATACGGTTGGGAAGCGAGGTATTTGTGATCCGTATCCGCACGTTCCAACATTGCAGGAGTGACAGCTGTGTACAGACAGAGGGCACGCCTGAGATCCGATAGGTTTGCGCGAGCTCGGTGCGATGATGGCAGACGCCTCGCCAAACGACTCACCGTTTTTTTGTTGACTGTCAGGTCTCCGTAGACATTCTGCAAGCGCCTGTGAATATATACGAAGCTCTGGTTTTTTGCCGAAAGAAACTCAATGACAGCTCTATGCTTGGAACGTTGCAGACGCCATTTTGAAGGCTATGTATGTAGCCGCCACCTATCGGAAGTTCATGAAACTATAGCGGCTGAAGCGGGAATATTCCACTATGTCCTACAACAAACTCTACATTTTTTTCAATCGAAATTGGCCGATAAAAATTGTGTTGCATTACTAGTTGAAGGCCCCTCCTACATTAGGTGTTGTTTTTGTTGTGGTCTTCAGTCCTGAGACTAGTTTGATGCAGCTCTCCATGCTACTCTATCCTGTGCAAGCTTCATCACCTCCCAGTACCTACTGCAACCTACATCCTTCTGAATCTGCTTAGTGTATTCATCTCTTGGCCTCCCTCTACGATTTTTACCCTCCACGCTGCCCTCCAATACTAAATTCGTGATCCCTTGATGCCTCAGAACATGTCCTACCAACCGATCCCTTCTTCTATTCAAGTTGTGCCACAAACTCCTCTTCTCACCAGTTTTATTCAACACTTCCTCATTAGTTATGTGATCTACCTATCTAATCATCAGCATTCTTCTGTAGCACCACATTTCGAAAGCTTCTATTCTCTTCTTGTCAAAACTATTTATCGTCCATGTTTCGCTTCCATACATGGCTGCACTCCATACAAATACTTTCAGAAACGACTTCCTGACACTTAAATCTATACTCGATGTTAACAAATTTCTCTTCTTCAGAAACGATTTCCTTGCCATTGCCAGTCTACATTTTATATCCTCTCTACTTAGACCGTCATCAGTTATTTTGCTCCCCAAATAGCAGAACTCCTTCAGTACTTTAAGTGTCTCATGTCCTAATCTAATTCCCTCAGCATCACCCGATTTAATTCGACTACATTCCATTATCCTCGTTTTGCTTTTGTTGATGTTCATCTTACGAGGGCAGTTCAATAAGTAATGCAACACATTTTTTTTCTCGGCCAATTTTGGTTGAAAAAACCGGAAATTTCTTGTGGAATATTTTCAAACATTCCCGCTTCGTCTCGTATAGTTTCATTGACTTCCGACAGGTGGCAGCGCTGTACGGAGCTGTTAAAATGACGTCTGTAACGGATGTGCGTTGCAAACAACGGGCAGTGATCGAGTTTCTTTTGGCGGAAAACCAGGGCATCTCAGATATTCATAGGCGCTTGCAGAATGTCTACGGTGATCTGGCAGTGGACAAAAACACGGTGAGTCGTTGGGCAAAGCGTGTGTCATCATCGCCGCAAGGTCAAGCAAGACTGTCTGATCTCCCGCGTGCGGGCCGGCCGTGCACAGCTGTGACTCCTGCAATGGCGGAGCGTGCGAACACACTCGTTCGAGATGATCGACGGATCACCATCAAACAACTCAGTGCTCAACTTGACATCTCTGTTGGTAGTGCTGTCACAATTGTTCACCAGTTGGGATATTCAAAGGTTTGTTCCCGCTGGGTCCCTCGTTGTCTAACCGAACACCATAAAGAGCAAAGGAGAACCATCTGTGCGGAATTGCTTGCTCGTCATGTGGCTGAGGGTGACAATTTCTTGTCAAAGATTGTTACAGGCGATGAAACATGGGTTCATCACTTCGAACCTCAAACAAAACGGCAATCAATGGCGCCACACCCACTCCCCTACCAAGGAGGGGAGGAGGAGGTTAGTGTTTAACGTCCCGTCGACAACGAGGTCATTAGAGACGGAGCGCAAGCTCGGGTGAGGGAAGGAAATCGGCCGTGCCCTTTCAAATGAACCATCCCGGCATTTGCCTGAAGCGATTTAGGGAAATCACGGAAAACCTAAATCAGGATGGCCGGAGACGGGATTGAACCGTTGTCCTCCCGAATGCGAGTCCAGTGTGCTAACCACTGCGCCATCCCCTACCAAGAAAAAGTTTAAAGCCATACCCTCAGCCGGTAAAGTCATGGTTACAGTCTTCTGGGACGCTGAAGGGGTTATTCTGTTCGATGTCCTTCCCCATGGTCAAACGATCAACTCTGAAGTGTATTGTGCTACTCTTCAGAAATTGAAGAAACGACTTCAGCGTGTTCGTAGGCACAAAAATCTGAACGAACTTCTCCTTCTTCATGACAACGCAAGACCTCACACAAGTCTTCGCACCCGAGAGGAGCTCACAAAACTTCAGTGGACTGTTCTTCCTCATGCACCCTACAGCCCCGATCTCGCACCGTCGGATTTCCATATGTTTGGCCCAATGAAGGACGCAATCCGTGGGAGGCACTACGCGGATGATGAAGAAGTTATTGATGCAGTACGACGTTGGCTCCGACATCGACCAGTGGAATGGTACCGTGCAGGCATACAGGCCCTCATTTCAAGATGGCGTAAGGCCGTAGCATTGAATGGAGATTACGTTAAAAAATAGTGTTGTGTAGCTAAAAGATTGGGGAATAACCTGGTGTATTTCAATGCTGAATAAAACAACCCCTGTTTCAGAAAAAAAATGTGTTGCATTACTTATTGAACTGCCCTCGTATATCCATTCCGTTCAACTGCTCTTCCAAGTCCTTTGCTGTCTCTGACCGAATTACAATGTCATCGGTGAACCTCAAAGTTTTTATTTCTTCCCCATGGATTTAGGATGCAGGTGAAATCAGGGGAAGTTATGGCAATTTTTTTTTATTTTGGTACGTATTACAATGCATATGAAACCGGAGCGTACGAACCAAAACAGGGACCAGGTTGGGAGCTACTGATTTAGAACGTCCGAGCAGCTGACCACATAGCGAATGAAAGTAGGAGATAATCCTGGTGTCTGACGGATGTTGTCCGTTTGCTGTGCGGTTTGAGTGACCTCGCGTACCTGCGGTCTTGTGTGTTTTGTTGACATTGCCCCGTAGTCATGACTTGTGGGCCGCCCCTGGGTGGAGAGGAGCGTCCGCGCCTAGTTAGCGGCAGAGAGCGCGACGCTATCTGCTGGCGCGGCGACAGCGGCGCGCGGTGTAACTCAGGGGCTGCCCGTCCTATCTGCGTGACGTTTACTGCGCGCGTAAATCACGGCTCGCCAGCCTGGCGTCCCCGGTCGAACCCCGGCGACGGCAGTGCTGCCATCGGACCGACACGGCCGCATCGCGACCCGCCGCACTAAATTACGTTTACCTGCCGCTGCCGCCGTAAAGTTGGCACCGCCGCGCACCTTCCTCGCATCTATCCTGAGTCGCACCTTCCTCGCATCTATCCTGAGTCACACCTCATCGCGAATATTACTCGACAGTGACGCCGGGTGTTCTGCGATGACACTGTAGCCAGCACGGCGAGGTAGCGAATAAACGAGACAGTTACGACACGTTAGTGCGCGTGACTGTACACACCGAACGAAAGAGTTGGAAGACGCGTTGCAAGGATCGTACCAGGTCACTATAACTCACCATTACCCCCTCGCAATACCAAGGGAGGGAGCGATAAATGTTCAGATGTGTGGGAAATCTTATGGGACTTAACTGCTGAGGTCATCAGTCCCTGAGCTTACACACTACTTAACCCAAATTATCCTAAGGACAAACACACACACCCATGAAACTTCCTGGCAGATTAAAACTGTGTGCCCGACCGAGACTCAACGTCGGGACCTTTGCCTTTCGCGGGCAAGTCTCGGTCGGGCACACAGTTTTAATCTGCCAGGAAGTTTCATATCTGCGCACACTCCGCTGCAGAGTGAAAATCTCATTCTGGAAACATCCCCCAGGCTGTGGCTGAGCCATGTCTTCGCAGTATCCCTTCTTTCACGAGTGCTAGTTCTGCAAGGTTCGCAGGAGAGCTTCTGTAAAGTTTGGAAGGTAGGAGACGAGATACTAGCAGAAGTAAAGCTGTGGGGACCGGGCGTGAGTCGTGCTTCGGTAGCTCAGATGGTAGAGCACTTTCCCGCGAAAGGCAAAGGTCCCGAGTTCGAGTCTCGTTCGGGCACACAGTTTTAATCTGCCAGGAAGTTTCATATCAGTGCACACTCCGCTGCAGAGTGAAAATCTCATTCTCGACTATAACACCCATACCCGAGGGAGAACTCGAACCTCCGCCGGGACCAGGCGCACGGTCCATGACTGCAGCGCCGAGACCGCTCGGGTAATCCCGCGCCGCTGGGGGCGATAGTATTGTAATCTAGTCTGTTTCCTTATATTTTAAAATTTTCAAAAAAATATTTGTTTTTAATGAATCGTGTACCATATTCCATGTATGTTTTATATTTTTCAGTAAAACTAAAACCAAAAATTTAAATCTCAGTAGTAGTTTTATGGATGGGCTCGAAATACCCCACCCCCCTCCCCTTGGTTATGCGCGTTATGGAAAGTGCCTTGGTGTTGAGAATCTAAGTCACGTGTATAAAACAGTTTCAAACGTCTGATTACTTTGCAAATGAGTTACTGTCTTAGATATTTGACGATAAGCGTGTAAGCATGAAAAGGTTTAGAAATTGTGATTATAGTTTGTTGGAAGTCGCAGAGTGCTCTCATTATGAAACACTGAATGAATATCGCCTGGGTAATTTGCGCTCTATTGCAAACAGAATCAAGTTTTTCGTACATCTAATGTCTATGACGCCATATCTCCTCAACTGTGTGTCGTACAGTGATAAAATCTTGCAGGTACTTTCAGTGGTATATGTTGATACCCATCTGGAAACTGTGTTCCATATAGTGTCAGTAGTAAAGAAGTAACAAAATTTTTTGAAACGTTGTTTACGGGAACAGCTGCAGCCAAAAAGCACTATTAAAATTTCAATTAAAAAAGTGTTTCGGCTGTATAAAACAATTTATTTTAATTTTAAAATGGTTTCGATCGGTGTGAGATCAGCTTGAGCACAGTTGCTCCATGATGAGTGATGGAGAGAGTGTAAAGAGCAGTTGATCTTAACGCCTTTCCATAGCGGTTCCTCCTCAGTGCCACTGTCTCCAACAATATTGGAGTAACTGGTGTGAAGATGACCAATCGGGGTAGCTCAGTGCTTAGCACACTGGACTCACGTTCGAGATAACGACGGTTCAAACCCGCGTGCGGCCATCCTGATCTAGGTTTGCCGTGATTTCCCTAAATCGCTTAAGGCAAATGCCGGGGTGGTTCCCTCGAAAGGACAAGGCCTCTTTCCTTCTCCATCCTCCTCTGATCCTAGCTTGTGGTCCCTCTCAAATGCCCTCATTGTCGGCAGGATGTTAAACACTAATATTTATTTCTTCTCTTGGCGTGAAGGTGATCTAACACATATCGAAACCAGACACCTTTTAACACAATGTCTGTTTACTGCATAAACAGCGAAAACGTAGCAATTGGAATGGTGCAGAGGAATATTTTGATGTATTTATACGTCTTATCATAAACCTACATGTACAAACTGATTAGTACTTTGCCTGATATCTTATATACTGAAGCGCCAAAGAAATTGGTATAATCATGCTTATTTAAATACAGAAATATGTAAACAGGCAGAATACGGCGCTGCGCTCGGCAACGCCTATATGAGACACCAAGTGTCAGGTGCAGTTGTTAGATCGGCCAATGCTGCAACAATTGCTATCAAGATTTAAATGAGTTATAGTCGGCGCACGAGCGATGGGACACAGCATCTCCGAGGTAGCGACGAAATGGGGATTTTCCCGTACGACCATTTCACGAATGCACCGTGAATATCAAGAATCCGGTAAAAAATCAAATCTCCGACATCTCTGCGGCCGGAAAAGGATCCTGCGAGAACGGGACCAACAACGACTGAAGAAAATCGTTCGACGTGACAGAATTTCAACCCTTTCGCAAATTGCTGCAGATTTCAATGCTGGACCATCAAAAAGCGTCAGCGTGCGAACCTTCAACGAAACATCATCGATATGGGCTTTCGGAGCCGAAGGCTCACTCGTGTACCCTTGATGACTGCACGACACAAAGCTTTCCGCCTCGTCTGGGCCCGTCAACACCGACATTGGACTCCTGACGACTGGAGACACATTGCCTGGTCGGACGAGTCTCATTTCAAATTGTATCGAGCGGATAGACATATACGGGTCTGGAGAAAATCTCATTAATTCATGGACCCTGCATGTCAGCAGGGGACTGTTCAAGCTGGTGGAGGCTCTATAATGGTGTGGGACGTGTACAGTTGGATTGACATGCGACCCCTGACACGTCTAGATAGGGCAGGTGACACGTTCCTAAGCATCCTGTCTGATTAGCTGCATCCATTCATGTCGTTTGTGCATTCCGATGGACTTGGGCAATTCCAGCAGGACAATGCGACACCTCACACGTCCAGAATTGCTACAGAGCGGCTCCAGGAACACTCTTCTGAATTTAAATACTTCCGCTGGCCAGTAAACTCCCCAGACATGAGCATTATAGGGCGTATCTGGCATGCCTTGCAACGAGCTGTTCAGAGGAGATATGAACCCCCTCGTAGTCTTAATGAGTCATGGACAGCCCTGCACGATTCCTAGTGTCAGTTCCCTCCAGAAATACTCCAGACATTAGTCGAGTCCATGCCACGTCGTGTTCCGGCACGTCTGCGTGCTCGCGGGGGCCATACAAGATATTAGGCAGGTGTACCAGTTTGGTTGGTTGGTTTTTGGGGGAGGAGACCAGACAGCGAGGTCATCGGTCTCATCGGATTAGGGGCGGATGGGGAAGGAAGTCGGCCGTGCCCTTTGAAAGGAACCATCCCGGCATTTGCCTGGAGCGATTTAGGGAAATCACGGTAAACCTAAATCAGGATGGCCGGACGCGGGATTGAACCGTCGTCCTCCCGAATGCGAGTCCAGTGTGCTAATCACTGCGCCACCTCGCTCGGTGTACCAGTTTCTTTGGCTCTTCAGTGTATAGGCTCGGTAGAGCGAGTGATAGTTCTGACTTTTTATAGCGGATTGGTCGTTGTGAGGGAACCAGCACAAGTAACATTATCTTTAAAGAACAAAGTTTTTACCACAACTCAACTAGTAAAAAAACCTATCACGAAGTCGTAAAATGAATACTGGTTGAATCATAGATTAAACTATTAATAAAATTCCTTTCATTGTAAGATGAAACTATGTCTCCCTCCAGGTCTATACAATAAAAATGCGGCATTTTTTAAAGTACCTCCTTTTGAATGAAAAGTAAACGTCTTTTGCAAGTGGCCATATACAGGCAAAACTGATAAATAGTTGCAGGCAGTTACTGCATGACACCCTTATTTGAAGTTGTTACCGAGTCTTAACTCATTTCCTTTAATATTTACAAACTATCACGCAAGTTCTGAGACTGCTTTTCTATAACCGTGTCACATTACAGTTCAGTTTTTCTGTTATATGAAAAGGGCATTGTAAATATCTCTATAAACATTAATTACTGTTTTTTCACTTCATACAAGCAGTATCAAATATTTTAGAAGAAATACTGTAAAAAGTTGCGTGAATAGGTTAACCACGCACAAGGTAACCTCTGCTGAAACCTGATGATGCTGATGATTGGTTTGTGGGGTGCTCAACTGCACGGTCATCAGTACCTATACAAAGTCCAAATATTTTCAGAGTCCAATTCTTTTTACACATTCTAGTCTAGCCACTGTCTCGAATGATGATGATGATGAAGAAGACAACATAAACACCCAGTGCCTGACTCTCTGTAAATTAGCAGAGAACTGACGTAAATGATACATTCCCTTTTTTTTTGTTTTTAATGAAGAGAACTGTGTAGGACATAGGTGTGCTCGGTCTCCGCTGAAAAATGTAACGGAAGCTCAGGGAAGCAGTTTTGCATTAGGTTTCTCCGCGGGAACTCGTAAAAAAGGCCAATCGTGGGTCGGTCGTATCCTTGGTGCGCCACATCAAGAGAAAGCGCCTTGGATGACGGAGGGAGAGGCGGGGAGGGGGTAGCAAGGTAGCGAGGTGTATCGGCGGAGGCGGCGTACCTGTCGGCGTGCGGGTCTCGCCATCAATCAATGGCCGCCAGCCGCCAGGCGGCGAGGCTTTTAGGAAATGAGAACTCCTGCGTGCACCAGCGACGTCGCACGCCTCGCCTCGCAGACGCTGCTTCCCGCCGCCCTCCTCCTCCCCCCCCCCCCATCCCCTGTCTTCCTCCTGCGACATGACGTCACGCGCGCGTAATATTTTATTACGAGGTTACTTTGTCATCTCGTGAATGGACCTGGGAGTCGCGAGGCGCCCGTAACGAAGCCGGCGGCGGGCCCCAATCCGTTTCTGTCTTGAGAGCTGCTCTGTTTCCAACTGTCTGCTGAGCTCCTTCTGCCCGCCGTGTATTATAGCGATACCTATTATTGGTACGTACGCCCACTCGCACACTGTAGAGAATTAGTAAATAGTTTGCTGCTTGATATATATAAACTTATTTCGCATTTATTGCTTTCGCCAGTACATCTGCAAACAAATAGTAAAAACGTATTATAATACAGGGTGCGTCAAAAAATGTATACACACTTTGAAGCGTCATAGAAAATTTATTTCCCGTTCTACAATGTTAAATTTCTGGAAATGGAAAGCTTAAAGTCCAGTTGGAAAAATAAATATACTTTGTAAATGTGATTAATGTTCAAACTGGTGGCCTTCAGCATCAATACATTTCTGAGTACGTGTCACCACTGATACCGTACATTGTACCAAAGTGTCCAATGAGATTTCTGCGCACACCGCCTGAATCTCATCCCAAAGTGTGTCCAGGTCACGTGGTTTGCGTTTGTACACCTCATCTTTTACTGTGCCCCATAAGAAGAAATCCAGCGGCGTGAGGTCTGGAGAGCGTGCAGGAAACTCGATTGGTCCCCTGCGTCCTATCCACTGGCCTGGCACATTGTGATCCAGGTATGCTCGTATGTCCCTACGATAGTGCGGCGGGGTGCCATCTTGTTGGAAATAAAACTCATCACTGCCGTATAATGCACGAATGGCAGGGAATATGGAGTCAGCAAGCATTGTTAGGTACGTTTCTCCAGTAGCAGTACCTTCAAAGCGGAAAGGCCCAATGACTCCCCTTGCAGACAAACCACACCACACATTTACACCATGAAAATTCACACAGCCTTTTCAACTGTTATGTGAGGATTATCTTCAGCCCAGTACACACAATTGTGCCTATTGACAGTTCCATTGAGTTTGAATTGGGCTTCATCTGACCAAATTATGCTACCCATAAATCCCGGTTCACGTCTCACCATCTCCTGAACTCATTCACAAAATTCTAACCTTCGATCTGGATCGTCGTCACTTAGCTGTTGCACCAGCCTTTGAATGTACACACGAAACGTGCCTTTCTTCAGGATGCGTAGCACACTACTAAATAGCACTTACATTACTCTCACGTGCCGCTTGCCTTGAAGATTTTTGAGGCGAACGCTGAAACAGTTCCAAGACTGCAGTTGTGGAATCATCACTTGTAGCTGTGCGAGGTCGCCCTGTTCGACCTTTATGCACATCACACACTGTTCCATGAATTTCGAATTTGTCTCGTAGACGTGTAATTGTTAACCTTGAAGGTGGTTCTGTACCATACTCACTTCGAACCGCAGCTACTTTCTCAAACTTCCAGTACCACTTAATTATCTCCTTCCGCGCTTCAGAGCTCAAACACACGTCCGCCATGTTGCAGTTACTTCCTTGCCACTGCTGCCACCTGTTGAAGAAACATAACATTACTTTCTCACAGATATTTAGCCTTGTAGAACGGGAAATAAATTGTCTATGACAGTTCAAAGTGTGTATACATTTTTTTTTTGACGCACCCTGTATATGTGAAACATCAAATCATCGAACAACTTTAAAACCTTACTGAAAAAATATTACATCCAACTACTACGGTTAACACTAATAGTTTACTCAAAATTGATACGTCAGGACGGGAGTGCAATACCCAACGACAGCCCGGCTAGCCGCGCGGTCTAATACGTTGCTTCCCGAGCGGAAAGGCGTGCCGGTCCCCGGCATGAATCCGCCCGGCGGATTAGTGTCGAGGCCCGGTGTGCCGGACAGCCTGTGTATGGCTTTTTAGGCGGTTTTCCATCTGCCTCGGCGAATGCGGACTGGTTCCCCTTATTCCGCCTCAGTTACACTATATCGGCGATTGCTTCGCAAACAGTCTCCACGTACGAGTACGCCGTAATTACTCTACCACGCAAACCTTTGGGGTTACACTCGTCTGGTATAAGGCGTTCCCGGTGGGGGGAAGGGGGTCCACTGGGGACCGAACCGCACAATAACCCAGGGCTCGGTGTTGGGCAGCGGTGGGGTGAGTGGACTGCTGTAACCTGTTGTGGGGTTGTGAACCACTGAGGGCTACGACGGGACGAAGCCTCTCCGTCGTTCTAGGTCCCCGGTTTAAATACACACAATACCCAATGTAAAAAAAATAAAATAAAATAAAAAATAAAAAAAAAAATAAAATAAAAAACAACTTTACAAAATACATATTGTATAAATATAAATAATGCAATTGTTTGCAGATGTACTGATGAAGGGCACAAGCCGAAATAAGCTTATTTAAATAAATAAAATATCAAGTAGCGGTCTATCTTATAATTCTCTGCATAATGTCTTACTGTGCCATAATACTCGTATAAACTGCAGGTCCCATTATAAAGAAAAAAAAGTAATCTCTTGCGCTCCTGCTATTGTCGAGTGACGATTAGTGTCCGGATTTTCATGCTCTAACAAAACGTAAAATATGCATAGGGTGACCATATTTCCAAATGAAAAAACAAAACTGTGTGGGTATTGGAAACAATCTTCATGTTAACCACAGTTGCTTGCTTACTTTTTTACACAAGCTTTCTCGACATTCTTAAGTAACTCTTTCTTGGATTTCATGGTACCACTGTACTGAGAACAAGTGATATCTTTAACAAATTCTTTACACATTGTACAGAAATTATGTTTCCTTCGTATTACTTAATAAGGAAAATATCCATTCCACAGCTGCATTGTGAGTAGGGATTGCAAGAAAAGTATTACACAATTTTCAAAAGTTGTGAATAGTCGTCTTCATGCCGATTGTTCAAAAATGACACCGTCTACGGCCGCGGTGGCCGTGCGGTTCTGGCGCTGCAGTCCGGAACCGCGAGGCTGCTACGGTCGCAGGTTTGAATCCTGCCTCGGGCATGGATGTGTGTGATGTCCTTAGGTTAGCTAGGTTTAAGTAGTTCTAAGTTCTAGGGGACTGATGACCTCAGATGTTAAGTCCCATAGTGCTCAGAGCCATTTGAACCATTTTTGATGAGGCTCGCCAGGAATTCATCTCCTTTGTCAACCTCTTCATCTCATTGTAGCACTTGCAACCTACGTCCAGAGACCGATGACCAAGCAGTTTGGCCCCTCTCCCCCCCACCCCCCTCTCTCTAAACCAACCAACCTACGTCCTCAGTTATGTGCTGCTTGTATTCCAACCTCTGTCTTCCTCTGCAGTTTTTGCCGTCTACAGCGCCTTCTAATACCATGGAAGTCATTCCCTGACGTCTTAACAGATGTCCTGTCATCGTGTCCCTTCTCCTTGTCAATGTTTTCCTCATTTTCGTTTTCTCTCCGATTCTGCACAGAACCTCCTCATTCCCCACCTTATCAGTCCACCTAATTTTCAACATTCGATTACAGCACCACATCTCAAATCCTTCGAATCTCTTCTGTTCCGATTTTTTTTTATTTATATATTTACAGTCTGCGTTTCACTACCATAAAAAGTTGTGCTCCAAACATACATTCTCAGAAATTTCTACCTCAAAGTAAGGCCACATTTCTTTATGAATCAACATTTTTCATATGCCAGTATCAGACGTAAAATATTATAACTAAGATGACGTTCCTCTTCTACTTCCTCAAGTCTTCTTGCCTTCATATCTTGTGCTGTATAACTTTTCCAGTATCTTCCGGTATTGGCAAACTCAGTTACTGCTTTCCCAAATGGGACGCGTTTCTGCAGTCCACCTAGCTTGAACGTTTCGAGTAAGGAAGTTAACTTGCGCCCAAACTAAGCTGACACTCGGTGCGATGGCTGATGGAAGCGATCGCAAATGGGAAATGCCTTTACGGTCGCTACCATCAACCACCTCCCTGAATGTCAGCTAGTTTGAGGGAACAGTAACTCCTACAGGTTTTTTTTCTGTTTGCTTGTGTGCCTTTTCTATTTACTCATTTTCCCATCCTTTGGAGTCCATTTGGTTACAGGACACCAATTTATTCTGCATCATGTGCCAACGTTTCATACTGCTATACTTAGAGAATCATGCGATGCTACGCAAGTATGTGGAATATATGCCCTGTCCCATTTTGCCACTGTGACACTATCACATTGGGTGAAACATGCACTTGTATCTCTTACTACAATATCTTTAAGGTTTGTAATCCAGTTTATAACTTATGAGTACTTGTTTTTTTTTCGCTCCTTTAATATTTAGTCACACACACTGCACGGACTGCAATTACTGTTACGGTCTGATTTCATGATTCGCTTAGCATGTTTTCAACAATTTGCTCTTGTGGCTCCTTCCTGTAGCTTTAATCGTGCAACACTGTGACATTCAAGTTTTAATGTGTTGAAACAAATTGATGGTTAACGGTTCGATCCATTTTAGCGAAGCACGAGCACAATTGAAAACAGTGTATTTCCAAAGAAAATAAATTATACCCGATTGGCAGTCGTGTCACGCTACCGCAAGTAGATTGCGTCAAGCGTTAATGAGTGGGAGATAATTCGTCCTGTTTTGTCGTTAATTTGTTTCCACTGGTGGGTGGTTGCCATAACAGTAATTTCAGAGCTCCCGCCTTGCACGCATCAACAAAATGCCATTTGTGGAAACTGCATCAGCCTGAAATACAACAACCCGCAAAATGAAATTTACTCCGAATATTATTTGCTGAACTTCGTATGACGCATTGCGTCATGAGAGCCACATAAAAATGTTTCGGTAGGTTTTTTGAAATTATCAGGCAACGCTTGAACGTTTACGCGATAGTTCTTGTAAGATTAAGAAAATCAGAAGCGCGATTGGAGGTTGCGTAGCTTTTATTTACTACTTATGCAAACTTATTTAGTTGTGATTAATGGCACATTTCTAACACTTTTGCTGTGTGCTCTAGATACCACGAATGGTAAAAAGGGATGTGAAAGAAAATCACGGGACACACCTAGACATAGTGATGACGATGATTGGTTTGTGGGGCGTTCAACTGTGCGGTCATCAGCGGCCGTAGTGGTCGCGTGGTTCCAGACTAAAGCTTCTAGAACCGCTCGGCCACACCGGCCGACTTTTTAATAGACTTACACAGCTAGTTACTGGGCGGTCTTCAGTTTTCTTGGTACGCTGAATCGTTCCTAGAGTTGCGCTCTACCAAAACTACAGTTTGGTAATTTTGGTATGGTGCATAAGTGACGTAGTGAATGGTAGGATTACCGATAGCTTTGGTAAAATGCACAAACATAAAAATGTATATAATTAATGTTGTTACTTTGCCCTCAGTAGAACAGCAAGATTTGAGTTTCGTGTTATTGATAAGAGCGGAAATTGTTTATGAATAACAAAATGGTTCAAATGGCTCTGAGCACTATGGGACTTAACATATGAGGTCATCAGTCCCCTAGACTTGGAACTACTTAAACCTAACTAATCTAAGAACATCACACACTCCATGCCCGAGGAAGGATTCGAACCTGCGACCGTAGCAGCAGTGTGGTTCCGGACTGAAGCGCCTAGAACCGCTCGGTCATATCGGCCGGCTTATGAATGACAGAATCCTTTTCATAGATGCCTGGCTTCGTACTGAAGCGTTGTTTACTATGGTTTTTTTGTTTTTTTTAGGAAACTGCGTTTTCTAGCGCTGTGTGTTAAACCGTACTTCTTTTTTGATTTTTACAAGATCCCTTTTGTTTTACGTTGCAAACCAGCGTTTTCCGAATAAAACTTGAATTACGCATTGTCAATTTCAATTCTGCTACGAATACTGTTATTTTTGATAGACAGGATGATAACGATGTAGAACAAGAATTGCGAGGTGCCGGGGCTAGCAGTGTATTTATCACTAAATTCTACTAGAATCCACATATGTAAATCATGCTCTAAGCCCCCCCTTTCTAACTCCGACTTTTGCTGTTGCACAAGGATAAAAAAATACGCGAACTGACTCTAATCAACCCTGCCAGTGGAGTAGAAGAGAGTTTGGCACCTGCAATAATTTAATTTGATAAATAAGTTAAATAAACAAAGGTTTCATTAGCATAGTGAGGAGTGATAGGGTTGCTCTATCGATTAACAGAATGAAAGTTCTGTCCAAAATAACAATATGATTTATTAAGACTAAACACAAATTAATAAACAAAAACACATGAATTCTAATTTATGATACATTAAATTGGCTCGAATTGGAGACTCATACAAACACTGTAAAGGTGAAGTTGCCCCTAAACTAGATCGTGAGGTTTAAGACGAAGTGGTATGTGGAGCCAATTCCTTGCCACTCAAATCTCAAGAGAGACACACCGCTAACCCAACAGTAATTGCTGCTACTCAAGACAGAACAAAGTTAGAAAAAGACGAACAGGCGCGCTCTGCTGAGCTCTGATTATCACCTAGGAAAATCCCTATCTGCCGGTGCTGCGGACATACGTTACCAAAACTGTCTTCTTGACTGCCAGAACACGATCTGGCGTACCGGAACCGTTGGCTGGTTGCTTCTACGTCCTCGACCGAAAGGCGACTGCCGACTACCAAGAGCACCCGTACAGGCCGAACACACAACATTCCCGCCCCCACGACAGTGGCCGTGGTTACATTCCAATCAGCAACTCGAAAACCGGCGGAAATTCCACTCCATTGCCGGAGCACTACCATTCCACCAATGGAGATTCTTGGCGCCAATTTCTGTGCTGATTTTGCTACGTCACGGAGCTATGCCCTGAGCAAGCCAATCACAGTTACTATTTTGCAGAAAGCGCGGGAATTTTCCCGCCACAGCTGCCTGGGTATATAAGTCATTCCCACGCCTCGCTGGTAGCCCGCCCGAAAGTGTTTTCGCTAAGCTTCTGCGAAGCAACGGAACCTCCAGCCCAGCCGCCACTTCCGGCTCCCGCGGGCGCGTCTCCTGACAATGTCGGCGTCCGGAAAGCATTCACTCGACCCCCCACACCTGTCGGCCTACCCTTTCAAAGTCAGAAGAGCCCGCCTGTCACTGGACCACCTGGGTGGCGAGAGACGCTGCATGGGAAGTCCGCGTGTGAAGGAATAGCAACCCTCCACCGCATGCAACTAGAGAGGAGAATCGTAAGATAGAAATATGAGAGGGGGCTCATGCCACCTCTCAGAATATTCCGTGGGCGACCCAGATCTTTATATACCATCACTCATTGTCAGACGGTCCAGCGTTTCCAGTTTCTAGGGGAATCTAGTAAGACTCTGATCGCATACGTAAGCAAAGCGACCGAAATTTGGTAACACCTGGTTGATATGCGACCTAATGTATAGGTAGTTCAGTCGAGATTTTAACTGATCAAAGCTACCAGGAAAACTAGTCCACCTTAGTCTGCGGTAGTTCAACAACTCTTATCGTTCCACAGCTCTAGCAGACAGCACCATATTTTCTTTAACATGATTTGGATTGCAACGTGTTGTACATTCTGTTGTCCAAGAATGATCGCATTCTTATAGTTTTGTGGCATTTCCAACCTAAATAGAGGTATTACAATGAGAGACAGTAAATACTAAGGGAAACCTCGATACATGTCGATAACTCTTGCATGTACACTGTCGATTTACAACAATCCCCAATAAATGACTCTACCTGCATTTTACAAACTTGTGTCCGTTTCTGTAATATTTCTCCTCATTACGAACCTCCAAAGAATTCACAGAGCACCCATGGATCCAAAACTTCCACGTATTTGCATTAAAATAAGATTGGTTACAGCAGATCTGACTGTTGATCACCTCTTATTGACAGACGTTTTCTGAGTTCAGTTTACACTTCAAAGCAATATCTCTACGGTTTTCCACAAATACACAAAGTGACCTACAGTGTGATGTAGTACCACTTGTTTCTGGCAGACAGCCTGTTATCAGTGGCGCAATTTCTTAACAGTGTCGAGATCTCGCAACTGCCGGATTCGCCGGAAAAACTGGTGTTATTGTACGAGGAATAGTCATATACTCGTAGTTTTAATTGTCATCCCGAAAATATAAAGATAATTAAGTTTTGACGGCTCGTATAGTGTAACAAGAAGGGATGAGTAGGTAGGACACCCCTAGGCGTCAAGGAATTGTCACTTTGGTGAAGCTGGGAAGTGTGAATGGGGATAAAAATTGTAGAGGGTAAGGTTTACGGACTAGTTAGCAGATTCAAATGAGTCGATATCACTACTGTCCAGTCTCTCTCTCTCTCTCTCTCTCTCTCTCTCTAGCATAGGAGTAGCATTGCAGAGTGCCAGGGAAAGATCCGCAAAGCAGGAGCGTGGATGGACACAGGTCTGCGTTGTGTTAACGACGTGTAAGCCCCGGGCATGCACACCGACGCTGAATAATTCATGCCGCCACCGTGAAAGAAAACTTGTGCTCCGGAAGGATTATCTGTTTGCTCGCCGCATTAGGCCAGTTACACCCCTCTGGCTGACTCGCTCCTCTTGCAAATACCCTTCCCTTCCTCCCTTTTTTCTGCTCCCACTTTCCTACCCGACATTAAGCCACTTCAGCTGCGAGGCGATCTGAAGCGTTCCCACTGGGAACGGACAGTCGTCCATACACTTGGATGACCAAGTAATCATGTGGTAAGGATTGTATCCCGCGAAAAGATTAAGTTTCAGGCTTTCGCATGGACGTCGTAGTCTGCGAGCCTTCGATCATCTTTTTGTAGTGTTCAGGGCCGCTTTAAGGCCCAAGCAACACAAGCTGCAGCTTGGGAGCGCCAAGTTGAAAGTGGCGCCAGAGGCATCACAAGTGGAAGATTTCTATAAAAGACGTATCACAATTAGTTGCGAATCCTGAGATGGCTGAAAGTGTACGAGGGAAAACGAAACGTCAAAGGATAAGTGGCCTGCGCAGAAAAATGTGCTCGAATCGGCCCTACGAGTGCCTAACGAAAAGCATACTAACATCTCGCTGGTCTGTTGAAACATACAGCTAAATGCACCAGCGAATGGCACCAAGTGTGTGGATAGCCAGTGATTGGTAGACAGAAAACGATGGTCCAGATTATTCCGATTCGTGAGCATTGCAAGTTACGTGCGAACGACTCACTTGGTGAAATTCCAAAGCCAGATTCGACATATTATGTTTGATATCGATAACAGTACCTCAGTTGTTCTGATATTAGCTAGTTATCGATACAGACATTACCGCGAGGTTTTGATAATTTATGTATTTTTCAACTTTTAGAATATAAATCTAAATACACGAACCAATTTGAGTATAAAATCAAATATATACATAATTATAGAATGCAAAATGTATATAATACAGGGTGACACAGAATAACGGGAATGTTTGAAATGAGTAGTGGCAGCCATGGGCAGGTGGCAGCACTGCGGTTCCGTATAGTTAGCGAGTAAAGAGTCCGCCATTTCAGTAATCCTGGATCAGTGGAACGGACAACAGCGTGCGTTAGACATAAAAATGTTTTATAAAAACAATGATAGTTTGGTAGCGGCGCAGAGGAACTTGCGACGTTTCTATATTTTAGGATCTCATAATGCCGTTCCGTCGAATCACGCGATAAAATGTTGGATTAATAACTTTGAAGAGACTGGATCTGCTCTCAAGAAGAAACCAACAAGACGACCAAGAAGTGTGCGTTCTCCACCGAACATTGATGTTGTGCGCGAGTCTGTCTTACGGAGCCCACGGCTTTCAGTTCGTAAGCAAGCAGCAGTGGTTGGAATGCACCGGGAGAGTGTTCGCAGAATTCTTCATCTTGATTTAAAATTTCATCCGTGGTGCAACAATTGAAGGACAACGATTACCGGTTACGACTGGGTGTCTGTCAACAAATGATAACAAAAATAAACAATGACGATGAATTTATAAACTAGTTGTAGAAGTCAGATGAGACACAGTTTCATGTCACAGGTTATGTGAATAAACAGAATTACCGTTACTGGGCAAAAATAAGTTCTAATGACGTTCATGGGCGCCCTTTACACGCTAGTAAAATGAGAGTATGGTGTGGTGTTTCATCACATGGCATTATCGGACCGTAGTTTTTCGCAAACGAACAGGGAAAAACAATAACTGTCAATGCCGATACAACAACCGAACTTGCACACCGTTTCTAATGACTGCATCGTGGACGGATCGTTAAACCCTAATCTCGTTTCCTCCTTTTTTTTAAAAAAAAAATGGTTCAAATGGCTCTGAGCACTATGGGGACTTACCATCTGAGATCATCAGTCCCCTAGAACTTAGAACTACTTAAACCTAACTAACCTAAGGATATCACACACATTCATGCTGCCCGAGGCAGGATTCGAACCTGCGACCATAGGGGTTCCAGACTGAAGCGCCTAGAACCGCTCGGCCACACCGGCCGGCTTTTTTAGAATTTGACGGACCGAAGATACGTTATCTGTGTGTGACGAAATTACTTATAAAGTTAAATACGAGGTGTGTGAGAAAAGTAATGAGACTGACAACGCTCTGAGCGATCTCAGGGGCGCTGACTTATAAAAAATATGGGGGGGGGGGGCATACTGGGGGCCTTGCCCCTGGAAATTTTCTAAATTTTAGATGAAAAAGTAGTGAGTTTTAAAGCTTTTTAAGCATTTTAGAGTCATATGATCACCATAAGAACCCCAAAAACTGGACTCTCCATAAGTCGACACTTCGGGGAACTCGACAAGCATGACATTTTTTGGCTTTGAAAAAAGAAACAAAACATAAGCATGGTATTTTCGTAAAAAGCTAATTTAATTTACAGTAATAATCATGCTTATAGATTGTTACAGAGCAGTGAATATATATCTCTGAGAAGACTGAAATTATATGTAAAAATCCTAAACTATCATTAAAAGAATAAAACATAAAATATTGCTGTTGCACAGTAATAGCACTTTGATTAATAAGTGAAAAGCTAATTTAAGCTTACTTTGAATAAGGCTCAGGGTTCATTAAATAAAAACAATATCTCAAAGTTAATACTTTAATACAGATAATATAATTAATACAGTATGCCTAATACTTTCAGTCAAAAATTATGTAAATAGCAAGTTTTAATTGGGTCTTACACCCGAAAAATATTGAAGTATTTGAAAATAACTAATACATTACTATAGTAATATAGTAACACAGCACTAAACTATTACCAATATTTCTAAACTGAAAATTTAACATTATGTATGTATTTAATTCTCTGTTTTATAAAGATTTTTAATGTTGCTCTAAATGCCATTATTAGGGCTAGAGTGTCTTTAGAAAGGTGCAGATGTCGACCGTCTGACTGGATTACTGAATATGAAGTCGTTGATGACTGGTCGGAAATCCAATTCATCCAAAACATCTCGGTGGGCATGAAGAACAGCCGTGACACTGCTTCGAACAATGGGCTGTAGAAACTTATGTAACGCACGGATTAATAACTTTTCGTCCCAACATTCTAGAAACACATACCGTTCAACAAATGCAACAAGAAAAAATCGAATTTACGACCATTTTGAATGAGAATCTGGCCGTAACGGCAGAGCGCTGAGGACACTACTGAACGCCCATTGTGTGTCGGAGAATGCGTGACGTATATGTGCAGAACAAGCCTAATTCGACCGTCATTTTTCATGGTTCCAACTTAGTATTCGTGCCTTTCAGTGTTGCTACCAAGACTGGAAACGACTTCGATGTGTATAGTTGCTTTGAAAAGGACAACATTGTCGTTTGAGAAAAGTAAAAACTTCGGTAGACAAAAAGTCAGTCTCATTACTTTTCTCATACACTTCATATGTGAAATTACATCGTTTTTTGCGTCGTCGCATTTAGTCTTTACTTCCCCCCCCCCCCCTCCCTCTAGTCTATAGTGTTTAAGTTAAATGACATTTCAGCACACATATATCTAATGTAGATCAATGAACGTCTTGTGGTGTGGTTATTGCGCATGTGCTGAGGGCACGCCTGCGTTGCTGTTGCAGCGGACAAGCTGCCGGAGGGCTTCCCGCAGATAACGCAGTCGCCGAGCACCAAGGTGGTGGAGATCGGCCACAACGCGGTGCTGCTGTGCTCGGCCACGGGCGCGCCGCCGCCGCGCATCTACTGGGTGCGCGACATGCTGCCCGTCGACACGGCCGCCAACCCCCGCTACTCCGTGCTCAACACCAGCATGCCAGGTCAGCACACTGCTTCGCCAGAACCACCTCACGCCGGTATTACACTATCAAATTTTCTTTGTCAAATAAAACTTGATAGTGTAATAACGAACTTTGTCGAAGTTAGCCCGTCAGATATTCTTTGATCAAATCTAGCGCCTCGCCATAGATTTGATCAAAGAAAGCGTTTGTCTTCTGTTTCTGCATGGAGAACGTAACCACTTGGAGCGCTAGCATCGCTACAGCTGTTCATAGAGCAGAAATATCTCTGGAGTGAGCATTGCGTTCTGCCAGCACTCTGCGCATGTTGTCAACATTAAACTGGAATTGTCACGTGATCTAGGGACGACGTCGATTGTTTAACGCCAATTCACGTCCGCCATCAGGTGACGTCACGTCTTGTCACATAACATCAAAACATTCTACAATACCTTTCGAATGGAGGCATTCGCACAGGTCGTCAACGGAACGTCACGTCATTTCACGGTACGTCAAGGTTTCTCGGGAAGAAAATTTTGACGGTACCAGTCTGTTAACATCTTAAGTTAACCTATTTTCGCCGCGCTCATTCTCCTTATAATAGTGGATTCTGTACTGTTGTATCTTCATAATCTTTATTTTATAATAGCGCTTTGTTTTAGTGACAAATTGGAGATGTTCCATGACGACTGGGATATTTTTTCCACTTTCTTACACAACCGAGGTCGTATATCTGAAGGCGAAAAGTTATTTAGGTTTTACGATAACACAACAGCGCTGACGCCCAAAATGTATAAGTATAAGAACATAAGTAGACGAAGCAAATTCCACCATATGACATTTTAAGCAAACAAGTCAGCTTTAATGAAGGAGTAAAATACAGTTGTTTATGGCGTTATTAATTACGTAAGAAAAAACGTAATGGATAAGTATAACAGGCTTCATTAATTCATTTGAAGCTTTCTTTGATGTGTATGAATGTACATATTTTCCCTAGCAAATAATTGTCGATGTTTTGAAACGTTGTCTCACTTCTCAATAATTTACCAAACACAACTGCTTAAGAACATAGGTTATAAAGTGTACTTCGGCCATTGACAAACTTTGTCGTTGTTAGCTCCTCAGTTCTGATACTATACTCTAACATTTTATGCATATTAGGGATGGTGACTCAAAACCCCAATTTTGCCGTTCGGTACAGTGTTAAGCGACTTGACGAGATGTTCAAAATGGTTCAAATGGCTCTGAGCACTATGGGACTCAACTGCTGAGGTCATTAGTCCCCTAGAACTTAGAACTAGTTAAACCTAACTAACCTAAGGACATCACAAACATCCATGCACGAGGCAGGATTCGAACCTGCGACCGTAGCGGTCTTGCGGTTCCAGACTGCAGCGCCTTTAACCGCACGGCCACTTCGGCCGGCTTGACGAGATGTGACATGAAAGACATTGTAAATACATGCTGACGTGAAGCTTCTGTGACGTCATGCTCTTCATTTTGCTCGTCAAAGCTAAGAGCTCAATTTATTTCAAATATCAGACGTAAACTGCTATGGTGCCTGCAAAACGTCTATACTAAATCCACAGCACTTATGAAGGGAATCTGTCTTTACTAGCGATATGACAACATTCAAAATTTATAGGACAAATGTCGGACAAATCTACGGCGTCCCGAGATCACGTGATCATTGTGACAACGTATGTTGACAACACAAAATCAATTCTGCGCTTCTGAATGATCACTCCAGAGATGTTTCTACTCTATGCAGCTGTTTGCCGTTCACTGTAGTGTTTGTAAACATGGCCGCGAAATCCGTGAGCACACGTGACATTGGCGCAAACTTAAAAATCAGTTAATGTTGCTTAAAAAAGTTACAATATTTTGGATACAAAATGTGCAATGCTATAGTTGCGTTTTTGTTATTATTATTAACTTCTCGCTTAAAGTAAATAATTTGACAGGCGTACTGATACTGGTTACGTTAAGTAACATTCGTTAAACATCGTAATTCATTGTATTTCAATACAATGAAAGGTATCAGAACAATGTGCGTAGTGTAAAAGTTATATAGTTGTAACGTTAGTGGTTCAAAAATCTCCCTAGTCGCAACATTTTTTCTTTACTTTTATTTAAAGTCCATACCTATTAGTAAATGGGGGAGATTTCATCGTCGTAAAGGCCCGTCCACATGCAACGATCTGTCTGCGCACATCACATCTGCGCAGACAGATCGTTGCATGTGGACAGAAGATTTGCACCAACCTGAGGTGTGTGCAAACCTAGAAGTTGGAGTTGGAGGTTTGAGCGAAACCTCTCAAATCTGTGGGTTCAAACCACATCTGCGCAGACAAGTTGGAGCGTGATCGCCGCAAATCTGGCGCGAAACAGCTGCTCGCTCAGTCTAGTGTTTGTATTTGTGCGCATAGGGCATTAAAATGACTGATACTCTTCAGTGTTCTCCAGAGTTTGTAAGTGAATTCATTGAAATATATAGAAACCACCCATGTTTGTGGAAGATTAAAAGTGAAGAATATAGTGACCCAAGACAAAAGGCGGCAGCAGCATACAATGCTCTAATTGAAAAATTGCGGCCAGTTGACGCCTCGGCAAACAGAGAAACGGTAAAAAAAAATAATATTCGTTGTGAACTGACGAAATTATTTGCAGATGGATGTCGAAACTTATAATTACCACTTAAAGCTTGTAACCCCTCATATTATGAGAAAAAAAATACTTGTATGAGAAGGGCAATTTCTCCTCATAAACGGCTGGCGTAACATTAAGATTCCTAGCAACAGGAAGGAGCTACAAGGATTTGGAATTTTCAACTGCAATATCGAAACAAGCGTTGAGTAAAATAATACCCAACACGTGTGAAGCTATTTACGCTGTCCTAAAGGATGGGGTCATGAAGGCAAGTCAAGTAAATTAAGTCTGTCAGCGAACTGTTTACCGAAAACAGTTATTCAAAGTTCAGAAATCTAGAAGATCTGGTGTAGGAGTAGATCAAGTATACCAGCCAACGTTATGGTATTTTGATCTGCTTGGCTCTCTTAGTGATCAAGAAACGCCAAGACCAAGCAGAAGTACAAATGAAGATGAAATTGGAGTGTCAATGTGCCAGGAAATGGAACACGAGGTAATGTAAAACAAAACAGGTTCGCCCTGCAACTCTCACAGTAAATGTACGTGAGAAAACTGCTTTCGCTTTAGCAGCCACTGTCTACACCATTTTGACCGCCTTATCTGTTTCCTGCGGTTGGTCTGAATGTTTTTGCAACACAAGTTGCGAACACAGACCACAGCAGAACTGCCTCCATTTCTGTATTTCAAAATAACTGAATTAAGTTTTTGACGTTTACGGGGAGCGTAGTCGCTTGCCACTGATATTTCTTTTCTACACCGACAGATGGCGGGCGAGTAGTAGATTGGGGTTTGTGTCGTGTGAACACACCACATTTGCAGCGATCTTTTGCATGTACAGACATCTGCGCCAGTGTCTGCACAGACAGGTCGTTGTGTGTGGACCGGGCTTAATAAAATAAGAGAAATCAGAGCTCGTACGGAAGATTCAAGTGATCTTTTTTCCCAAGCTCTTGAGTAACGGCAGAGAAATAGTCTGAAGGTAGTTCAAAGACCCCTCTGCTAGGCATTTAACTGTGAAGTGCAAAGTAGTCATGTGAATGAAGATGGAAATGTTAATTAACAAATATCGAGTCATAATTTTCATCCTTCATTTTTAATTACTGATCATATGAAAATCAATTAAGATTTGATGCACATTGTGAAAAGCCTTATTGTCAAGTGAAAAACTACGCATTTCAGTAATACTGTCCAGTCTCTAGAAATGAAAAATTATTTCATATTGTATTCGACGATTCACATTATTTTTTTTACAAAATTTTAATAATTATAAATACTCGCATTTTCGTGGAGTTAGTAAGTAAATTTGTTTTGTTCAGGAATTTCCATTTGTTAATAAATATGGGCACTGTTACGCTACACCGTGAGCTAGCAGCGACCAGGGAAAAACAGTATAAACGTTTTGCACTTATCAGCGCTCAGAAATCTTCTAATCTTCAAAGGCGAATTTTTCGAGTTTTATTTTTTAAATTTTATAATGCACTGGTTTAAGAAACTGATGTCTGGCCACTGACATTAAAGTTCTAAAAGAATTAAGCAAATCGAAGCGGGTCAGACAGTAAGGTATCATTGCCAGATTAACATTCCTCTTTTAAAGCAACAAATAATTCACACGAGAATCGCTTTTATTTTTTTACGAACGATCACGAGAGATCGATATTGAAACGTGACCTTACTAATGTTTCAAAATTTGTCATTTTTTGTTAAAACAATTTCAGCACAGTAAAAGGCCACGTAATTCATTTGCAATGAGCGTTTAAGGAAACACTGTTGCGTAAAAGAGGAAGAATCACCCAAAAACAATGCTTCTTCAAACTTTTGATGATAGCGTACTTTCAGAAAAGACTGTTGACAATAACTTTGCACAATTAATTACTGGACATACTAAAACATTTGCAGTGCCCCAGGAAAACAAAGCAAAGTACAAAATAAGGATTAAGAAGACGCAGAAGGACAAAATTCGTCACAATAAGACGAGTGAGCTAGGCGATGATTGATCGACTTCCGACGTTAGCAGACGACGCCACAATACTCGTTTTCAGTACACGCACATTTTGAAGCATACTCAAGATCTCAGAAAGCGTCACTTGGCACTGCCATTTCATCACTGACGCACTCGCAACGTGCTTGTTGGCTGATTTACAAGCAAGCACAGGCACGAGTAGTCGATTTTGAGCAGAAAGTCTTTCGTGAAAAACGGGGATTTAGAGTCTATGCAGGAGCAATAATGGGTGCATATCACATGCATTTCTACACTAGTCTCAAGTTCGGGTGCCACTTCAACATTAAGGGAAGTTGCCTAATGTAAAGAGTAACTGTGCGTACAGTTAAAAAGAGAGTGGGCACTCTGCTGGCGTTGAAGACGCGTAGGAGCTCCCTCAGCGGGTCTTTTGTTTCTGGAACTGGGAGAGCGTTCGTCTCGTAGTAATGGCGAGGTACTTGTTCGCCGTTCCCCACTTCTGGCGCCATTAAGGGACAGCGGCACCTCACTGCAGTCTTCGGCTCCAATTCGGCGCCACTCCGTGCCCGTAAAATGGCATTATCGGGCATTTGTGTGTCAGCGCCCGCCCCTGGGACCATTAGGGGGGTGGCGCTCCTGCGGGGGCTTATATCCCATCAGAGCGCCCACTGATCCCATCCCGTCTGTAGCCGAGAAAGTTCCGCCTGCGAGCCGAGTGGTCCCCATTGTCTGTCTGTCCGCTGACGACATTCGCACCTCGGGCTGCGCCGGTGCGGGTCTCTGTGTTAACGCGACCCGTGGAAGCTGCTTGTCCGATGCATTTCAAAACCAGCAGCGACACGGAAGAGGCATCATTATTCAAAGAAGGATCAAGGACTACTGTAACATCATTTCCTGGCCGCCCAACAGACATCAGAATCGGAGCTAGTACTAGTCTGATGTTGAAGATTGCGTACATTGGAAGTCAAGGCGTCACTTGTACGTCATTGCTCTCTCTCTCTCTCTCTCTCTCTCTCTCTCTCTCTCTCTCTCGCCTATGGATATAAACCCGTGCAGGCAACATCAGTGTCACCTGGCGAGGAATGACTGCTAGTCAGACAGACGCGCGGTGCATGTAGTAACAGTGAACGTGCTGTCCGTGTGTAGAATAGGGCAGATTGTGATGTCCTGGAGGCTCGGCACGAGCATTTCGGAAACTGCACGAATCGTCGGGTGTTCGAGGAGTGCTGGGGTGAGTGTCTTAAACATGTGGCAAAACAAAGATGAAACCACGTCCACACGTCGTGGGGTTGGGCGGCTACCCCTACTTACAGATGTCGAATGTCGTATAGGCTGGGCAGACTGCTAAAACAGGACAGGCGCAGAACAGTGACGAAACTAATATCGCTTTATTCCTGGTCAGATTACATCTACATCTACATCTATACTCCGCTAGCCACCTAACGGTGTGTGGCGGAGGGCACTTTACATGCCACTGTCATTACCTCCCTTTCCTGTTCCAGTCGCGTATGGTTCGCGGGAAGAACGACTGCCGGAAAGCCTCCGTGCGCGCTCTAATCTCTCTAATTTTACTTTCGTGATCTCCTCGGGAGGTATATGTAGGGGGAACCGATATATTCGATACCTCATCCAGAAACGCACCCTCTCGAAACCTGGACAGCAAGGTACACCGCGATGCTGAGCGCCTCTCTTGAGTTTACTAAACATCTCCGTAACACTATCACGCTTACCAGATAACCCCGTGACGAAACGCGCCGCTCTTCTTTGGATCTTCTCTATCTCCTCTGTCAACCCGACCTGGTACGGATCACACACTGATGAAATTCGTGATCCTTACGCCGTGGCCTTCCCTTGTCAGTCGGGGTCCCGGCCGGGTTGGAATTTTCTCTGCCCGGGGACTGGGTGTTTGTGTTCTCATCATTATCGTCAATCGTGCCAGTGGCTAGATTGGACTGTGTAAAAATTGGACTGTGCAAAAATTGGAACTTTGTACGGGCGCTGATAAGCGCGCAGTTGAGCGCCCCACAAACCAAACCAAACATCCCCTTGTCAGTACGGGTATCGGCCACCCTTCTCAGATTCTGTCACTCTCGCGAAACTGTAGCGGGAAGTAAGGAAAGGAGCCAATACAGCTAAGACTCCTGCAATCTACACTGATTAGCCAGTTAGAAGTGTTCGGTGCACTGTATGTTCAGACTCACTTGCTTTTCACAATATATATAAATGACCTGGTAGACAGTGTCGGAAGTTCCATGCGGCTTTTCGCGGATGGTGCTGTAGTATACAGAGAAGTTACAGCATTAGAAAATTGCAGCGAAATACAGGAAGATCTGCAGTGGATAGGCACTTGGTGCAGGGAGTGGCAACTGACCCTTAACATAGACAAATGTAATGTATTGCGAATACATAGAAAGAAGGATCCTTTATTGTATGATTATATGATAGCGGAACAAACACTGGTAACAGTTACTTCTGTAAAATATCTGGGAGTATGCGTACGGAACGATTTGAAGTGGAATGATCATATAAAATTAATTGTTGGTAAGGCGGGTGCCAAGTTGAGATTCATTGGGAGAGTCCTTAGAAAATGTAGTCCATGAACAAAGGAGGTGGCTTACAAAACACTCGTTCGGCCTGTACTTGCTCATCAGTGTGGGATCCGTACCAGGTCGGGTTGACAGAGGAGATAGAGAAGATCCAAAGAAGAGCGGCGCGTTTCGTCACAGGGTTATCTGGTAAGCGTGATAGTGTTACGGAGATGTTAGCAAACTCAAGTGGCAGACTCTGCAAGAGAGGCGCTCTGCATCGCCATGTAGCTTGCTGTCCAGGTTTCGAGAGGGTGCGTTTCTGGATGAGGTATCGAATATATTGCTTCCCCCTACTTATACCTCCCGAGGAGATCACGAATGTAAAATTAGAGAGATTCGAGCGCGCACGGAGGCTTTCAGACAGTCGTTCTTCCCGCGAACCATACGCGACTGGAACAGAAAAGGGAGGTAATGACAGTGGCACGTAAAGTGCCCTCCGCCACACACCGTTGGGTGGCTTGCGGAGTATAAATGTAGATGTAGATGAAGTTACTCCAAACTTTGTATACCTTTATTAGGCGATTAAAGCAACATAATGTGCAAGTAGTAACGTGCACTACTCTGGCAATCCCGAGAAAAACGCAAAATAAATTTTACGCGTCTGTTATATACCTGATGTATCTGTGCCTACGTACCGGACTAGAGTTCATAGTGGTCGAATGGTGAGCGTTCGGGCTTCGTAAAACCTAATTGTATGAGGCGACGGTTCGACTCCCGTTCAAACCTTCGTGTTTGTAGTACAAGTGTATGTTCTGTGATATTCAAAAATTTTGCAGCTACACTATTCGTTCTTGCTACATTAGCAAAGTCTCACCGCTACGCAGATTAACTGCCAAATGAGGCCTGCCTCTGCCGCTCGAAGCGTTTAGGTGCAAAGCAGTTCCGCGTACCTTACCTGATTGCACGTATAAGGAATTTCGTAAATCACGTCAGGCATACATTTTCGGGAAAACTCTATTCGTTTCTTCATTTACTTGTCGGTAGTTATAAATATAGGCCCTATTTGTTCTAATATTTAAATTTCTTTAAAATCAGTAAGTAGTGAATAACATGAAATTCACTAAAATTTCATGCAAATAGATAAAAAATTACGTTTGAGCGTGAGTCGAACCGTCGCCTCATACACGTTTGTTTCATGAAGCTCCGAAACTAACCACTTTTTTTTCTTAGGTTCGTTTGGTCTGGGCGGACGTCACATGACATCCGTTCAAGTTGATCGTCGATTCTTTTACGCTGTTTTTTTTATTACAGAGGACAATCGGCCCTCTGACCGAACACGCTGAGCTACCGCGTCGGCAGTTGACCACCTGGAACTCCAGCATCTGCGCACAGATAAATTCTTTACGGTATATAAGAGACGCGTAAAACTTCTCTTGCGATTTTCTCGGAATTTCCAGAGTAGTGGACATTTCGACTTTATGTTGTTTTAATGGCCTACTAAAGGAGTACAAAGTTTGAAGTAAATGTGTGATACCAACGTCGTGGTCTCCCCTTGTGAAACGCACAGGAGTGTGAGGTTAATCGTCACTTACAAGGGGGACCGCGCCTACTCGTGTTCACCAATTTCGTTCAGATTTACTGTATATGCAGGACTTGGCCAGAAATGAAAGTGACTGATGGTCGAGCGTTTAGACACAAATAGCAGCCGGCCGCGGTGGTCTCGCGGTTCTAGGCGCGCATTCCGGAACCGTGCGACTGCTACGGTCGCAGGTTCGAATCCTGCCTCGGTCATGGATGTGTGTGATGTCCTTAGGTTAGTTAGGTTTAAATAGTTCTAAGTTCTAGGGTACTGATGACCACAGTAGTTGAGTCCCATAGTGCTCAGAGCCATTTGAACCATTTGAACCACAAACAGCATTTTTGGCGCGGGTTGGACTAGACATGAGTCATCTGTCTTATCTCCAAGTAACGGTTGGCGCAGCGGAAAATTAATATTTTCAAAAAAGGCGAGAAAAGGAAAATTTGGAATTGCAAATAAATTTCCAGGAATGGATTGTAAGGCGTACAGGAGAAATTCGTATGTAAAACTAAATAATTTTATTATTTTATAGTTCACGGTTTACACGTAATGCGGCGATATTCATCGGGAAGACAGGGGAAGCAGTAATTTTCACGGCGTCTTGCACTTGCTGTAAAGGCCGCACTTTCGGAATTACATCGTCACTTTAAAGCTTTTGTAGAAAAACAAACATAAAAGATTCTCTCTCATCGCACAGTTTGGCAGTAAACCACGCATAACATACTGTTTCGCCAGATATTGGCAACGGTAACTGATGATGGACCGTGGAATACATTTTGATGCAGGCTGCTCGGGATGTGACGGCTTTTTCACTCTCGATGAGATGAGAGCACCATTTGATCAAATTCTTCACCTGACGATAGTAACAGACATCACTAGGTTGCATTAGCCGCCGAGGGCGGCTCGAAAGCAAAAATGAAACTAACGGAATACGAAGACCTGTACGCTTTAATTACGATCCTCTCTTGTAATGTTATTTACCGAGTTCCCGTGGACGCTGTAATTTCTCTGAAATTTATTTGCAATCCCAAATCTTCATTTGCCTTTCATATCCTTGCGTTTAATGAAACTGTCAATAGTACGATATATTGAGCATTATTTCGGTTTATTTGCGATGTAAGTAATGCGAAATCTGAAAATAAAAAGAATTGTCAGCACAGGGAGTCGAACAAATGCTCCTCAGATTATTATTCTGCACTCTTCTCGGTGCGCCAACCGCTGCCTTGGTACTAGGTTCATGCGTCGCCCGCCTTTTCCCGAAAATGCTTCTTTTTTTCCCATATGCTTGGTCATCTGCAACTCTCACTTCTGTCACTTACATTTCTTTCTGCGGTGTGCACATACCAGACATTTGTACGAGTAGGCGCGGTCCCCTTGTTAGTGCGGAAGCTGAGTGGATGCACGATTAAGCCGAAAATGATCTACTCTAAGGATCAGCTGACCTATAACAAAGCTACTGTACGCTTTGAGAGGCTATGGATGGTGTGATACGAAAATTACGCACTGCATTGCAAAATAATGTGCTCCCTATGAGGAAGAATGATGCCTGGAAAAAATTCGAAGCTACCAACCATGCTTCAGATGAAAAACATACAAAGTTCGTCTAGTCCAAACAAAATGGTTGTATTCGTGTTTATTCCACCTCCACCATGAGAAAACATACAGGGTGTTTCAAAAATGACCGGTATATTTGAAACGGCAATAAAAACTAAACGAGCAGCGATAGAAATACACCGTTTGTTGCAATATGCTTGGGACAACAGTACATTTTCAGGCAGACAAACTTTCGAAATTACAGTAGTTACAATTTTCAACAACAGATGGCGCTGCGGTCTGGGAAACTCTATAGTACGATATTTTCCACATATCCACCATGCGTAGCAATAATATGGCGTAGTCTCTGAATGAAATTACCCGAAACCTTTGACATCGTGTCTGGCGGAATGGCTTCACACGCAGATGAGATGTACTGCTTCAGCTGTTCAATTGTTTCTGGATTCTGGCGGTACACCTGGTCTTTCAAGTGTCCCCTCAGAAAGACGTCACAGGGGTTCATGTCTGGCGAATAGGGAGGCCAATCCACGCCGCCTCCTGTATGTTTCGGATAGCCCAAAGCAATCACACGATCATCAAATATTCATTCAGGAAATTAAAGACGTCGGCCGTGCGATGTGGCCGGGCACCATCTTGCATAAACCACGAGGTGTTCGCAGTGTCGTCTAAGGCAGTTTGTACCGCCACAAATTCACGAAGAATGTCCAGATAGAGTGATGCAGTAATCGTTTCGGATCTGAAAAATGGGCCAATGATTCCTTTGGAAGAAATGGTGGCCCAGACCAGTACTTTTTGAGGATGCAGGGACGATGGGACTGCAACATGGGGCTTTTCGGTTCCCCATATGCGCCAGTTCTGTTTATTGACGAATCCGTCCAGGTAAAAATAAGCTTCGTCAGTAAACCACATGCTGCCCACATGCATATCGCCGTCATCAATCCTGTGCACTATATCGTTAGCGAATGTCTCTCGTGCAGCAATGGTAGCGGCGCTGAGGGGTTGCCGCGTTTGAATTTTGTATGGATAGAGGTGTAAACTCTGGCGCATGAGACGATACGTGGACGTTGGCGTCATTTGGACCGCAGCTGCAACACGGCGAACGGAAACCCGAGGCCGCTGTTGGATCACCTGCTGCACTAGCTGCGCGTTGCCCTCTGTGGTTGCCGTACGCGGTCGCCCTACCTTTCCAGCACGTTCATCCGTCACGTTCCTAGTCCGTTGAAATTTTTCAAACAGATCCTTTATTGTATCGCTTTTCGGTCCTTTGGTTACATTAAACCTCCGTTGAAAACTTCGTCTTGTTGCAACAACACTGTGTTCTAGGCGGTGGAATTCCAACACCAGAAAAATCCTCTGTTCTAAGGAATAAACCATGTTGTCTACAGCACACTTGCACGTTGTGAACAGCACACGCTTACAGCAGAAAGACGACGTACAGAATGGCGCACCCACAGACTGCGTTGTCTTCTATATCTTTCACATCACTTGCAGCGCCATCTGTTGTTGAAAATTGTAACTACTGTAATTTCGAAAGTTTGTCTGCCTGAAAATGTACTGTTGTCCCACGTATATTGCAACAAACGGTGTATTTCTATCGCTGCTCGTTTAGTTTTTATTGCCGTTTCAAATATACCGGTCATTTTTGAAACACCCTGTATGTGCTCCATCAAATGAAGGAAGAGCACAGAGCAACAACACTGTCGTGTCTATGCAACCAAAAAGTGCCCTATTTTTGTATTAATTTGGGTATTGCAACTTGGGTTTACAGGCTAATAGCGAGTTGTGTAGCTTATCATCAATTTCTGTTACTATCCAGTTTCAGCCTGTGGCCATTTTTAAATACAGATGCACATGAGTGACATATGAGTAGTTGTATTTAAAATGACAGTAATTTGTATTATCTAGCAACAGGAATTTGTTCCCACATACAAGATTTTTTCCTTTAGTATTTATTTCATTTACAAGTGACATCTCTGCCTCTTTTCTATAGCTTTGGCTTTTGCTTTTGTTTCTTTGGATTTTAAGAAGAGAAGTTTATCATGGAAAGCCTGTATAAAGCAAGTACAGATTTAGATGATAACAAAGTTAAGAAGTATCTGTGGTGTGCAATGTTATTGATTTATTGTTATTAACTTCACTGTAATTTATTAGCTAACAGATTACAATGTTTCACAAGTGTTGATAAGTTAAAAATATCTGCCATTCTTTATTCCTCAATTATGCCTTATAAATCTATATTTTGTTACGTGTATAGAGCTGCTAGGCAGATTTTGTGTAGCATTACAAAATATTTTATTACACGGTATATGGAGATTACGTGTACTGCTCAGAGTTTTGTACAAACATTTTGCCACAATTTTCTTTTAATGCAGCTCCCAGAACCTGTCAGTTAACTGACTTAATCGGTTAGGATAGAAAAGTGCTTTCAAATGTGATGATGTTATTTTTCTTTTTCTGCTTATCTAAATGCTTCTTATTTTGTAACCACTTAGTCAATAAGTTGTGCATTGGTTGCAGGAGCACTTCAGATTACTGATAGTGAGGAAGAGGACCAAGGGAAGTATGAATGTGTAGCTGAAAATGATGTGGGAACAGAATATTCACATTCCATAATGCTTTATGTTAAAGGTAAGTTTGTAGAAGTAAATTTGATATATCTGATGTAATATTACTTCTATAATATATGCCTCATTATTTTTTTCAATATTATTAATCGTAGATGTGTTTGTTTTGTCTGATTTATTGCCAGAGTTACATAGACAGTCATGTAATAGCTCTGTCAGTGCCACCTTATAACATATATGCCTCTTCAACAATTTTACTTGTTGGCCAAGAACCATACAGAAATAATTTGATTTGGAACCAATGGTCTCAGCTCTTAGATGGCCTGCCAGATTATTTTGCTATACGAGGGCAGTTCAATAAGTAATGCAACACATTTTTTTCTGAAACAGGGGTTGTTTTATTCAGCATTGAAATACACCAGGTTATTCCCCAATCTTTTAGCTACACAACACTATTTTTCAACGTAATCTCCATTCAATGCTACGGCCTTACGCCACCTTGAAATGAGGTCCTGTATGCCTGCACGGTACCATTCCACTGGTCGATGTCAGAGCCAACGTCGTACTGCATCAATAACTTCTTCATCATCCGCGTAGTGCCTCCCACGGATTGCGTCCTTCATTGGGCCAAACATGTGCAAATCCGACGGTGCGAGATCGGGGCTGTAGGGTGCATGAGGAAGAACAGTCCACTGAAGTTTTGTGAGCTCCTCTCGGGTGCGAAGACTTGTGTGAGGTCTTGCGTTGTCATGAAGAAGGAGAAGTTCGTTCAGATTTTTGTGCCTACGAACACGCTGAAGTCGTTTCTTCAATTTCTGAAGAGTAGCACAATACACTTCAGAGTTGATCGTTTGACCATGGGGAAGGACATCGAACAGAATAGCCACTTCAGCGTCCCAGAAGACTGTAACCATGACTTTACTGGCTGAGGGTATGGCTTTAAACTTTTTCTTGGTAGGGGAGTGGGTGTGGCGCCACTCCATTGATTGCCGTTTTGTTTCAGGTTCGAAGTGATGAACCCATGTTTCATCGCCTGTAACAATCTTTGACAAGAAATTGTCACCCTCAGCCACATGACGAGCAAGCAATTCTGCACAGATGGTTCTCCTTTGCTCTTTATGGTGTTCGGTTAGACAACGAGGGACCCAGCGGGAACAAACCTTTGAATATCCCAACTGGTGAACAATTGTGACAGCACTACCAACAGAGATGTCAAGTTGAGCACTGAGTTGTTTGATGGTGATCCGTCAATCATCTCGAACGAGTGTGTTCGCACGCTCCGCCATTGCAGGAATCACAGCTGTGCATGGCCGGCCCGCACGCGGGAGATCAGACAGTCTTGCTTGACCTTGCGGCGATGATGACACACGCTTTGCCCAACGACTCACCGTGCTTTTGTCCACTGCCAGATCACCGTAGACATTCTGCAAGCGCCTATGTATATCTGAGATGCCCTGGTTTTCCGCCAAAAGAAACTCGATCACTGCCCGTTGTTTGCAACGCACATCCGTTACAGACGCCATTTTAACAGCTCCGTACAGCGCTGCCACCTGTCGGAAGTCAATGAAACTATACAAGACGAAGCGGGAATGTTTGAAAATATTCCACAAGAAATTTCCGGTTTTTTCAACCAAAATTGGCCGAGAAAAAAAATGTGTTGCATTACTTATTGAACTGCCCTCGTATTTGGTTTCTACATTTAATTTTAAAAGAACTGAAACCTTTTGGTTACTGACCGAGTCAGCTTTTCTTCACCTTTATCTTGCTGTATGAGGAAAAATGAGCTACAGATTCTATAAACATTTTTAAGCTATTGTTATTGAAAGGGAAAGTTGCCACTCACCATATAGGAGAGATGCTGAGTCACAGGTAGGCACAACAAAAAGACTGTCGCAAATAAAGCTTTCAACCAGTTTGGCCTTGAGAAGGGCCGAAAGCTTTATTTGTGACAGTCTTTTTGTTGTGCCTATCTGCGACTCAGCATCTCTGCTAAATGGTGAGTGGTAACTTTCCTTTCCATAACACTGTTACATTCCATCCTGGATTTTTCATTGTTTGACATTTCTTCACTTGTTTTTCTACTTGTTATTTCATTTCATTTTGTATTTTCACTATAAATGAAGTTTTAATAGATTTTTTTTGCCTCATGATTTGCAACATTTATCCCTGTTCTTGGCACTTCCTTTCTTTGCTTTTTTGATTAGTATTACAAGTGGAATATTTAATTGATAACTTATTTAATATACAGATTTTCAACTCGTACTGAAATATTATGATAACAATAAATTCAAGGAATTCATAACCAGAAACATTTTGTAAGTGAGTGGAGGCATATCGGTACCAGAAAAGATGGTTCAATAAGAACTTTTACAGCAAAGTCAGTTTCATCTGCCAAAATAAAATAATACTGGAGGAAATGAGGCTAATAAAGAAATGTGTAGGGAAATCATGTGGAGTAGTAGGTCAACTGAGATTTGATGGGATGTGGCGGATGAAATTACTAAAGAAAATGTGAAAATCTTAATGTTTAGAAATGTCAGATGCAACAATTGATTAGTCGTATGCAACAATTGATTAGTCATAGGTAAAGGAAGAACAGGCTGAAGTAGCATAGATCTGACACAAACCAACAGTAACAGAGGAAGAATAAAGAACAAGCACAACATAAACAAGAAAATGGAAATGCAAGAGATACAAGAGAACCAATGTGGAATGTAAATCATAGATGAGAAATGAAAGTTAAATAAATGGGGAAGATTGCAGAGATGTGAGGGGAATGGAGAAGTGTATAAAAAAGTAGACAACAACAGTAATGATTCATGAAAGTTGTGCCTAGATGGATGGAAGAACAAAACACCTCTTGTAGAGAATTTTCCAATCCTAGAGCTTCTGATGCGATGATGATGTTTGCAGAAAGAAAGTGTTAGAAATAATACAAATCAGTCATAAGGCGAAACAAGCACTGATTTAATGGCTTTTGGATTGAACAGCATGCTCTTTGATAGGCTTTGTGTATCGCCATTATAAGCTTTCAGTTTATTCGATTTTCAGCGACAGCTTATTGGCCCATTTGCCAAAATGCTGATAGTGTGCGGCATTTAACAGGTGTGCCTCACCAACAGTGAGGTTATCAATTGGTGGTTGGGGCAATTCACAACGAAATAATTCATTATGAGAGTAATCATAAGAATATGAATCTTATAGCAAGGTTTATCACAAGTTTTCAGATATCATCTTTTACTAATTTTTGCTCTGTCCTTTTCCATACATCTGAACATGGGGTCACGGTGTCATCGTGGTTTTACTAAAAGTTCTTCATCAATCTATTTTCTCACACGCCCCCACCCCGCCCCCACTCCCCCGTACATCGTCCTCCTCTCTGCCCAACCCGACCTCAACTGCTTCATATTTTATTCAATGAAGTTGTCAGATGTATTTTTTTTGTTTGCTAACACACAGCTAATGAGATAGAACAGCCTGCCAACAGTAATATAAAATGAGATTCGAAAGCTATGTTTATATAACAAGGCTAGTGACATACAACATCTTGATTATATTCAGTTCTTCTTTCATAAACTCTCTATACAGAAGTAATATTTCTGTAGCAGAGTATAGGATAATGAAGCTTATTTTTCAGCAGATCTAGCTTCATATTGAAAAAGTTCTTGTCTTTTAGTTTGTCGTAGATTTTCGCTTCCAAATTGTAGGGTGTTGAGCATTTAATTTTATTATTGTAATTGATGAATAGCAAGTACCAATGGACTTGTCTTTATTTCTAGTACTGCATTAAGGAAATAACTGTATATGATATAAATTCTGATTTTCTATATATAAACATAGCAATTCCACACACATTTATGGAAGGGGTGTTAAAAGTTCTAGGTTTCAAATAATTGATGACATGGTTTCCTTGGTTGTGTGGGCCACATGTTCATAATAATTTATGCCGTAGCTTTGCTAGGGCCATAAAATTGTTTAAACTTCCCCAAGAAACAACATTGTCTTATTACTGATTGACAGTTACTGTGGTACGTTGCTTTGTGTAGCTCCATGATAGTACCACAAGATAAGATTCGCACTGCAAATGCAATGCTATATAATTTACTAACTAGCTAAATATGGTGCATAATCCAGTTTAAATTTTCATGTAGAATTAATCATATAAATTTAACAGAATCCACGTACCACAGGAATGGCCAAGAATTTGGTATGCAAGGAGTGTTCTTGCATGCGTGCATAGCTCCCGCATCGGGCTGCACATTTCCCCCACCTCCGTACCATGCTGCCTGAGCATGAGGATGGGAAAGTGAAAGAAGCAGCAAATGCAACACTTACAGATAGCAATGCAGTCACACTGCATATAACTTAGTTTCATGTTTCATATTTGTCAATAATTTAGATCACAAACAAAACAAATTTTTGATATTATTTAATTAGGTACTTTTGTGTGCTGAAGACATAATTTTTATCTGCTACAAAGTGTCAGCATAGAGAGAGGCGCAGACAGTTTCATAAATTTTCAAATGCAGGTTGCCAAGTAATCATAACTTATTTAGTTTCATAATCAAAAAAAGCCTTTCACCCACGTATGTTGATCGAAATTAAGGAGATGTGGAAACTCTTCCTGAGGAAAACAGTTTATACCTCTTGTATAGTTATAACATAAAATAATTTCTCTTTTAAACAGGAATTTCATTGCAGATCAATCAGTTCCATCTGCACATGCTCAGGCACTTTAAACTGAAATGGTAGATGTAAGAAGGGCAGTGCCCGGAACATGTTTAGCAAACTATCTTTGTAATTCTTTCAAGGCCATAATTAATTATTCAAAATCCGTGTTTTCTTTGATGCCAATGAGCTTAAGGAATTAGACAGTGTTTTTTGCCAAAATTTGTCTCTTCCACAATGTGATCTTCTTTTTAAATGCTTCCCCATCAGATCAGAAATAAGTTGTTTCGTACCTTGCAACAGCTTATTGTGGGCAATGTGCAGATAAGTCAATGTAAAATGCAGTGTCTGCTGTATATTCCAGATGTTCTAATATTTGCTACTGCTTTCCTTTTTCCTTCAGAAATTCAACAATAGTGGGTTTTAAATCAGAAATTTTTGTAGTATGCCCCTTCATGTAACTGATGTACTTTACAGTATTCTATGTACAACTCCATAGAAAACTGTTGCAACCGAAAGTGGAACTTCAGAAAATTTATTACTCATACCATCAATTTCATCATGTCCTTCATGTCTACAAATTTATCACAAAATGCTTCTTGATGTACAGAACAATGAATTCCATCTGTCACTTTGGTAATTTTTTTGCTCTTTCATTGTCAACTAAATCTTTAAATTCTTTCTACATGGTGTCATCAGGCATGTCCAAAAACTTGATAGTGGTGCTCCCCCCCTCCCTCCCTCCCTCCCTCCCTCCCTCCCTCCCTCTCTCTCTTGAGTGTTTGAGATAGGATGACAAAAATGTTTAAAAAATCGAATTTTCTAAAATATGTTCATTTTGTAGTGGGCATCTTCCTGAAGGGTTTGATATATAAAACATAAGTTTGATGAAATGTAAGACATGTTACTTAGTTTTAAGTGTGCCAAAGTGTAGTGCCAGGCCTCTTCACACAGTATTTTTTTGTACAAATCACTGTGTTTTGTTCTGTGGAATTCAAATATGTATATTTTGTAATGGTATCCATAAAACCTATATTCAGGACAGTGGAAATTAAAATGTCCTGTGGTGCCTCTCCTGCTCCTAGTTGACCGGTTTGAGTGGGATTATTTGTAACTGGGAGATTAAGTACACTGCATAAAATTTGTGCTCTTTATTGCATATTAGGTAATAACTTTCTCTTTTGTTGATATAAAATTAAATATAGTAAACACAAAAACCAGTAAAGACAAGACTAGCAAAACAGTGCACATTTCTTCAATCCTAAGGTCCCAGCATTTTTTCCTCTCTAATTTTGCTACAGTTTTACATGGTGTGCTTTACTTTCAATGGGAGAATCTGTTACCTCATCAAATTTCGTCAAACATTTTGCTACATGAAAACTCAAAATTTCGTTGTGTAATACTGAAAATGCTGTTAATACATATAGTAGCCATGACTGGTATTGTTTCTCATTTTGATTTGATTACATCTGTTTTGACACTGTCTGCTAGATAAAATGAAATAGGCCTTTCTGATATTGCAGCAATTGTAACACACGTCAAGTAAATATGGCTGTTTTGGCACAAATGGTCATTTTTACCCACCTCATTTACACACAAAACACCGTGGCAAAGCTTTTATTTCTAGATGCGATGGGGATTCTCCTGGCAGACATATTATGCACACATTCAAAAATCAACTTATGATTTGTTTCGAAATGAACTTAGAATGTGTTCAGAAACTAACAGGGCTGTGTTACAAAATCATATGAATAATCGACAGACCAATGTACGCTGAATGCTATCCGCTTTGTGAATATGAATTTGGTGTCCCATGAAATTGCCACCGGTGGCAGATACCCTAATAGTTACGTAACTCACCACAAAATTACTGACATGCGAGTGCGGCTATGGGTAACAGGTAGTGTGTGTGTAATCAGTATTCAGCGCCGGCTGGAGTGGCCGTGCGGTTGTAGGCGCTACAGCCTGGAGCCGAGCGACCGCTACGGTCGCAGGTATGAATCCTGCCTCGGGCATGGATGTGTGTGATGTCCTTAGGTTAGTTAGGTTTAATTAGTTCTAAGTTCTAGGCGACTGATGACCTCAGAAGTTAAGTTGCATAGTGCTCAGAGCCAATCAGTATTCAGCAACCAGAAGAGATAATGAATTGGATAGGCATGCATAAAGGATAAGTAATTGGTTATCATCCATCGTACATGACTATCCATTGTTCTGCACGTCTTCTACTGTATGAGTAGTGATCCGTCCTATATACTTATTTTTTGTAACAAGTGTTACACCCACAGCATAGTAGTGATAAATTTGTAACATTCAAAAATGGTGAAGTGTCAAATGTCTACAAGACCCATAACACTGGACTGTGCTGTATTAACTGTAATATTTGAAACATTATTAATCAGTTACTATACAAGTAATTTTGGATTGTTCCAGTCCGTCGAGTGCCTCCACAGTTCTCAATCCCTCCACCAGAGGTCCAGGAGGTGATGTTGGGTGCAGACCTCAAGCTTACATGTGTTGCTGTTGGATCACCAATGCCTTATGTCAAGTGGCGTAAAGGTCTTGATAAAGACATTACTTCAGATGACAAATTACCAATTGGTAAAAATGTGCTGGAGCTTACAAACATACAAGAATCAGCAAATTATACGTGTGTTGCTGCTAGTGCACTAGGTGTCATAGAGGCAACAACAAGTGTGAAAGTACAGAGTAAGTAATTTAATCTGTATTTAATGCCTCATTTAGATATCACATAAAAAATTCCAAAACTGTAATTTAGTGTGATACCTCAGAGAAGGCAGCTACTTACATCAGTATTGTTGTAATAACATTTTTTGTTTATACCAAGTGGAGTGTTCTCAAGTATTTTGTAATATATGTCATTTTAAAAGAAACTTGATATTATACAGCATGTGTCACAATTAATTAAATGCATTATATTGTAAAATAAGAAAAACTTCTAAATTAGAAAATGCAACAATCATGGTTGCAGGATGACATGAATATGTGACAGATATACAAATGCCTACTTTGCAGTCACTAAGAGAGGAGCACCCGCAGGTGTGCTGAGAAGTAAATGGATAGGGAACATGAATATGTTGTCGTTTCTGTCTTGTGTGAAGACTGTTTCTTTATTTCCTATCTTCAGGAGTATACAGATAATTTATTAAAAAATCAAAAAAACCGTGTACCTATACAACTATGCAACAAAAGGTCCATTAATTTGTCAGTGTGCTGAAATTTAGGTCTTCCTTGATGATCATACTGATAGTTTTCTTAACCTGCAGCTCTTCCAGGACCACCAACAGATGTCACTGTGTCAGATGTCACAGCCACATCGGTTCGTCTATCCTGGAAATATCGCAATCCAGAAGATCCTCAATACTATGTAATTCAGTACAAACCAAAGTATGCCAACCAAGCATACAGTGAAATCTCTGGCATTATAACAATGTACTACACTGTGAGGGGACTCAGTCCTTACACAGAATACGAGCTCTTCGTCATTGCTGTGAACAACATTGGCCGTGGACCGCCCAGTGCCCCAGCAGTTGTCACAACAGGCGAGACAAGTGGGTTTTCATTTGTTAATAGTTAATTATTTGATTCAACTGCGAGTGTGTTTCCATCACATATTTTGTGAATACTATAAGGTTTGGTCGCTGTGAACACCTGATTATGTTAAGGAAGATTTCAGCTACTCTAAATAAATAATCTCTCTCTCTCTCTCTCTCTCTCTCTCTCTCACACACACACATACACACACACACACACACACACACACACACACACACACACACTCTATCTCACTATGTGTGTGATGCTTCACTGTCTACGCAGCACCTGAGTGGACATTAATAATGGAATTCTAAAATCAGAATTGCTTTTTTAATAGGCTGTGATGAAAAGAGTACATGGAAAGGGAAAAGTCCTTACTGAAAATATTACATTTTCCTGGAGCATGCTTACATGTTAATATAATGCCATTAATTAAAAACAGCGATTCATATCTTTTCTCATTTTTTCAATATGTATCATATTTTTTGTATTATGTTCCCAAATGAACAGTATCTTCATTTAGACACTGAATAAAGGATGTTTGTATTGAAGTATTTCAGTTTTTACTTAGTTACCTGTGCATTAATTTTCTTGCCGTTATACGATATGTACAGATCAATAGATAAATATACAGAAAAATTAAAAATGAAAAAAATGTATACATAGTTTTCTGAACTGTCGAACCTGATGTGAGGATGGCCAAAATTTATCACATTTTGGCCACCCAAGTTCCCACAGCAGATAGGTCCCTCTTGTCTTTGGACCTGAGTGACCTGCTTCTTCTCCACCTATCCCTCATTCCACCCTGATGAAAGAACTATATAACTTATCTAGAATAGGAGACAGATTTAGCACAGTTTTCCTTAAAAGAAATGGTATTTTTGCATAATAGGTGTGTGTGTGTGTGTTTTTTTCCCACAGGCATGAGCACATGTATTCATGCACATTCTGTGTGCATTCAAGTGCGTGGTGCATGTGTGCATGCACAGAGAGAGAGTGAGTGAGAGAGAAATAGGGCATGCAGGATTTCATATCACTTCTATCCATATATTACTGCATAATTTGGAACATGTTAAAAATTAAATGTGACATAATAATACAGTTATGTCTACAGGATGACAGAAATATTTAACATGCATTCTTCTTCATACATTCCTTTCTGATTGTTAGTTTTCTGCTTCAAGTTAGAGGTTATGAAAATGTTGCTGCTTCTCTCAAACTAACGTTAGCAATTTCCTTCCTTTGGTGCTGTACTATAATTTGCTTTTTGGTATCTGTGGCTTATAGTCAATATATTCAGACAAAATATTTAAATGAGTGTGCTTAAAAAAAGTTTCATCCCTGTTCATGTGAACAACAGAACCAAATAGTACAAGGTCTTCTCTCCTCCAGCCGTGTTTATTTCAAATATTGCGACTCTAACTACTCCACACAAAAATTTACATAACTCATAATCGTTTCAATGAAATTTTTTCATGCCAACAGTAGTTTTTAACAGTAGTCTTGTTTAGCTAAAACTGAAAATTTTTGTAAGATTTTTTGTACCCTAGTATTTTTTGACTTAAGAAGAGAATTTTTTAAAATTTGCGTCATTTTTATTTGCAATTTTTGAAGAGCTAATTTTTCAATTTTCATGCCCAATCTCGGAAACTATTCGATGGATGGCATTTATCTCAAACTTGGAATCTAATCGATGGATGTAAGTTGTAATTTTCTAATGTGTAGTCTTACTGTTTGTGAGGTGTTGTGCAAATGAGAGAGAGCAAATTAGTAAATGTTTAGCTGCTTTTTGTCACCAACCCTCTTTGAATCTAAAAGCTGGTAGTGTGTGCTATGTCGAGCACTTAAGTATCCACTATTATCTCACTGCTTTGATGTCACTGTAATTTCATCTCACAATGCCTTTCATTCTCTCATAGCACTCACAAGTAGGTTAAAAACTCTTTAACCTGTGTTAGATGCCGTACCACACCAATCTGGTATGTTGTTAATTTTTTCTTCATCCAATGATTTAATTATTTTCCTGCTTGGTATTCACCAGTTCAGCAGCACTGTAATGTGCACTTTATAAAATATCTGCACTCTGAGTTTTAGAATATAACAGTTGTCACTTACAAACTAATTTCATTTTTTGTCAACAGTGTTACATTGTTATTAATAACTCATTGCATGTCAACATTCCTGAAAATTTGACATAAAAATTTTGTTTGTAATTGTCAAATAATAATGGTGAAATATTGGTTTAAAACTCTCAAATACTGATTATATAAGTTTGTGATATTGTGAGAATGTAACTAAACAGTTTACAAACTTGTAGCCCCATCTTTATACACAATAGATTAATTGAAATTTTATTTTGCCTTTCTAGCTGATTCTTCCTATGGAGGTGGCAGTAAGTTGGAGACTTTTTCATTAATGTGGTCTGCATGTGTTGCTTTTGCTTGTGTGTGCTTGTGTTTTATTGCTAAGTTACTTTGAGCAGGTACACCATAACATGATGACATCTTTGTGGAAATACTGCTATGCATTTGTTGAAGGAAACAAGGGGGGAGATAAGATTGAACTAATGTCTTCTTTTATCAAATGAATTCCTTTTTTTCTTTTTTTCATCATACTAAAATAGAACTCACATAATAGATCACAGGGAGATGGGGACAAACCGAGAAAGAATTTCTGAGTAGAGAAAGGCAGTGTTAGCTTGAGTGATGGTACTTGGGAATCAAGTAAAAGACACAGTGAGAATCACTGACTGAGCTTGTTTCTTCTCATCTGTGGTTATTACCATTTTTTCTATGCTCCAGATATATGAGCACATTATACACATCTCTTGCTATGTTACTATCTGAATACCTACCAAGCCATGAGGCATAGGTGTTCTCCTATGAGATTAGCAATTTATTGTTTTCTTTATGGCTGTTACAAAAGATAAAAGTTTGTTGTAAAGAATGTTTTGAAAAGCTTTTATTCTTGTTTCAAAACTTTCTTTGCCTATAATGCTCACTTGCATATTGTGTAATGCACTTTTTTCAGATTAGTGTTTTCCTTTTGCATGTTGTGGGACATGTGAAGTAGTTTATTAAGAGTATGCAATTGAAATTGTTCTGTTAGGACTATCCTGGACCCATGTTAACAAATTTGAGGAAATGCTGTTCACATTTCCTCACCATACTTATGACAATAGTTATCATGTATTTTATAGGTGGGTAATGGAGCCCATCAGGAAAATAGCAGGTAGGTCGGGAAAGTAGGTCAGTGTGCATTTGGTATGCTTGTAGGAAGGTCTTGTCTAAGATAGGCTGAAAATAATATCTCATATCGGTATGAATGATGATTTGGTTTTGAGGCCATCCTCAGCTCCTTTAGATACTTAGCGGCTAGTGCCGCACACAGAGTGGTAGATGGGTTGTTATTTGCAGCATTTTACTAAGACTCAATGACAATCCTCAGATTTGGATTTGAGTGGGAAGTCTAAAACAGAGGCTCAGACAATTCTGCATTGATCTGGGATGGTAGTTAATCAACCTCCTCTATTGACTGAAGAATTGTAGGACCCATTCATCAGGTCAGGAATGCACTGAACAAAGAAAGCAGCTAGTGAGTTAGTAGAGTGAGTGTAGCATATACATGGACATTGTTAGATAAGTATACCTCCATGCAGTCAGTGTCAAATTACCCGTTGTGATCAAAGAAAGATCTTTCACATTACTCATGGAGGAGAGCTTAACGTACTTGTAGAGCAAAAGAGAGAATATTGATGTAGTATTAGTAAAATGCAGGAGCAGGCCCCAGAATTAACCTCTCTTATTATGTGCAACTATGGCCATGTAACACTAGAAACAGATAGCTGTCTGAAACTGAAAGTTTGTAACAGTGACATTCAGGTATGATTATGTGTTTCAAGGATAGGTTGGATGGCATTGTTAGCAACATATTTATTGCTGCAAAGAACTCCGCAATATCTACTGATGTTATTACCGGGTGATCAAAAAGTCAGTATAAATTTGAAAACGGAATAAATCACGGAATAATGTAGATAGAGAGCTACAAATTGACACACATGCTTGGAATGACATGGGGTTTTATTAGAACCAAAAAAACATACAAAAGTTCAAACAATGTCCAACAGATGGCACTTCATCTAATCAGAATAGCAATAATTAGCATAACAAAGTAAGACAAAGCAAAGATGATGTTCTTTATGGGAAATGCTCAATATGTCCACCATCATTCCTCAACAATAGCTGTAGTCGAGGAATAATGTTGTGAACAGCACTGTAAAGCATGTCCGGAGTTATGGTGAGGCATTGGTGTCGGATGTTGTCTTTCAGCATCCCTAGAGATGTCAGTTGATCATGATACACATGCAACTTCAGGTAACCCCAAAGCCAATACTCGCACGGACTGAGGTCTGGGGACCTGGGAGGCCAAGCATGATGAATGTGGCGGCTGAGCACATGATCATCACCAAACGACGCGTGCAAGAGATCTTTCATGCGTCTAGCAATATGGGGTGGAGCGCCATCCTGCATAAACATCATATGTTCCAGCAGGTTTTTATCAGCCAGGCTGGGGATGATGTGATTCTGTAACATATCAGCGTACCTCTCACCCCTCACGGTAGCAGTTTTGCTGTCCAGCGCCATCTGTCGGACATTTTGTGAACTTTGTTGTTGTTGGTTTTTTTTTTTTTTCTCCTAATAAAACCCCATGTAATTCTGAGCATGTGTGTCAGTTTTTACCTGTCTATCTACATTATTCTGTGGTTTATTAAGTTTTCAAACTTATACTGACTTTTTGATCACCCGGTACATAATTTGAATTTGAAAGAATCTGGACAAAAAAAGCATCAACAGTGGGTCAAACAGGGTAACATAGGTCGACAAATTTTGACTTGTTGTCTAGGATTTGCAAGAAAATATGAATTTCTGAATAAATCCATTGTGTCAGTCATGAATCTGAAGCCTGTTTAAAACACATGACGATTTTGCACCACCACATCACCACCACCATAACCACCACCACCACCACCACCACCACCACCACCACCACCGTTGAAACATATACCCAATGAATTCCAAAAGCAATTACAGGCAGATAGAGGTAAAATGGAACCATAAAATGGTAAAAAAGTAATATGAGACACACATGAATTAGAAGGAGCAAATACGGTGATTTGGACACTTATCAGATGGAGGCATTACTTCAGTTTATACTTTCCTGTGAATGAACACTCAGTGTTCTTCCCATTGTGTGTCACTTTTACATCATGTTTATTCTCCAACAACCTTGGTAATGACGTTCCAGAGTTTTAAGTTCCTGATGGAACCATTCACCATATTCCTCTGATGTGTCAGCTAAATTGTCCAGAAAATTGTTTAGGTGTTACATTAGACAATGTAGTTTTTGGGAGACTTTACATCCTAACTGTTTAAACAATTATAGCGTATCTTCTAACTATGAAAAATCCAGGAAGGAATGTAACAATATTATGAAAAGGAAAGTTGCTACTCATCATATAGCAGAGATGCTGAGTCATAGATAGGTACAACAAAAAGACTGTCACAAATAAAGCTTTCAGCCAGTCAGGCCTTCATCAGAAATAGAACACACACACACACACACACACACACACACACACACACACACACACACAACTGCAGTCTCTGGCAACTGTGGCCTCAGTTACCTGAGACTGCAGTCAAGTGTGTGTGAGTTGCATTCATGTGTGTGTTTGTGGTCTATTGTTGATGAAGGTCTTACTGGCTGAAAGCTTTATTTGTGACAGTCTTTTTGTTGTGCTGATCTGCAACTCAGCATCTCCTTTAAATGGAGAGTATCAACTTTCCTTTTCATAATACTGTAGCATATCTTCTGCTATTTCTCTGTAATAAGGCTGCTCATTCTAGCCAAGGAAATGATGCATAATGTTTTTTAAGCTTCTCTAAGCTTGCTGTTCTGTTACCATAGTTGTACTTTCAAAATATTCATCACACATCTACTTATGTATATAGAGTCCAACAAATATCCCATTTTTTCAACTTCACAGCTGATAGATTTGGGGTTGGTTGCACTGGTACTGATTTGATTTTGATTTGATTTGATTTGATTTGATTTATTTCGTGTTCCATAGGTCCAACTGTGTTGGATACACAAGGACGTGGAACGAGTCAGTTTTTTACAAATACAATCTGATAATCTAATAGCATATACAGAAATTTGAGTACATAATTATATAAAAATTTATACAGTAAATTCTTTGGGCAGCAATACAGAAAAAGAAAATACATATTTTCTTAGAATCATTAAAACACTACAGAACACAGATACGGAGAACACACAGTTACAGAGCTCAGGTTAAATAAAATTCATAGTGGCATTATGTCAACTTGTATTATATAATATTAAAATATTACAATTTATTTAGTTAAAAATTCATCTAGACTGTAAAAAGCTTTTTCTAGCAAAAATATTTTTAGTGCTTTCTTAAACTCACTCTTGTTATGAATCTCTGTCTTTATTTTGGGAGGAAGAGCATTGAAGAGTTTTGCTCCAGTGTAGTGGACACCCTTTTGTGCCAAGCTCAAATTTCTGAGTTCACTGTGTATGTCATTCTTCCTCCGTGTATTATGCTCGTGATAATTACTGTTTGGTTGAAATATCTCTATATTTTTACAAACAAAACACATGAGAGAAAAAATATATTGGCATGTAGTTGTGTATATTTTAAGATTACGAAAACTATTTCTACAAGAGTCTCTTGGGCGCAATCCACATATAATTCTTAAAGCTCGCTTCTGTGCAATGAACACTTTCCTTGCTAATGGCTGGTTGCCCCAAAAAATAATTCCGTACTCAATGAGACAATGAAAATAGCCATAATATGCCACTTTTGCAGTGTTAGGTTCAACACATGTAGTGACAACCCGTAAAGCATAGGTAGCAGAGCTAAGCCTCTTACAGAGGTCAATAATATGTGAAGACCAGTTCATTTTCTTGTCAATGTGCACTCCAAGAAATTTTGTTGTTTCCATTCTAACTATTGGTTGATTACCACATGTCACACTTATCTCTCTCTCTTTTTCTGTTTTTGTACAGAATTGAATAAAGCTGGTCTTACTGGAATTTAATGAGAGACCATTCACCTTGAACCAATTAACTATATCTGAGAGTATGTGATTAATGAGTTCCTCAAGATTGTTGTCTGTTCTACTGCTCATAAAAATTGTGGTATCATCAGCAAATAATGTAAATTTACACGGCAGGCTTGTACATGATGGTAGATCATTTATAAAAATCAGGAATAATAGTGGCCCAAGAATTGAGCCCTGGGGCACTCCACATGTAATGGAACTCCATTCAGAATCTGAGGAAGTGTCACATACTCCACCCAAGCTATTCAACACAACTTTTTGTTTCCTGTCTTGGAGGTACGATTGTAGCCAATTGCCTGCAACACCACTTATTCCTACTAATTTTGCTTTTTGCAAGAGAATCTGGTGATCAACACAGTCAAACGCTTTGGATAAATCACAGAAGACACCAAGTGCTAGCATTTTTTCATTAAGAGTTTCTAGGACTTCATTTGCAAGTGCGTAGACTGCATCTTCTGTTGAACGGCCCTTTTGAAAGCCAAACTGGCTCTTACTGAGAACTTCATTCTTCATGAGATGAACAGTAATTCTTACATGTATTAGCTTTTCTAGAATTTTGGAGAAAGCTGTCAGCAAAGAGATAGGTCGATAGTTAGTTAGTTCAGCTTTATCACCCTTTTTGTACAGGGGCTTCACAATGGCATACTTAAGTCTAATGGGAACAACACCTTTCTGAAGGGAAGCATTGAAAATATGACAGAGAATGTCCCTTATCCACACACAAGAATATTTCAATAAATTACTAGATATATTATCAACCCCTGCAGAATTCGTACTTTTTAGAGACATGATGATTTTTTGAATTTCTTCTACAGTAACAGGATTAAGGTGCATTTCTGAAATTTTGTTTGAATATACGGCTTGACAAAGAGTTACAGCTTCGTCAACATCGGGCTTGCAACCAATCTGTTGAGTTACTGATAGGAAGTGTTTATTAAAAATCTCAGCCACCGTTTTGGGGTTATCTACTAGGATACCTTCATATCTGATATTATTTATATCTTCTTTACTTGTTGTATCTCTTCCTGTCTCTTTTTTTACAATGTTCCAAATTGCTTTTATTTTATTATTAGAATTATCTATTTTCTTCTCATAATAAAGGGCTTTTGATTTCTGTATTAGTTTCTTCAAAATTTTACAGTATATTCTATAGTGTTCCCATTTTTCTACATCTTTACAGAATCTTATTGCAGCATAAGTTTCCCTTTTGGTTTTACATGACTGTTTTATACCTTTTGTAATCCAAGGCTTGCTTACAGAATTGGAGGCCCTGTTTCTGACCCATTTCTTGGGAAATATTTCTTCAAAAAGAGCACAGAATTCATTTATAAAACAGTTAAATTTAGTATCAACATCATCATGGCTATATACTAAAGACCAATCCATTTGCTGCAACCTGTGGTTGAAAGTTTCTTTCGCCTCTTCATTAATTACTCTTATGAATTTCCATCGAGGAAATTCTTTTTTGAACAGATTAACGTCATAAATAGTGAGAATTTGTCCATCATGATCTGAAAGCCCACTTATAACCTGCCTGACAATATAATTCTGATGTCTATTTACATCTAAAAAAATGTTGTCTATCATAGTTTGGCACTCGGATGTAATTCTTGTTGGGAAGTTTATTACTGATGTCAGATTGTGTAAGGTCATCACAATCTCAAAGTCTATTTTATTCTTATTTTCTGTCAAAAAGTTTATATTGAAATCACCTAATACTACAATATCCTTCGCTTTTGAATGTAACCATGACAGTAGTAGTTCCATTGAATGCAGAAAAGTTTTTATGTCACCTGAAGGAGCCCTGTTTCCAGCTTTGTCCACTGTTTTCACATACTGCTTATTGGTCTTAATTTGATGTGCAGTGGAGGCAATAAAATGTGATGTGGATTAACCAAAGGCTCATTCACAATGTTCTTCAATCCCACTATCAGGTTTTTCCTCTGAGGCCTCTCTCTGTGACTCCAGTGTTCATGGTGTTCTCTACTGTCCCACTCACACATTTATAGACATCTTTGTGTACCATGTTTGCTGGTTGAGAAGAGTGCCATTCAGTTTAAAGTCACCACATACAAGCCTCTGGTGTTTTTCACACTTCACATTTTGAAGGACTACTTTCATGGCACTGTATGTCTCTTTAAGTGTACTGAATATGCGACTGGGATTGATGCTGGTTCATTTCCAATATGCAACAATACTGCTTCCAAACTTTGCTTTGAATAATCTATAAATAACCTCCACTGCCTACTGTCATACTTTTGAACTTCTGCTCTAATCATTAATCCAGCGATATCTTTGCAAAACACTGTTAAACCATCTTCAACAATATTTCTCTGATGTCATTATTATGATTTTTTACACTTTGGAAGTACATTATTTTCACTGAGACATGATCACAGAAGTTGTGCTGAGTCTTTCTTGAGTCCCATGTCTTTCATCAAATTGTTAAGTTCTGTTTGAGTAAGAGGTTTTGGGTTGGTTTCAGTACTACATTCGGAATAGTAAGATTCACTATTTACATGAGTTATCTCGACTTCAGAGAATTTATGTGTATCGACTGACATTGCTAGAGATGAGATTGGCACCCCAGGACCATGAGGTAGAGGTCTGATCACCAAATCTAAGTTCAGATTCCAGATTTTCTATAAGTTTCTTCATTGTATCCCACTACTTCCGTCATTTCTGAAGTAACAATCATCAACATGATTCTTCCCTTTACATCATACCATGGGAATAGTGAAGTTGAAACATTTCATTTTACCTTCACTCCATTTCCACATAAACGGTGGTGCAAATAATTTGCTCTGATCTTAGACCTTCATGATGAAATAAGCAAAATATGATTTTTGCATAAATTCTGTTATTTGTCGACAAATTATCATGTAAGTTTCATATGGAACAAAATATATATGGGCTCTTCACACATTGCCTTCCTGTTATTCTGAGCAAATTTATGATGAGATAATATCACTCACAACAACATGTGTAAGCACCTTATTTAGCTCTCACACTCACTCAGCTCTTGATTTCTGCAGCGATATTGGAACGTCAGCTTTGAAGATCATTTCCCATGTCAACCTGTGCAATCAGATGTTTTTGACTTAACTTGCTAGTTATAGAATGGGGAGCTTCATGATGAAGACTTGTGCCACAGACAAAGATTCTTGTAAGAATGTTCTGAACGTCTTGTTTGAAAAATATTTTGATCAGATGGTCACTAACATGTGAAGAGTTAGTTTTCTAACAGACCCAACATTTTCAAATCAGTTAGTGTAGGTAGTGGCATCACTGATAGTAAAGTTGGTATAAACTCAATGACTACAGGCATTATAAAGAATGTTAAGAAATGTAGGAAAATATTTTTGCTTCACAAGAGTGACAAGGTACAAATTACAAAGTACAAGAGCAGTCAGCACTAAATATTTAGCTCAACAAAAAGTTGCTCAGTGGCACACAGAGGCATACAAACAGAACATGCCAAAAATAAGATGAAAATACTGAACTCAGTCTTCTGAAATTGTTTCACTGTACACAAACAATTCCTCCTGTCAATCATCAAAGAAACGGCAGAATAGTGGATATTGAGATGTAATCACAGAATCAAAAACCTACTAAAATCGTTCATTATGACGTTTTTGAAGAATGAAAATCACCTGTATAAAATAGTTGTGCCAGATGTACCATCCACCTGACACCAGACAGGTAGTTTGTGGAGTATAGATGTTGTTGTAGATCTATTGTCTATCTCAGTAAATTTTCTGAATTTGATTTGTGTTGTAAAATGATGTGGTACATGGAGTGTAGTTAGTCTATTTTAACAATGTTTGAGTCACATGAAATCTGATTAATTGCATGTGAAACAGATAAAGGTTTGACTGTTTTGGTTTTATGTATAACAGGGCTGAACCAAAACTAATAGTGTACTATTGATATTAGTAACATACTTTAGATAAATTATTTGGATGCTTATACATCCATTTTGAGAAACTTAAAGTAGATATTTATTCGTATTATCTTAGTCAAGTACAAATAACTAACAATTTTTGAGGGACAAAGGAGCATCTGCTTACCCCTCAATAATGAGGTTATCAATGCATCAAAAGCAAAAGGTTTAGTAGCAGAAAGATGTTTGAATAGTAAAGCAAGATGCTTTGTATTTTAAGATAATCTACTACTACTTCCAAGAAGTGTGTATCAAATCAGGATATGCTGTTCAATTCTTGCTTTTAAAAAGTCACTTCTCCAAGGGATACTACTCCTTTTCTGTGTGCCTCAAATTTCTCAAGGTTTCAGTTTTTTGTTAGTTTATGGTTCCTGAAATGACGATTATTAACAAAGGTGTCACTACTAGTTTTCCTCTAAACAATGAAATGAACTAGATGTTGATATAAAAATTTGAAAGTAGATTTTGATGAAGAGTGACATTCCACAAGCAGTGTGCCATAAGGGAAGAGTTGGAAGAATAACATTAGAAGTCATTCAAAGAGGTGAGATGGGAGCAGTGAAAGTCAAACAAAAATACCATGCAACTTAGTAAGAAATCTCTGTGTGTCATCTTTACTGTTCTTAAATTTTTTGGTTATGTTGAATACGTTATCTGCGCCCTTCAGAAAAGAGATGTTATTGCTACAATTGTATAGGCAATGCAGACAGAGAGTGAGAAAGAGATAATGAAAGTACAAAGAGAAAAATGAGGAGGATGAAAACAGCATGGTGCAAATTCAAGTATGAACTAAAAGGCAACAAAATATTTTGCTTCTTTCACCTATGAAGCCCAAAATGCAGATTTATTCTTTTGTAGTTAAGCTTTGATAGGATATGTTACTTGCTAGTTAGTGTGTTCTAGAGCTGTGGCCATGATTTGTGAATGTAAACACTATAGTTATTCCTGTTTCTCATCAATAATATCCCAATCTGACATCTTTGGCTTCATTGAATACATTACCTACCCTATAGTTGTTTGAGATTTTGTTGTATCTCTGTTGCTGTTGTTACTGGTTTTTGCTTTTGCCGATGCTGCACAGTTAAATGTTGTGTTTTCTGCACTTGTTTTAATTTTACCAATTATTATTGCATATTTGAATAATCATCTTGCTAGTGGTCATGATCTTTCATTTGTATTGCATCCAGTACTTTTTATTTCTGGGACAATCAATGTGTAGAGGTGATTTCATGACAGGAGTGTTTGCTATGTTGTTTGTAACATATGCATCTTCAATTGTGCAGAACCAGGGACGGCACCCAGGAATGTCCAAGTCCGGCCACTGAGTTCCAGCACGGTGGTGATTCAGTGGGATGAGCCTGAGACACCTAATGGACAAGTCACTGTAAGCACAGTTTTTGTATCTAGAATACATTAATCTCTGCAGTATCTCCTTTTTTTAGATTCAAATTAGCTACTACGATATGGGATTAAGAATGTGTATTCCTTTCTTACTAGTTTGAAGACCCTGAAACTTGTTACTTAGAATACATCATCTCATAAATAAGGTGATTTTATACCACAATGTGAACAAAGTATATAGTTGATAATTTTATGGTAAGGATCGAGTGCTACTCACCATGTAGTGGAGATGTCGAGTTGCAGACAGGCGCAACTGCTAAAAAAGTGAGCTTTCAGCCAACAAGGCAGTCTTCTAAAGTAGACGTAGGTACACACACATTCACACAAGCACAATTCACACACATTACCACAGGCTCTGGCCAATGAGGCCGGACTGTGAGCAACTGTGTATTATGGGACAAGCAACCTAGGTGGAGGGGTCATGATCTTTCATTTGTATGGAATCCTGTACTTTTTATTTCTGAGACCATGCAGACTGACAGCTTGTTGGTTGTCATGTCCACGTAGAATGCAGCACAATGGTTGCAGCTTAGCTTGTAGATTACATGACTGCTTGTGACTGGACTCGAGCAGTGGTGGTGGGAGATGTATGGGACAAGTCTTACGTGTAGGCCTATTAGGGGGATATGAGCCATGAGACAAGGGATTGGAAGCAGGGGTGGAGCAGCGATGGATGAGGATGTTGTGTGGGTTTGGTGGGTGGCGGAGTACCACTGTGGGAGGGACAGCAAGGGTAGGATATTCCTCATTTCAGGGCACAATAAGAGGTAGTCAAAACACTGCTGGAGAATGTGATTCAGTTGTTCCAGTAATGGGTGATACTGAGTCATGAGGGTAGTGCTCCTTTGTGGCTGGACAGTGGGACTTTGGGAGGTACTGGGTGACTGGAGAGAGAAAGCATGGGAGATTGTCCATAGTTCATAATTTTTATATATTAGCACACTGTATAAACATAACTAATAAACATTTACTTACAAAGGAAGCACATGTTATGTATTACCCAGCAAGGGGAAGTGCTAATGTGACAATAGCAGGAACTAACTTAGTCACATGGCTAGCTACAGTCTCACTCCAATCAAAGTATTGCACATTGTTGTGTCGCTGTGCGAACATGGATGGTGAGCATCAAATATATCCTTGTGGGCTGGCACATTTTATCTTTCTTTGACAATCAGAGATATACAAATGCTGAAATATTTTCAAAATTAACAAAACAACACTAATTGGAGGCAACCATATTATCCTTTGTAGTTGGCTACTTTGCAAATTATTATATCCACTTTTTCTTGCTGCAAATGCTCTCATCCACAGTCATTTGCTGGTGACAAAACATTTGGCAACTCAGAAAGGGAGGGCAGTGGAGAATAAGTCCTTTGAAACTATTCATAAGGTGGTGGGCAAATAAAAAAGTCTATATGATGATTAAAAACACATGGCAAAGGATTAGAAATAAAACAAATACAACTTATTAAATAAAAATAATGAATAAAGTCATTTTCATACAGATTTAAAAATAAAAATTTCAGAGCACCTGATGTGATTCAATCCAACAACTTCTTGCTTTTCAGGTGCATGTTTCATTCCCCTGTGCTACACCTCTCGTCAGGAGAACCCATTAGTTTTTATACTCAAAAGTCTATAGCATGACACACATTCTTTATGTTGATTACCCATTTAATAGTTCCCAAAATGTTTGATTGCAATCATGTTCAACCAGTGATCACTGGGCAGCTATTTTCCATAGTGTGCATGATTTGGCAGGAGTAATACAGAGAGAAAAATTTTTAAACATCACTTTTTCAACTGCCTCCTCTTTCTATTAAGCCGGCCGCGGTGGTCTTGCGGTTCTAGGCGCGCAGTCCGGAACCGTGGGACTGCTACGGTCGCAGGTTCGAATCCTGCCTCGGGCATGGATGTGTGTGATGTCCTTAGGTTCGTTAGGTTTAAGTAGTTCTAAGTTCTAGGGGACTGATAACCACAGCAGTTGAGTCCCATAGTGCTCAGAGCCATTTGAACCATTTTTTCTTTCTATTAAATAAAAATACTACAAAGACACTGATAATCTTGCTTCACAGAGTTGACTAGATTGAAACAGCACATTTATATACTCCATTTTCGTTAGACAGGTGGCACTTGCAAAGTGATGTTTGATTGGGTTATTAAAATAGATACAGGCCTAACGAATAAACACGACAGTGAACATCACATTAGAACACAGGAGTGTCTGCCAGTACCTACAGCTCTACTTCCCCCTCCCTCTTTCTTGGGCATTAACACAACAGAGCTGCCACTGTGGCAACAGTACCACTTCACTTTGTTGAGCAATAAATTGATTCAGATGATGGCCAGCATCATAAGAGCCCATTTCATTGTACCACTTTTTACATGTGGATTTGAATTGATTGTCATACATTTACATGTGAAAACTGAAATAATATAACACTGGGTGGTCATTACAAGTTTCAGTTAGTAATAAATAAAATCGACAGAGTGTGGCTTTATGACTTTCTTTTCCAAGCATTTAAACTGTGTGTATTCAGAAAGAAGAGGACAGCATGAAATATTTTCACTGGGAGAAACTTTTTTGTGTACATACACACTATTTAATTTTCAAGTGAATAATAATAATAATAATAATAATAATAACAATAATAATAATAATAATAATAAAATTTACCACTTGTTGGTTGTGATAAGTTATTTTAGATTAAACAATGGTAAGTCCAAGCTGGAATATCATCAGTGTTATGAAAAGGGTGATTGCTACTTACCATAACTATGATACATTGCGTTGCAGACAGGCACAATGAAAAGACTGGTATACATTTAGCTTTCAGCCAAAGTCTTCTTCAGGAAAGAAGAACACACACACTTTCACTCAAGGAAGCACACCTCACACACATATGTCCACTGTCTCCAGCCACTCTGACAAGAATGTAACTGAAATGCATCAAATAGGAGCAACACTCTGGAGTGGGCCTGGGAAGAGAGAAGGACAGCAGGGTATGGGTCAGAGAAGAGGAAACAGCAGTGTCTGGTGGAGCGTGCAAGGACTAGAGTTGGCAGGTCCGGGCTGCTAGGTACAGTGTTGGAAGGCTGTGGGAGAGGGGGGGGGGGGGGGGAACAGGCAGTAGGAAGGTAGGAAGGAGAGGAGCAGGGAAGTTGAAGAGACTGTTAACTACATTGGCAGAGAACAGTTCACAGTGTGGGTGAGGGGATGAGGAGATGATAGGACAGGGGGCAGAAACAGTTGGGTGGAGAGTGTAGGGACAGTAGGTTCAGGCTGGTATGGTTTTGGGACCAGAGAATGTGTTTTAAGGATAACTCCCATCTGTGCAGCTCAGGAAAGCTGGTGGTGGAGAGGAAGATCCAGATGGTATAGGTTGTGAAGCAGCCGGTGGTGGGAGGAGGGGGGGGGGGGGTTAATTTGGGAGAAGAGACCAGACAGCAAGGTCTCCCCAAGGATGGGGAAGGAAGTCAGCCATGCCCTTTCAAAGGAGCCATCCCGGCATTTGCCTGAAGTGAGTTAGGGAAATTATGGAAAACCTAAATCAGGATGGCCAGACGTGGGATTGAACCGTCATTTTCCCAAATGCGAGTCCAATGTGCTAACCACTGCACCATCTCACTCAGTATGAAGCAGCCAGTGAACTCAAGTGTGTTCAAGTGCATGTTGTGCTACAGAATGATCCACTCTGCTCTTGGCCACAGTTTGCTGGTGGCCATTCATCCTGGTAGACAGCTGGTTGGTACTCATAACAATATAAAAAGCTGAGCAGTGATTGCAGCAGACGTGATATATGACATGCGTGCTTTCACGGGTGGCCCAGCCTCTGATGGAGTAGGATAAGCATATGACAGGGCTGGGACAGGAAGTGCTGGGTGGGTGGATTGGGCAGGTCTTGCACCTTGGTATTTGTATTTGTATTTGTATTTCTTTATTGGTCCTGTAAATCATGTTTAGGTACATATTTTGCACAGATGATGTAGGACAAGTCAGGTTGGTATAGTATATACATCATCATACACATTGTTATTTTGAAAGGATAAATAATTAAAAATTATTCAATACATGTTGAATATTGTTGACAAATTTAATATAATAAAATAAAATGATATATCTAAAAACAAAGACGATGTGACTTACCAAACGAAAGCACTGGCACGTCGGCGCTTTCGTTTGGTAAGTCACATCATCTTTGTTTTTAGATATATTTTTTCCCACGTGGAATGTTTCCTTCTATTATATTCATAAAATAAAATGATAGACTTATTAAGAATATTTGAGTAATTACACTACATTTTTCTGGTACTCTAAAAACTCGGAAACAGAATAGAAGCAGTGGTCAAGCAAGTACTCTTTCAGTTTCACTTTAAACTTTTGTAAATTTTGCATATGTTTCAAATAGGATGGCATGTAATTGTACAGCATTATGCCAGTATGATACACTCCTCTCTTACAAATGTTTGTACTTACTGTATTGGCATGCAAGTAATGTTTCTGCCTAGTATCATGAGGGTGGTAATCACAGTTATACTTGAAGATATTTCCATCTGTTAAAATACTTCCTTTTGTGAAATTTAATATTTCATACATATATAAGCAAGGAAGAGGCAGTATACTGAGATTTTTAAATATTGGTCTACAGGAGTCTCTGTACTTAGCATGGTTTATTATTCTAACAATCTTTTTCTGTAGCCTAAATGTTTTGTTTGTACCTACGGAGTTCCCCCAAAAGATAATGCCGTACATCAGCAGTGACTGAATACTGCCATGGTACAGTGTGATCACAGACGCACAGCTTGTATTTTGTGCAAGGATTCTTACTGCGTACGTAAGTGTTTTTAGCTTTTTATTTACATGGTTAAGATGTGTCTCCCATTTTAGGTTTTGCTGTATATGTATACCTAAATATTTTATGTCGCTCACAGATGAGACAGTTTTTCCATCAATTTTAAAAGTTGGTCTTGCAGGATGTAGTTTCTGTGAATTGTGGAAATTGACTGTCGCTGTTTTTTCATTATTTATTATTAGCTTGTTTGTTCTGAACCATTGTGTCAAATTTTGTATTATACCTGTAGCTGTTTTTTGTAGGCTTTCCTCATCACGTGATTTGATTAGGATATTTGTGTCATCTGCAAAAAGTACTGTTGTCCCTTTAGTTATTTTTTCTGACAAATCATTAACATAAAGAATGAAAAGAATTGGCCCAAGAACTGACCCTTGAGGAACTCCATATGTAATGTTTTGTGGATTACTGTAAAAATTACAAATTTTTTGTGTTTTTATGTCTTTGTATTTTATTTGAGTGATCTGTTGATGGTCATGAAGGTAGGAATGTATCCACTTGTTTGGCAGGCCTCGTCTTCTATAATTACCTAGCTTCTGTAACAGAGTATTATGATCAATTACATCGAAGGCTTTACTAAGGTCAAGAAATATGCCAGACACATGTTGCTTATTATCTATTGCAGTTAGAATTTCATTTAAGAAGGTAAAAATAGCTGACTGTGTTGATCTGCCAGTTCTGAATCCGTGTTGCACATCACTTACTATGTTTTCTTTATTTAGAAAGGCTGTCAGCCTTCTAAGAAAAAGTTTTTCAAGAATTTTACCAAAGCCTGACAATACTGATACAGGTCTATAGTTTGCAGCTTCATGTTTATCCCCTTTCTTGTACAATGGTGTCACTTTTGCCATTTTCAGATTTTTCAGGAATATACCACTCACGAATGATGAATTGAAAATATCCGTTAGTGGTTCTATGATAGATGTTACCCTTGCTTTGATGATAATATCTGGTATTTCATCAGTACTTGCTGAATACTTATTGGGTAACCTTTTTATAATGACAGATAATTCCTCAGGTGTTGTTGGAGACATGAATAGGGTTCTTGTAAGAATTTTTGTATCTGGCTGGAGTGTATTGCTGTCTGGTTGTGAGTTGTAATGTTTGGTAATCAGGTGGTGTGCAACATTAGAAAAGTAGTTGTTAAATTTATTAGCCACTACTGTGGGGTTGATTATTTTATTGTTGTTTTCATGAAGTTCTGTATTTTTGTGGGCTAATGATGTAGTACCTGTTTCTCTTTTTATGATATTCCAGGTTGCTTTAGTCTTATTCCTGGAATTTTTTATTTGTTTGTCATTTTCCATTTTTTTTTTTTTTTTTTTTTTTTTTTTGCTTTTGTTATAACTTGTCTAAGTATTTGCTTATATTGTTTAAAGTAGTTGATAAATACAGAGTTTGTGGTTTGCTTTGAGTATTCATATAAGTTCCTTTTCTTCTGGCATGATATTTTTATTCCTGTTGTGATCCATTTATTTGGTTTGTGCACAGAATTAATAAGTGACGTTTGTTTAGGAAAGGCTATTTCAAAAAAATGTTTGTATGTGGCCATAAATTTATCAAACTTGTCATCTGTGCTGTTTGAACTGTAAACATCAGTCCAGATTTCTCTTCTCAAGAGAGAACAAAAGTAATCTATGTTTTCATTATTAAACTTCCTCACAATAGTTCTAGTTTTCTGGGCTTTCGTGTTTCCTGGAATAGTGATTGTTAGTATTTGGGCATTGTGATCACTAAAACCAGTGTTTGCAGTCTGTGTGTTGCAGATATATTTATCTGTGTTTACAAACACCTGATCTATGGTTGTTGCAGAAGTAGTGGTTATACGAGATGGGTTGGTTACAGTTGGTTTTAGGTTAAAGGAATTCAGTAAGTCTTTGATTTCATCTTTAAATTTACTGGGTTTGGAGAAATCAACATTGAAATCTCCACATATGATAATATTTTTTTAAGGGTGTTGAAGTCCTCTAACAGCTCTTCCATATGATTATAAAAAACTTTTTTATCGCCATCTGGTGACCTATATACACAGATGATTACAGAATTGCTGGTTGGCAGTTCTACTATTGAGAGTTCTATGTCTCTTTAGATAAGCTGTAAAATTTGGTTATGTTAGTGAAGTCTGTATCTTCTCGAACATATATGCAGCTACCACCGTGACTGAGTACTTCTCTACAAAATGTGGCAGCTAGTTTAAACTGAGGTAGGTATGCTAGTTCTATCATGTCTTTATTTAGCCAGTGCTCAGTAAAGCATAAAACAGAAATATCACTCATATCATTAAACAAGATTTGTATTTCATTCAGTTTATTGGAAAGACACTGAACATTCTGATGGAACAATTTAAAGTATGAAGCAGGGACTATATTATGTCTCGCTTGACCACTTACCTCTTTTTTACATCTAGTATTGTTAGCTGTAAAAAATCCTCCTTGATTTGAGGTGTGGGTGGTGTCTTCTTGCTAGCTGGTTTCCTGGACTCTGGGCCCTGCCTTTCGTATGCTGTGGTGCTTCTAATGGTAATCCACTTGTCAAGTAGCATTTGTTTCATTTTAGGCACTTGTATTGCACTGGTTTTTACATTGTATTTATTTTGGTGAAACACTGATTTCTTCAGGTAGACTGGTCGATTCAGAGATACATGCATCTGGTTTGTACGAGTGTTAATTTTAATTAACGAAGACAGTCTGTTGCAGACTTGCTCCTTCCCCTGTCTGTTCAAGTGGAATCCTTGACGTGTGAATTTATCATGAGACAGTCTTTCCATTTCAAAGTTTATGGATATTCTACTTTTGTTGCAAGATTTTGAACAGTTCACTGTTTGCACTAAATGATGATTAACCATGTCAATTTTTTCGTTTATATATTCTTTGTCAAATCTTTGGGGAATTGGATGCAAAATGATATTTGTCTTGTTGCTGAGTTGGAGAACACTTGGTAACACGTTATCGATGCTTTCCGCAATGTTGCTGTAGGAGTCTTCAGTATCGTTCGACCCAGCCATTAAGATAAGAGTATCACTCGCGTTCAAGTCTTCTGCTAATTTGTCAGTTCGATTAAAAACTTCACGGAGAGGAGCATTTGGTGTAATAAAACTTTGAATGTCATATTTTGTGTCTAGTTTTGTCTCCAGAATGTTTCTGCAGTACCGGCCTTGGCTGTCGCTAACTATTAAAACTTTCGGATTCCGTACTGCATTCCTTAACTCGTAACCTTGTTTCATATGTTCAGGTGCTTTATCTTCTGGAACACTATTGGTATCGTTCATTACCGTTTCGTTTTCGCTGATTGCCGTGTAAATACTGCCTTCAGTTACACATACACATTGCATTGGCTCTTTACCAGCTGACATCAGAACAGGTTCTTTATCTGAAGGTGCACTTACTTGTTTAGAAGCACTGTTTCTGGATACCGTTGGCATTGCAGATACATTATAACACGAGTGCATTTTCAGTTGCGATTTTAAATTGTGTGTGTTCGACTCACTTTTTATGGTACACCACTTTTCACTGCTTACATATTTGCTTAATTCTTGTTCTGACTTGCCGATTCTCGCTAACAGAATGTTTCTATCCTCTTGCAACACTTTAATTATTTCATCTTTCGATGCTGAGTCCGTTACGAATTTGTGATCGCCATGTGACACCAAAACACAGTTCTTCGTTTTTGATCGTGTAAACATACCTTTACAGTTATTTACTTTTACAGCACACGAATAGCACAGATTGTCCTTATCGCCACCGTTTTTTACACATTTCGCACATAATAGTCTCGTATTTATATCAGTTTTCGTGAGCTTTGAATACGTTACAATTTTACTCTGCGCCATCTTGGTCTTCCGAGGTACATGGCCTCTGTGGCAAGGGATTGGGAATTAGAGTGGCCTAGAGATGAACTAGGATGTGGAGGTTGGGTGGGTAACAGATCACCACTTTAGGAGGGGTGAGAAGGATCTTGTGTATGATGCCCCTAATTTCAGGGTGTGATGATAGATAATCAAAGCCCTGACAAAGGATGTGGTACAGCTGTTCCAGTCCAGGTTGGTATAGGTGGGAGGATTTGAGGTGTGTGAGGATATTTTATATGTGGTGTTTATATTTTAGTTTAGTGATATGCTAAAATTAATTTTTATTATTGGAATCTGTCAGCAATGAAAATAAATGACATGAATGACTGTCCTTCACTGTCCAAGCTTGTGAAAGTAATTCATTGAAAACTGACTCATAAACAGAGACTATTTTGTTGTGTTCCATAGGGTTATAAGGTTTACTATACAACAACACCAAATCAACCAATGGCATCCTGGCAGTCACAATTGGTGGACAACAACCAGTTGACAACAATCAGTGATCTCATCTCACATACTATCTACACTATCCGTGTGCAAGCATTCACAAGTGTTGGTCCTGGACCCCTTTCTGCTCCAGTGTTGGTTAAGACACAACAGGGAGGTAAGAATATACCAGCAGTTTTACATTTTAGATATTACAACTGTTTTATATTATTTTTGTGTGAAGTGTTTCATCCTGATAACATTTTCCATTGAACATAGCATGATTTGTATGTAATGCTCTAAATGAGTTCATTTACAGACTACAGATTTGTTGTGTGCATGAGTATCTACTGATCATTTACAGATTACAAAATAAGACAGTGGCGTAAATTTAATAAAAATGAAGCATATCGGTCTTTGACATTGCTTATGTTTGTAGTAAAAGATACTTAAATCTGACAATAACAGTAAACATCTTTTTGTTGTGCACAATACATGCTACTGATTTTTATTAAAAATTCATCTTTAGAGAAGAAGTCGTTGAAAAGTTAAATTTAAAATTTTCTTTGCTCCCTGTTGCACTATAGATATGGGTATTAGTACTTATTTTCAAACTTTGCATTATTTGTTACAAACTTCATTAGTGGGTATATATAGTGAACATATATCTAGAACTCCAGAAGAGAAGACTACATTTTGTTATAGTTTCCTTATATTATGAAAGCGTAGGCTTTCACAGGTGGAGTCTGTTTCAATAAAACTCGTTTGGGTGTGTGACCACATGATGATGTGATAAAACTACTGTGATGCTTCATCTGACCTTGATGAAGACTGCCAGTGGTAATAGTTGAAAAGTAAGAAGTTTTGTCACATATTGATGTTGTCCCAAACCCATAAGAATTTTACTAAAAAACTCCATATTATTGTTGTAAAAGTAGATGCATTCTTTTACAAGAGTAAACATAATTTTTTCAGTAGTTTATGTTTTCTGATATCTTTAGTAAAAATTGTATTACGCTATACTTAAAATATCTATGAAAATAATCAGTTTTTGAAAATATAATGTAATTAATGATACGAATATAATAGAGGGAAACATTCCACGTGGGAAAAATATATCTAAAAACAAAGATGATGTGACTTACCGAACGAAAGCACCCCATGCACCCTCCCACCACCACCTACTCCAGTCCTGTAACCCGGAAGGTGTACACGATCAAAGGCAGAGCCACGTGTGAAAGCACCCACGTGATTTACCAGCTGACCTGCCTACACTGTGAAGCTTTCTATGTGGGAATGACCAGCAACAAACTGTCCATTCGCATGAATGGACACAGGCAGACAGTGTTTGTTGGTAATGAGGATCACCCTGTGGCTAAACATGCCTTGGTGCACGGCCAGCACATCTTCGCACAGTGTTACAACGTCCGGGTTATCTGGATACTTCCCACTAACACCAACCTGTCAGAACTCCGGAGATGGGAACTTGCCCTTCAGTATATCCTCTCTTCTTGTTTTCCGCCAGGCCTCAATCTCCGCTAATTTCAATTTGCCACCGCTCATACCTCACCTGTCTTTCAACAACATCTTTGCCTCTACTTCCGCCTCGACTGACATCTCTGCCCAAACTCTTTGCCTTTACAAATGTCTGCTTGTGTCTGTGTATGTGCGGATGGATATGTGTGTGTGTGCGAGTGTATACCTGTCCTTTTTCCCCCCAAGGTAAGTCTTTCCGCTCCCGGTATTGGAATGACTCCTTACCCTCTCCCTTAAAACCCACATCCTTTTGTCTTTCCCTCTCCTTCCCTCTTTCCTGACGACGCAACTGTTGGTTGCGAAAGCTAGAATTTCGTGTGTATGTTTGTGTTTGTTTGTGTGTCTGTCGACCTGCCAGCACTTTCGTTCGGTAAGTCACATCATCTTTGTTTTTAGATATATAATGTAATTAGATAGATAACAAATCTACTCACCAAGCCGTGCGGTAGCATTCTCGCTTCCCACGCCCGGTTTCCCGGGTTCAATTCTTGGTGGGGTCAGGGATTTTCTCTGCCTCGTGATGGCTGGGTGTTGTGTGCTGTCCTTAGGTTAGTTAGGTTTAAGTAGTTCTAAGTTCTAGGGGACTTATGACCACAGCAGTTGAGTCCCATAGTGCTCAGAGCCAGCCATACTCACCAAGCAGCGGGAGGGGAAGACTGAATCAGTCTCTCCTCCTCATCCCGTCCGGTAAGTCTCCCCTGACCTGGGACTCTGAGTGACTTTTCTGAACTCTCAACTCTTCAAGTTTGAAGTGTTTGCCAGAAATTTTGATTGATGGAAATTTTGATAAGATGCCAGTCATTATTTGTAATGATGTTCACATATGTTTAGTGAAAAAATGTTTTATTACAATTTATCTCATTATATTGTGGTTTTTCACAACCATGGAAACTGCAGTCAAGTATAAAAACAAAATAGCACTGACAGTTACCAAAATGGTAGAGATGTAGCATCTTTCCCAGCCACATATTACAAATGAAAAGCTTATGAACAGAATCAGTATTTATGCATAAAGTCACATACAAGTGGAAGTGGAATGAAATAAAAGAAATCAAAGTTCTCTGGTTCTTCCATGGATGTTGTGGGCTATATGTTCCTACATTGTGGTATTATAATGAACTGTCTTAGAGGAATAAGTAGAAGAGAATAAATTTCCACAAACTTGTGTCTTCTTTTTCAATGCAAGGGCAAAGTAAATACAGTGCCAGAGTCAATGTTGTTGTTTTTTGTGGTCTTCAGTACAAAGAGTGGTTTGATGCAGCTCTCTGTTCTACAAAAATGCTTTGTCTGCATTTGTAGCCATTCACACTAGTGCCAAAATACAGCACATGTAAAAAGCTTCTGTTCAAAAGTAAGGTAAAATTGACAGGCTTTAAATGTACAGGCTTGTTTGACACATCCATGGCTGGGTAAGAGTGAACTCTGCAGACAAGTTTGCTCGTTTAGGAGGGCCTTAACAATTTTTTTTAAAAAAATCATTATCCATTCAAAGAAAGTTGATGTAATCATTAGGTTCTGAGGGTAATGTTTCCTTTAGCACATTCATGGACAAATCTCTCATTTTAAGACATTCTTCTTCTTCTTCTTCTTCTTCTTCTTCTACTTCTTTACACACAGTGCCAAAGTCAATCCCAGGACTGGTCTGTCTGCATTTGTGGCCAGTCCCCCTACTGTCAAAATACTTACGAAGACAGACAGCATCTGCTTCAAAGTGAGGTTAAATTGACAAATGCTGTTTGAATGTGTATGAGTTTGCTTGGCAAATCCGTGGCTAGATACGGGCAATTTTGTCAAACACGTTTGATTGTTTACAGGTACCTTAAACATTGCCAGTGCTTCCCCTTCATTCGTCTTCCTTTGCCTTCAACCATTCTGTCAGAAGAAGGAGCTACTGACTCAGAAAGCTTACACTTTTACTTAACTTTTAGATGTTCTATGTGCCCCCCTTCCTGTCTCTTAGGGAAAGGGAAAAAATGTAGTGTAGTCAGATGTTTTTCTTTCAATAAAATGATTTGAAAGGTGGTATTAAACAGGGTTTTAGTTGGGTCAGAGCTGGAACTTCTTTTTGGCTACTTACAAGTCACCATTTATCTTCCTAAATATTAAAAGTACTCCATACCTCCAGGTCTAGCACATCCCTGCAAACTATTGTATGGGCACCCCTGAATTACACCATATTTAAAATAACAACAAAAATAATCAATTATTGATAATACAAAAATAATCAGTTATTGATAATATAATATAGATACAAAATCTACCCACCAAGCAGTGGCAATGGAACACACACTCAAAAGGATTTAACTTTTACAAGCTTTCAGAGCCACTGGCTCCTTCTTCTGGCAGAAGAATTGAAGTGGAAGGAAGAGGGATGAAGGAAAAGGACTGGAGAGATTTAGGGGAAGGGGTACAGTTCAGAAAAGTCACCCAGAACCCTGGGTCAGGGGAGACTTACTGGATGGGATGAGAAGGAAAGACTGATTGTTGGGGACTGTACTGGATGAGATCTGAAAACCTGATAGCTTAAAGGTAAAAGACAGGATAATATGCAAGATAGAGATTACTACTAAAATGTTGTGCATGAGTTAGTAAGAATGAAAAGCTAAATGCATTGTATGTATCAGAGGTGGGGTGGGGGGCAGCAAAAAATTGAATTCCTTACATCCAGAATTGTTTCATAACCTTTCCTCAGGTCCTTACAACATGACCCTAACCTGTCCTCTGCAGAACTCCAGGCTCTACATTCCCTAAAAGTTGATGACTCCATCATCATCCTCCCAACAGACATAGGATCTACCACTGTGGTACTTGACCGATAGGAGTGTGTTAGCGAAGGCCTACGACAGCTGTCTGACACTTACACTTACAGTATCTGCCAGCAAGATCTCGTCCCTGTGATTCAAACTGCCCTGCAGTCCCTCCTAGAAACCTCAGGCCCTTCACAAGAACTTACATTTCAATCCATAGAACTTCTTATCCCAGCCGAACCATGCACCCTCACCTTTTACCCGATCATCCTGGCCGTCAAAGCACCTACCGAACGTATATCTGCCTTAGTTGACCGACACCTGCAACCCATAGTACAAAGACTTCCCTCCTACATTAAAGATAACAACCATTTCCTAGATCATCTGAAATCTGTGCCCGTCCCACTCCCACTACACATTTGCTTGTCACCATTGATGCCATCTCCGTCTGCACCAACATCCCCCATGTACATGATCTGTCTGCTGTTGCAATTTCCTCAGTCAATGCCCACCTGATTTCAAGCCCATGACATCCTTCTTGCTCATTTACTTCACCTTCAAGGAGCAGACATACAAAACAGATCAGAGGTACAGCCATGGGAACCAGGATGGCTCCTTCCTACGCCAACCTTTTCACGGGTCGCTTGGAAGGGACTTTCCTGGGATCCATAAGCCTTCATCCCCTGGTTTGGTTTAGATACATTGATGACATCTTTGCTATATGGACTCATGGTGAGGCTGACCTGTTAAAATTCCTGTAATCTCTTAAATATCTTCTCCTAATTAAATTTCACATGGTCCTATTCTGAATCTCATCCCATCCTCACCTAAGGCTAGCTACACACTTCTGTCCACATCAAGCCTACTAATAAACAACAGTACTTACAAATTGACAGTTGCTGTTCCCTCCCATACAGCCTTGTCATTCAAGGCAAACATATTTGTTCAGATGCAGCAATACATCACCACTCTCACTTGAGCCTTCACTGGACATAATTATCCCAACAGCCCAGTTCAAAAGCAGATTTTCTGGGCCATCACATCCAATCCTGGTACTGCTGATCCCCCCAAAAAACAACTTCAGAGCACACCATTTCTCACTCAGTATTATCCTGGTCTTGACTGTATCAGTCAGCTACTTCAACAAGGCCATGACTTCATAAAATCATGCCCTCAAATGAGATCCATTCTGTTTGAGAATTTGCCCACCACACCTAGAACAGCTTTTCGTTACCCTCCCAATCTCCGCAATATCCTTGTCAGACCCTATGCTCCTTCTGCACCTATCTCCCTACCCTGTGGCTCCTACTCCTGTGACCACCCCCACTGCAAGACTTTCCCTATGCATCCTCCTACCACCACTTACTCCAGCCCTATATCTGGCAAAACACATACTATCAAAGGGAGAGCCACCTCTGGACGTCACAAGTTATATTCCAGCTGTTATGTAAACACTGCTCGGCCTTTTACATTGGCATGACTACCACCCAGTTATCAGTCAAGATGAGTGGGCATGGACAGAGGGTGTATACAGGCAACACAAGATATCCTGTTGCAGAGCATGCTACACAATGTTACAGTCATGACCTCAGTTCCTGTTTCACCACATGTACCATCTGTATTCTTCCCCCGGACACCATTTTCTCAGAACACCACAGGTGGAATCTAGCACTACAACATGTCCTTGCTTCTCGTCACCCATCTGGCCTTAATTTACATTAATTCCTTCAATCTCATCATGTATTCACACCAGCTACTCCTTTCTTCACTCTATTTTAGTTTCCTACATCTTTCATTTTCTGACTTGTCTGTTTTTCACCTTCTCCCATCCCACCTCTGTTACATACAATGCATTTAGCTTCTCACTCTTATTAACTTATGCTCAATGGTTTAGTAGTAATCTCTGTCATGCATATCACCCTGTCTTCCACCTTTAAGCTCTCAGGTTTTCAAATCTCATCTGATACAGTCCCCAAAAATCAGTCTTTCCTTCTCATCCTGTCCAGTAAGTCTCCCCTGACCTGGGGTTCTGGGTGACTTTTCTGAACTGTACCCCTTTCCCTAAACCTCTCCAGTCCTTTTCCTTCACCCCCTCTTCCTTCCCCCTCAATTCTTCTGCCCCAGAAGAAGGACCCAGTGACTCTGAAAGCTTGTAAAAGTTAAATCCTTTTGTGTGTGTGTGTGTTCCCGTGCCACCACTTGGCGAGTAGATTTTTTATCTATCCGTTTATACCATATTTAAAATGTCTTTTATAAACAATATATGTAAAACAAACACTGTTATTTTCAGATTTTATGACAGAGAAAATATTAATAATTAGTTTGGTAAGCATTATGGATTGACTGCTTTGTGTATCAACGCTTCCTGGACACCATAAACTTCCAACTGCTGTTATATCATACCTTGATCTTTATGAATCCACTAGTTTTGAAGAGCTTCCTGTCTCATTTTGATAAGTACTGTTCATTTCTCATAAGTTTTCTTCTTGCCCATATTTAAATATTTTAAATTCACTTTCATAAAAATAAAAAGTTTGAGAAATGAGCCAACATACAAATTTAGTGTATTCCTCTGCTTTTTAGGAATTACAAATTTAAAGTCTGTGCTACAAAGGTTGCATACATTCTCAGAGTGATAACATAACCCATACAATATAAAAATGACCTATAGTCAACTAGTACAAAACTAAAACAGAGTTCCTCAACTTTCCATGTCATTGAAGTGTATTAGTTTCTCCAACATAATATTTAGAATGCCTGTGTTCAACGATGGGCAGCAGCTGGCAGAGGGGTTGCACAGCCACTATCCTCACAGTTTTGACATCTGCCACTGGCTGCACTCCTCTATCTAGTTTTACCAGATACCTCAAACAAAATAGATAGTAAACAGTTATAGAACAGACATATAACATGTAAGAACCTTATTACTGTAAGGAATGGGAGGTTGAACTCCAACTTTTCTTCCACAGTATTTGCTTCCTTTCTGTTTTATTCGTGTTCTGAAAATTTCTGTAACCTTTCTTGGTGCTTTTCCAGCACACAAGTTAAGTAATAGGACTGATAACCTGAACACAAATATACAACAAAGATGATAAAAAGCAACCACACACCTACAGCTTGTGTGTGACACCTCTCTCTCTCTCTCTCTCTCTCTCTCTCTCTCTCTCTCACACACACACACACACACACACACACACACACACACAAATGCACAGTATGATGGAGGTATTTTTCTGAAAATTTGAGTGTAAGTTTCATCCTGGTAAGTTCCATTCTTTACAGATTTGGCATAACATAAATTAACTTGACAGTTGACATATTGCTACTGGTTTGATAACTCTAAACACTGACTTTCTTCTGTTTGCACGTTGTTACACTGTGACAGCAAGTAGTATAGGCTATCGTCCATCTACATCTACGTTTACGTGATTACTCTGCTATTCACAATAAAGTGCTTGGCAGAGGGTTCAATGAACCACCTTCAAGTTGTCTCTCTACTGTTCCACTCTTGAACGGCATGTGGGAAAAACGAGCGTTTAAATCCATATCTGCTGTGCCTTTTCCTTGTCATGTCACAGAACAACTTTCACTCATAATATATCCAAAGCAAGTAAACATACTGAGATATGGTTTGTGCTAAATTATAGAGGATGATGTGAGAAATATATCTGACATATACAAATATTTTTTTTAACATTTATAATTGCTGTATTATGACATACCAACTTTGTTTTTCTCAATTGTAATTTCTTAATGGAATTATCTCCTTTTTCTGTGGCACTGGAGAGAGCTTTTGAAGTAGAATTCAGTGACAGGCCATGTGTGTAACTTGATCAAATAGTAATGAGATAAAAGTATTACAAATCACTGTCCTGCTGTCAAGAGAACAGATCTCAGAAACTCGTTCGTATTGTAGCAAATGCAAGCAGACATGTAATGTTGGTTGTTGTTGTTGTTGTGGTCTTCAGTCCTGAGACTGGTTTGATGCAGCTCTCCATGCTACTCTATCCTGTGCAAGCTTCTTCATCTCCCAGTACCTACTGCAACCTACATCCTTCTGAATCTGCTTAGTGGATTCATCTCTTGGTCTCCCCCTACGATTTTTACCCTTCACGCTGCCCTCCAATACTAAATTGGTGATCCCTTGATGCCTCAGAACATGTCCTACCAACCGATCCCTTCTTCAGGTCAAGTTGTGCCACAAACTACTCTTCTCCCCAATCCTATTCAGTACCTCCTCATTAGTTATGTGATCTACCCATCTAATCTTCAGCATTCTTCTGTAGCATCACATTTCGAAAGCTTCTATTCTCTTCTTGTCCAAACTATTTACCGTCCATGTTTCACTTCCATACATGGCTACACTCCATACAAATACTTTCAGAAATGACTTCCTGACACTTAAATCTATGTTCGATGTTAACAAATTTCTCTTCTTCAGAAACGCTTTCCTTGCCATTGCCAGTCTACATTTTATATCCTCTCTACTTCTATCATCATCAGTTATTTTGCTCCCCAAATAGCAAAACTCCTTTACTACTTTAAGTGTCTCATTTCCTAATCTAATACCCTCAACATCACCCAACTTAATTCGACTACATTCCATTATCCTCGTTTTGCTTTTGTTGATGTTCATCTTATATCCTCCCTTCAAGACACCATCCATTCTGTTCAACTGCTCTTCCAAGTCCTTTGCTGTCTCTGACAGAATTACAATGTCATCGGCGAACCTCAAGGTTTTTATTTCTTCTCCATGGATTTTAATATCTATTCTGAATTTTTCTTTTGTTTCCTTTACTGCTTGCTCAATATACAGATTGAATAACATCAGGGAGAGGCTACAACCCTGTCTTACTCCCTTCCCAATCACTGCTTCCCTTTCATGTCCCTCGACTCTTATAACTGCCATCTGGTTTCTGTACAAATTGTAAATAGCCTTTCGCTCCCTGTATTTTACCCCAGCCACCTTTAGAATTTGAAAGAGAGTATTCCAGTCAACATTGTCAAAAGCTTTCTCTAAATCTACAAATGCTAGAAACGTAGCCTTGCCTTTCCTTAATCTTTCTTCTAAGATAAGTCGTAAGGTCAGTATTGCCTCATGTGTTCCAGTATTTCTACGGAATCCAAACTGATCTTCCCCGAGGTTGGCTTCTACTAGTTTTTCCATTCGTCTGTAAAGAATTCGTGTTAGTATTTTGCAGCTGTGGCTTATTAAACTGATTGTTCGGTAATTCTCACATCTGTCAACACCTGCTTTCTTTGGGATTGGAATTATTATATTCTTCTTGAAGTCTGAGGGTATTTCGCCTGTTTCATACATCTTGCTCACCAGATGATAGAGTTTTGTCAGGACTGGCTCTCCCAAGGCCGTCAGTAGTTCCAATGGAATGTTGTCTACTCCGGGGGCCTTGTTTCGACTCAGGTCTTTCAGTGCTCTGTCAAACTCTTCACGCAGTATCGTATCTCCCATTTCATCTTCATCTACATCCTCTTCCATTTCCATAATATTTTCCTCAAGTACATCACCCTTGTATAGACCCTCTGTATACTCCTTCCACCTTTCTGCTTTCCCTTCTTTGCTTAGAACTGGGTTTCCATATGAGCTCTTGATGTTCATACAAGTGGTTCTCTTATCTCCAAAGGTCTCTTTAATTTTCCTGTAGGCAGTATCTATCTTACCCCTAGTGAGATAAGCCTCTACATCCTTAAATTTGTCCTCTAGCCATCCCTGCGTAGCCATTTTGCACTTCCTGTCGATCTCATTTTTGAGACGTTTGTATTCCTTTTTGCCTGCTTCATTTACTGCATTTTTATATTTTCTCCTTTCATCAATTAAATTCAATATTTCTTCTGTTACCCAAGGATTTCTACTAGCCCTTGTCTTTTTACCTACTTGATCCTCTGCTGTCTTCACTACTTCATCCCTCAAAGCTACCCATTCTTCTTCTACTGTATTTCTTCCCCCATTCCTGTCAATTGTTCCCTTATGCTCTCCCTGAAACTGTACAACCTCTGGTTCTTTCAGTTTATCCAGGTCCCATCTCCTTAAATTCCCACCTTTTTGCAGTTTCTTCAGTTTTAATCTACAGGTCATAACCAATAGATTGTGGTCAGAGTTCACATCTGCCCCTGGAAATGTCTTACAATTGAAAACCTGGTTCCTAAATCTCTGTCTTACCATTATATAATCTATCTGATACCTTTTAGTATCTCCAGGGTTCTTCCATGTATACAACCTTCTTTTACGATTCTTAAACCAAGTGTTAGCTATGATTGAGTTGTGCTCTGTGCAAAATTCTACCAGGCGGCTTCCTCTTTCATTTCTTAGCGCCAATCCATATTCACCTACTACGTTTCCTTCTCTCCCTTTCCCTACTGACGAATTCCAGTCACCCATGACTATTAAATTTTCGTCTCCCTTCACTATCTGAATAATTTCTTTTATTTCATCATACATTTCTTCAATTTCTTCGTCATCTGCAGAGCTAGTTGGCATATAAACTTGTACTACTGTAGTAGGTGTGGGCTTCGTATCTATCTTGGCCACAATAATGCGTTCACTAAGCTGTTTGTAGTAGCTTACCCGCCTTCCTATTTTCCTATTCATTATTAAACCTACTCCTGCATTACCCCTATTTGACTTTGTGTTTATAACCCTGTAGTCACCTGACCAGAAGTCTTGTTCCTCTTGCCACCGAACTTCACTAATTCCCACTATATCTAACTTTAACCTATCCATTTCCCTTTTCAAATTTTCTAACCTACCTGCCCGATTAAGGGACCTGACATTCCACGCTCCGATCCGTAGAACGCCAGTTTGCAATTTTTTTTTATTAAGACTGCCATATCAAGGACTGGAAATGTTGACCTTGAGCATTGCTAGATATTGTAAAGTAATTTTGGACAGTCAGTACTGCATGTTGAATTTTGTCTGGACATATGACAGCACAGGGCTGAATTATGCCATTATCACTTGTACTGTATAATATAACTCTGTACAATGCCACTCATACCATTTATTCAGTATGATAAAACTGGACCAATAAAAAATCAATCCATCAGTTATATGGTATTTTTCATTTTCAGGAATGCCTGTGTTTCCTCATATATTTCTTGTTTCGATTCTTCACAGATATAAAATTCCAGAAGTCTGGTTAGTGTGCAGGCCATTTTGGTTTCCCAAACAACTGATACTATGATATTCATACACTCCTGGAAATGGAAAAAAGAACACATTGACACCGGTGTGTCAGACCCACCATACTTGCTCCGGACACTGCGAGAGGGCTGTACAAGCAATGATCACACGCACGGCACAGCGGACACACCAGGAACCGCGGTGTTGGCCGTCGAATGGTGCTAGCTGCGCAGCATTTGTGCACCGCCGCCGTCAGTGTCAGCCAGTTTGCCGTGGCATACGGAGCTCCATCGCAGTCTTTAACACTGGTAGCATGCCGCGACAACGTGGACGTGAACCGTATGTGCAGTTGACGGACTTTGAGCGAGGGCGTATAGTGGGCATGCGGGAGGCCGGGTGGACGTACCGCCGAATTGCTCAACACATGGGGCGTGAGGTCTCCACAGTACATCGATGTTGTCGCCAGTGGTCGGCGGAAGGTGCACGTGCCCGTCGACCTGGGACCGGACCGCAGCGACGCACGGATGCACGCCAAGACCGTAGGATCCTACGCAGTGCCGTAGGGGACCGCACCGCCACTTCCCAGCAAATTAGGGACACTGTTGCTCCTGGGGTATCGGCGAGGACCATTCGCAACCGTCTCCATGAAGCTGGGCTACGGTCCCGCACACCGTTAGGCCGTCTTCCGCTCACGCCCCAACATCGTGCAGCCCGCCTCCAGTGGTGTCACGACAGGCGTGAATGGAGGGACGAATGGAGACGTGTCGTCTTCAGCGATGAGAGTCGCTTCTGCCTTGGTGCCAATGATGGTCGTATGCGTGTTTGGCGCCGTGCAGGTGAGCGCCACAATCAGGACTGCATACGACCGAGGAACACAGGGCCAACACCCGGCATCATGGTGTGGGGAGCGATCTCCTACACTGGCCGTACACCACTGGTGATCGTCGAGGGGACACTGAATAGTGCACGGTACATCTAAACCGTCATCGAACCCATCGTTCTACCATTCCTAGACCGGCAAGGGAACTTGCTGTTCCAACAGGACAATGCACGTCCGCATGTATCCCGTGCCACCCAACGTGCTCTAGAAGGTGTAAGTCAACTACCCTGGCCAGCAAGATCTCCGGATCTGTCCCCCATTGAGCATGTTTGGGACTGGATGAAGCGTCGTCTCACGCGGTCTGCACGTCCAGCACGAACGCTGGTCCAACTGAGGCGCCAGGTGGAAATGGCATGGCAAGCCGTTCCACAGGACTACATCCAGCATCTCTACGATCGTCTCCATGGGAGAATAGCAGCCTGCATTGCTGCGAAAGGTGGATATACACTGTACTAGTGCCGACATTGTGCATGCTCTGTTGCCTGTGTCTATGTGCCTGTGGTTCTGTCAGTGTGATCATGTGATGTATCTGACCCCAGGAATGTGTCAATAAAGTTTCCCCTTCCTGGGACAATGAATTCACGGTGTTCTTATTTCAATTTCCAGGAGTGTATGTTTTGTTATGGTGATCTGTAATTATTAGTGCGAATGGTTGGGATATCCAAGAATGGAAACTGCAGGTAGGAATACCAGCAATGTAGGAAAAAATAGATTGCTACTAACCGTAAAGATGACGCCTTAAGTTCAAGACACTTACATACAAGGTTTTTGCCTCAGCCTTCATCAGAAAGAGGAAGAGAAACACACACCTTTCATTCAGACAAGGAAGCACACCTCATGCACACACAACTGCCAACTCTGGCAGATCAGGCCAGAATGTCAGCATTTTGGCAGTGTAGCTTTTCCTATATTGCTGATTGTGATATCTCTCATGTTGATACCTAATGGATTGACTAATGTGCAGGGAAATGTCTTACAATTACTGTGCCCACGCATCTGACAGGAACTATAGATACTTACGGTTATTTAGAGCCCCGTCAATCAAACTGGAACCAGTTATGTGATACTTGGGAAGGTCACACTACACATTGATAGAACAGAGTTGCTTTTTACCGTCTTCTCTCAGGGAGTATGGAGTTTCAGATGATCATCAGTGCACGCTGCAGATATTGATTTTCCTGTGACTTGTGAATGATGCTATTCTAGTAACATAATCTTGCATAGAAATTGTGCATCACTTTGTAGTTTAGTAGATTGCACTGTAGTTCCTTCTCTAGATTGCTGCACAGATGACAAAATGGTAGATATAGAAATAGATGACAGAGGGATAGAAAAACAATTAAAATTGCTCAAAAGAGGAAAGGCCACTGGATCTGATGGGATACCAGTTCGATTTTACACAGAGTACACAAAGGAACTTGCCCCCCTTCTTGCAGCAGTGTACCATAGGTCTCTAGAAGAGCGTAGCATTCCAAAAGATTGGAAATGGGCACAGGTCATTCCCATTTTCAAGAAGGGACGTCAAACACATGTGCACAACTATAGACCTATAGCTCTAACATTGATCAGTTGTAGAATTTTGGAACACGTATTATGTTTGAGTATAATGACTTTTCTGGAGACTAGAAATCTGCTCTGTAGGAATCAGCATGGGTTTCGAAAAAGACAATTGTGTGAAACCCAGCTCGCGCTATTCGCTCACGAGACTCAGAGGGACATTGTCACGGGTTCCCAGGTAGATGCCGTGTTTCTTGACTTCCGCAAGGCATTTGATACAGTTCTCCACAGTCGTGTAATAAACAAAGCAAGAGCTTGTGTGTTTGGATTGAAGAGTTCCTAGATAACAGAATGCAGCATGTCACTCTCAATGGAGAGAAGTGTCCCGAAGTAAGAGTGATTTCAGGTGTGCCGCAGGGGAGTGTCATAGGACCATTGCTATTCACAGTATATATAAATGACATTGTGGATAACATCGGAAGTTCACTGAGGCTTTTTGCGGATGATGCTGTAGTATATCGAGAGGTTGTAACAATGGAAAATTGTACTGAAGTGCATGAGGATCTGCAGCGAATTGATGCATGGTGCAGGGAATGGCAATTTAATCTCAATGTAGACAAGTGTAATGTGCTGTGAATACATAGAAAGAAAGATCCTTTATCATTTAGCTACAATATAGCAGGTCAGCAACTGGAAGCAGTTAATTCCATAAATTATTTGGGAGTAGGCATTAGGAGTGATTTAAAATGGAATGACCATATAAAATTAATTGTCAGTAAAGCAGATGCCAGACTGAGATTCATTGGAAGAATCCTAAGGAAATGCAGTCTGAAAACAAAGTACAGTACACTTGTTTGCCCACTGCTTGAATACTGCTCACCGGTGTGGGATCCGTACCAGGTAGGGTTGATAGAAGAGATAGAGAAGATCCAACGGAGAGCATCGCACTTTGTTACAGTATCATTTAGTAATCACAAAAGCGTTATGGAGATGATAGATAAACTCCAGTGGAAGACTCTGCAAGAGAGACGCTCAGTAGCTCGGTACGGGCTTTTGTTGAAGTTTCGAGAACATACCTTCACCGAGGAGTCAATCAGTATATTGCTCCCTCCTACTTATATCTCGCGAAGAGACCATGAGAATAAAATCAGAGAGATCAGAGCCCACACAGAGGTATACCGACAATCTTTCTTTCCCCGAACAATATGAGACTGGAATAGAAAGGAGAACTGATAGAGGTACCCAAGGTACCCCCCGCCACACACAGTCAGGCGGCTTGTGGAGTATGGATGTAGATGTAATTTGGAGAACTGTAACCAATTTCAAAAGTCATTTCCATGAAGCTGTTGATAGATTGAAATGTGAAGAATGTGAATGGCATCAGAATGTAGAATTCACAAACCTGTCCTCTGCTTGATTCCCGTAGCAAAGTCAAGCTGCCTTGAAGTGACATGTGGCTTGAGTCCTACTGCTGCTATAATCTTAGATCCATTTTTTTCATCAGTCACAGCTCTTTTTCATTGGTGTACTGTATTCTTCACACTTCAAGTCCCTTGAAATCTTTCTGTAATATTTTCAAAGGCAGGGCATGAAGGTTTGGCACAGTCAAGATAACTTTCAGCATACAACCATATTTTTACTCTGACAGTCTGGCAACATTCATCATAAATGAAAAGCATATTCACTTTTTGGCCTGTCGTAAACATTATAAAAGTCTGAACAACTTCACAATCAACTAGTCAGTCACTAAAATAGCAGAATAAAGACTGGTAGGCTTCAATCAACAGGGAAAGACACGAACTGTACCTGAGTAAGGTGTTTAGTTATATGGGGGAGGATCAGAAAGTAACACACAAAATATTTTTCTCACCTAGTATTGCAGCTGGAATGTTGAAATTTCGCAACAATTTAGTTTGTAGTTTGCGTTACAGAGGGTGCTTTGTTTTCGTGTGCAGTTCTAGCAAGACAGCCCTGAACTATGAAACAAACATGGTGTGTTGTTACTATCATCAACTTAGGAAGAGCAGCGAAGTGTAGTCCAATATTTGTGGACCAAAGGGCATAAAGTGCGTGAAATTCACAGGAACATGCATGACATGTATCGGGATGACTGAATGGACTGTAGCAGTGTGTCCAGTGGTGTGCATTCTTCCAAGAGGGCCTTGTGAACCTTAGTGATTGGTCACATTCCAGGTGGCCAGTTACAGTTGCAACCCTGCAGAATGTCGGAGCCACTGAGGCAACAATTTTGAATGACCAACATATGCAACTGTGAACCTTATCACAGTAGTTCCACATTTTCTATGGTGCAGTGTATAATACTGTTCATGACACACTGAAATTTTATTAAGTTAGTTCTTGCTGTATGCCTGAGAACCTGAGAGAACTCTTGACAGTCTGACGACATTCACCATAAATGAAAAGCATATTTACTTTTTGGCCTGTCGTAAACATTATGAAAGCCTGAACAACTTTACAATCAATTAGTCTATCACTAAAATAGCAGAATAAAGACTGGTAGGCTTTAATCAACAGGGAAAGACATGAACTGTAGCTGAGTAAGGTATTTAATTATATGGGGGAGGATCAGAATGTAACATACAATAATTTTTTTCTCCCCTGGCCAGTGAATGGTGACAAGCTTAGATCACTTAATGCATTAAACCAGAAAAGTGCATGGCTTTCTGAAAGGAATTATCACTGGTGATGAGTCGTGGGCGTACACTACATGCCTGAACCAGGCAGGCCTCTATAGGCAGGAAACATGCTGGTTCCCCAGTATGAAAAACATTCATAGTGACTCAGTCTGCTAGGAAAGTGCTTGTGACATGGACTTTGCTAAACATGGAACTGCTGTGAATGCTGCAGCCTACATTAAAACTTCAGTTAAGTTGCATCGTGCCCTTCATGACAAATGCCACAGTATTAATGCTGATGGCATCAAACTTCTTTATGACAATGCTCACCCTCATGGTGCTGCTCCTGCTCGTGGGAAAATTGCCAAATTTGGGTGGGAGGGACTCCAGCATCCACCATACATTCCAGACATTGCACCATCAGGTTTTCATCTGTTTGCTCCCAAGAAGAAATTCTTGGCTGGCCAACACTTTGTGACTGATGCGGAAGTGAAATCAGTGGTCCGCAGATGACTGTACTCCAACCAAATGATGGGACAAGTGTGTCGAGAATGTTGATGATTTTGTAGAAAAGTAGGTAAAAGTTGTAAGTTCATTTGTGATTTTTTTGTTTTGTTACCTCGTAAACATTTTGACAGTAAAATTATTGTTTGTTATTTTCTGATTTACCCTGTATTTGGTACAGAAAAATCAGAAATTTGTGGGACCTCTTCACCTGATGGTGCTGTTATCTTGTTATTATTTTATCAAATTCCACATATGTTATGTAATTGAAGTCCTCTTTGGAAGCTGTTTCCTATGCTAAACAAAGAGTACATTGTTCCAAAAAAGTTATTGTCATAATTTGTGAGTTATAAATGTTAAAAATTACTAGTGTAAATCACAAAATTCACCACATTGTCCATTATAACTTGATGACAAGCGCAACTTGATATATTTACTCATTATGGATATATTAGGGGTGACCTCAATTTGTATTAAGAATAAAAAGAATTCAGGTACTGCTATTTAAGCATGCATAGTGCTTACCAATTCACAGTATCTTATCCATTATGGCAAAGGTAAGCATTTCGCCAAGTAATATGAGGGCTGGGGCAAAAGTCATTGCAACTATTTTGTTTACAAGCAGATACCAGCCAGATTGGGAAATGCAACTCATACAGATGAAAGGACAATGTGGGAACTAGATGTGTGGACATTGAAGAACATGCGAACATCGTGCCTCACACAGTTATTACAGCAGTGTACAGAAAAGTACTAGTCTCATGGTGCAAAATGATTACAGCATAGCACACATACAAGTGACCTGACAGAACTGGATTTAAAGGCCCTCAATGTAGTCCCCTGCAATATTTACCACATGCCTTCAATTGTGTGGTAAGCACTTAAAATCATCTGCATAACCATTTGGTGCACCATGTCAGAATTTGGTCATCTGTTGTTGCACAGCATTGGGTGTGCCCTCTTGTGTCACAAACGGCCTTCCATGTAGTCTTCCATGTAGTTTCCTTTACCTTTTATATGACATCAAAGTTACAGGGTGAAAGGTCAGGGGAGTACAGTGGGTGCTCCACTTCTCCCCATCCCCAGCACTGCTGTTGCTGCCATAAGCACCCTGCTTTATGTGGTTTTGTGGTGTCATGCAGTATGATTGCACTGTGAAAGAGTTCTCCCTTGGAGAGTGACTGTTTTGATGTATGAGTACTACTCAACACAGGGTACTTCCATGTTGCATGACACTCGCCACACAACTCTTTTCCTAGTGCACTCTGTGCTACTACCAGCAATCACAGTTACAACTATTGTCAATACAACACTATGCCTGCATAGCTTGCATGTGACAGATAGCAGTTTGTGACATGCTGGAAGAAAAATAATAGTTGCAATTACTTTTGCTCCAACCCTCATATATAATATTTTAAAGAAGCCGTATCAAATGTAAGTCAGTATATGACAGTTATACCTCCTGGCTCTCATTGCTGAAGTGAATTTCTTCATTTTCAGTTCCGAGTCAGCCTAGCAATCTGCGTGTGAGTGATATTGGAGAAACATCAGTTACACTTCTTTGGAGCAAGCCTTCCCATTCGAGTGAAAATATCGTCAGCTATGAGCTGTACTGGAATGATACATATGCGAAGGTAGGGTGATTCCAAAAAGATTTGATTTTTATCGTATATGTGTTTATTGACAGTTGCTTCTGAATACATGGGTGTTTTACATTTGAACATACACCTTATAGCTGAAGATTATAAGTCTGTAATATATAAATGCCCTTACATTCTGAAATAATACAATGCATAGAACACAATAGAAGATAACAAAATCCTAAGTTTACAAATCCCCAAGTGTTCTTCTTCCAGGATTAAAAGGAGAGAACAAAACATTTCAAGGATGTAAAACATAATATTGAGACTGACCTGCTATTTAAAACAATGTGTCAAAAGAGAGAGAACAATGGAAGTTTTTTATTTCAATTATTTGGCGTTTATATTGCTGTACATATGATTTCATGAATGATTTACCTCTCAGCTACGTATTTTAGTGCCATCCCTTGAATTATCTTTCTCCAGTAACTCTTCAGAGGAATTATATACACCTAGATCTATAACACAATATGGATCTACAACACGTTTGTGGATCTCTTTATCACATTGTCACCCATAATTTTGGAAACAGAGATTTTCTTTTCTTAGGTATTTGTTTCTGTACCAGGTTATTGCAGCCTCCAGCTTTACTTTCTAGTTACTAACAGAATCAGAATGAAATGTTCCTCTTTGATGTTGTTTATTCATTGCTCGGTTTTATTTCCAGGAGAGGAATCATAAACGAATCCCAGTAGTAGAGAATTTCACATTAACTGGGCTGTACCCCAACACATTGTATTACGTGTGGCTAGCAGCACGCTCACAGAGGGGTGAAGGCGCGACCACGCCTCCAATACCAGTGAGAACGAAGCAGTATGGTAAGCCACACAGTGCTCAGACTATGTTCCTTTTAAAGTCCCCTCATTTACCTTCAGGTCCTCTCCCTGCTGATCAGATCTTTTCATTCTGGAATAATATCTCTTATGAGATAAATCATATGTGCACAAGTTTTAAAAAAGCACAGGTAAGTTTTTGTAAATGCCAGTATCATTCACTGTTTTGCACATAGATTGAAAATGAGCAGTCTCACTTCAGTATATTGTTGTTTATACAGACAGAGCAAGTTTTATACAGAGCACATAATGCATTACAGCACATTCTGTTGCAGTATAAGCCCACAAGCAAAGCATAAGTAAAGACACATTGCCTACCACCTGTACTTCTTATTCGTAAGTGAGTCATCTGTAAGATGATCAATATTTTAAAATATATGCTGTTACTTATTCAGAATCATCTCATTGTATGAAGATAAATTTTGAATCCTATTGAGACACACATTTTCCCAATTCAGTTGTGCAGAATTTATGTAATAACAAACAATATTGTGACAGACAGTGGGAGATTCTGCCAGCATTTGGAAAATATTACAGATGGCTCATTTTTAATGAGTAGCACTGTAGCACTTAATACTTTTTATTCACTGTAATACTCAGTTAGCTGAGTGGATTGGTTCTGTTTATATTCACTTTGTATGTGTATTGTAACATCACAAGCATTGCATGCTTCCAGATTGGGAATGTTTGATAAATATCACACATATTATATACAAAAACTTTATTTATTACTTATCGTTCTCATTATTTATCATTATTGTTCAATGGCTTAATTTTCACTGTTCCAGCACAGCCTATTTCTTAACAGTATTTGTCACAACATTGCACCAGTTCTGCACTGTTTATATTCACTGTGCATTTTGAGTGCACCTTTCCTGAAAGTTACCGTATAGTCTCACTCACACTATTTACGTTAAGAGTGTGAGAGTGCGTGAGTGTGCGTGTGGACTGCACATGAGTCACCAAATTTATATTTACCACCCATTTTTTTAATGGTCAGTGGCAAATGCAAGATGCTGGATATGCACCATGATTTTTTTGGGTGCTCAGTTTTTTCCTCTCTTGTTCTTACTCCATATTAGACATTACTTACACCTAGCTCTAACAATATATGGAAACTATCGTTCATTTTGTTTTTTGGGATAATCTGATTTCTCTCATCTGCTTTTAAAATTACTTTTTTAATTTTTTATGTCATTTTGTTGTGAAATAGTGTTTGTTAGGCAAAAATGAATCTAGTTGTAATGAATTTCAAATCCATAAACTTGAAATTAATTGTGGAGAAACAGTGAAATTTTTGTTGTCAGACAGAACATTTTAACTTAGAATTTAAAATTAAACCATAGATACCTGAAAGAAATCTGTCTGACACACAGGGACCAAGATGGAACTAAATAGATAGACTAATATGAAATGACAGTGCTTTTTCCTTACATTGAAAATACTGCGGAGACCATAAAATTATTATAAAAAATCAAAGTTTAAATTTTTACCAAGAAGTTGCACTTCACTTAAAAAACAAAAAACTACCAACATTAGCCATTCCCAAGTCTACTTCATACAATTCAAAGTTAATCTGTGCCCATAGGCACCTGCAAGGGAGAAAGGAGGGGCACATAATGGCCCTGCACCTCCCCCTCTTGGAATCTGGAGTACAAAGCTTTTATTAATTACAGAATTCTCATGTACATCTAGAAGTGAATGTATAACCATCAGTTTTCTGGGATATATTTGTAATAAGTTTTTTTGTGTTACCTGTAAAATGTAGGTCTTGTGGTTGACATGTCTTGAAACTGACCAACTTATTTATATATAAATGGCAGTTTTGGAGTGTTGCCCCCCCTCTCTGTACCCCACCTACCAAGATTAATTTCTGTGGACACCTATATCTGTGTCCAGGTAAGAGCTCAAGGCATACTGGCCATTTCTAATGAGAATCAATAGTTCACTGATCTACCTGATTTCGACTTCTTGTGTGTATATTTCCTGGGGTACAGTTGGCTGTTGATTGTCCAGTTGTAATGGGACTACTTCAATGTGATTAAAAAGAGATGTGGCAGCCTCAATTTACCATCAGCTAAAACATTTATCTGGTAGCTTACAAGCTTGTCATGCTACATCTCATCTTTTCCTGGCTCAAGGATCTGAAAAATTCCCTAGGACTGGTGAGAAGAGTTCTAATGGGGAATCATCTTCTGTGAATCCTCTTTCAATTTTTAATTCTTCATCATACTGATGAAGTTTAATGGAAGCTGTCACATTGACAGATATATTTTGAGTGTATTAACATGAATTGCATCAGTATCCTGTTTCATGAGAGCTGTTGGTATCCTAGACCATAGATGATATAGACAGTGCATGACATCATAACAGTGAAACTAGCATTTTGATCAGCTGACTGATGGTGGCATCCATTTGCAGGTGACTTCTGGAATACTGTCCAGTTTATCTTTATAAATTGTAGTATTTACAGTAAATGCTACTTTATTGCAACAGGGGTGTCTTGAGTAGTATTTGGTTGCAAAGAGGAAGTAAGGCACTGTAAGCAAAAAAGAAAAAGGATACATCATGAGGGTATTATCTGAATGGGATGGAAATCTGTAGATGTGTTGTACATATACAGATGAACAAATAATTACAATTTCAGAAAAATTGGGTGATTTATTGAAGCGGAACAGCCTTACAAGCTGAGCAAGTCAGTACTATGTAGGTCCACCTCAGGCCCTTAAGTGAGCAATTATTTAGCTTGGCAATGATTGGTAGAGTTGTTGGATGACCTCCTGAAGCATGTCACGCCAAATTCTGTCCAACTGACATGTTAGGTCATCAAAATTCTGAGCTGGTTGAAGGGCCCTGCCCATAATGCTCCATATAGATCCAGAAACCTTGGTGGTCAAGGTATGGTTTTGTAAGCATGTGAAGGTAAGCTGTAGAAACTCTTGCCATGTGCAGGTGGGCATTATCTTACTGAAATCTAAGTCCAGATGACCTGACATGAAGGGCAAAGAAATGAAGCATAGAATGTCATCGATGTGCCACTGTGCTATAAGACGGCTGCACATAACAACCAAAGGGGTCCTGCTATTACAAGAAATTGCATCCCAGACCATCACACCTCATTGTCAGGCGGTATGGTGGTGTCAGTCAGATTGGTATCCACTGCTGTCCAAGCGAGGCACCTCGAGATACGTCTTCATCCTGGAATCTCATTGACTGGAGTAGAGTTGTCTTCAGTGATGAGTCTGGCTTTGAATTGAGCCCCAGTGGCAAGTGAAGATGTGTCTGGAGCCTTGAATAAATCATCCAGTTTTTCTGAAAATGTAATCATTTTTTTGTCTGTACATGTAAGTCTCATCTACTGGTTTCCATACCATTTGGATAATTCCTTCCTGGAGTGTCATTTTTTGTGTCTTAAGAGTGTATTTTGTACCACAAACAGCCCCTGTAGTTTCATAAAGTTCCAGTAGGTGGCGGCTCTATATGTAGTGCCGATGGTACTGTTACTGATGACTGTGCCGCTAAAGCGGAGTTATTGAACACAGTTTTCTGAAATTCGTCACCAGGGAAGACGAATGGAATATTCCAGAATTTGAAACACGAACAGCTGCTAGCATGAGTTTCTTAGAAGTAGATGCCTTAGGGGTTGAGAAGCAACTCAAATTGCTTGATACGGGCAAGTCTTCATGTCCAGATTGTATACCGATTAGGTTCCTTTCAGATTACGCTGATACAATAGCTCCCTACTTAGCAATCATATACAACCGCTCGCTCACTGATAGATCTGTACCTACAGATTGGAAAATTATGCAGGTCGCACCAGTGTTTAAGAAGGGTAGTAGGAGTAATCCACCGAACTCCAGACCTATATCATTGACGTCGGTTTGCCGTAGGGTTTTGGAGCATATACTGTATTTAAACATTATGAATCACCTTGAAGGGAACGATCTATTGATACGTAATCAGCATGGTTTCAGAAAACATCGTTCTTGTGCAACGCAGCTAACTCTTTATTCGCACGAAGTAATGGCCGCTATCGACAGGGGATCTCAAGTTGGTTCCGTATTTCTAGATTTCTGGAAAACTTTTGACACCGTTCCTCACAAGCGACTTCTAATCAAGCTGCGAGCCTATGGGGTATCGTCTCAGTTGTGCGACTGGATTCATGATTTCCTGTCAGGAAGGTCACAGTTCGTAGTAATAGATGGCAAATCATCGAGTAAAACTGAAGTGATATCAGGTGTTCCCCAGGGAAGCGTCCTGGGACCTCTGCTGTTCCAGATCTATATAAATGACCTGGGTGACAATCTGAGCAGTTCTCTTAGGTTGTTCACAGATGATGCTGTAATTTACCGTCTAGTAAGGTCATCCGAAGACCAGTAACAGTTGCAAAGAGATTTAGAAAAGATTGCTGTATGGTGTGGCAGGTGGCAGTTGACGCTAAATAACGAAAAGTGTGAGGTGATCCACACGAGTTCCAAAGCAAATCCGTTGGAATTTGATTACTCGATAAATAGTACAATTCTCAAGGCTGTCAATTCAACTAAGTACCTGGGTGTAAAAATTACGAACAACTTCAGTTGGAAACACCACATAGATAATATTGTGGGGAAGGCGAGCCAAAGGTTGCGTTTCATTGGCAGGACACTTAGAAGATGCAACAAGTCCACTAAAGAGACAGCTTACACTACACTCGTTCGTCCTCTGTTAGAATATTGCTGCGCGGTGTGGGATCCTTACCAAGTGGGATTCACGAAGGACACGGAAAGGGTGCAAAAAAGGGCAGCTCGTTTTGTATTATCATGTAATAGGGGAGAGAGTGTGGCAGATATGATACGCGAGTTGGGATGGAAGTCATTAAAGTAAAGACGTTTGTCTTCGCGGCGAGATCTATTTACGAAATTGCAGTCACCAACTTTCTCTTCCAAATGCGAAAATATTTTGTTGAGCCCAGCGTACATAGGTAGGAATGATCATCAAAATAAAACAAGAGAAATCAGAGCTCGAACAGAAAGGTTTAGGTGTTCATTTTTCCTGCGCGCTGTTCGGGAGTGGAATGGTAGGGAGATAGTACGATTGTGATTCGATGAACCCTCTGCCAAGCACTTAAATGTAAATTGCAGAGTAATCGTGTAGATGTAGATATAGATGTAGATGTAGCCTTCATAATGGCATCTGCAACAAGAGATGTATTCCAAAAAGAGAGCTGTCACTTTGTTTCTTTTGGCAATAAACCAGAACATTGCAAGGTATTCATAGGCACTGGCAGAACATCTACAGAGACCTGACCATGAACAAAAGCACACTTTGTCATTGGGCAAGACATCTGTCATCATTGCAACAAGGTAATGCAAACCTATCCAATCTCCCATGCACCAGCCAGCTGGATACAGCTGTGACTCATATAACGTTGAGACATACGGACACTCTGACCTGAAGTGATCGATGGACCGCAGTCAGACTTCTCGCTGCTCAGCTGGACATCTCTGTTGGTAGTGCTGACACACTCGTCCACCAGTTGGGATACTCAAAGGGTGTGTGCCCACTGTATTACTTGCTGCCTAAAAGAAGACCATGAACTGCAACAGAGGATCATCTGTTCGGAAGGCCGAGCACGACAATTTATCATCTAACATCGTCATATGCGATGAAACATTGGTTCATCATTTTGAACTAGAAACAAAATGGCAATCTGTGGAGGGACACCGTGCCATCTCTCCTCTGAAGAAAAGGTCAAAGTCACATCCTCAGCCAGTAAAGTCATGGTGATGGTCTTCTGGGACTTTGGAGGGGTTATTCTGTTTGATGTCCCCCCTCATGGTGCAGCTGTCAACTCTGAAATCTATTGTGCTACCCTCAGGAAATTGAATAAACAACTTCAGTGTGTTTGTCACCACAAAAATGCAAACAAACTTCTCCTTCTCCGTGATACATAAGGCGCCACACGAGACTGTGCTCCTGAGAGGAACTCACAAAATTTCATTGGACTGTTCTGCCTCATCCGTCCTAAAGCCCAGATCTCGCATCTTCTGACTTCCATCTGTCTGGCCCAATGAAGGATGCACTCTGTGGGAAGCAGTATGTGGATGATGGTGGGGTTACTGATGCAGCAAAGTGTTGCCTACAATGTTGACCACTAGAGTGATACCATGTGGGCATACAGGTCCTCTCATTAAGTTGGCATAAGGTCATGACATTGAACAGAGATTATGTTGAAATGTAGCCAAAACAGTGGGGAATAATATAGTGTATTGGTATCCCGAATAAAACTAACATACTTTCAGAAAAGAAGTGTTGCGTTACTTATTGAACGTCTCTAATAAAAACAATTGTAACTGTCAGCTTCAGTTTGGGTAGTCTGTTTGGGTAGTCTGTAATGGTACAAATGTAGGTTTTTAATCACTGTCACATGACTTAGATGTTAGTTTCAAACCTCAACACATCAGAGAAAGAGGTGTGCTCTGTCTGTATGTATCTTTGGTTTAAGGTTAGTATGGCTCTCCATGAAACAGAATGAAAATCAAACTCATAACAAGTTTTGTTATTTCATTCATGGCTTGCAAATGGTCTCTTGTGCTATAGACATTTCTAAAACCAAATTGTTTTCTTTTCCTGATTAAAAGCAATTATTTTTGTGTTATCATTTTGGTGAGTAAATAGTGCATTAAAGAGAAGAGCCTGTTAGATCTATAGCTTTGTATGTCTTGTCTGTCTCATTTCTTCTCAGGCAAAACAACTGCAGCATTGTTCCAGTTTTGGGTAAATGTCTGCCTCCATAGGCAATATTGAAATATTTTTGCAATAATTTGTATTGCAATACCGTCATCTCCAGGTGCCTTTCATTTTTCATTCCTTGAATGACTTTATACTCCTCATATAGGATTTTCATGTAATGGCACAGTTTCCATGTATATTTTGTGTGCATCTGTGCAATTTCTTGAACTTTATGGATTTTTAAAGAGCTAACTGAATGCTTGAGCAATTTTCGCTCTGTTGTTAGTTACTGTGCCATCTGTCAGTCGATGAATTTGATTTCTGTCAATGAAGTTAGTTCTGCTATGTAGAAAGCATTGTCACTCAAGAGTGAAGACAGTAGGCACATGGCAGAACTCAGAAGGAGAACTGTCCTCGCTATACAAGTCTTCAGAACAAGAAACAGCTTCTGACAAACAGGCACATGAGTATTAAAGTAGGAAAGAATTCATCAGAACATTTGTGTGGTATGTTTTGTTATATGACTGTGAAGCAGGTGTCCCAATGGAACAGGATATAAAACACATAGAAGCAATAGAAATGTGGATGTGAAGAAAGATGCTGAAAGTAAGCTGGAGAAGGAAAAAGTTGAGCGAGTCCTCGAGGAGGTAGATGAAACAAGGAATTGGTCACTTGATCACTACTGTAGGAAACAGGGAAACAAAATTCTTTAGCCATCTTGATGAATTCTTGATGACTATATTGGAAGGAAAGGTTTTAAGGAAGAGGAAGACTATGAAGAATCATCTGGATTCTGTGATGGAAGGGTTTAAATTTAATCAGTAGACTGAAATTTAAATGCTCTGCAGAGGATAGCATAGCTTTTAGAAGATGATGGTGATGACATTTCTGTTTTGTTTTATCATTCCCTAATTGTTATCTAGTTTCTGTCTTCCTAAATTGTGATAGGATATTCTCACATCATCTCAAAGATATTTTTAAACTGTTTCATTTTATCCAGCAAACTCTGTCATATTCTTTTTATTGTTTGTGTGTAGCTCTTTACTCTTCTTTAGTGTTTTGTTCAGTCAATTCTATTATTCATTTCAACAATACACAGCATTTTTCCTAATGTGTATTTTTCCTCTATATAAATATAACAGCCTGTTATTAAGTGTCTGTAATATTATACAGCGAAAGATATTTATAGAGAACCTGAAGTATTTGTCATGATCAGTTGCTATCTGCATTGCAAAACTAATAAAGAAATACATAAAAGAAAGTGAAGTTAAAAATATATGAGAGAAGAGTATGACAGAACAATTTTAGCAAGTGGAAGAAGGAGGGATGTTTAATACCATGTGTCAGAAATACATGATACAAATGTAAAAGCTGTCAGAAGAAACAGAAAGCAGTCTCTCTCAGAAAAAAAAGAAATTTGAAAAAAGACAGTGAAGATGTTGGACACAAGTTGTTCTTACACAAGTTCACATTAAAGAAAAAAAGTGTAAATTTTTAAATTTTGTTTAATTTTTCATTACTTTTTACTTTTATGTTACGCTGATTTTGTTTTGACTCTTTGCTTCTTATGTTTTATTTGCTTCATATTCTGTAGCTTAAAGTAAATTGGTCAGTTACCACCTTGTTATGTCTTTTAGTAATCTCCCATCTCTTTTGTAGTACATCCTACATACAGAGAGATATTTTAAGCATTGTTATCCTCCTTGAGTCAAGGGTTTTAAAAAACTACCCATGTATTTAGGATTTTAGAGTAACATAAAAGCTTTTTGGTGGGCAGATGATGTAAAAAATGTTTTTATACTCGATGTGTACATTAACATTTATTAGATTTTTTGTTTTGTTTCCATATTGTTCCATTAGTTTTTAATGTGGCTTAGTAAGAGTTTATTATTTTTTATACTTTATTTATCAGCAGATGAAGTTATCAGATTGTCCACATAGTATGTAAATGACAGTTACATAGATTATTTACATTTATGAAAAAGAAAACAACAGAACATCCTTTCCAAAGACATTAACATCTCCACAGACTGGAACACTTAACAGTTACACCTGACCTCCTTCCATCATTTATCTACCTCTCCAACCCTTTATTGGTATGATACAGTGTATTCCAAACCCATTCCCATATCCTGTACCTGCAAAGGCATAGCTGTGCTAGAAAGTCAGGTGCAATTAGAAGGCTAGGCAGAGTCCAAGAGGCCACATAGCGAGAGCCCTGTCTGAACACAGTGCCAGGTGCGCCCCCACAGAATGTGCGCGGCGAGGCAGTGGGTCCAACATCGATACGTGTCACGTGGGATCCACCGCCAGCAGACCGCAGCAACGGCCGAATCGTCTACTACAAGCTGCAGGCAGTGGAGGCTGGCCGTTCAGACTCCGAAGCACATGTCATCACCCTGCAGGACAACACCTCGTTCACTCTGGACGAGCTCAAGCGATGGACCGAGTACCGCATCTGGGTGTTGGCTGGAACCAGTGTGGGAGATGGACCGAGCAGCTACCCCATCACAGTCCGTACCCACGAGGACGGTACGTAACTGCAGGGTGGCGGCGTGCACTGGTGGCGGGCTCTCTCTGTCTCTTTTTCTCTCTGTTTCATTTCTCTTCAGTTCATTGGGTGTGCGAACAGAATAGCCTTGTGTATATTACAGTTTGTATTGTTGGAGAGTGGATTATTTTTTCATGTGATGATTTGTATTTGACTAATTAATATCATTACTTTCACAGTGTCAATAACATTTTGTTGCATATTTATTCAAAAGTATAGGGACACTCGAGCAGTTTGTAGTACTTGACTGCTGTGCTGGTCAGACGTCACTTATTATCCAGATACTTGATGTTGTGTAATTCCACGCATCCTGTATTTTCATGGAAGTATGTAATTGTCCAATAAAATACCCCAGTTTCTGCTTGATTTCTCTCATTATCTGTAAAAGGACATGTTACTATAAAGCATTATTAATTTACAAACCAGTATTTGATTGCTATGTTTTGCAGTTGACATGCATAAAACTACAGTTTATGTGGAAACTGTGCAAAGTGTTATTTGTTCCATTATTAAGGGTATTTCTTTAATAGTGTTCAAGCAATATGGCATGCCTTAGCAATGGTCAAACAGTGGTCAACCTGAGAAGTTTTCATTCTTATTTTGTCAGTGTAACTTGACCCCCCCCACATCATCCTCTCCTCACGGTAGTAAAATGCATAAAGGATCTGTGTAATGGATTGAATATTTTGGTTTGTGACATATCATGTAAATCCAGTTATAACTACATGATCTCACTGATCTATGCATTCTGATATGATCTGCCTGTATTTATTCAAAATCACATGTTTTATAAATGTTTGATTTGATGGTTACTGTTTTTGCTCTTTTAATTTAATTTTAATGAGTGAAACTTATTTTCCTCTGTTTCTTACTTCACATACAGTTAAATTCCTGACACTATGAAATAGAATGAAACATGAAAACAAGTAAATTACCATAAATTTGGTTTCTGGTTGTTTGCATAATCATTCAATCTCCAAAAATATGGAGTTTGATTGTTCCTCCAAAGTCCAATATTATTCTGTCTGTAGTTCCTTCAGTTAGTAGTGTTGCTCTGCTGTATAATTTAGTTAAAATAGACTACAAAAGCTACTTCTGTTCACACACCCTTATTTAGAGTAATTATCAAGACAAATTAATATTTTGAAGGTGTCCAGGTGTAAAAAATAACATAAATGTTAATAGTGTAGGGAACTGACGGGTTTCTTTTCTTGAATTCTCAGTTAACCCAATAATTATATGTCATAGTCATGTGCCTGAAAAGAATCTGAAGAAAGCAGTTGAGATTAATCAAAAAGATAAAATTCCTTAGCCCTCCTTGTTCCTGACATGAGTTTAATGCCTTTTGAATTACTATCACCTTACACCTTGCCCACAACTCCATCGTGAGGACTCAAACCATCATTACCTATTTCCACTGATCATGTAACAATTCAAGTATTCATACCTCTTATTATACTCTGATTCAGAGACACATTCTAAATACTAGTACAGTATTTCTCATTCTTACAGATAATTTTTGGAAACATAATAATTTTTAATGTAGGCTCAGCATTTTTGATACTATCAATATATTTTCTTGTAAACTATTTTTGGAGTACTTTTTGATACTAATGTTTATAAAATTTTTGAAATATATTACATTTTTTGTGTGTGTGAGTGTATGGGAAATCCGTAACATTTTTTGTGAGGGTTATATCGAGGAAAGATTAAAAAAAAAAAAAAAAAAAAAAAAAAACTATTTTGCTAATTGTTTTCTTTTTTTCTATTTTGAACAAATGGAGGTCTTCCAGCCACTGGAAGAGGGAGAGGTCTATGGCTTGTATATTAATTTTTAATAATCACTGTCATTTGCCTTCCCCATTTTTGCATTCCGAAAATAGGATTTACAAGTAAATGGAAATGACTGTGTGTTGTTTAATGGCCCAGTTTCTTTTCTATAATTGTATAGAGCAGTTAAATCACTCACTCTCACATATTTGTATTGCCCTTGCTTTCACTAGCACACTAAAATCACGTGAATGTTTTTGAAAAAAAAAATTATCACATACAGCACAGTTTTTGCCTTTGTTTTCCAGTACTTATTGATTTTAGATTTTTTTGTTGCTTTCTGTTTTGATTACATTTTACTGCACATTGTGTATTGATAGATTCACATTTTACTGCATGTTGTCATTGTAAGTTTCCCTTTCCATTCACAGTCCTCAGTTTTCCTCTCCTTTACCTTCCTTTATAATATGATCAGTTTCTCTTAAGGCCTTAACTTAGGCAACGCATATGTGTTGCACTGTTGTCATTCACCTAGGCACTTATCTGGCACTTTATTTTACTGTGATTGACTTTGCACCAATGATTTAAGTTTCTTTTTGAACTCACTATTGTGTAATGTATATTGCCAATGTGTGTAATGTGTGTACGTGCGTGCGTGTGTATTTAATTTTGATTTTCTTTTGTGCTGTAAGTATTCATATTGATGCTGCTCTTTGTTTTTATTTGTCTGGCATTAAACAGCCAGTGAAAATTCACTGTTACTTACAGTGTGTGCATATTTTTCATTAATATGTGAACTTACAGCACATATCACTTTGCACTGCTATATTTGAGGTACTTATTAGCATAGTCATTCACTGTTGTATAGAAGTCATGTGCCACAAGTACTGAGCAGTGATCTTTGCATAGCTCTCAGAATGTCTTCACATTCCTTAGCACAAACACAAGTTTGTTGGAATGGTCTTCCTAAAAATTTTGTTCACCTATTACCTTAATTGCAAAGCTATCTTTCTCAACCTGTCATATAACCACAAATACAGTTTTCTACAATTATTGCAAGTTTTCTGGTCAATTTGGTCTTGTAGACACTAGCTTTTCACAAAAACACTATTAAACACACTAATAACCTGTTACTAGACATCATTATTATTTGTGGAGACATGACCTTCTTTTATTTTTAGTCTCTTTGTACTTGTAAAACTTTCACATTACCACATTTGAATACCAATACACATATGTACATGATTGGCACTATCCCTCAAAAATCTGATGGTGTAAAAATGAAGTATTAATTTATTACTCTCCTAACTTGTTGAAACATTGTGCATGGTTTGACAGCAATTTTCTCACTTTATGAAGCAGTATCATAATGCTTTTTGTTCTTTAAAGGAAATGCTACCCTCCTGTCAAATTAAACCTGTTTATGGAAATACTGGTGCACATTAAACAAAGCCCCTGTGCAACAAATTTTAGATTTGGAATGTATGGATCTGATTCAGTGACCAGTGTACACATATTCACAAAATTTGTACGAAATTCTGAAAAAAGATTTAGTGTATTTGTTATTTATGTCAGCCTTGTATTCAATGCAGTTCATTAGAAATAATTTCTAAAGTATCCCATGTACGCAGTAAAATATGGAGCTTTCATTTAAAGCAGTATGAATATAAAAGTCTTATACAATTATTTACAATAAGTAGAAAAAAATTTGTGGAAAATTACATAATTTAATGACAAAGTAGTAGCTTACAGTTGGGTCTATGAATGGAAAAGTTAAGAAAGAAATATGGAGCTTTCATTTAAAGCAGTATGAATATAAAAGTCTTATACCATTATTTACAATAAGTAGAAAAAAATTTGTGGAAAATTACATAATTTAATGACAAAGTAGTAGCTTACAGTTGGGTCTATGAATGGAAAAGTTAAGAAAGAAATAACACTGAATTGAATCAGATTATCTTTAGCTTATGGTGCGATATGTATTAACACTACTAAGAGAAAGAGTTTGTTAAACAGCAGACAGTGAACAGATTAACCCAGTTCAAGTGTGCTTGTTGTATCACATATAAGTTAGACTTTTATTGCTTGCACTGTGAAGAGACTGAATGAAAAGTCTTATGAAGAGTCCCAGTCTAGCAAACAGTTTAAAAGTGATCTGACAAACAAACTTCAGTGTGCAGATAATGAACATCTTACTCTACAAGTGAATGAAACTTCTGCATACCAGCAACTCCTTATGGCTTTTCACAGTATGTAATATTGTAAAAAAATATAGAAAAGGAGGAAGGTAAAGATATGTTAGCAGGATTGATTAGGACAATTTAAGTTATAGATTTATTCATTGAAAAGAAAGAAAAGCAGAGAAAAGCACATAAATATTTCAGTTATAGAGGGAAATCTAATAAAAGTAAGTGAAACCTAAGATAAAAAAATCGAGATAGATAAAAATCTGAAAATTAAAAAAAAGTAATCCTTATATAAAAATTTAATCAAAATGAACAGCCCTGGGTCAATACATGTTTGTAAGCTTGGCTACCATGTTAATTTCTTGTGACCAAGGTCATTTGCTTTTGTTTCTCTGTATATTTTTTCCTTCTTCTTCTTCTTATTATTATTATTATTAATCTTTCTTCTTGCTACACTGAGTATTATGAACATTAGCTCCAACCTTGTTGTGGCTCTTGACCTCTATATCATAGAATTACATATACTGTAGTAGGCACTGACACAATCACATACATTCTTGAAATTTTCTTAATTTTAAAATTTTCAGTGTTGCCTCATTATTATTATACACTTCCAGTCACTTAAAAAGGAAGTTGTCAGTGGTAGCTGAATCTGGTTTAATTGTCTTTGCTTATCTGCCTTTTTTTTAGTGCATTTTCTATTTCTCCATTCAATCTCTGCAAAGTAATAGAACCACGAGTGAAGAAGATTGGTGCATTACACCTCCCACTGGTGTGTACACACTGACATACACTAAATGAATGAACAATGAAGCCTGTGCTTTGCCATTGGCTCTGCCTGATGTGTTCAGTATGGCTGCTGAAGGCCCTGCAATCCATGGTAGTCTGTATCTGTGTAATAAAGTCAGTGTGCTGATGCCCCATTGTCTACTCTACAAGGAAGCTGTAGCTACATAACTCTTGCACTCATTGCCTTAAATCATGCCTCTTTATGTTAATCCAATTTTAATTTTCTTCCACATCATGGTTGCCACACTTAATTTTCCTGACAATGAAAAATGACATGAAGATAATTGAAGGGTAAACAGGAGAAAGATCAGTACGATAAATAAAAGTCTTAAGAGGGATATAAACACTCAAAAGAAAAAGGGCAACAGCTTACCACACAGTTGAAGTGCTGAGTGGTAGACATGTGCATAAAAAATAATTTGTTGCTAAGCTTTCAGACAATAACTGCCTGATTTCTAACAAACAAGGCAGACATTGGTAAATCTGTGTGGTCCAGCATTCCAGCCTGACTGGGTTGAGGGTTGTGTCAGGTGGAATGTGTGAGAGGAACAAGATGGGGAGGAGAGCAACAGAAGGATGAAGGAAAGGGAATGTTAAGGCTAGAGGAGAGGCAGTAACAATAGAACGGGATGGGGATATGGCCCCTGGGAACTCAGTTTCAAACAGCTAAGGGAAGCTGCATTGTGATACACAATGAAATAGGCTGTGGGGGCCAAGACAAGATGGAGGAGGGGAGGAGGACTGCATTGGAGACTGAAGAACAGATGGAATGTAGATGAATGAAGTAAGCAAAAAAGATGGGAAGCTGTTTGGGAGAGAATGCGTGGCTACAGGAGTAGAAACTGGAGTGGGACAGGGGATAATGGAGATTAAGGCATGAGAAACTGCAAAATCATAGGATGTTTTGTAGGGATAGTTCCAGTTTATGCAATTTGGAGAAACTGATATTGTGAGAGAGAACTCACAGGCATGAGCTGAAGTCAGTTATGTTGTGCTCAGCAGCATTGGGCTGTCAACTCCGTTAATAGGCCACAGTTTGGCAGTGGCTATCTATTACATTGGATAGCTGGTTGATGGTCGTCCCCACATAAAATGTTGTGTAGAAATTGCTCTGGAGATGATATAAGAGGATATCCAAAAGTGCTCACGTAGTGTTGATCAGGGAAGAGCTTCCATAGTACTCTTTTTTTCTTGCTAGGTTTTGTTTACCTATAGTGAGTTTTTCAGCTGTTCCGATTTTTCCTTTTTTCTTTCTTTCTTTCTTTTCGTGTTTCTTTCTTTGCTTGTTTTTCACAATTGTGGGTATCAAAAAACAGTGTGTAGTTGTGAAATTTTGTTTTATGTTTGGTAAAAGATGACACTATGGAAAGAACTCAACTGTAAGGATATTTTCCTTGTTAAAAACATAGTAACATGGTGATTGCTGATGAACCTCAATTTGGACATCTGTCAATAGACCATATAGATGAAAATGTTGAAAAAATCCATGAACTGGTTTTTGAAGACTCACAACGGACTATGACAGAGTTAAATGGATTTTCTTAGGTTGAAACAGTGAATTTTAACAAAAAGTATGGGAGTGAGTAGGGTTGCTACCATATTTGTGCCCTGGTTTCTGACTGACCAAAAAAAAGGAGCACTGGATGGTTTGAAAGGAAAGCTCTAAATCAGCCCAGATCTGAAATACAGCAGTTAGTTTGGATGCAAATCCATACAAATAGAAGTGATTCACATAATGGATTACTATTTTCAGTCAGAGTTCAAAATAGGAAACCAAAAAGTTGACTTGTCCTGTCTTGTCTGAATGAATAGTTAATTAATCACCAATTGACCAGGTCAACTTGAAGTTTATTACTGAGACTAAATTCAACTAGGAAGTTCCCTGTGTACTAAGTCCAACTGGAAATTTTCTGCCCATTAGCAGCAGAGTTCAATGAAGCTGTAGTCAATGGCAAGAGCAACAGCTTCACACTTGTGAAAGGCTTGTCTGCTCATTGAAGTTGAGAGTATCTAGAACTGCCCTGCATTTTCTATATGGAGGGTCTGAGAAGGTTGCATTAACTGTGTGCCTTAAAAATACTCAACCTGTTGGAGTAGGGGTCTGGTTTTCCACCAACACAGCTGTATCATTGCACCAGTTTCTGGGCAAAAATGGCATGACCCCTGTGCCCCATGTCTCTTATTCACCTGATCTAACTATGTGTGATTTCCTCTTGTTTCCACAAGTTGAGTAAGGGCATGGAAGGATACCAGTTTCATACAGATTTATTATCAACACTGATTGCATTATTTTTTTTAAATGACTGGTTACAGTTCAATATGAACCATCCTCAGCTATTAGCTGGATGGATTATTCGTGTAACTGGTATAATCAGATCTGAGGATGGTTCATATTGAACTGCAACCAGTCATTAAAAAAAAAAAAATTACATACTGCATCATATGTCCAGTAGCACAGCATGTAAGGACAAAATAAAACACTGAAAACAAAAAAATACATGAAGTCACTCCAAATCTTGGACTATTTAAGAGGCAGAAAAAAATATTGACAGTAAGCAAGTCAGTGATCAGTAAGAGATACTTAATAAAACATAGAAAAATGGAGTTTTTTTAATGTGTGGATTTATTTACCCTGTCATAATGGAAGGGAGATAAAATAGAAAAAAGGAGAAGTGAGGAGTCAGATTGAGAAAAATTAAACTTAGGACAACAGTAGTACATCTGCACACAAACGCATATGCGCACTTAAATGCATGCAAACATGCACACATGTGCACACGCGCGAATGCGCGCGCACGCGCGCGTGCAAACACACACACACACACACACACACACACACACACACACACACACACACACACCCTAGAAATGTGCTGCAAGTGATTGATTAATCAAAGATGACAGCTGAACTTCAAGACAATAAATAGGAATGTAGTAAAGTATAGAGCAGAACTTGAATTGAAGGAAAAAAATGTGGAAGTTAAGAACTAACTAAGATTCAGAAATGTAAATAAAAGAAAAGAAAACTGGATGTGTAAGGATACAGGGAAAAATTTGGTATAGTAATAATAATAATAGGAATTGTTATCATTATTGTTATTTTATTATAGGCACAAGAAAGAGGAAAATGGAAAAGAGGAAAAAAAAATCATGGGACAAACATAAGTACAGGGATGGAAAGATAGGGCTTGAAACAGATAAAAATAGGGGTCAATTTCCATATTGAGAATTGTGGCTGGGTTAGCATATTTGTATGGCTGAAGTGGTAAAAAAAGTACCTAAGAACTTCATGTGTTCTACAAAATGCTTGAAAACAGGGTATTAGATGTCATTGGGGTGTGTAACTTGTCTGTGACTGCTGGTCATAGTACCCATAAAGAATGGTAGGACAAAAATCTTACAGATAAGTTAGTGGACTGCATATGTGCTCTTAAAAGTTGCTCATTTGCATGCCTCACAAAAATATAATAGGACCATTATTGTACTGTGAATGTATAATGGTGTAGCCACTAACATCACTTGTAACATAAGACTGTTATGAAAGATTCCATGAGGCAGTGTAGCCAGTATTGTGTCCTCTCCTGTGCAGTCACTTCTCTCAATTAAGATCAAAGACAAAAATTTTAATTAAATTGGAAAAAAAGTCATACCTTTTGACTGGAGGCGCATAGTTGCTAAATAGTCATAGCAAATATGAAGGAATAACTTCCTGAATGAGATGGTTGAACAAATCAGTTATTGGTAAGATGAGTGACAGACTTTCATAGAAAAATGATGAAGTATTGTTAATATAAAAAAAGAAATGCTTGCTAAAGTCACTTTGAGAAATTCAGTATTAAATGTCAAAATACTGTGCAGTTGTTTGCTCAGTAGCCATGCAGAGGAAGAGGAAGATTATAAGATTAGCAAAAATGATTGATTATATTCTCTGATAACTATTTTGGCTATAGTCCCTACAGAATACAAAGAACGAACAACCATAATGATAATTAGTATTTACCATTGCTTTTGTCTGTATATATATTCCAAAGGTCAGCATCTGTGTATTTACAGTCCAGGGTGGCCCAGTAAGTAACAAAGTCATGTATGCACTACTTCAGGAGGGAGGTAGATATGAAGCACTGCATGGTATAAAGTGAGTTCATGCTAACAAGGTGGCTGGTTTTATTTCATAACATCAGAGGTCAGGCCCATGTGAGTGCATATGGGCACCTCTTACAGGCGAAGTCTTTTGTCAGCGTATACTGCAGACTATTGACCTCATTGTCTGAGGACACAGGTATAGCAATATAGCAAATGCTCAATACTGATATTATAGATGTAAAAAAACGTGTTGTTTCTGTTACTAAACAAAATAGACACAAGTACATGTTTACTAAGTGTACATGACAAAGCAGCTGGGAGTACCGTATGCATTTGATAGAACACACCATATGCCTCATGGTATTATAAGGTGGGAGAAAGGGTGCACTAGAGTTTATTTTTTTCTGTGCTTGTATAAAAGCTTTTTTACCATTTGAGCCAATAAAGAAACTGACTGCTACAACATTTGAGAATGCAGTATTTGGGAAGTACAAGCAATAAACATTTTGGAAGTACAAGTAATACAACTGCAGCTATTCATGTCAACTTGATATTATACATTTAAGATTCTGTCATAAGATACTGATCATGTACTTTTACTTGGCCCCTCTGTTATCGGGGGGAGCCAGCTGTCTTTGTACCACTCCAGAATGTTTACAATTGCTGCCAATGTTAGTCATGTAACATTATTGTGCCCTGTAACAATAAACAGCCATTGTGAATATAGTGTTGATATGTGTGTTGTGTTGTGCTTAGTGATTGTTAATATCATTTGTGATAGAGAGGGAAGAGGCTGTACCCAGCCCTTGTAGCGACTTGCCATCAACTTTCATGTCACTTTTGTGGCACATTAACCTATTCCATGTCCATGCCTTTTATAAGCTGCAAGGTGGCTGCTGTGATGAAAGGAGGTGGCGCTTGTCTCAGCAGCAAATGTGCTATGAGCCGATTGCAAGCTTCTGCACCCAGTATCCTCCACTCAGTGACCAAGTAAAAGTTTGCAATCAGTAAACATATGCATCATTGTGCACTCAGTTGGCTTTTTGCAGTTTAATACTGGAAGTTATGGAACTGATTAAGTATAATATACAGGATTCTTGCATACCAAGAATGCATCTTATACTTCATATGCTGTTCAAAATATTCAGAAAGGTTATTACTTGAGTAATACCCATGATCTCTCTCTCTCTCTCTCTTCTCTCTCTCTTATTTTAATCTGCTGGGGTAATGAAGAAACTACATATTACCTTTTATTTCTTTGAATAGTGGATCTTCACAGTGGAAACTACTGTTAAATAATACATGTCAATATCTCCAGTAAAACTAGCCAGGAAATGTGTTAAATCATAAACTGAAACTTCCCCAGGGAAGTGTGATAGGACCCCTCTTATTCTCACTAGACATAAATGATCAAATGGACTGGGTAAACAGGAATCTGCAAGTGTTTGCTGATGATGCTGTAGTGTACCAGAAAGTGTCATCATTGAGTGACTGTAGGAAGAAGAAGGATGACTTGAATAGAATTTCTATTTGGTATGATAAATGGCAACTTGCTGTAAATTTGGGAAATATAAAGTATTGAAGATAAGCAGGAAAAAGAGTCCCACAATGTTTGAATACAACATTAGTGTGCTGCTTGACACAATCACACTGATTGAATGTCCAGCCATAACATTGTAAAGCAACATGGGATGAAACAAGCACGTAAGTTTGATAGTAAGGAAGGCACATGGTCATCTTTAGTTTATTGGGGAGTTCTAGGAACATCTCTAAAGGAGACCTGTGTAGAACACTAGTGTGGCCTATTCTTGAGTACTGAGCATGTGTTTAGGATCCCCAACAGGTCAGATTAAAGGAAGACATCAAAGAAAATCAGAGGCGTGCTGCTATATTTGTAACTGGTAGGTTCGAATAACATGCAAGTATTATAGAAATGCTCCATGAACTCAAATGGGAATCCCTTGAGGAAAGACAATACTCTTTTCATGAAGCGCTACTGAGAAATTTCAGAGAACTATTATTTGCTGGTGACTGCAGAATGATCCTCCTGCTGACAACATACATTTCACATAAGGACCGCAAAGATAAAATAACACAAATTAGGTATGTACAAAGGCATAAGACATCTTTCCCTTGCTTTATTTGTGAGTGGAACAAGAAAGGGAATTACTAGTAGTGGAACAAGGAACTCTGTGGCATGCACCATATGATGAGTTATAGAGTATGTACATAGATGTAGATCTCATTTACTGATCTTCATCTTATACTGTATTATTTGGTGAACTAGCTATTTTTAAATAATATGATGCCAAACTGTAACAAACTGGTTAATGTGTTCATTTGTTTTGGGGGCCCTGTGAACTAATGACATGTTATCGTGTACTGACATACTGTCTTGGGGTTTAAGTGATTGAGTTATGTTCTTTTATTTTTATACTTTTTACAACATAATTACATGATAATTTTGTAGTAGTATAACTGGTTTTGACCACTACTAATGTTGACAACTGAATGTAAAATGCTTGCAGCATGTGCCTTTAGTCCAAAGATGACCACTGACTAATCGAGACTCGTTATGGCATTGTGATTGTATCATTCGAGGAATAAGTAATACAGTAATGTGTTCTTGTGTAATTTTGACTGATAAATTTAATCTTCTGTCATGGGAAGGAACAGAACTGTTCTGGAAAATGTAAAGTTGCACATTTAACATACATATTAAGCCACAATATGATGGAAGACTAATGCCAAAAAATGGCCAATGATAGGCAAAGTAATTTTCATAACACAAACTTTTCAGACATGCATGAGTTGGCCTTGGATGACCTCACATTGTAATTTAAAAACAATACAACTTTCATATCCTGAATTATTATTATTATTATTATTATTATTATTATTATTATTATTATGGAAACACTGAGTAATCACGCATACTTTTGTTGGAGGTACCATATGTCGCCAACATAACTGTGTACATTTTTGTCAGTCAGTAATGATTTGCACTCCTTATTGAAGAGGCGACATCATTCCATTTGAAATCTGCTATAAGTCACCTTATCTGTCATATGAAGATTTTGATAAGTTGTGGTGCACATTTGATGCAGTAAATACCAGCTTTCCTAATAACTTTGTCAGAGGGCAGCATTTTCTTTAAAAATGAATAAAGAAATAAACCTCACTGTGTGACTCCTCTCTGATGCCAGAGTAAGAGTGTAAAGTGTGTGAGCGCTATTGTAAATTGCCAGCTCTGTGCTATGAGTGTTTCAGTTTCACTAAACATTTGGGGAATTTATTTGCTTCATGTTCTGTATAATTCAGTTACTCTTTCCATGTAGTTTGTGTTTAAAACTGTCAATAAATGAAGGTTATTAATTGCCAACTTTTTTAAAAAAAGGGGGGAAAACCAAAGAAATAAAAACAATATTAACAATCTTACTCTTCTGACAGTTTTAGCACAACTATAAATTGTAGCAGTTTCTACCAAAAGGCTTGTGTAGAAAAGCCCTATCTCTTTCTTGTAGTACAGTAGAAGGCTTTCTACCTCTCCTGTTTACACACCTGTATTACTGCATTGGTTTATGGTTTCATTTGCTATTTTGTTGTGGTTATTTCATTTGCATAAATTTCTTTACAGTGCTTGATTTGGCATCTCTCTTCAAAATGTAGCTTATGTGCTGTTGATTACATCATGCATGGTGAAAACATATTACATGCATTACACAAGAACAGCTCTCTGCAAACACATACTGTTTTTTCATTTTGATTTTTGAAAAAAATATCCCATTTTGGAACTGCAACAGTAACACATTTGCCATTTTTGAAAGGACAGAATAACAGACTATAACAATTTTTTGCCGTGTTGACTAAGCAAAATACAGTTTTCACACACAAAAAAGAATTTTTTGATATGTAGAAGAAAAAATACTTTTCTCACTTACATTACAATTTTTTCCACTTTTTTCCTGACAACTGTTGGGTTCATCCGGTTCAGCAGCAGACCGCAGTGAGTACTTTCCATAACATTTCCTCAGATGTGTGCCTTTGTAGACATTTTTACATAATTAGACAGTACAGAAAAAATATCTCAGTCTTATTTCTGTTACAGTAGTGTTGATAGATATACTGAATGGTATTTGATCTGTTATTACTTTATAGTTAGTTGATTAGTGGTAGCAGTGGGACCTTCCAATCATTAACCAGCGGTATTATGGGCATTAACACAAAAATGAAAAGGTACGTTTTCAGTCATCTTTATTAATCAGGAGCAATAATTATCTCATTTTGGATTATGCCTTCTGAATGTTAGCATTCATACTCGAGGTGTCTTACTGTGTTGGTATTCAAATGTTCATTTCCTTTGTCACGGAGGACTGCTCATCATCCCACTCCAGTGTTTAAGAACTAGTAACCTCTCTCCTGTTAATATAAGAAACACAAACCTGTATGACAAATATGAGCCCCACATAAATCAGAAAAAAACTAGAAATAGTCATAATCATTCCACCCAGAGTCTTTAAATGCACGGTGAGTCGTACACAGTTTTTTTCCTCACAACAAGGATCATAAAAAGGTAATGTATCTGCTATTAGATGTAGTTAATTTCAAGAATTATTTGTCTGTTTTAATTGAAATAAAGTTATAAACATTCAGAATTCATTTACAATCTTTTCCTATATAAGAGTGATTTTCAATAGCAAATATACAGCATCAAATTCAAGCTACTATTTATGCTTTCATTGTGAGCTTTCAAAAGTATTAATACGAGTTTTACATGCAAACTTAAAAATCATAATTTTCTTGATATACTGTTACATACAATTTCATAATTCTTGTTTTTCTATCTGAGAGTGCTTGATGACTGAGTGTGTATGGTTAGAAGATATTACTTAAAAATGTGACTGTCTGAATTGTATGCTACATACGGTATCTCATAACTTGCAGTGCCAGGAGACCCTCAAGATGTTCGAGCCACAGCCATAAATTCAACGGCCATTAATGTCAAATGGCGGCCTCCAGCTGAAAAAGACCGTAATGGCATAATTAGAGGCTATCACATTCATGTACAGGAAACGAGGGAAGAGGTTAGTCTTTTCACATTTGGCAGATGATCTTTTAAGCATAGGTAAATTTCTGTTTCCTGTCACTGCCGTGTATGTCATTTAATGAGCAATCAAATACAAAACAGGGAAAGAGCCTACTGAATGATCCAATCCGATTTGATGTTCTCGATGGAAATGTGCAAGAATTCAATGTGACCGGTCTTCAGCCTGACACCAAATACTCTGTGCAAGTTGCAGCACTTACAAGAAAGGGTGATGGTGATCGGAGCCAGCCAGTACATGTTCATACCCCTGGTGGTGTTCCCAATCGACCAACAGTTAATCTAAAGTGAGTTCCTGTGCTTTTAAATATTTTATTGATTGGCTACTCAAAGGAGTGCTGTGTGCACCACGACCATATATGTTATATTAAAAGGAAGGTCAGCGTTGGTCGTAATATTGATGTTTAATTGATAGCAGAATCGATTTTTGATCACATAGTGAACATCTTTGATGCTGTACTCATTAAACTCAGACACTGGATCAAGATAACTTGATCCAGTGTCTGAATTTAATGTGTACAGCACCGAAGATCATCATTATGTGGTCGAAAATCGATTCTGCTATCAATAAAACATCAATATTATGACCAATGCTGACCTTCCTTTTAATTAATTTAAATCTTTTGTTAGTCTGAAGCCATTTTATTGTAATGATATGTTGTATACTTTGTTTATTGCATTGGAAGACAAGAGTATTTCTTGTGATTTCACTTATCTGGCAACCAAACAGCTGACTAGATTCCTTCATACTTGTTGTGCAATGAATCAAGGAAAGAAAGAAATTCAAAGAATTTCAGCTTCACCATTTGTTATATAAAGTAACTTAATCATAGAACTGTAAGCTAATCCTCCAGCTTTTCTCTGCCTCGTGATGACTGGGTGTTGTGTGATGTCCTTAGGTTAGTTAGGTTTAAGTAGTTCTAAGTTCTAGGGGACTGATGACCATAGCTGTTAAGTCCCTTAGTGCTCAGAGACATTTGAAACATTTTTTAATCCTCCAGTTGATGTCAACAAACAGCATAAAAATAATAATACAAAGGTGTTCTACACAGATACAATAAAAATCTAACACTGAGTTACCCCTTGCTCAAATTATCATTTCATCCTCAATGAATTCTTCTACTGAATAGCAGCATTTCTTCCAAAGAATTTGCTGTAGCCTTATTTGTAGATTCTCTGGCTTCATATAAAATACATTTTTGTCCATTAACTTATTATATGTTGTCCTCATATACTGTGCATATAATTTCAGTTTGTATGTGAGTAGCATAAAATTAATTTTGTTTCTTGTGCTGTATGTGTGGTTGTAATGGTTCTCCTCAAGTATTTTTGTCTGCTGTGTAGGAAGACTATAATTGCATAAACATTTTGTATATGCCGTATTTGATATAATAGGTGACAAGATTCTGTTTGCTGTGCAGGTTTTTTTTTTTTTTTTTTTTTTTTTTCATGTCAGTAGAATTTGTTAACATGTGCATTGCAAATGCAAAACCACTTATCATATTTGATAGGAAGTCAACATGTGTATTTCAGCTAAAGTGTTTGTTCACATTTAGTCCTGGGAATTTGATCATGTCAGCTTCTTCCATAAGTTAATTGTTATGTATTTTAAGTTCCACATATGTCTAATGTGTGGTATAGTATAGTACACTTAATCACAAATTACTCATGACATTTTACATTAACTTTGTTAGATGAACATTGACTCCTATGACATTAATCCATGAAGGTTGTAACTAAACTGGGAACCATGTGACTGATAGTTTATAATACTGTCAATTTTAACAGGAAGCTAACAGCTTTTCTGAAACAAATACCTTTGACGGTATTGTAAAACTGGCTGTGGCATAAAATGATTTTTGACATTTGATTACATCTTTATAAATACAAAAGCAGTGGCATAAAAATGACTTCACATTAGCATATTCTTCATTTATTTCATTTTCTTCTTTCTTTTTAAGTATCCTGTTATGATTTATTTTCACATGCAGTATATAACTAAAGGAAAACTTGAATAGCACTTATATTAATTGTTGTTACTTAGCACTGTGCAGAAAGGCATATTTGTTGACTGCATGCATTGTAAGTATCTGCAATTTTTTCCATGGTTGTTACTTTTGAATCTTTTCCTGGACCTTTTCAGATAATTTCAGTCTTCTAGGGGTGTATCCATTCAGGCACTGCCATATTTTATGAGGTTATAATGTTGAGAAAGTTTAATAGTTGTGCACAGTCTGTTGTTGTTTACAGCCAGTTGAGGCTACTGGGCTGGGAATGGTAAAAGATCATAAGCAGTCACAGTGATATACAGCTGTGAAGCTAATACACCTATTATTGAGTCTAGGGTTTGGGCTCTTGCTAGGTAATGAGATATTTTCCTCATGCTAATTTCAGAAACTGTAATACACAAGTAAGAAAATCCAAACAATGGATTGACAGGTGGTGCTTGCATAGGAGCATAGGAGAGTACTGACTCTGAACTGACTCTGAGTGCTTAGCCTAATTGTTAGTGTTTCACATAGTGTCAGCTGGGGGGGGGGGGGGGGGGTTGACCATTATGGACCTGTCTGTGTGCTGTGTGACCGCAGTTAGCCAATAGGGAGCAACAGAAGAGCTTAGTACCACAAGTAGGAGTAGAGCTGAAGATTGGTGGTATTGCTGTTGCAAAATGAACCTTCTCTTTGTTGACAAAGGTGCAAATGGTAATGTAGTTTTCACTGTTGCCAGTGATTCATGGAATTTATGTGTATTTTAACATTTATTTGGCCTGTATAAAGATGTTTTTGTTACATGGAGAGGGAAATAAAACATGTACAGAAGTAATAAATTCTGATACACATGTAGCATTTCTGTGGAGGAAGGAATGTGTGTATTTTTGACCAGTGTCACCGTGACATATTATAGCTGGGTTAGTATGCAAAAAATATATTACATGTGGGGTATAACTGTTGCCAAAGTGTCACCGATGAAAGAGAAGTGTATTTCATTTATTTAATCTCTCTCTATTTTAGACATGAAGAATATTCTTGTTCTGTGCAGTTCCAGTACATGTTACCGTCTTTTTCTCCTTATTTTGTGTAATTACTTTTACTTTCCTTTATTTACTGTAGGACACATTCTGAGGCATCAAGGGATGACCAATTTAGTATTGGAGGCAAGCACGCAGGGTAAAAATTGTAAAGAGAGACCAAGGCGTGGTTACACTAAACAGATTTAAAAGGATGTAGGTTGCAGTAGTTACTCAGAGATGAAGAAGGTTGCACAGGATAGAGTAGCATGAAGAGCTGCATCAAACCAGTCTCTGGACTGAAGACCATAACAACAACAACCACCTTTCTTTTGGTGAAAAGATTTATAAAAATTCTTGAAGTCAGAGGTTCATCCAAGGTTTTTAATATGCAGATTTGTCAATTTATACTGTATGATAAAACTGGACCAATAAAAAATCAATACCAATTTGTCATTGCATCTTGTGACTCATATATTGTTATTCATTTATAGTTGATGTAGTTTTTTGACAGAAAATCATCTGTTACATATTATGTGAATGTAGGCTTTTTGATTATTCATGTCTTTGAACTTCAAACACATAACGGTAGAGCAGGCACACCACACTTCCATTAGTCACCGTATATTTTATAACCCAGAACATAATTTACATAACATGATCTCAAACTTTGGAAAGAAAGTGTTTATTTTGTGAATGCTGTTATTGAACATTTTAATTCTAAACTTTTTTGTGAGCTCAACTGCATATTTGAACACTTTAAGGCTAAAATTTAAATATTTCATGAAAAGTTAATACAGAGTGTTTCACTTGAGGTTTACTTTATTTTTCAGTTAAGTGCACATTCCCTGCATTTAAGGCCCCCTGAACATAAGCTACTGTTGCACAAAGGAAAATCCAGGATGGAATGTAACAATACGAGAGAAGGAAAGTTGCTACTCACCATATAGTGGAGATGATGAGGCGTGATAGGCACAATAAAAAGATTCACACAATCATAGCTTTAAGCCATTAAGGCCTTTGTCAGCAGTAGACACACATACACACACGCACACACACACACTCACGCAAGCGCAAGTTGCACACACATCTGCTGTCTCTGAGAGCTGAAACTACACTGCGAGCAGCAGCATCAGTGCATGATGGGAGTGGCAACTGGGTGGGGGTAAGGAGGAGGCTGGGGCAGGGAGGGGGAGGGATAGTATGGTGGGAGTGGCGGACAGTGAAGTGTTGCAGTTTAGGTGGAGGGTAGGAGAGTAGGTGGTGGTGGGGGGGGGGGGGGGGGAAGTAGCGGAAAGGAGAGAAATAAAAATAAAAGAAATTAAAAGACTGATTGTGGTGGTGAAATGACGGCTGTATAGTGCTGGAATGGGAACAGGGAGGAGGCTGGATGGGTGAGGACAGTGACTAACAAAGGTTGAGGCCAGGAGGGTTACGGGAACGTAGGATGTATTGCAGGGAAAGTTCCTACCTGCACAATTCAGAAAAGCTGGCGTTGGTGGGAAGGATCCATATGGCACAGGCTGTGAAGCAGTCATTGAGATGAAGGGTATCATGTTTGGCAGCGTGTTCAGCTACAGGATGGTCCACTTGTTTTTTGACCACAGTTTGTCGGTGGCCATTCATGCGGACAGACAGCTTGTTGGTTGTCATGCCTACATAAAATGCAGCACAGTGGTTGCAGCTTAGCTTGTAGATCACATGACTGGTTTCACAGGTAGTCCTGCCTTTGATGTGATAGGTAATGTTAGTGACCGGACTGGAGTAGGTGATGGTAGGATGATGTATTAGACCTACATGCAAGACCTGTCTGTGTGTGTGTGTGTGTGTGTGTGTGTGTGTGTGTGTGTGTGTTTGCACAGGAGGGGGGGGGGGGGAGAGGGGGTCTGTGTGACTCACTTAATACAGAGGTTATATATAGCTGTTGTTCACTGTTTAGTTCGAAGGGCTGTTAACTTTACATTTTAGTAAGATCCAGCTATTTTTTCTTTCATTGCAATAATGTATCAAGTTTCCTTTTTTCTGTTAAACTAATTATAGAGTGTAGACTGCAGAATATTATGACTGTGACTTATTTCAATATTCTGATGTAATCCCAAAGGACAATTGAGAGAGAACCATCTGTTACTGTTGAACTTGAATGGCAGCGTCCGACACTAACATATGGTGAACTTCTTGGCTATCGGTTACGCTACGGTGTCAAGGATCAACCATTAAAAGAAGAAATGTTGAAGGGCACTACAGTACAACATCGTCGGATACCTGAACTTGGTAAGTTTAGACACTGCTTTCATAATTCTGTTTCAGTTATGTTACAGTTTTCACGAAAGAGATACATGGGATCATATTTTTAAAAATCCAAAGAGCATCAGCAGTGACGGAATTTCAGATAAGATAACAATAGGCAGATTTATTTACTGACCAAAAGACAGCAACAGTCATCAAGAGATAGACAAAAGATGGCTGAATCTGAAATGTTTCAAGCCAAAAACCTAATCTCCCAAAGGACATAGAGATTGGTAATAAGTGGAAAGTGCTGGAAAATTTTAATGTAAGACTGGTCTGGGGAAACACTTACAATCCTAACTGATCAGAGTTACAGCAGGACAGAGGATGAAAATTTTTGTTATTAATTTTTGAGCTCAGATGATATGCCATGCTTCTCGGGACTGAGAGCTGCAGGGGATTTTCCAGTTTAGCATTCTCCTCAGGGGGCTCACAACTCTTTTGTGAGTTCATGACATGAACGCTCTTGCAAGTTCATGTTTGGCAAACATGCAACCCTAAGCCCACAGTGCTACTTCCCCTTCTCTCCTGGAAGTCTAACTATTCTCTGTTCTGTCTCTCCCCCTTAGGGACCCAGCTAGCAACGACAGTGTACATGTCTGCCAGTTGTGGGGCTGCATAGCTGGAGCTTGGCCAGTGCAGCCCATTCAACACTGCTGTGTTCTTTGAGATTTCTTTAGAGTCACTCTTGTTTTGACAATCAAACTTTATTTGTTGCAGGCAGTGGGGGTCTTGATTTAACTATTTGTATCATGAGGGATTTAAAGAGTTTAATTAATTTATTTTAATTTGTTAGCAAGCACCTTTGTGGAGAATGCCATATTTCAGTTGTAATAAGATATACCCAGGCATCCAGCTCCTGCCTGAGTGGACTGTATAGTTTCCATAGCTGTTTATGGGGATAACGTGTTTACGGAGATAACTAAACACATTTCCCAGCAGAATGGATGTAGTGTTGTAATAAAGCCACCAAAGCAAACAAGAGCTAGTTCTCATGATCAAGACTGATGACCTCAGAAGTTAAGTCCCATAGTGCTCAGAGCCTCTCATGATCAAGCTTCTCCTGGAGATCATAACAACACATACTCCATAATACAGACTGTGTTTATAGAAATAAATATGAAGAAGGAACGTTTGGTAAAGAGGGTTTGGCTGGTGCATGTACATCTATTAAGTGGCTAAGAAATGACACCCTCTTTGTCACGATAACAGCAGCTCAGCAAGGAACAAATATAATAAAAAGTAAGAAACTTTGAGAGAACCCAATCAAAGTATAGCTACATTAGACATGTAATTCAAGTAAAAGTACCATGATGTGCCAATATATGTGGTGAGCCATAAGATGTAACACCCATTTCTATATTGTGAACAGTTCATAATACTGAAACAAGATTTTCAACAAATTATAGTGTGCAGCCAGATGTTAGTATACCTAGAGGCAAGTAATTTTGTTGCATGGTTAATACCCATAACTTGTATCAAGCAAGATACTGAAATGGGTAATTTGTTTTTTAGTAGAATGATATACTCTTTCTAACAACACTCATTAGCTCTTGAACATGTGTGCGCAGTGATGTAGTGCTTCTTAATGCTGGCACTGAAACTTTTCACAGAAGTGTCTGAGAAATGTTTTTAATTGAAAGGCATGGTTGCTGAAATCAGATATTGCAGTTTAAACGCTGCCAAGTAGGGCTCTCATGCCAGGCTCTGTTGTTATATGTAGCAAGATGCCTAGACGGCTACCTCATGGACCTACTACATACGACATACCACAATTTTTCTGTTCAGAACTACATTTTAACATCTAGTGTATCAGATGGAGCTTAGGAAAACTACACTGCATGACAAAAAATGTGGAGCACCCAGTAGATATGTTTTGATGTCAACGGAACTTTGTACACACCTTTGGCAGGTATGTAAATTGAAATTTACTCCGACAGGTAGGATGTCCACCAAAGTGCATTAGTGTTGTTCATGTTTAGTGTACTTACCAGACCTAGTTGGGTATATAATGGTGTGAACAGAATCATATGTTGAGTGATTATTGTGAAGGACATGGAGATACTGCGTACTTGTGTGAGATAGTGTTATCAGCACCTGACAGAGTTTGAAAGGGGCCTCGTTGTGAGTCTCCATTTAGCCGGCTGGTCGATTCGTGCAATATCGAGAATTGTGGGGCATTTGGATGTGATGGTGGCCCGTTGTTGGTCTGTATGAGAACATGAGGGCACTCATACTCATTGACAAGTTATGATTGTGGAGGACTGACCACTACAAGGGATGATCACCATATTGTGCACCAAGAACATTGTAACGCCTCTACATCTGTCTTGCCATCTGAGGACAAGTAACGGACTCCCTGCAATATTCTGTGCCATCCTACATGTTTGGTCAGAGAATAGGGAATTACCATCCCCTGGGTAGGTTGCAGTTAACACCACAACACAAATGTCTGCATTTGGAGTGGTGGCATGACTGGGAAGCCTGGACTGCTGATGAATGGCATCACATAGTGTTCAGCAGTTAATCACAGTTCTTACTACCCCAGTTGCTCATCCATGCCAAGTACAGTGGCGACTTGGGGTAGGGGGGGGGGGGGTGTCCATTCTTCCAATGTCTTGGAGAGCCACAGAGGCATTACTCATAGTTTCACGGTGGTGGGTGCGATGGGAAATTACTTCACTTCATGGCTGGTAGTGACTGAAGGAAACTCAACAGCACATTGACACATCATGGACATTCTGCTCCCTCATGTGTGACCTCTCATGTGACAGTATCATGGCTCTATTTTTCAACAGGATGGGCTTGTCCACATATAGCATGTGTCTTTATGAAATGTCTGCATGATGTTGAGGTACTTCTGTGGCACTAAGATCCCCAGATCTGTCCGTGGCAGAACATGTGTGGGGTTATACTGTCAGGTTCTTTGTGAATTTGACTATATTTTGTAATTACTGAAATAACATCACATGCCCTTTCAGCCTAAGAAGTTTCATTTTGTTTTTCATCCTCCTCTTCCGGGCACTTCACTTTTTTTATCAGGCAGTATAAATTGGGCACTTTCATTTGGTAAGTCACATCATCTTTGTTTTTAGATATATTTTTCCTACGTGGAATGTTTCCCTCTATTTTATTCTCCTTCCCTCTTTCCTGATGAGGCAACAGTTTGTTGCGAATTCTGTGTGTATGTTTGTGTGTCTGTCGACCTGCCAGCACTTTCATTTAGTAAGTCACATCATCTTTGTTTTTAGATATATTTTTCCTACGTGGAATGACTCCTGGAAATTGAAATAAGAACACCGTGAATTCATTGTCCCAGGAAGGGGAAACTTTATTGACACATTCCTGGGGTCAGATACATCACATGATCACACTGACAGAACCACAGGCACATAGACACAGGCAACAGAGCATGCACAATGTCGGCACTAGTACAGTGTATATCCACCTTTCGCAGCAATGCAGGCTGCTATTCTCCCATGGAGACGATCGTAGAGATGCTGGATGTAGTCCTGTGGAACGGCTTGCCATGCCATTTCCACCTGGCGCCTCAGTTGGACCAGCGTTCGTGCTGGATGTGCAGACCGCGTGAGACGACGCTTCATCCAGTCCCAAACATGCTCAATGGGGGACAGATCCGGAGATCTTGCTGGCCAGGGTAGTTGACTTACACCTTCTAGAGCACGTTGGGTGGCACGGGATACATGCGGACGTGCATTGTCCTGTTGGAACAGCAAGTTCCCTTGCCGGTCTAGGAATGGTAGAACGATGGGTTCGATGACGGTTTGGATGTACCGTGCACTATTCAGTGTCCCCTCGACGATCACCAGTGGTGTACGGCCAGTGTAGGAGATCGCTCCCCACACCATGATGCCGGGTGTTGGCCCTATGTGCCTCGGTCGTATGCAGTCCTGATTGTGGCGCTCACCTGCACGGCGCCAAACATGCATACGACCATCATTGGCACCAAGGCAGAAGCGACTCTCATCGCTGAAGACGACACGTCTCCATTCGTCCCTCCATTCATGCCTGTCGCGACACCACTGGAGGCGGGCTGCACGATGTTGGGGCGTGAGCGGAAGACGGCCTAACGGTGTGCGGGACCGTAGCCCAGCTTCATGGAGACGGTTGCGAATGGTCCTCGCCGATACCCCAGGAGCAACAGTGTCCCTAATTTGCTGGGAAGTGGCGGTGCGGCCCCCTACGGCACTGCGTAGGATCCTACGGTCTTGGCGTGCATCCGTGCGTTGCTGCGGTCCGGTCCCAGGTCGACGGGCACGTGCACCTTCCGCCGACCACTGGCGACAACAGCGATGTACTGTGGAGACCTCACGCCCCACGTGTTGAGCAATTCGGCGGTACGTCCACCCGGCCTCCCGCATGCCCACTATACGCCCTCGCTCAAAGTCCGTCAACTGCACATACGGTTCACGTCCACGCTGTCGCGGCATGCTACCAGTGTTAAAGACTGCGATGGAGCTCCATATGCCATGGCAAACTGGCTGACACTGACGGCGGCGGTGCACAAATGCTGCGCAGCTAGCGCCATTCGACGGCCAACACCGCGGTTCCTGGTGTGTCCGCTGTGCCGTGCGTGTGCTCATTGCTTGTACAGCCCTCTCGCAGTGTCCGGAGCAAGTATGGTGGGTCTGACACACCGGTGTCAATGTGTTCTTTTTTCCATTTCCAGGAGTGTGTGTGTATATATATATATATATATATATATATATATATATATATATATATATATATATACACACACAGGGTGTTTCAAAACTGACCGGTATATTTGAAACGGCAATACAAACTAAACGAACAGAGATAGAAGTACACCGTTTGTTGCAATATGCTTGGGACAACAGTACATTTTCAGGCAGACAAACTTTCGAAATTACAGTAGTTACAATTGTCAACAACAGATGGCGCTGCGGTCTGGGAAACTCTATAGTACGATATTTTCCACATATCCACCATGCGTAGCAATAATATGGCGTAGTCTCTGAATGAAATTACCCGAAACCTTTGACAACGTGTCTGACGGAACGGCTTCACATGCAGATGAGATGTACTGCTTCAGCTGTTCAATTGTTTCTGGATTCTGGCGGTACACCTGGTCTTTCAAGTGTCCCCACAGAAAGAAGTCACAGGGGTTCATGTCTGGCGAATAGGGAGGCCAATCCACGCCGCCTCCTGCATGTTTCGGATAGCCCAAAGCAATCACACGATCATCGAAATATTCATTCAGGAAATTAAAGACGTCGGCCGTGCGATGTGGCCGGGCACCATCCTGCATAAACCACGAGGTGTTCGCAGTGTCGTCTAAGGCAGCTTGTACCGCCACAAATTCACGAAGAATGTCCAGATAGCGTGATGCAGTAATCGTTTCGGATCTGAAAAATGGGCCAATGATTCCTTTGGAAGAAATGGCGGCCCAGACCAGTACTTTTTGAGGATGCAGGGACGATGGGACTGCAACATGGGGCTTTTCGGTTCCCCATATGTGCCAGTTCTGTTTATTGACGAAGCTGTCCAGGTAAAAATAAGCTTCGTCAGTAAACCAAATGCTGCCCACATGCAATTCGCCGTCATCAATCCTGTGCACTATATCGTTAGCGAATATCTCTCATGCAGCAATGGTAGCGGCGCTGAGGGGTTGCCGCATTTGAATTTTGTATGGATAGAGGAGTAAACTCTGGCGCATGAGACGATACGTGGACGTTGGCGTCATTTGGACCGCAGCTGCAACACGGCGAACGGAAACCCGAGGCCGCTGTTGGATCACCTGCTGCACTAGCTGCGCGTTGCCCTCTGTGGTTGCCGTACGCGGTCGCCCTACCTTTCCAGCATGTTCATCCGTCACGTTCCCAGTCCATTGAAATTTTTCAAACAGATCCTTTATTGTATCGCTTTTCGGTCCTTTGGTTACATTAAACCTCCGTTGAAAACTTCGTCTTGTTGCAACAACACTGTGTTCTAGGTGGTGGAATTCCAACACCAGAAAAATCCTCTGTTCTAAGGAATAAACCATATTGTCTACAGCACACTTGCACGTTGTGAACAGCACATGCTTACAGCAGAAAGACGTCGTACAGAATGGCGCACCAACAGACTGCGTTGTCGTCAATATCTTTCACATCACTTGCAGCGCCATCTGTTGTTGAAAATTGTAACTGCTGTAATTTCGAAAGTTTGTCCGCCTGAAAATGTACTGTTGTCCCAAGCATATTGCAACAAACGGTGTATTTCTATCGCTGCTCGTTTAGTTTGTATTGCCGTTTCAAATATACCGGTCATTTTTGAAACACCCTGTGTGTGTGTATATATATATATATATATATATATATATATATATATATATATATATATATATACACACACTCCTGGAAATGGAAAAAAGAACACATTGACACCGGTGTGTCAGACCCACCATACTTGCTCCGGACACTGCGAGAGGGCTGTACAAGCAATGATCACACGCACGGCACAGCGGACACACCAGGAACCGCGGTGTTGGCCGTCGAATGGCGCTAGCTGCGCAGCATTTGTGCACCGCCTCCGTCAGTGTCAGCCAGTTTGCCGTGGCATACGGAGCTCCATCACAGTCTTTAACACTGGTAGCATGCCGCGACAGCGTGGACGTGAACCGTATGTGCAGTTGACGGACTTTGAGCGAGGGCGTATAGTGGGCATGCGGGAGGCCGGGTGGATGTACCGCTGAATTGCTCAACACGTGGGGCGTGAGGTCTCCACAGTACATCGCTGTTGTCGCCAGTGGTCGGCGGAAGGTGCACGTGCCCGTCGACCTGGGACTGGACCGCAGCAACGCACGGATGCACGCCAAGACCGTAGGATCCTACGCAGTGCCATAGGGGGCCGCACCGCCACTTCCCAGCAAATTAGGGACACTGTTGCTCCTGGGGTATCGGCGAGGACCATTCGCAACCGTCTCCATGAAGCTGGGCTACGGTCCCGCACACCGTTAGGCCGTCTTCCGCTCACGCCCCAACATCGTGCAGCCCGCCTCCAGTGGTGTCGCGACAGGCATGAATGGAGGGACGAATGGAGACGTGTCGTCTTCAGCGATGAGAGTCGCTTCTGCCTTGGTGCCAATGATGGTCGTATGCATGTTTGGCGCCGTGCAGGTGAGCGCCACAATCAGGACTGCATACGACCGAGGCACACAGGGCCAACACCCGGCATCATGGTGTGGGGAGCGATCTCCTACACTGGCCGTACACCACTGGTGATCGTCGAGGGGACACTGAATAGTGCACGGTACATCCAAACCGTCATCGAACCCATCGTTCTACCATTCCTAGACCGGCAAGGGAACTTGCTGTTCCAACAGGACAATGCACGTCCGCATGTATCCCGTGCCACCCAACGTGCTCTAGAAGGTGTAAGTCAACTACCCTGGCCAGCAAGATCTCCGGATCTGTCCCCCATTGAGCATGTTTGGGACTGGATGAAGCGTCGTCTCACGCGGTCTGCACATCCAGCACGAACGCTGGTCCAACTGAGGCGCCAGGTGGAAATGGCATGGCAAGCCGTTCCACAGGACTACATCCAGCATCTCTACGATCGTCTCCATGGGAGAATAGCAGCCTGCATTGCTGCGAAAGGTGGATATACACTGTACTAGTGCCGACATTGTGCATGCTCTGTTGCCTGTGTCTATGTGCCTGTGGTTCTGTCAGTGTGATCATGTGATGTATCTGACCCCAGGAATGTGTCAATAAAGTTTCCCCTTCCTGGGACAATGAATTCACGGTGTTCTTATTTCAATTTCCAGGAGTATATATATGTGTGTGTGTGTGTGTGTGTGTGTGTGTGTGTGTGTGTGTGTGTGTGTGTGTGTGTGTGTGTGTGCGTGTTTGAGGCAGCAATAGAGCCATCACTGGGAGTCACTAACAATGTTTAATGATTGATGAATTTCTTTATTGCCTGCATCAATTTAGAATTGTCTGTGGATGTTTTAAACAAATGTTGCCATGCATGTGCAGTTACATGTACATGTATTGGTGCCAGCATTGTGTGTCCTTGTTTAGGTTGAAGTACTTGGCCTCATACACAGTTGACAGATACTGGTTCTCAATATTTTGTAATTATATATTCTTAGGAAGGTATATTAGAGGTTTGCATTTTGTTAATTTAATTTCTTCAGTTTTCTTCTCTTCATTGAACTTACAGCATTACCAGCTCCAGCCTGGATGTTTAACTGGTTTAGTTAATGCACCATGGTGGCAACTAGCATGTTTTCTTTGGTTCATCTCCTGTATGCTGCACTGCCTGCACTTCTTAAGGTAGTGTGGCCAAGTCTTTGGCATTTAAAGCACCTCAGTGGATTTGGGATAAAAGGCCTTAAGATACTCTTGTAAAACAAACATACTGAAAGATAAAAAAGATAGCAGTTTCCTATAGCATATCACCTACCTTTTTTTTTATCACATTGCAAACCTCTGTGATTCCCATCCTTTTTTGCAGTTTTATTGTGCCTATGTCCATTATAAAGGCTGAGTCACATAAGGCATAACATCGCTTGTAGTCTGTGAACAGTTCAAAATGTTGAAACAAGTTAACAGTCCAAGATACTGAAACAAGGTCTTTGCCAAATAATAGAAGCAGAGGAGCATATAATTTTGTTGTATTTTTAATCCTCCTTACTCTACACACTAGGTAAATGACACACTTCAATACAGCATCAGGATCATTCTCCACCACAGACCTCACAATGTGCTCACCTGTCATTGCAGATACAGCTTTATTGTAAGTAATGAATGACTCACTATCCGATGACCACTTCCCTATCTTAATCCACCTTGAAAATTAACTGTATCTGAACAATAGCCACAAAATGAGTACTCAGTAAAACCAATAAAAAATTGTGGCTGTGCTTAGTGTAAATTTAGCAAATTTTCAGCAGTGAATGAAAGATAGGAAAATAAAGTCATGAAACAGCAGTCATCAGTTGAAACAGCAGTCTGCATTTGTGCTGACGAAGACATACATGATTAACAGCACAGTGGTTAAGACACTGAATTTGCACCTGGAAGGATTGATTGATTGATTGGTCCATTTAATCATTTTTGTACCTAGTTTCAAGCTGATTTTGGACAAGTCAATTGTTGTGAAGCTTAAATCTCTCTCCAGCTGTTGAGATTTCGATTTTATTGGTTCCCCAAATCACTTAAGGCAAATATTGGGACAGTTCCTTTGAAAAGGAAACAACTAAGATTCCGACCTCCTTGTTGATTTTTGGCTTGTGGTTTGACTCTAATGACTTAATTGTCAACAGAAAATTAACCCCAGATTACTAAAACCTCATAAAATTTATGATTGCAGTTTGTACCCATTAGCAGTTCCTGCCAATCTTGTATCATCAGTATAGGATGTAAAACAGGACATTTTGTAATTAGTCTGTATGTGACATATGGCTGCAGACCTTATAATTTTAATTAACTAATGCATAAACTATAAATTATGACATTCTTTGAATAACATATTAAGTAGAAAAATTTACAATGGTTTAGTAACAATGTAACAATCCCCACCCCTGTTAGTGTTCTAGGGTTAAACTCTAATATTCCTTCCTTCCACTCTTTTGGTTAAGTATATATAATAAAAAATATTGAGAACCAGTACCTGTCCTCAAGTGTTTTCTGTTCCTGCCAAGTTTTCCACCTATTAGTTGAGAATTATGTCTGTGCTTTTATTACATGTGGCAAATTGACATCATTTGTCTGTGCTATTTTACATAATCCAGAATCACTTTACAACACAATACACACAGCTGCAAACATTTATTTCATTTAGTGTGTACTAGGAGCAACAAAATCATGATAATGTTGTATAAAATATTTATTTATCTCTAACAGAAAAAGGTGTGGAGTACGAGTTCCGAGTAGCTGGTCAGAACAAAATTGGTTTTGGTCAAGAAACCATAAAATACATGCTGACACCAGAGGGCCCTCCAAGTGGGCCCCCGAGTAACATCTCGCATCATTTCCAAACACCAGATGTTCTCTGTGTCACTTGGGGGCCTCCACTTCGGGAACACCGCAATGGACAGATAGTCCGTTATGATGTTCAGTTCCATAAGAAAGTAGATTACTCTACAGTGATTGATCGTAGTACAAATACGACAAAGGTCAGTACCAAGATCTTTTGTTAGTTTCTTTTTCTAAGCAGTCTAAAATGTGATGTTGTTAGAACCCTTTGCATGAAAGGTATGAAAAGAGAAATTAATAATTATCAGTTTCTGTATTAGCATCTCGCTCTAAAGTTTTAAAAGTAATAAATTACTCAAGAATGCTTGAGCATATCTGCCAAACTAAGATTCCAAGTCAGTAATATCTTGTATTCCAGCATGGCATCTCCATAAAATATACCGTTTACTGAATTAAAATGATCGAAAATTCATGATAAAAACAGTAGATAATCTTTTTGTAGATCAATATTGATCAGAAGTTGAATTGGAAAAATGTTTAATCACTTTAAATGCTTGAATTTAACCACTGCTGCTTTGTGTGTTGGTACTGATTTTGCCAATAAATGTTTTAGAAAGTTAACTAGCACATTGTCTTTATGGCAAAATGATTATACATGTAAGTATGAAGTATTTATTGAATAAACATTATGAGAAGCATTCATGTGAATTTTCCAGTCAAAATGGTTTATGATAAGCATGTTCCTGGGGAAATTCTTCTGACAGGCAGTGCAGTGTAGTAAATAGACTTGTGGTTGAAATAGATATTTGCATGGGTGTGAAAGAACACTCATTTAATATTCTCTATCAAAACAACAAGCTTTACTTGGAGAAGGATGAACTTCTTATATCTAACTGAGCATACTCATTGTGCTTAACAGAACATCTCTTAGGAATTACAGATGTTGAAAGTTACATGTTTTTGATTACAAGCTACTATAATATTATTGTGAAACCAACAAAATAACAGTAAGAATGGGTATATATAAAAAATTATAGTTCAGTCCCAGGCCCTATTTGTTGGAAAATGTTGTTTTCAACAGCAGTAAGAATCAGTTAAAGTGGGTTGTAATAAGGATATAGAAACTTCTGTGAAGAATCATTGTTTATGGAGATCTTAATAATTTATGTTATGGATTCTTCTGCTGCTGCTTGACAGAATAATTTAATATTTATCAGAGGGAAACCTAAACTGTGGTCTGTGGTGCAAAACAGCCAGTTAGAGCTGTAACTAATATAGATGTTTATTTAGTCAATTTCATTACCGAATATTAGTTGGCACCATACATATATGTACCCACATTATTTATCACTATTTTGGATGGATGTTTTACTTGGCAAACATTGGTTGGTTTGAGAATGGGCATAGCCTGAAACCGGTCACCGACTAAATAAACATCCATTTTAGTTGCAGCCCTGGCTGTCTCTTTTGCATCACAATCTAAAATGAGTTGCTGACCCACATTACCCAGCACACAGGAGTTATAAAAACTGTGGGTGTTGTACAATACAATACTGTAGAACATCAACAGTTTGTGTATTTCATTGACACATTTTAATAATTATATTCTGGTAGATGGTAATGATTGGGGACTCATAGATTCCAGTTATGGATAATGTCCTATACTGACATGCAAATCAGGGTTGAAGTGCACAGTACAATGACCGCTGACAACTCGTTTTTAGACCCAGCTATCAGGTCCTACGAAGGTAAGGCCATTCCATCTCCAATAGCGATGCTGTTAGTAAAACACTGTGATGTTCACAGCAATCCTCAAAATTATGATGGCTTTATTTTTAAGTTAAATTCAGTGATTTGTATGTGCAAATGATTATTATAAATAGATCACCTTATTTTTGAATGTATGGTTTGGGATAGTATGAAGTAATAAAATATTCTTGGGTTTCCTGCTGCATCAAGTGGCTAAACTACCATGAGCATTTACTGAGTACTCTTTTGGCCTTTGTCAAGTGGTAACTGACTGCCATTCCACCGATGGCTGTGCTGCTGGATGTAATTTCACTGGCACTCATTATAGGAGTTGGACAGAAATCTGGAAACAACAAGAGAAATTGCATGCTTGAACATAAGTGCAAATGTTAGCCAAGTCTGCAGGTTGTGCTGTTGTATTTGATCACAGATGGCACATGGCGAACATCAGTCATGGTCGGAACAGTGTTCTGTGTAGCTGTGAATGCATTATGTCAAAGCTACATGAATTCGAAGTGGACAAATTGTTGGTGCTTGTATGGTGGTTGTTGTAACCAAGGTAGCCAAAGTGTTTGATGTTTCAATCGGCATTGTATCAAAGATTTATACCACGCACAAGAAAAGCATAAAAACATCATCACCTAAGTCACAGCACAAATAAAAAGTTTGTGTAGGGTGATCATGACCGACGGTTATTGAAGAGGATTGTGATGAAAAATAAAGAGGACAGCAGCTCGAAAAGTCACTGCAGAACTATTGCACATGTGAACTTTTGTCAGCAACATCAAGGAAGCTCCATAAGCAAGGAATTGCTGAGCGAGCTGGAATTTCAAAGCCAAAGTCATAAAAACTGGACTATGAAACAATGGAAGAAATCCATTTTCTTCGGATCAGTCTTGTTTCACACTGTTTCCAACTCCTGGCTGAGTTTACATCCCGAGAGTGAAACATTGTGGGTGTTCAGTGATGAGTTGGGCAGCTGCATTGTGGTATTTAATAGGCCCCTTATTTACTTTGCAGGGTCAAATTACTGCTGAGGATTATGTGACCATTTTTGATGGTTAGTTCGATCCCATGATACAATGTTTCTTCCCCAGTGGTGATGCTGTGATTCAAGGTGACAGGGCCCTGTTCATAGAGCTCACATTGTCCAGGACTGGTTTTGTGAGCAGAGGTATGAATTACTGCATCTCCTCTGTCCATCACAGCCAGTGGTTCCCAATATTATTTAACCTTTGTGCTCTACTTTGGAGAAAAAGATGCATGATTGCTGTCCACCTCCATCATCATTACCTGAACTTATCACTATTTTGCAGGAAGAATGGTATAGGACTGCCTTGAAAACCATGCAGGATCTATATTTATCTATTCTGAGACAATAGGAAACTGTTTTGAATGGAAACGGGTTTCATATACCATATTAGACGCAGTAATGTCTTGTGTTTTTGGTGTTTCTGTATTGTTGCCCACCCCTGCACCTCCAGTGTACAATGTGCCCACTTCAGCCTCCTGCCAGCTGGAGATTATACACTGTACTAAGTTGCAGTGTGCTGTCCTTATTGAGGGTGTTTTCTGAAGTTTTAATTTCAACAGCTTCTTGCACGCTATACCAGGAATGGTTCATTGTAGTAATGACTCAGATGACTAGTTTTTGAAGCACATTCTATCAAGGACGGGCAGAACACCTTGCATGTTCTATGTGGCACTGTGCTGCAGTGTGAACTGTTTACCCGAAGTTGTAGCAGCCACACTCACATAGTATATTATATACGCCAAGCAGTCTGATTGCTATACTATCCCTCTCAGGGCTCATGTATTGTCTTATTGGGAGCCTAAAGACTGTTTTGAGGTTGTGTATATTTAGGAGCTGTCTAATCTTTCCCTTCACTAAATTATAAAACAGCAGGAAACCAAATGCATTGCTGTGAAAATCTTTTGTTTGCACACTGCTCACGAAACAGGCTGAGAGACCTGGTGGTGATTGTAGCCATTTTCCCAGAGGACTTTTTATAAATATTTCAGTTCTTATGTCATATTTTCAGCGTCTTACACAATACAAGGTGTGATTCAGAAGTTTCAAGACTGATTCATTTCTGAGTAGGGGAGCCGGTTCCGCTGGGTGGGGGAAGTAGTGGGGGTCTCGGGGGAATGAACTGACACTGCAGCAGTTGCCTCTGGAACCCTGGAGAGTGCGCATCACTTGCAGTGTGAGTGCGTGTCATTGACCTCAGTCGAAAAAGTGGGAGAGGTGAAAATGGAGTAGCACTTGGAGCAGCATTATGCGATTAAGTTTTGTGTGCAACTGAACAAAACTGCCACGGAGACTCTCGGTATGTTTCAAGCAGCCTTTAAGGAAGAAGCCATGTCCTGTGCAATGGTTTTCATGTGGCACAAATGTTTCAAAGATGGCCACAGGAATGTTGAAGATGACAACCGCTCTGGGAGGCCATCATCAAGCTGAACGGATCAAAATGTGGAGAGAGTGCGGGAACTTTTAAACAATGACCGTCGTCTTAGTACTAGATTTATTGCCGATGAACTGGGACTCAGTCAGAGTATGGTGTGGAGGATTGTGATGGAGAATTTGATGATGCAAAAAGTGTGTGCCAAACTGGTGTCAAAAGTTATGTTGGTGGATCAGAAGAAACAGCGCATGACTGTTTGCCAGGAAATGCTCCAACGGTTGAACGTTGATCCGAACCTTCTGGAGAAAGTGGTTACTGGTGATGAGACCTGGGTCTACACGTACGATCCTAAGTCGAAGTGTCAAAGCTCAGAGTGGCACACTGCTTCCTCGCCGAAGCCCAAGAAAGCTCACATGAGCAAGTCGTGTGTGAAGTACATGCTGATTTTTTTTTTTTTTATGGTGAATTAGTGATTCACAAGGAGTTCGTTGCTTGTGGACAGACTGTCACAGGTGACTTTCACACTGGAGTGCTCTGCTGCTTGAGGGATTGAGTTCTCCGCATCCGCCCAGCGATCAAGGGCAATTGGATTCTCTGCCACGACTACGTGCCCGCTCACACGTCACACGCCCACTCACACATCACACGTCACCACTGAAGTTTTGGTCAAGTTCAACATGAAAACACTGCGGCAGCCACGCTACAGCCCCGACTTGGCTCCAAGTGACTTTTTCCTCTTCCCCCATATCAAGACAGGCCTAAAAGGAAAGTGATTCGACTCCTTCGATGCCATCCAGCAGGCTTCGATGAGAGCCCTTGACAGCGTGACGCCCGAGGTCTTCCAGAAGGGCTACGAACAGTGGAAGACACACTGGCAGTGCTGTGTTGATGCTGAAGGATCATATTTTGAAGAATTTTAGTCCGCTGTGCTTAAATGTCCAATAAATTTCTAGTTATGAGTTAAGTCGTGAAACTTTTGAATCACACCCTGTATTTGTGTGATACACTAGAATCTTCAGAAGACTATGCTTCTATGCCAGATTTTGGTGGCTGAATTCATGCATATACTGGCAGGGGTAGGTTTCCTAAGTACATAATGGCTGGGACACTCACTGGTTCTTCAATGGACAAGAATGTCAATGAAGGGCAAGGCACTATCTAACTTTACCTCCATTGTGAACTTGATATAGTCATGAGTGCTCTCTTAGTTTTTCACAACCGTGGAATGCCAGATAATAAATAGGTCATTGACATGAAATAAAATCAATTAGGCATGACCATATCCTCAAATTTCTCTATTAAAAAAAAAGTTTTCTACTGGTGAAGTTAATGGGCTTCGCAATATTGTCCATCTTTTGATTGTAATACTGTCCATGAAAAGAGGTTGGACCCATTTTTTTGTAAGTTATTGGCTTTCAGGACATGCTGGTACAGCCATCTCAATAGTGGGATGTCAGTTATGATGATACGAAGGTAAGGTCAATGAAACACCCAGTCTCTGAGTGGAGAAAATCTCCGACCCAGCCAACAGTCAAACCTAGGCCCCTTCAGTTAGCATCCACTGCACTGACCTTCAGCTACTGAGGCAGGCAAGAGGAAGGACATGCCAAGACGTGCTTAAACAGTATGACATTCGTGCTGTCAAAGACTGAGAGAGAAGTCCACATAATCTTCAAGGGGAACATCCATGTATAATGAGAATAACACTGGAAACAATTTATAAATCAAATTATGAAAATTTGTCTTTTATTAAATACAGTCTTATGCCACTGTGAATCCTGTTCTCCCATAAAAGATCAAACAAAAATAAAAAGATTCAGGGTGCAAGTTCAATCCTCAGTGTCGTACATTTTATATAACAGTAAAAAGCTATTTTAAAATCATTACCAGTGTAATGAAATCGTCCATTTTCTTATAAAAAGAGCAAAACACAGGTGCTATGTTACAAAAATGCTCCAGAAATAAAGCAAAAATAATCTTAAGCAGGTTAAACAAGAAATAAAGAAAAACAGTGAGATGACTGAGGTTAAGCCATACTTATTGTGTGGATGTTATTTCTAGTAGAATATTTGTAGTTGAGTATCATTACCTACAAAACCAACTCTACTAAAATATATGAAGAGTCCTTTAGCACACTATCCACAAGTTAACTATCTTTATGTATCACTTTATGGGAAACAACTGTAGATGGGCTACTCAGGCACCTGAATGAGATGCACAGGGAGGTGCACTCCAGATAGTGTGTTGATTCAAAGTCAGCTATCCTGTGGACTAGAGTTATTGCATAATGGTTCATACAAAGTGTGGCTGAATGTGAAATGGTGATACTGGCTGAAGCTGGACACTTGACAAATATGTGAATGGGTTGTGTTGATCCCAGGCTCTGAGATTCAAGAGCACTCAGTCTTGGCAGACAGTGCTGTGAGTACAGCATTGCCTAGGTTTAACTCTGTTCAGGTGTCTCACCAAACTTTTGGGGGTTTCATAGGGTAGTGTACCATGGTTAGAGTTGTTAGAGGCCCTATTGTCATGTATGAGGTCCTGGAACGATAAAACTACATAAGGAGCTCATGCAATGGATGTAGACCACAGAATGCCCCCTCCTGTTTCTCCACCTACATTTCGCTACGTGAAATTGGCTGATTAAACAACACTTTACACTTTAAAAGCCCATCTACTTTACTGCTGTTTTTTTTATTAATAGTACATTACATAGATTTAGGATTGAGAGATTGGTTGGAGGGATTAGAATGGATTTAAATAAAATTAAATAGGTTATACAAAAGTATCTAGCTACTGAACATGCTCTTCAGCATGACTGAGGGGACCTGAGAGCCTGCTACACCTCTGGGGCTGTTTGGATCCTCCACCTGATACTAATTTGCCTGAACTCCAGAGATGGGAAGTTGCCCTTCAGCATGTGAATATGCAGCTACGGTACAGGTGTCATGGATAATCAGAACAGAACTATGAGTAACTGGAAACAGACTTAGGCCAGAATTTATGCAAGAGGAGCAGATGTTTGCAACAGATTCAAAGAATTGTAAAATTTCCAATAGTTCTGAAATGGAACTTAAATGCCAGTTAATGGTAATATAAATAGAATTGAATTTCTTTCGACATTTTTATCATTATAAGACATTTCAATAGTTTGGCTTCAATAACATAATTTATGTTATGATAGTATCATAATTTATGTTTGTAATATTCATTGCTTCTTTGTTTACAGGCTGTGTTCATTAATCTGGATGAAAATACAGATTATGTCTACCACATCAGAGCCCATACCAGCCAGGGGCCAGGACCGTACAGTGAAAAGGTGACAGTACACACCGAGAGGGACATTGTGCGTGCCCCAATGAGTGTGCAGGCCGTGGCTACTTCTGACCAGAGTGTGGAAGTTTGGTGGGAAGGTGTTCCAAATCGTGGCAAAGTTATAGGTTACCAGGTAAAACTGCAGCAAATTTATAACCTCAGAAATGTGTTGTATTATTTTCTAGATGAATTTTTGGTTGTGTTAGAGTTCAGTCTTTCTGTTTCTGTTTTTAAATGATAGTTTGTTATTCTGTCTACTTAATTTACAAGTGAAAAAAAGCATTTTATATTATTATTATTATTATTATTATTATTATTATTATTATTATTATTAAAGGATTAATCAGTACAAAGATTAATTAATAACAACATTATCACTGTATCATTTGCCTTCATTATAGATCTTACTTCATCATTAGTTTTCCTTTCGATTCTTGATATTCTGGCACACCTATGCAAATAATCCATTTCCTTTTGAGATCCGCATTTAAGGTCCATAGTTCTGATCCATAGCATAGCACTGATTCAACCATTCTCTTACCTACTCTTCCCTTATCGTTGTTGAAAATATTCTTATATTTTATATTCTTGTCATATTTCTCACTGCAACATAAATATTTACAGCACATCAGCTTTTGTGACATCTGGTATGCTTCATTACCACTATAACAGCAGCATAAAAATCTACTTTGTTGCAAACTTAAATTGTGAGTAAAAACACATCAGTTTGCTGTTAATTACTAGACTCCTCATTGAAATAGTGTGTTACGTTTATCCTTGTGTGACTGCAGCACATCATGAGATTATACAGTACACAGATTCAATAGGAATGTTTACTATGTACTTCAGTCAAGATGGTTGTATGACATCTGGCTACAGCTAAAAGACTTAAGACTGTCAGTGTCCACTCTTTCACTTACACTGTCTGTAACATTTTGAACAGTTTTCAAATGTGACATTTCTCACTGCTTATTAAAACAGTAAGTTCAAAACATCATAAAGTCATAGAACTAAAACAGGAATATTGGCACACAGGGGCTATCAATTATTCAGCATATGGTGATTTCAGACTAGCAAAATTCCTGTAAAATATTACATAATTTTGATTTAAATCTGGCAGCAATGCAGTTCAGGCACCATTCCTTGAGATGTTTACACTTGGATTCCATGGGTGAGCTACATCACTTATAGTAAGGACTGAACAGTTACAACTTTCTGTCTTGCAATGCATATCATTTGATTTTAGGAGAGTGGGAACAAAATGGTGAATCATGTTATGTATTGGCACACACTGTTTAAGATCTCTTGATCTATTAAATGCTACAGAGCAGTATTTACTAGAATGAATTATTTCCGTCATTGAATTTAATGGAGAAAGCATTATATTATGTGGCCTTTCTGTGATTTATTACCTCAACCCATAAACTGTTAATGCATTGAATTTGGCACCTCTCTGCCATCAAAAAGTCCTTTCATTTTTTGGATGAAAGTGCTCTTCTTCATAAAACAGACTTGAAACAAGTGAAACAATGGAAAATCCAGGCTTAAATGTAACAATATTGTGAAAAAGGGTAGTTGCTACTCACCATATAGCGAAGATGCTGAATTGAAGATAAGCACAACAAAAAGACTGTCACAAAGTGAGCTTTCAGCCAACAAGACCTTCATCGGAAATTGACAACATACACACCAATGAGTGCACGCGCGTGCGCACACACACACACACACACACACACACACACACACACACACACACACACAAATGATTTGAAGTGGAATGATCATATAAAATTAATTGTTGGTAATGTGGGTGCCAGGTTGAGATTCATTGGGAGAGTCCTTAGAAAATGTAGTCCATCAACAAAGGAGGTGGCTTACAAAACACTCATTCGGCCTATACTTGAGTATTGCTCATCAGTGTGGGATCCGTACCAGGTCGGGTTGACAGAGGAGATAGAGAAGATCCAAAGAAGAGCAGCGCGTTTCATCACAGGGTTATTTGGCAAGCGTGACAGCATTGCGGAGATGTTTAGCGAGCTCAAGTAGCAGACTCTGCAAGAGAGGCACTCTGCACCGCGGTGTAGCTTGCTGTCCAGGTTTCGAGAGGGTGCGTTTCTGGATGAGGTATTGAATATATTGCAGTTGTTCTACACGCGAACCATACGCGACTGAAACAGGAAAGGGAGGTAATGACAGTGGCACGTAAAGTGCCCTCCGCCACACACCGTTGGGTGGCTTGCGGAGTATAAATGTAGATGTAGATGTAGACACACACACACACACACACACACACACACACACACACACACACACACACATGGCCACAGTCTCTGCCTGCTGAGGCCAGACTATGAGCAGCAGTGCGTGATGGGAGAGGCAGCTGGGTGATGGGGATAGGGAGAAGGCTGGGGTGGGGAGGGGGAGGGATAGCAGGGTAGGGGTGGGAGACAGTAAAATGCTTCTTGTGTGAGCTTACAGGGGCGAAGGGAAGAGAGGGTATGGCAGGTAGGCGTAGTCGGGAGGTTTGACAGAGCACAGCAGGAGCGGGGGGGGGGGGGGGTGGCGAAAAGGAGAGAAGTAAAAAGACTGTGTGTGTGTGTGTGTGTTGGTGGAATAGAGCTGTGTAGTGCTGGAATGCAAACAGGGGAAGGGCTGTATGGGTAAGGTCAATGACCGATCATGATAGAGCCCAGGAGGGTTGCAGGAATGTAGGATGTATTGGAGAGTGTTCCCATCTTCGCAGTTCAGAAAAGCTGGTGTTGATGAGAAGGATCTAGATGGAATAGGATAGGAAGCAGTCATTGAAATTAAGAACGTCATGTTAGGCAGCGTGCTGAGCAGTGGGGTGGTCCAGCTGTTTCTTGGCCAGTTTGTCGGTGGTCATTCAAGCGGACAGGCAGCTTGTTAGTTGTCATGCCCACATAGAATGCAGCTCAGTGGTTCCAACTTAGCTTTTAGATCACATGACTGTTTTCACATGTAGCCCTGCCTTTGATGGGATAGATTATGCTTGTGACTGGACTGGAATAGATAGTGGTGGGAGGATTTGTGGGATGGGTCTTGCATGTAAGTCTTATTACAGGGATATGAGCCATGAAATGAGGATTTGGGAGCAGGGGTTATGTAGGGATGGACGAGGATGTTGTAAAGGTGCAGTGGGTGGCAGAATACCACTGTGGGAGGGGTGGAAGCACTGTGGGCAAGACATTTCTCATTTCAGGGCACAATGAGAGGTAGTCAAAACCCTGGCGGAGAATGTGATACTGAATCACAAGCGGAATGGTCATCTGTGGACGGAAGGTGAGACTTTGGGAGGTGGTGGGCGACTGGAAAGATAAGGCACAGGGTAATTACAGTCATGCCCTGAAATGAGAAATGTCCCATCCACTATCATTCCCACCCCTCCCGCAGTGGTATTCCACCACCCACTGAACCTACACAATATCCTCACCCGTCCCCATACAACCCCTGCTCCCAGCTCCTTGCCTCATAGCTGATATCCTTGTAATAGACCCAGATGCAAGACCTGTCCCATACATATTCCCACCACCACCTATTCCAGTCCGGTCACAAGCATCACCTATCCGATCAAAAGCAGGGCTTCTTGTGAATATGACATTCTTCATTTCAATGACTAGCTCACAGCCTGTGCTGGCTGGATCTTCCCACCAACACCAGCTTTTCTCAACTGTGCAGGTGGGAATTCTCCATGCAAAATATCCTACATTCCTGTAACCCTCCTGGCCTCAATCTTGGTTAGTCATTGTCCTTACCCTTCTAGCCCATTCCCTGTTCCCATTCCAGCACTACACAGCCCTCTGTTCCACCAATGCACCCGTATACATTTTACTTCCCTCCTTTTCCGCTATCCTTCCCTTCCTGCACTGTGTCTAACCTCCCGACTGCACCTAGTCGCCCTACTCCCTCTCCACCCCACTTTCACAAGCAGCACTTTACTGTCTCCCTCCCCTACCATGCTATGCCTCTCCCTTGCCCCACCACCTGGTTGCCTCTCCCATCATGAGCTACTGTTCGCAGCCTGTCCTCAGCAGCCAGAGGCTATGGTCAGTGGTCATGTGTGTGAGTTGCATTTGTGTGTGTGTGTGTGTGTGTGTGTGTGTGTGCGTGTGTCTGTGTATTTGTGTGTGTGTGTGTTGTCTATTACTGACAAAGGGCTTGTTGGGTAAAAGCTCACTTAGTGGCAGTCTTTTTATTGTGCCTATCTGCTACTCAGCATCTCTGCTATATGGTGAGTGGAACTACCCTTTTCATAATATTATTACTTGAACCAAATGGTTTGGCAGAATAGGCATGAATTAAACAAATGGCCAGCTAGAGTCATGTTTTGTATTCATGATTGTTCATGGAATGACCAACCGAGGCAGTTTCCAGTAGAACAGACTTTCCCAGAATCTAGGATAATATTTATTGTGTTTCAAGGAGAAACAGAAGAAAATAGCAGTTTATATCTCATCATCATATCATAAACACCACAACAGTACCAGGAAAGCATTTCAAATGCATATGATTACTTGAAAAATTCAGGATACAATAATGGCAATATTATGAAAAGGAAAGATTGCTACTCACCATACAGTGAAGATGTTGACAGACACAACAAAAAGACTACTAAATATGTAAGCTTTTGGCCAGAAGGCCTTAGTCTGGAATAGAGAACATACACACACATTCACACAAAAGCATCTCACACACATGACAACTGGTCTGGCCCCATTGTTTGCCTGAATGTGTGCATGTATGTTTCTATTTTGGATGAAGGCCTTCTGGCCAAAAGCTTATGTGTTTAGTAGTCTTTTTGTTCTGTCTGTCTGTGATTCAGCATGTGCTTTACATGGTGAGAAGCAATCTTTCCTTTACATAATATTGCCATTTGGTCACTGGGTCACAAATAGTAATATAACGTACTTATTTTTTTAGAAACCTCTACATCTTTACTCTGCAAACAATTGTGAACTGCATGGCAGGGGGTACATACCATTGCACCAGCTATTATTTTTTCTTCCCATTCCATTCTCTTATGGAGAACAGTTATTTTAAATGCCTTGTGTGTGCTACAGTTCATCCTCATGATCCCTATGTGAGCGATATGTAGGGGATTGTAGTATATTCCTAGAGTCAAAACTTGAAGCCGGTTCTTGAAATTTTGTAAGTAGTCTTTCTTGGGATGATTCATATCTGTCTTCAAGAGACTACCAGCTCAGTTTCTTTGGTATCTTTGTGATACTCTCCCACAGCTTTAACAAACCTGTGATCATATTGAGAAAAATGGGAGTGAGCTATTTTATTAGCATGTGTAGGCACTAAACCTCAATTTCTTTCTCTTATTTTCAGAAATCTTATGAGTAGCTCTTTTGCCTTTGGTTTATATGTGATTGTGTATATATCTAAGGTAATAATGTATTGTCAATGTGGATTTTTCATTTTTCAGATATTTTATACAATGACTGCTGTTGAAGACCTTGATGAGTGGCAGCAAAAGAAAGTAGGCCTTACAGAGTCAGCTGACTTAGTTAATCTTGAGAAATATGCTCAGTATGCAATTGCAGTTGCAGCACGAACAAAGACGGGACTTGGTCGCCTGTCAGAAAAAGTTACAGTAAAAGTAAAACCTGAAGATGTTCCTCTTAATTTAAGAGCACAAGATGTAAGCACTCACAGCTTTAAACTATCATGGTCACCACCAATTCGGCTAAATCCAATCAACTATAAGGTAACTACTGCAGATTTCTTTTTTACACACATTACAAACAAAAACAGTAGAAATGTCACACCATAACTGTTTATTATTCAGTATAATGAAGACAATTTTAAGTCAAATATGACTTCTGATAGTTAAATGACAGGAAGGAATAATTAATTTCTTGAATTCTTTTGTAGATATCATATGATGCACTAAAAAATTTTATGGACTCACAAGGAATGACACAGACCCAAATAATTCCTCGGCAGGAAATCCTCTTGAAGCCCCATATACGTTCTTATACTCTGAGTGATTTGTCACCATTCACTACTTACAGCGTCAATGTCAGTGCTATTCCATCAGATCATCAGTACCGTCCACCTACTAAGATCTCTGTAACAACACAAATGGCAGGTGAGTTATTAATTTTGTATTTATGATGCAAGTATTTACAAAATTTTCATTATATGATGTAATGAGTAAATCATTATATTTGTGTCCCGATTTAGTGTTATCTGATAGTCACACAGCATATTCATTTATTTATTTTTATTTTTTTCCCCTGTACCATGATGCTAGTGCGTTGTGATTTTTAGAATAGTACAAGTCAGCTGAAGACCACCTTCAAGCTATTAAGTTAGCTGTACAGTTTTCCAATACCTCCATCAGTTCACAATTTTCTTTCCTCTTTTGTGCTGTCATTTTGTTTTCTGCATTCTCAGAACTGTTTTGTCTTGAAAACCCTCCCATGTCTCGATTTTAGTTTTACGGTATACTTTATTCTGTATTTAGTTTCTTTCAAATTTAAGCCAAATTGTTCTACACCTTCATATATGTCTGTAAACCCGGGTTTGCGGTTTAATTTTTCAAACTGTTTTGCAGTGCGGATGGATATGTGTGTGTGTGTGCGCGAGTGTATACCTTTCCCTTTTTCCCCCTAAGGTAAGTCTTTCCGCTCCCGGGGTTGGAATGACTCCTTACCCTCTCCCGTAAAACCCACATCCTTTCGTCTTTCCCTCTCCTTCCCTCTTTCCTGATGAAGCAACCGTGGGTTGCGAAAGCTTGAATTATGTGTGTGTGTGTTTGTGTTTGTTAGTGTCTCTATCAACATACCAACACTTTCGTTTGCTAAGTTACATCATCTTTGTTTATAATAGAGGGAAACATTCCACGTAGGAAAAATATATCTAAAAACAAAGATGATGTGACTTACCAAATGAAAGTGCCGGCAGGTCGAAAGACACACAAACAAACACAAACATACACACAAAATTCAAGCTTTCGCAACAAACTGTTGCCTCATCAGGAAAGAGGGAAGGAGAGGGAAAGACGAAAGGATGTGGGTTTTAAGAGAGAGGGTAAGGAGTCATTCCAATCCCGGGAGCGGAAAGACTTACCTTAGGGGGAAAAAAGGACAGGTATACACTCGCACACACACACATATCCATCCACACATATACAGACACATGCAGACATATTTAAAGACAAAGAGTTTGGGCAGAGATGTCAGTCGAGGCAGAAGTGCAGAGGCAAAGATGTTGTTGAATGACAGGTGAGGTATGAGTGGCGGCAACTTGAAATTAGCGGAGATTGAGGCCTGGTGGATAACGGGAAGAGAGGATATATTGAAGAGCAAGTTTCCATCTCCGGAGTTCGGATAGGTTGGTGTTAGTGGGAAGTATCCAGATAACCCGGACGGTGTAACACTGTGCCAAGATGTGCTGGCCATGCACCAAGGCATGTTTAGCCACAGGGTGATCCTCATTACCAACAAACACTGTCTGCCTGTGTCCATTCATGCGAATGGACAGTTTGTTGCTGGTCATTCCCACATAGAATGCGTCACAGTGTAGGCAGGTCAGTTGGTAGATCACGTGGGTGCTTTCACACGTGGCTCTGCCTTTGATCGTGTACACCTTCCGGGTTACAGGACTGGAGTAGGTGGTGGTGGGAGGGTGCATGGGACAGGTTTTACACCGGGGGCGGTTACAAGGGTAGGAGCCAGAGGGTAGGGAAGGTGGTTTGGGGATTTCATAGGGATGAACTAAGAGGTTACGAAGGTTAGGTGGACGGCGGAAAGACACTCTTGGTGGAGTGGGGAGGATTTCATGAAGGATGGATCTCATTTCAGGGCAGGAATGACAAGGTACTAGTGTCATCTGCAAAAAGAACTAATTCTGATTGTTGTATATTAGACAGAAGGTCATTTTCAGATATGAGAAAGAGTTGTGGATTTGATTTCTCCCCATTCAGAGAATCTCTCTTTATTACATTGGTTGAATTACTAAGTACAACTTCCTGCATTCTTTGGTTAGATATGACATTATCCATTTGTTGGCTATATCGTGGTATTCAGTACTAAGTATATTTGTCATTGACGATTTACAGTAGAATGGATTTGGACATTAAATATACAATTAACAAAAATTTTTACAGTGAAGTTTTTACAGTTTGATAGGAATATCCTTAAATACTGTCAATCATGTTTACCTCAAAACGTTTGACTATCTCATAAAACAGGTGTTTGAGTAACCATTCATATTCTTAACATTGTAGGGCAATGTCCAAGCAGATACTGGAAATTTATTAAAACCTTCTGTGGTGCTCAGATAGGCACAGGATGTCTTGTCCTTCCAGAGCTCTTTGCCAAACAGACACACAGTTCTTCTAGCTTATTACACAAACCTCTCATATCCTGATAAAACAAGCGAATCTTACTTTTCTGTGCATTTTTAAGCATTGTGTGGGGCTCTTCTGTTATTTTAATTCCTTTCTTGCTTTGTGCATTTCCTTTGGGAATTTTACTCCTGGTCTTCTCTAGTTCATCTCAGTACTTATTGACTCCTTCTTTATCTCTCTTATCTCGGTTTACTGGTGAATGTGAGTTGATTATGATATAAGATAAGACTAATTAGAACATTTAAACCTCATCATCATCAGTTTGTTGTTTATTGGTTTTAGTTCCTTTACTGATTGGAGCATCCTCTTATTGACTGCAAAGGCTTTTCCCAGGAGCAGAGCTCCTTTGCATATTTTGTCATCTGTTTTGCTATTGAATGGTTGTAGTTATCAAAATCTGTAGTGTTGCCATCCATTCTGCGGAGCTCTTGGATTCCTAATATCAGGATCTTTTGTTCATCCCGTGTCTTTTCTGTCTAAAGTTTGCCAGAGGTCTCTGACTCCCTCTGTTTTTGTGGTGGGCAAAACTCCTCAGAATCTGATAAATGTGGTTGTGGTAATATGATGGGTACCAGTGGATTGGTTACCACCAGGGACACTAATAATATTCCAGTCACAATTTATGTATGTGTTAGGTTTATAAGTCCAGTTTTGCGGGGAGAGTAGAACTGGAGTGAATAGTTCCAGCACTTTGTTTGTAGCTGCATCAAATGCATGAACAGATGCTGATCTTTTGCTGCTTGCTCCAAGCAGACACTGAGAGGGTTTCTCTGAATAATTCTTCTGTTCTCCCATTTGTGTTCTTCTGTTCTCTCTAGCATTGGAGATTAAAACTCTTCTTCCACCATTTAGGCAGTTGGGCAGGTTTTATTATTATTATTATTATTATTATTATTATTATTATTAAACTGTCAAGTCAGACATGCAAGAATTTAAACTTGATTTATAAATCAGTAGATACTTATTTATAGGTAGAAATACAAGATGAGATTAACTTGTATTATTATATCACATGTGTTCAGAGGCTTGCATTAATTCATGTAATAGCAACATATGTTATTGGAATTTTCAGTTATATGTGTGTTTTGGAAGGAGTGGAAAAACCTCCACAGTTTAAGTGAATTATTCAGTAAAAGTAAATAAATATAAAAGTTCCCTTCATGTCTGTGCAATGATGATATGAAACATTATTATATAATTAAACAATGGAAACTCCAGGTAGGAATATCAACAATGTAAGAAAAGATAGATTGCTACTTACTGTAGAGGTGACACATTAAGTGGCAGACAGGCACAGTTAAAAGACACTTACACACAAGCTTTTGCCCACATCCTCTGTCAGGAAAAGTGAAATGCACACCATTCGTTCACATAAGCAAGCACACCTCATGCACAATGCATTCTGTCCCAATCTGTCAGACTTGACGGTCAAGTTTGCATGAGGTGTGCTTGCCTGTGTGAATGAATGGTGTGTGCTTCTTTTTTTTTATTTTTCCAGACAAAGGCTGTGGCTGGAAGCTTATGTATGAGTGGCTTTTAATTGTGACTGTCTGAAACTTAATGTATTATTAAGTTAATGGCACAGTGTTCAAATTTGTGATTATAATATATCTTCAAGTGTAATAATGTGAATGAGAGATAAGACATTGTTCAGTAACTGATATTGCCTGTTAAATATCAAATTCATTATAACTTACATTTTTTGTAACATTTATGCTGATCAATTACACACCTGAACAACATCAGCTGTATTATAGATGCATAGAATAACTATAAGAAATGCCTTGCACAGTTATTAGTTGCTGTCATCCATGGCAGGCAACTCAAAATACATTGATTACCTATTAACTAAAAAGGTATATTGGTGATGGTTTGCATATGTACCCCACAGTTATTGAATATTTTCTGCTGTTCCAGCACCTCAACCCATGGTGAAACCAGATTTTTATGGAGTTGTCAATGGCCAAGAAATACAAGTAATTCTACCTCAAGCTTCAGAAGAATATGGGCCAATTAGCCATTATTATTTGATTGTGGTACCTGAAGACAAAGCAAATCAAAACAAGAATCCTGACCAGTTCCTTACTGAAGATGTAAGTGTAACTGCTCCAAGATATTGGTAATAATTAAACAGAAACAAATGTAGTCACAATTCGCATTTAATTCATTAGAAACAAGTCTGTAAAGGGAGTTTTTCTCCTGTGGACCCTACCACTATGGGTCTTCTAGCTTGTAGTACTACATGACTCTGTCTTATACTTTTTGTAATTATTAAAAATTTAGCACTCAGTAAATGGCTCTATTGATCAGTTTATGATGTTGCAAATTTCTTGATTATTTAGACCAACTCCGATTATGTGTGCATGTTTTGCCTTATTATACCTCCATTAAGTCCATGATCATGCATTTACACACTTTTCCTATCCAAATTTCATGCATACAGATTTTATTTTGACAGCTTCCTGTAAACAATGTGAATGAATTCAGGAGATTTTATTGTTAATTCTAATAAAAAAGGGTATATTTGCATAATGACATCTCATCAGATCTGAAACAGTGAACATTAAATACTGGAGAATAATGTTTCCATTAAACCAACTGAAACTTTGCTCATATGTTTAAACGTCATTACAAGAATTTTCAGACAATTGTTTGTGTAAAATGCAATGCTACAATGGGAGGGAATGTCAGCATGTGGAGAATTCTGATGTGGATAATTTTTTACATAAACAAATGATGATTAAATAACAAAATTTGTGTGTTCACATAACTGTCCAAGATATTGTTGAGAAAAGAGTCCAACCCTGTATAGTAGTACATTATCTTCAAAGGATCAAGTAGCTCCAAAATTTGAACATAACCATAAAAACATAATTCGAGAACTGATGACCCAGTCTCAATGAATGCTTCTGAAAAGCATCCTAAAGAAGACTTTTATTTTATAGTTATGATGTTAGAGCCAAAATCCCATTCAGCAGACATAGGGCAATGAATCATTCAGACATAAGGGCAATGGTGGTATTAGTGGAGTACATATATTGGAGCAGTTATGACTGCCACATTTGGGAAAAAATCTTGTTTAGTTCAAAAACCATCCTATTAATATGACTCACATATTTAGACATGTTTCAACCATATGAGACAGTCACTTTTAAATTTTATGGCACTGAGGTCTTAGTCTCACTGTGAACTGTACATTATCATATTTTAGTAAGTGGTAATACTTAAGACCATTCAGTTTCTTGAATATTAATGTGACTGTGTGGTGCCAAAGTACTTGAGTAATGTTGTTATTGGTACTTTTTATGGTTATGTACCTCAATCAGTAAATATGGAATCCTTATAGGATGACTTTGTTGTAGATCTTTCTGTCCATTAATACCTTTATTCTCAGGAACAAGTTGAGATATCATGTTGAAATTTATATCTAATACTAATGTTTATGGTCCTTGGCATTGTAAAAAATTTAAGATTGTAAGTCAATGCAGTCAAAAGATACAGCCGTTTGTGTCATATATTTTGAACTCACGAACTATGTACAGGACGACACAGAAAAACAGGAACATTTCCACTATCCATTAAAACTAGAAGTGATGAAGAAAAGAAATTGCATTCATAGTAATTGAAACCTTACAACTCATTTTTTTTTAATTATGACCTTTGGATGGCATCCTCCTGTACAAATACATTTGTTAAATCTGTTGTTGGGATTCCTCATTGACCAGTGCAACATCTCAGCTGGGATACTGTGAATTGCATCCCGAATTCTCTGTTTTAATTCATCCAGGGTTCTTGGACAAGTCCTGCAGACTTTGCTCTTGAGGTAGACCCACAAGAAAAAATCACAAATGGATAAATCTGGTGATCTATGAGGCCAGGGAGTGTTACCGAATCGTGAGATCACATGGTTGCCATTGTTTGCCGTCCAGTGTGTGATGTTGCTTCATCCTGTTGAAACCAGGCTTCTTGAACATTTGGAAAGTTGGTCAATGCAGGAGTAACAAAAGTTTGTAACATCTCCATGTAATGATCAGCTTTGACAGTTATTGTGTTTCCTTGTTCATTTGTGAAAAAATACAGTCCGATAAGCCTATGTGATGGAACACACACCATACTGTCACTTTACTAGCATGTAAAGGGCGCTCATGAATGTCATTAGGTATTGTGTTTGCCCAATAATGGTAGTTCTGTGTATTCACATAACCTGTGACATGAAAATGTGCCTCATCTGACATCCAAAACTTGTTCTGAAATTCATCATCAATGTTTATTTTTTTTATCATTTGTTGACAGAATCCGAATCGTAACCAGGAATTATTGTCCTTCAATTGTTGCACCATCTGTAGTTTGTACGGATGAAATTTTAAACCGAGATGAAGAATTCTGCGAACACTCTCCCAGGGCATTCCAACCACTGCACTTGCTTACGAAGTGAATGCCGTGGGCTCCGTAAGACAGACTTGCGTACAACATCAATGTTCATTGGAGAATGCACATTTCTTGGTCATCCTGTTGGTTTCTTCTTGAGGGCAGATCCTGTCTCTTCAAAGTTATTAGTCCAACATTTTATCGCATTTCGACAGAATGGCATCGTGATGTCCTAAATTACAAAAAGTTGAAACTCCCTCTCCGCCGCTACCAAACCATCATTGTTTTTATAAAACACTTTTATGGCTAACGCCTGCTGTTGTCCATTCCACTGATTCACGACTACTGAAATAGTGGACTGTTTACTCGCTAACTGTCACGTACCCACAGTGTTGCCATCTGCCCGTTGCTGCCACTACACATTTGAAACATTTCCATTATTCTGTGTCACCCTGTATATACATAATTTGGTTCCTATTCACTTCAGCTCCTCTATAACACTTGTCTGGTTTTCTGTGGTCATTCTTCCTTTTGGCTGACAAGGAAACTCGAGCAGTGTTGCATTTTACCTCATTTTTAATGTTTTAAAAGCTGTATTCATATTTGTCTCTACTTATAATAATGATGCTGATAATCTGTAGTTGAGTGCCCTTAAACCACCAATAATCACCCATCCTGAGTTATGAGAATGAGCATTTATTGAACACTCCAAGAGTTTAAATTTAATAATACATTCTTCTCCAAAAAATCTTTATAAAGATATACTATTTGTTTGTCATGTGCACCAAAGAATCATGTGGAGAGGAAGTTTGAGCACTGGATGAGAGCTATATATAATTATGTTCCATTACCAGTATCTTGTAAAACATTATGAAGCAAATGGGTTAGTATTGCACTAAGAATTCGTTAGTTTGGCAATAACTATGATTGTAATTATAGTATTTCTTTTGGTTTCAGCTTATATCTAACAAAGGAACAAAGCCTGAAAGAGAAAATGCGCCATACATTGCTGGAAAATTCTCCCTTCGTAGCATGCCATATACTTTTCATCTCGGAAATGGTGAAACATATGAAGGGTTTGTTAATCGGAAATTAGAACGAGGTAAACGTTATCGCATTTTTGTGAGAGCTATTGTGGACACTCCTCAAAAGGTAGGCTAGAACATTTCACAAATTAATGATTTATCATGTTGTCATGTTATATTATACATATTACTATACAATGTTACCCTTTTGCAGCACCTGTACACATCAAGCCCATTCTCTGAATATTTATCATTGGATATGCGTGAAGTGCCTCCAGGGGACCCACCGTTAAGACCAGATCCCAACATTCCTCCTGACAACTCAGATGTATCAATGAAGAGCAACACTGAAGAAGCAGGCATGGTCTGGGTCATAGGTCCTATTATCGCTGCTCTTATGCTGTCCATCTGTTTCATGTTGCTGTTTATTATTAAAAAGTGAGTAAGTCCAAGAGGTAACTTAAGGTTTAGTATGACATCTCAGTAGTAGTGAGAAAGTAGTTATTAAATTATGATTACTTGTAGCTGTAAAAAGAATATGAAAATTGTGGTATCATCACTAACATTTAATATACTAATAGTTCTCTCAACCTGGTGCACAGTGCATCCAATTCAATATACAGGGTGATTCAAAAAGAATACCACAACTTTAGGAATTTAAAACTCTGCAACGACAAAAGGCAGAGCTAAGCACTATCTGTCGGCGAATTAAGGGAGCTATAAAGTTTCATTTAGTTGTACATTTGTTCGCTTGAGGCGCTGTTGACTAGGCGTCAGCGTCAGTTGATGCTAAGATGGCGACCGCTCAACAGAAAGCTTTTTGTGTTATTGAGTACGGCAGAAGTGAATCGACGACAGTTGTTCAGCGTGCATTTCGAACGAAGTATGGTGTTAAACCTCCTGATAGGTGGTGTATTAAACATAGGTATAAACAGTTTACAGAGAATGGATGTTTGTGCAAAGGGAAAAGTTCTGGACGGCCGAGAACGAGTGATGAAAATGTAGCACGCATCCAGCAAGCATTTGTTCGCAGCCCAGGAAAGTCGACTCGCAGAGCTAGCAGAGAGCTGCAAATTCCACAATCAACTGTATGGAGAGTCCTACGAAAAAGGTTAGTTATGAAACCTAAACGTCAACTACCCGAGGTGATGGATCGGCCGCCAGGCAGCCCGTGACAGAGCACTTCATCACTGGCCTCCAAGAAGCCCTGATCTTACGCCCTGCGATTTTTTCTTATGGGGATATGTTAAGGATATGGTGTTTTGGCCACCTCTCCCAGCCACCATTGATGATTTGAAACGAGAAATAACAGCAGCTATCCAAACTGTTACGCCTGATATGCTACAGAGAGTGTGGAACGAGTAGGAGTATCGGGTTGATATTGCTCGTGTGTCTGGAGGGGGCCATATTGAACATCTCTGAACTTGTTTTTGAGTGAAAAAAACCTTTTTAAATACTCTTTGTAATGATGTATAACAGAAGGTTATATTATGTTTCTTTCATTAAATACACATTTTTAAAGTTGTGGTATTCTTTTTGAATCACCCTGTACTTGGCCACAGCTATCAAAATAATTTTGTTTTGTTAGATATTTAATAAAGGCTGCACTTTACTTCCATGTAGTCGATAATATGAAGTAAAACCAAAAAACTGTGAAGCAAGAAACAATGTGCAAGACGGTAGTGATGTAGAGAAGTGAAATTGAGATTATTTGTTTGATACTTTGATGTTGTTATCTTACTGCACTCAGCATAAGTCTGAATAAATTATTAATGATGAAATTTTTGCATACATTCCCTTTAACATAAAACCTAAAGATGCAAAATTTGTGGCATTTATACTTGTTGTAAACGATGTAATTAAGTTTTTGCAGCATGAAATACTTGTCCTTTATTTTACAGAAGCATACACGTTTTATAATATAGTGTGAAAATTTCAACTTTGCACATGTTGACTCATACATAATGTTGTACATGCTCAGAATTCCACTGTTTGCAGACGAAGGCAGCCTTGTAAGGCTCCTGACCAAGCAGCAGTAACACGGCCTCTTATGGCAGCTGATATTGGCACCAGCCATGCACCAACTGATCCTGTTGAAATGCGCCGCCAGAACTTTCAGACTCCTGGTATGATTTCACATCCTCCTATACCAATCTCTGAGCTGGCAAACCACATTGAACGTCTGAAGGCTAATGACAACCTAAAATTCTCGCAAGAATACGAGGTAAATCTACCAACTTCGTCTACAAAAACTGAGCAAAATTCATAATCTTTTAGAAGTCTCATAATGCTAGTAATAGAGATGTGAACAGAAAATTGTCAAATTGTCTGGCGCCTTTAATAGATAGCAGCACTTTAGTATCATTGGCTAGCAAAGTAGTAACACATGTACTGTCATTCTGATTAAACATGCACTTTGTTAACTTTTCTGACAAGTGCAAACAGTAACAGAAGCACTAGAAAATTAAAATGCTATTACAGGTTGAGGCAATGTTGTTTTTAATCTTATTGCTGTGAAACATTGTACAGAAAAAAAAAATCACACTCACAGCATATTTATCTCCATTACTGATACCGAGAATTTCTTCACTTACATGGAATTTTTTTCCAGTCTATAGAGCCAGGACAGACATTTACATGGGACCATTCCAACATGGAAATTAATAAGCCAAAGAACAGATATGCAAATGTTATTGCTTATGACCATTCACGTGTCATCCTTCAACCATTAGATGGCATTCCTGGGAGCGATTACATCAATGCAAATTATTGTGATGGCTATAGAAAGCATAATGCTTATGTAGCAACCCAGGTAAGTTGTATGAAATGACAATTATTTATTTGACAGACAGTTATTACACAATCAACAGTGAAAATAGCACAGTTTTTAGAAGTTTACAAATGACTTCATATCTTAGTGTGAAACAAATTTAATTGTAAAGAATTTCATATGTAATGCAAATGCAAGAGAATACTGAGTGACAGTGCCCCATGCTTTGCGCTCAATTGCATGGATACTTAAGTAACAATAAAAATACTATTTCAGACACATAGTTCAGTGAAGATCAACATTTATCTCTCATATAAAGTACATCTAATTTTTGGAGTTTAGAATTTGAAATTCTTGCAACTGAATCTAGATACAATTCCAGCATATCTGTTGCAAATAAATTTGTTCAGCAGAACATAAAACATTAACTCAGTAAACAAAAGATAGAAACCATATCTACAACTGACTTACACTTTTACTGTAAAGCAAAAAGAACTACATTTTTCTGCAGCATCTGTTTTCAGGAGACTTCCATCAGACAAGCAAATAAAAACAACCAACTCCCACCACATAATGTGGTTCAGTGGTTAAGACATGACTCTTGTTTGGGCTGACTGAGTCTCAAATTACAAACTGCCAATTGTGGTTTAGTATTCTGAAATTTCCTTTAATCAAGTCATATGAATGCTGGAACAGTACATTCCCAATATTTCTCCAACTCAGCCAGTGCTCCATCTCTAATGACATGAACATATTATAGATATTGAAATCTATCATCACTTCCTTCACAATAGATAGTCCACTTTGAAGGATTTCTTTGTAGTTTCACCCTTTTAAACAAGTAAATAACAAAATACAAATTTAAACTATTTTTCACTGTATGATATTATCACATAACTAGTATAACGCAAACATGTAAATTTCTAAGCCATACTGTCATGATTCTCTGAGCTCTTTGAACACATTGGCTGTACCAAGATCTATTAATTTTCAATTTTGAAATATTTAATGTTAATATAGCACAGCATTTCACTTGCTTACTCACAAATTAACATTTTAGGGTCCCCTTCAAGAAACATTTGGAGATTTCTGGCGGATGTGCTGGGAATTACGTTCAGCAACAATAGTTATGATGACAAAGTTAGAAGAGCGCACACGTATTAAGTGTGATCAGTACTGGCCTTCACGAGGGACAGAAACATATGGCACAATGACTGTTACTATCAGTGATGTTCAGGAGTTGGCAACATATTGCATTCGTACCTTTCAGATCCATAAGGTATGCAGCAACAGAAAGTTCTTCTTCTCCACATTTTGTATTTCTTATAAAGATCTTTTGTTCCTAAATGGCAACAAATGTATAATATTAAACTGTTTGTTTGTCAGGGTGGCCACCAAGAGAGGAGAGAAGTAAAACAATTTCAGTTTACTGCTTGGCCTGATCATGGTGTCCCAGATCACCCAGCACCTTTCTTACAGTTCCTACGCCGTGTCCGAAATATGAATCCCCCAGAGGCTGGTCCAATGATAGTTCACTGCAGGTATTTGTCAACTTATCCAACTGTGCATTATAAACATGCAAATTAAAACCATTTATTACGAATTTTGATACATGACGCATGCCAACTTTTTGTTTCCAGTGCTGGTGTTGGACGCACTGGTTGTTTTATAGTTATAGATTCAATGCTGGAGCGACTGAAGCATGAAAAAATGTTAGACATATATGGTCATGTAACTTGTCTCAGGGCTCAACGCAACTACATGGTTCAGGTGAGTATGCAAGAGCTTATTGATATTATGTTATGTTCACAGTGTAACTACTTTTAATTAAATGTGCTACAAATTAATTGAAAAATATGTACTTTTCTAATATCTTTTGATGTAATAGGCTGTTTTTGTGCCCTGAGATCATACACCATTTCTTCTCAGCAGAAGAATACTGCTATTTCCATTCTTCCAGTTCTTCCTGCCTGACAGTATTTTTCGTCATGAATTTACTGGTTCCTGCATTTGTGGGGCTTATTTGCTATGGAGATTCTAGTTCACAAGCTAAGGAAGATGACACTACCAGCACATTATCTTTTATGTAAATACTTTACAAGTAAAAGAGATCACTCACCAAGCTGTAGAAGCATTGAATCGTTGATGTACACACAAAAAATAATGAAAACTCTGCTAGCTTTTGGAATAAATCCTGTGATAAGCTAGAGCACAATATAGGAGAAAGAGGTGTTAGGTGCATGGACTTGTCATGTGATACATGGACACTGGAGCCGATGAGATGAGGCACACGAAGATGATGTGGAGGCTTAGATTGGGAGGGGGTGACAAAATAGAGGAAGTGGAAACTGATGGTTAGAGGATATGAGGAATCTCCACATCATCTTCATCATGCGACACACCAGGATATGGGGAACATCCGCATCATCTCCATGAAGCGACACACCTTATTGGCTCTGGTGACTGTGTGCTGCATGCCTAGTCCATGCACCAACCACCTCTCCTTCTGTGTTCCTATCTTGCACACTTGCTGCCTCCCTTGCAGCCGACAGCTTCCATCCCCAACTGCCCCTCCTGATTTCTGGCTCTGCCTCCCAACTCCCCCCCCCCCCCCCCCTCAACATCCCCACCGCAGCCCACCTATCAAACTGCAAACCCAGTGTTGTGCACCCAGCCAACACAATACAGGTGCACTTTTACAGTGCTTCTCAAAAGAACCCTGTCAAATCATAAAATAAGGCAGATACTACACTTCATGTGGCACTATCTCACTGGCCTTATATTATGGAGGACTGTCGTATTAATACAAGTTCTGTAAACTTTTTTGACTTCTTTAAATTTCCACAGATTTTGATGAAATAACACATGGACTACAAGCCACATATTGTTATTGCTGTTTTTTTATACCTAGCTTAATAATTTGAGAGGGTAAAGATCACTCTTGGCACATTAACAGTCTGAGGAAGCTCTGGAAAAAACATTACCTGGTATACCTTAGATAAAAGCAAAATATAAAATCACAAACATATAGATGTTAGTTGAAACACTGTCGGCTACAAGGGACTCAAATAAACACGGGAACCAAAATAGACAATAACAAAATAAGACTCACAATATGTTTTCAAATATTTCATCACAAAGAACAGTCAAACCCGTTGTTACAGTTGAGGACGTGATGTAGTAATTAATGCAAGTGGCATTGAAAGGCAGCCAAAATTCATAACTAAACAAGACCACTTCGACTATAGAGCATCTGTTTTTGTGTTGTATACTAAATTTAAAAGTTAGTTAGTATCACTCTGAACGTAATTTAGTGTGCATTGCTTGCACAGAAAACTCTTCACAGAAACTGGAAAAGAACACACAGGCCACACCCTTTTATAAAAAAGCACTAAAATTTCCACCAGTGTGTTGTATGGTGATTGATTAATAAAGTATTTTGGCAAAATAGAGCTACCAGTTTTTTCTCATCGTAATTAGAATGTAAGAAAGGAGACAGAGAGAGAGATAGAATATAGATGTAAACTGACACTGACATAATTAAAATAACAACAACACTGGTTCCTAATCCTGTTTCTTATATCTTTTCAGACGGAGGACCAATATATTTTCATTCATGATGCACTACTTGAAGCGGTAATTGTAGGTAATACGGAAGTTCCAGCTCGTAATCTGCACACACATATCCAGAAGCTCATGCAGACTGAGCCAGGTGAAAATATTACAGGAATGGAACTGGAGTTCAAGGTGAGCATTAGCAGCAGCTCTGAAAAATAGTGCAGAACTTTGTCATATGGCATTTGAAAACTCTTGAAAAGATGACTGCTGTGACTAATGCATGTTAATGTTGGCAATTAAACTTTTTGCAAAATGTGCTAAAATTGAAAGGCAGCTAAAATCAGCTATTGGAGTGTACACATTGCCAAGAGAGACCCTCAAGCCAGGCTGTTTCATCATATTGAGAATTTTCACTGTTCACATAAATGCACTGAGGTCTAACAGGTAACGCCTTGTCTATTGGCAGCTTATTTCTGCTTCAGCATTCTATATGCACAGACATGTATATCAATGAGGAGTTAGAAGTATTATTTGTATATGGTTAATGTAAAGGAAATGCTGCTAGGCCAGCATGGAAGTAGAGGGTTATCTGTTCTGATTGCAGATGTCAGAAGCACTTGAGAATACAATCTGCCACGAAGCCCCACCTATGCAGACAGTATGTGTCAATGAATCACCACAGCATATGCTGTTGTATTAGATTAGATTATGTTCCATAGATCCGTGCTGAGGAGATCCTCGTGGATATGGAACATGTCAAATTTTTTTTTTAAAAGCTGAAATAACAATACTAATAGTATGAATATATACAATACAGCATTTGTTTCTATTAAAAAATTCGTCAGTGGAGTAGAAGGAGCTGGCCACTAGTAAGTCTTTCAGGCTCCTTTTAAACTGATCTTTATTTGTAACTAAATTTTTTATGTTTACTGGCAAGTTATTGATGATGAGTGTTCCTGAGTAGTGGACCCCTTTTTGAACTAAAGTAAGTGCTTTTAAGTCCTTGTGCAGATCATTTTTGTTCCTGGTATTGTATGTATGAACTGAGCTGTTTGTTGGAAAAAGATATATATTATTTAGGACAAATTTCATTAATGAGTAAATATACTGAGAGGCAGTAGTTAGTATACCCAGTTCTTTGAAGAGGTTTCTACAGGACGTCTGTGAATTTACTCCACAAATAATACGTATTACACGCTTTTGGACTCTGGAAGCTTTTGTTTGACTTGAAGAGTTACCCCAAAATATTATACCATATGACATTATGGAATGAAAGTAGGCAAAGTATGCAAGCTTTTTCATTTTTATGTCGCCTATGTCTGCTAACACTCGAATTGCAAATACAGATTTGTTAAGGCGTTTCTGCGGTTCTGTGGTGTGCTCTTCCCAACTGAATTTATTATCAAGTTGTAATCCCAGGAATTTAAGACTGTCAACCTCTTCTATCTGCTCTTCTTCGTATTTTATGCATATGCTGGGTGGAAACCTCTTACAGGTTCTAAATTGCATATAGTGAGTCTTTTCGAAGTTTAATGTCAGTGAGTTGGCTTTAAACCATTTATTAATATCCATGAAAATGTCATTAGCAGATCTTTCTAGAACTACACTTGACATACTATTTATTGCAATACTTGTGTCATCTGCAAACAAAACGAACTCTGCTTCTGGCAGTGTAACTGATAAGAGATCATTAATGTACGCAAGAAAAAGCAATGGCCCTAAGATGGATCCTTGTGGGACACCACATGTAATTTCTTCCCATTCTGATGATGACTGATGACTTAATTCACTAGTCCCTTGCACTGACACCCTTTGTTTCCTGTTAGGGAGGTATGACTTGAACCATTTTGCAGCACTGCCCGTGAAACCATAGAATTCTAATTTACTTAAAAGGATGTTGTGGTTCACACAAATCACAGAAAATACCTGCTGCTTGTAATTTGTTATTTAATGAATTAAGTACATTTTCACTGTCTTACGATCCACTGATATAAGGTTTATATAACTCTCAAATGGCATTTCCAAATATGTTTCTCAGCCATTGGGAAACAGTCTGAGCACATGCTTAAGTAACATGTAAAGCTGTGTTTTATTAAGAGAAGTGTTTAGTTTGTAGATGATGGGTGGTTATGGGGTCATTATGAGTAAAATGGTTTGTGCATTGATTGTTATGCCATTTGATTACAATTTTGATTATTACCTGTAGTCACAGTTGTCCAACAACTTGTGATTTCCCTTTAAGAAGCATTCCAGCATTTCCAGTCGAGCTAGATAATCATTCCACAAATATAGAATTTAAGATGGTAGTTCCTTTTGTCTGTGGAAAGGGGCCATTTTCATCTCTGTTTTAGTTGAGTGGTGACAAGTAAGTGGCCAAGAGCAGCCTTAACTACATGGTGAAAATGCAGCTGTTTCCGCAAAAGCTGTTCGCTTGAACCTGGGAAAATAGACACATTTGAAAGTTTTTCCTAAGCCTCTACAGTTAGCATGGCCATTTACAAAAATCATAGCTTACCCTCTGTCTATGTCATAAAAAGAAGAGCCTAGAGGAAATAAATTTTACACTACAATAACTGATTCCAACAGCCTTGCTTTCCAAATTTTGCACATCCCTCAGATACTTCAGTGAAAAGTTTCAATGTGAACATTAACAAGAGTTATATCATTGACTAGTATTTTCAAGAGGTTTCTATTGCTGCTTAAAACCATAATGCTCCTTTAGAGAGAGAGAGAGAGAGAGAGAGAGAGAGAGAGAGAGAGAGAGAGAGAACATACTTGCTTCAATGTCTTTGGCTGATGCAAAAGTTAAGAGGGTTAACCACACTACAAAATTATGTGCCCCTCTGCATACTGTCATTTGGCAAAAACCTTCAATATCTTGGACCATTCATGAAATAAAAGAGGTGTTATGTATGCAACTCACTATGTATATCCCTACTCACGAAATAGACACGCTGAGCAGTGAACAAAAGTTTACCAATCAGAAAGTGCTCATCTCTGGAACAATAAACATACACATTCAACTGTTTCTCTCTCAATACCACACTCATTGTCAAATGTTAGGTGACAGTGTCAGGACGCAACAGTGATTGTTGTGTAGTCTATGTGATAGCTCTGTTAAAGGACTTTGTCTGAAAGCTAAGCCTTTGCTCCATGTTTTACATGGTTGTTCATTGTTCAGCACGTTCTATGTTTGATAAACAATCTGTACTCTTATTCATTAACTGCTCAAACAAAGTTTTTCACCACCTTCATATCTGTGAACATGTACTGGCTTAGATTCAATACTTTGTTGCTCTACCTCACATGTCATAACACACTCGGACCGTCTTTGGCAAGCCATCAACAAAGTGGCCAATATGTTGTTGTTTGAGCTTGTCTTTCTCTTCAGTGCAAGTTGTTCTTTTGTCATCTGGGGTGTGAGGAGGTTTATGTGACAACACACTATTCATTTCAGCCAATTCCAAGCACTCTCAATCATGTTCATGTCAGAAGAAACTGGAGGCCTTCCATTTGATCACTTTCTGCTTCCTAGATGAAGATGTTCATGAGTGGGATGCCATTTGCCTGTGCATTATCAACATAAAAGACAAACCAATCATGAAGATGTTGACTGTAGGGCTGAAGAGTAGCTTGGAGAACAGCCCTGAAATTACCACTGACAATGACTAGACATGTTTGATATTTATGCACAGTACCGGTCAAAAACGTGACTGACTCATCTCCCCGCTGAACCCTGCTGGTGGCTGCTACTGCCTGGCTGCCTTTACACTGTTCTACAACAGTTGGCAGGTGTTGGATAAATTCTTCACTCATTGCTAAAGGATACTTGATGCTATTGATCCAGGTTCCCTTTCAGCTGTTCCCTTTCCTGCCTTCTTTGTTAACTATGCTGCTGTGTAGTTTATGCTGTTTTTCATGTGCTATGCCTAGAGGTACAGTTGATTGTGTTGAGGCAGTTCCATACTGTCAGGGTTAACACAGCTCTTCCAGTTGTCTGCAAAATGACAGCTCACTGTTCTGTTGCATTCTCCTCAGAGTACCTTATAGCCGTAATTTTTTGGTAGTGGTCATCAACTGGTGTTATTGACCACAGCAGACACTACATAGCAGTTTTTCAGTGTTTCGTATCACACAAAGGTGACTAGTTGTTTGAACATCATCTTTGTGATGCCAGTGTGGTGGGAAACACACCATACAGATGATCCTTTTTGCTGGCAAGTTACTCTTTGTGCACAGTCTAAGCCTGAAGCGATCCTCCAAGACATGTTGACAGAACTGAATTAGAGACACTATGCCCTCTACTGAATTGCACTGAGAGGACTCATTGGCTGTACATAGCAGTTTCTTGTGGTCAAAAGGGTATTGAGAAAGAGGTTTTGGATAAAAAAAAAAAAAAGAAAGAAAGAGAGAGGTATGCAAGTCATGAGATTGTTACAAAACGTTTTTTGAGCCATTTATCTCCCTCCATTCTGGATTTTACTTTTATGCTTATTAAGCCGAATATGATTATTTCTATTATGAAAAGACTAAAATCAGATTCAGCTACTAAATATTATACAGAATTGTGGATTACAGTGTAAATGAGAACATTATTATTGATTGCAATCAAAATATTTTTTTTTTTTGTCATATTTGCAATGTTTCCCTCTGTACAACATGTGCATATACAAGCAAATTCTATTCCTTTTTGTAGAAACTGTCCAACATCAAGGCTGATTCAACACGCTTCATCAGTGCAAACCTGGCCTGCAACAAGCATAAAAACCGCCTTGTCCACATCTTGCCATTCGAGGCCACTCGTGTTTGCCTAACACCAGTCAGAGGTGTTGAAGGATCTGACTACATAAATGCTAGTTTTATTGATGGCTACCGATATCGTTCAGCTTATATAGCCACTCAGGGTCCACTAGTTGATACGACAGAAGACTTCTGGCGCATGCTGTGGGAACATAATTCCACAATTGTTGTAATGCTGACAAAGCTTAAAGAGATGGGAAGGGTATGTATTAACTTTTTATATTACTTTTTTCTGAAATACAGTAACTCACATTGTATAAAATTATTGTGTATTTATATTGAAAGTTGTTAACATTATTCAACATAATTATGCTATATTATGGGACACTAATGACAATATCAATGACAGATTTCTGATCAGATTCACAGTACACTATCAGTTTTGTACTGTTAGCTTCTCCCACAGATATCAGCACAGGATCAAGACTGCTTATGATAGTCACACCAGAAGTATAGAAGAAGTGTTGCATTTTTAAACTTTTTCCTTTTCAAAACACTCACTCAAGTTGCATTTTCTGAAATACCTCTGTGAAGACTCCTGGAGATGCCTCCTTAGCAAGACAGTTCAGGAATGTTACTTGGATGGAGAGAGCTGTTTTCACTGACTAAAAATATGTTTGCACATGCTGTTCTTCAACTTCTTAAATGGAATAAAACTGTATACACATTCTGGGTTTGGATACTGAAGTAATTGGTAGATGAATTAGTGGCGGTTTACATTGGTTCCTGCAACAGTTTGTCTTTGTTGGTAGTTTGACAATGATCCAGTTCAGTTATTCATCAGAACTATCCATATGACATTCATTCATGCACATTACTCAGGTAACCTTGGCTCAGCATTAACCCATTACTGGTCCATCAAAATATCACATGTTAAGTGCCTAAAAAGGAATGTTAAGTGCCTAAAAAGGAAAATTCCATTCAGCAAACCAATAAAATCACAAAGGGCTAGTCAGAGAGACAAAGCACCCAGTACAGCCAAAAGAAGAACAGAAAAGATATAACAGTACTCCTGATTCCAGGTGGTTCGTCAGGGTGGGGGTGCATGCAGGTCATGTCAGCTGACAAGAAATATACAAATAAGATAGTAAAAAACATCCATACCCTAAAATTCCTATCCTGGAACCACTGTGGTTGGAAAACCTGCTCAATGCACCATCCAGCTACCATCTACTCAGCACTGGCACAGCATGTAACGTTAAAGGCAGACAAAAGTGTGAAAGTGCTTATATGATATCATCAACTGATATTTGTTCTCTACAATGCTTTCTGCACTGGAATGAGCACCACAGAACTGGTAAAATACACAAGTGGATACAGATGAACTGTCTGCCTTGGACATATCCATGGGGCTTGCTATATCACACACTCTATTTGGATCCTACAACCTAGCATTCCCTGAATGCTTGATATAGGTACTTGTTCTGCAACATATTTCTCTCTCCTAAACTCAATCTACATTATCCTAAACCTCCCCTGTCCTGCATCCTTCCATTGGTATTTGTGCAGTTCTCTCTATCTTCTGTTGTGTTATATTCCTCATAGGTTCCCCTCTCCTCATCTGCTTATTGTAGTTCATTTTTACTATGCTTTCATGTGTCATTTTCTGTCTTTCTATGTGTATCCACCGTTGCTTCTTACTCGACCTGAAGCAAAGTCAACATAGCATAGAAGTCAACATAGCATAGAATGCTAAGCTATGTGCTGGCACCTACTTCCTCTGATACATTTTCCTTCTACCCTTTTTGTAAAAGATTAGTCCTTGCTAGTTTGTTTCTGAGTGACATGCCTCCCACCCCTTCCAACCCTTTCCTCTTTTCTCCTCAGAAGCATAAATGTGTTGTTCCAAAAATGCTATGAGTGCTATCAAATGGTTGTGCTTTTCTATTGGTGGCACTGGGTGTTGTGCCACAAAGTACTGGGCAGCTCAAAACATCAAAAATACTACTTTGGTATCCTAACATCATTCTATATATTCTGTACCTGAATCCTTAACTTTAATCTCCAAATTGCTGTAGAAACTCACTAACATATTGTACACTCCTCCATATTAGCCTGTCATTATTTCCTGTCCAGTTCCTGATAAATGATTCCAAGACTTTACAGTACCAGTGATACACTTGTCGTGGAACCATTTTACCACTTACCTCAAACTTTCCTAAATGTACGCACAGAGTGAAAGAAGTAGCAGTGAGAATAACTATATTATTTGGCAGCTCCAGCTGCCAGCTGTATTTAGTAGTCTACTCGCATGACCACCACTGATGCCCCTAGTCACCAACAACCTTTTGTAGCATTCTGCAGTTTGTTTTCAGTGCAGGAAACAGGCCACTGAAAGTGTTCCTAAGTAATTGCTCATCAGACTATTCCAGATATGAATTGATTGAATTTTACATGACACTTGGAAACTGCTAAGATTCATCTATATGCTAAATAATAGTTTATACTATATGAAAGAAAAACAAACAGCATTAGGGGCACCAAGAAAGTGCAGGCAGGGGCGAAGGCGTTGTGCACAGTGAGGTATGGGTTGGGAGGGAACAATAGTGCAGAGGAAGAGTAGGAAGAGGAAGACTGTGGAGAGGACCGTGGGAGTGGAGAGTAAGGAAAGTATATTCGTGGATCAGGGGCTTGCTTGCCGATACCGAGGCAGGGAGGACTGCAAGATCAAAGGGTGTATTACAAGGACAGTTCCCATCTACATAATTCAGATGGTTTGGTTTTGGCAAGAAGGACCTAGGTGGTGGATTGTGAAGCAGCCACTGAAATCGATCTTGTGTCGGCACCATGTTTTGCCACTGGGCAATCAAATCTGTTCTTGACAATAGTTGGGTGGTGGCCGTTCATTTGGGTTGATAGCCAATTGATAGTCATACCAACATAAAATGCTCTGCAAAAGTTATAGCAAAGCTGATAGCACATTCTACTACAGTCCAGTCACAGTGTATATAATTCTAGTCATCCTCCAGGAAAATACATCATCATCATCAATCTCCTTATTGTGAAATGTTGCACAGCAAATGCAGAACATGAGTTGTTGTGTCTAGACCATACAGCCCAGACACAATGCTGTAGCCGATAGGGCACGCAAGGCTAACGCAGACGGGCGTGAAGTCTGGAACATGAGACTTATAAATGCACTAAAGAAAAATACGTAGCTTTTTTAATACTTAACTTTATTCTCTTGTTGGAATACATCTCTCCTGCATACTCGTAAGCTATTGGCACTGATACAAATGGCGCCTTGCTAGGTGGTCGCCATTTAACTTAGCAGAGGGCTATTCTACTGTCTATCTCTCGGCAAATGAGAGCAAGGCTTAGCACGTCCAATCGCTAGCTATGTTGTCCGTACAACTGGGGACGAGGTCTCCTCAGTCTCTCGAGACCTGCCTTGTGGTGGCGCTAGGTTTGCGATCCCACAGTGGCGACACGCGGGTCCGACATGTACTACAGGACCGCGGCCAATTTAAGTTACCACCTAGCAAGTGTGGTGTCTAGCGGTGACACCACATGAGTAATTCACTTTTACACGATCTTAGGTCTCTTGTGAACAGGAAATGCTGACCATAAATAAATATCTTCCCTCTATTTAGTTTGTATGAATGACAGTTCACAAACTTTTAGAGTTAATTCATTTTATTATTTCTTAATTTTCATGAAATAACATTGCAATATATATATAATTGATAATATAATGGGGTTTGTCCCTGCCACAGAACAAATAATTTTATAATTTACAAAACTGTACCAAGTAATTAGATATCTTAAATTGTCAATTAGTCTATGAGTTGGTAGTAGCTGTGAATAAAGGTACTTAACAGATTTTTTTTTCTTTTAGGAGAAATGTCACCAGTATTGGCCGAGTGACCGGTCAGTCCGTTATCAGTGTTTTGTTGTTGACCCAATAGCAGAATACAATATGCCTCAGTACATACTACGAGAATTCAAGGTTACTGATGCCCGTGATGGTAGTTCTCGCACCATTCGCCAATTCCAGTTCATTGACTGGCCAGAACAAGGTGTGCCAAAGTCTGGTGATGGTTTTATTGATTTCATTGGCCAGGTGCACAAGACCAAAGAACAATTTGGTCAAGATGGGCCAATTACTGTTCACTGCAGGTATGTCACACTCATAATTATGTCAGTATATTGTACAGAAATGACATCTCAGTTACTTAAGGGAAATGTCTTAATCCAGTGAGTAATCCTTTGTTTGATTTCCTTGTTGTGTACTAAATTGTAATATTCTACTTTTTCAGTGCTGGGGTAGGCCGTACAGGTGTATTCATTACACTAAGTATCGTTTTAGAAAGAATGCAGTATGAGGGCGTTGTAGACGTCTTCCAAACCGTTCGGATCCTACGAACACAGCGCCCGGCAATGGTTCAGACAGAGGTTTGTATATACAATCGTTAGAATGATGTAAAGTGTATGTTAGCTCTATTATCCTTGAAAACATAAAAGCCAATACATACGTAATTGTTTTGGGCTCCAGATTGCAGACAGAAGGTACAAGCCCTCTAATAAAGTACTAGTTACCTGTGATAGAACATAAACCAAGTATCTTGGTCCATCATATAGCATCCAAATTGTAAAACTGAATTGCCCTTAACAGGAACTACTATTGTACTCAGTTGAAGCGGCAATAATAACATGATTCCTCTCTTACATGATACTTACTGCCAGTGTCACTTTTCAGTTCACTCTGCTTATATTCAATGAAATTAAAAACTTTGCAAATCTCTCTGGATGCAAAATGACCCAAGTAGGCCATTTGTGTGATATGTCTTTAACAAACATTTCTACAGGGTTAAGTTACATCCTTTGTTTTCATTGGCAGAGATCATATCAGTGTGATTGAAACTACTACTTAAGTTTTTACCAGCCAATACCATTAATGTACAAGTAGTATTTTTCATCTTTGTGTAACAGTATTTTCTTGCATGCAGATCTTCATTGAATTAACCTACACTCAACATAAGCCAAGTCGAAATCCTTCTGAAAATGAGGCATTTAAATGTGTCAGGGCACTCTAATAAATAACTATTAAATTTTTGGTGAATGTATAGGGTTACTTTTAAGTACTACCAGGGTAGATGACTGCACAGTACAGAAAATAGAGATACACCAGTGGATAGAATGTCTTTCCAAGTTTTTAACTTACATTACAGTTGCTCTATATGGGCTTCGTAAGGGACACGGCAAACATCAATGTGATAGTCAAACTCTGGCCATACACATCCCAACACATCATGCTGGATATCAGTGACCACTTTTCCTTCCTTGCAACTCTTTCAAATTACTTGGCAGTCTAGACAGGAACAAAAATTATTTGACATAATCCCTTAAGAAGAGTTAAGTCTAGCAACCACGAGGGCCACTGAAGAAGAGGAGAAGCATAATGAGAAGCACATCCAGTCCAATTTAATGTTAGGCAATTCAGCTTTAAGATAATCATGAATGTCTGAAAGAAAGTGTGATGAATTACTGTCTTGCTCCAAAATTGACTCTCCAATGTCTTGGGGTAATTGTGGCTGCCAGATCTCCTGGTGCATGAAACTGATCAGTTTTCCTCTCAAAGAAAAATGGTCCATGAACTTTTGAAGAGGATATGGCACAAAAGACATTCACTTTACATGAGTCACAAATGTGTTCAAAATCATATGTGGATGTTATGCATCTAAAACAGAATGTTATGACATGTTACCTTTCCAGACAAATGAAAGATGGCTTTCTTACAGAAAAACAACTTCTGTGAAAAACCATATTCCTCCACTAGCCACTGTAAGTCATTGCAAATGTCTGGATGAAAGGCATTGTCCAGAGTAGTCAGTACGTGTAACTGCAGCTGGTATGAATTTACATGCATACATTTGTGTGAATATGTCTGACAGTTGACTTTGGTACCTGCTATTCTCAGCTTCCACATGTCACTGATTTCTTTAAGCTCCTGATGAATGATTTCCACACACATTCCACCTTCTCTGTTGACTGTCTTGGCTGGCTCATTTCTTTTGCATCATGTAAGCAACTTATCTCATGAAATGTTTTGTACCATCAAGGACAAGTGGCTACAAAGCTGAGAGAGCCCATAGGGTGACATCATATTACATACAGAAGCATTGTCACATAAAACTTACAATTTCCCTCTGCATAGGAGAAATATTTCATATTGTATTGAACACAAATATGAAAATTAATACAAAAACATTTATAAGTGGAGATCGTGATAATGTCAGCTCCCTTTCTCCACATAAATATTGACTGTGACAAGGTTCAAAAACTTATGATTTTTTATTTTAAAAATGAAAGAGAAGTATATTAGTCTACTTCACATAGTTAAGATGTTCAAGAGGGAACTTGAAGAATAAAATAATATGAATAGAGCAGGCAGCGGCCAGCCAGAGATAAAGAAAACAGTATGGAGAAGACCATCACCTGGAGGGAAAGCAGTCAACACAGAACAGAATTATAATTAAGAATGTGACCACTGAGAGATACACACAGAAAGAAGATGAGTAAGAACATGGGTTCAGAATGTACTAAAAAGTAGAACAAATTGAAAGGAATTAAGTGGTTAGAGTTGAGGGAGGGGGGTGAACAGAAAATAGATGAACACACAGGCAAACATGAGTAATTAAGATTAGGATTTAACACCCCATTAATGGTAAGATTGTCAGAGACTTAGTACAAGCTGAAATAGGACAACAACTGTTTGTTTTGCATTTGTTAATTTCTCAGGTAGTATACTTGAGTAGTGATACCCTTTTAATTTTGTGATAGTCCTACGTAGAAGTTTTCCACTGCTCATTTTCAAATTCTATAGCTATTACTATTGAAATTATTGTTACTATTATTATTTGTTATTAATGTTGACTGTTATAATAAATAGCTGTTTTTAAATTCATTTCATTTTGTAAATATTTACATGCCTTTTTTCCCACCAGGATCAGTACCAGTTTTGCTATCGAGCTGCATTGGAGTATTTGGGATCATTTGACCATTATGCGAATTGACAGTAACACCACTGTGGAACATGATGAGAGACATAGCAGTCAATGGCTGTTTATTTAGAAAGATGAGTAATAAGTAGGGTTTGAGTATGTTTGTCCAGTAAAGTTAGCAAGAGAAATAACTAAGAAAAATTTTAAGGGCGGACAATATTTTAATGATGCCGTGGTGAAGAAAATGAACATAAATACTATAGCTGTTATTGTTCTCCCACTCCATTTGCTGGAAAACATTGACAATAATTCGACAACTCTCCAATTTTCTGTAAACTTGCTGTTTTTGTTTTCGCATTCATCTGTTATTTTACACATTTGATTTACTCTGAACTGGATATAATATCCAGATACTGCCTCAAGAATAATATTGAAACGTCTCTTACCTGTGAACGGACAAACTTTTTTTAGAGCTTTGATGAGTGACACAAACTTAAACAAGTGGAGTGTATGTGTGTGTAATGTGCATGTTACTGAACTGCACATCATCCCCAATGTCCCAAAGTGCCATCATCATGCAAGCTGGATGGCATAAACATTTTCCATGGTGCCTACATAATGAAAGATAATTTCCCAAATAAAGATTTAGAAAAAGAAGAATATGTGAGCAAAATGGGAAAGCGCACATTTGTCGTACATACAATCACTGGGGACATTATTACCAATTTCCCCTCTAATTTGAAACCTTTCTTTTTTTATTTTTATAGTTCCAAATTTCATGTATACCTGTGTTGTTTTGTAGGAAATATATGTGCACTCAAGTGTTCATTTCTGTTTTGGTTCATTGCCTGTGAGGTGTTCATAAGAGAATTGTGTTATGATGTAGTTAGCATTTATATAAAAAGAGCCAAATTTGTAAACATTTCCTACTTTTTTTACATTATAGACATGTTTTCTATATGTGTGTGTGTGAGTGAACCTTTTCGTTATGTGTTTTTAAATGTGACTCTAAAGCAGAAATATTATGACTGCTATTATTTTTTATTATTGACATATCATAAAATTAAAGAAGAAAAAGAAACACCTCAAAATGTATAATATGTATTGTTTACTTTTCTGTAGACTTAAATAAGTACTGATCATTGTATAAGTTTCCATCTTTTTTGATTTTTAATGTTTTCCATTGACAGTACAAACAATGTGTTTTCCCGCATTATTGATTGACATAGTGCTCTCTTTTTAATAAAACCAATCAAACCATGTTTTGTACACAAAAATTATTATAATTCCTGATTTTTAACAGTGTGCTGACCACACTCTTATAAAACCAGAAGCACATGGCTATCTTGCAAGGTGAACAAGGCACCATCAAATTGACACACAATTCAAGTGATCCTGCTTACTGTGGGAAAGGGGGGGAGGTGAGGGAGGGGGGGGGGGAATTATCCACTGTGCTTACTTAAGTAATGGTATCTGATATGCAACATGTAAATTAGTAGTAAATATTTCATAATTACATTTGAAAATTGTTCATTCTCAGTAACTGAGAAAGTAATTTGGCTGAGAGGCAACAAAAAGAGAAATAAGTGGATAGTAGTAAAGGCAAGAGATGAATGACAAACAGATTATTGACTGCATATCTGGAAACATCTGCGACACAGGCTAGGATTGGTGTATGAGACTCTACATGTTTCTATATCTCAACAGGAATTTGGACAGATACCTTATATTTCTGTCATGTGAAAAAAATGAGTGGAATGTGGAACTACTCAAGTTATTCCTGATTTCATCACACAATAAAAGTCCAGACATGCAAAGTTGCCTCTGCTGTACCTTCACAATTTTCTTTCTACACTTGACATTTATTTATGGTTTAGAATATGAGTGAACACAAGTATTAAAAATTTCAGTAGCTGAATCTCACAGACATACCTATTTAAATTTAGTAAAACTATTTACCATACTACCCCTGAATATTCTTTATCTCTTTAAGTATTTGTGTAGAACTGATACTGCTTTTCAAAGTTTTGATGACCAATATGTGATGGACTTCTGCAGTATTAACATGAAATAATTTCTTTCTGACATAAATTGTTTTTAATATTCCATGAATTAAGGGCCTTCTTTCTTTTCCTGAGTTTGCAAATTTGTTCTTTCTCGAGAAAATTACAAATACATTCTCTTTGGTTGTTTTCATTTAATTCAGTTTTTCTTTGCATTGCTTCATCTCCAACATCAGTATTACACTACTGGCCATTAAAATTGCTACACCAAGAAGAAATGCAAATGTTAAACAGGTATTCATTGGACAAATATATTATACTAGAACTGACATGTGATTACATTTTCACACAATTTGGGTGCATAGATCCTGAGAAATCAGTACCCAGAGCAACCACCTCTGGCCGTAATAACGGCCTTGATACGCCTGGGCATTGAGTCAAACACAGCTTGGATGGCGTGTACAGGTACAGCTGCCCATGCAGCTTCAACACGATACCACAGCTCATCAAGAGTAGTGACTGTCGTATTGTGACGAACCAGTTGCTCGGCCACCATTGACCAGACGTTTTCAATTGGTGAGTGATCTGGAGAATGTGCTGGCCAGGGCAGCAGTTGAACATTTTCTGTATCCAGAAAGGCCCGTACAGGACCTGCAACATGCGGTCGTGCATTATCCTGCTGAAATGTAGGATTTCGAAGGGATCGAATGAAGGGTAGAGCCACGGGTCATAACACATCTGAAATGTAACGTCCACTGTTCAAAGTGCCGTCAATGCGAACAAGAGGTGACCGAGACGTGTAACCAATGGCACCCCATACCATCACGCCGGGTGATACGCTAGTATGGCGATGACGAATACATGCTTCCAATGTGCGTTCACCGCGATGTCACCAAACACGTATGCAACCATCATGATGCTGTAAACAGAACCTGGATTCATCCGAAAAAATGACGTTTTGCCATTCGTGCACCCAGGTTCGCCATTGAGTACACCATCGCAGGCGCTCCTGTCTGTGATGCAGTGTCAAGGGTAACCACAGCCATGGTCTCCGAGCTGATAGTCCGTGCTGCTGCAGATGTCGTCGAACTGTATATCATTTTTTTATGATAGAACATTGGTAAAAAAATGGTGATAAATAATTACAAATTTGCTCATCCCCAAATTTTTTACTGCATCAGCAGAAATTTTCAGTTTATGTTTTTGTGAATGGGCAGTTTTACTGATTATTGAGAAGTTTATGATATTAATAGTAGTAGTAATAATAATAATAATAATAATAATAATTGTTGTAACCATAAATGTGAGCAAGTCTAACCAAACAGCACATGATACAAGAGCCTTCACAGCTGATCTAGTGAGGTCACCTTGCAACATGGACAGAGAGCACAGCAGGCACTGTGGTGTGTGCTCAACAGCCCAATATTAGCCTGACACATCAGGCCCTTGGCCACACTTATGATTATTTGCTTATTGTATGCTCACCTACGAGACTGTATATTGACGTGTTCTATAGCTATGAGACTTTTCACTGTTCTATACTTCATTCAGGTTTACTGTGAATCTCTTCATGTGGAAACAGAATAAAATTTGTTTGGTGACTGATATTGTGCCTGTACAACATCATGACATACTTAACAATGGCTGTGGTATTAGGCTCCACATGTTTCTTTTCTTTGCTTCAATATACAGCCAACACATCAGTGGAAGTAGTTCTTCAAACCTTTCTTGAACAACACCGAGCTCTCACTGCCCAGCCGAGCAACTGCAAGTTCTTGCCATGGCACGAAACAATTTGGCAATGTCGTTGATGTGCCAGGGTCCACCACCATTGACCCACCCCCCACCATTTCCTCCATATGATGATTCTTTATAAGACTGAGATGTGTATGAAAAATGCCTACAGCAATATTTTCTTGCTTTTGGAGTTGCCAACCCCAACTTGTGTAAGGTTTTATTCAAGTCATGGATTTCTCCTTGCGTTTATCACCTTTTGTGTCATCCAGCTCTTAATCAGAAACCTGCCAGTCCCTCTTTTGATGAAAAGTGAGAGTTACTCTCTAATTATCATTGCAAATATAGCCATGTTATTGGTAGGACTGTTGATATTTTAAAAAATATAGGGAATCTGATATATCGATATTTAAAAAGACAAAATTATTGGCCCTCGATACATAAAAAAAAGGATCAATATATTGGTGGAAAAAATATTGAAGCACCGGACTATGATAATATTGGCTGCTCATTGTAAATCTGTCCGCCCCTGGTAGCTGAGTGGTCAGTGCGACGGAATGTCATGCCTAACAGCCCGTGTTCAATTCCCAGCTGGGTTAGAGATTTTCTCCGCTCAGGGACTGGGTGTTGTATTGTCTTTATCATCATCATTTCACCCCCATCAACACGCAAGTCACTGAAATGGCGTCAACTCGAAAGACTTGCACCAGACGAACAGTCTACTCAACAGGAGGCCCTAGCCACATGGCATTTCCATTGTAAATATACTGCTGGTCTTAGAACTGTAATATTGATTTATTATGGGATATTCTGTACATCAACAAGCTAGCAGCCTGCTTATCCCCCCTTAGAGTAAGAACTGAAAGGAAAGGAAAATTATGCACATTCACACTTGGTGATAACCACTTTGCTATCAATGGTAACTGCATGTAAGTGGCAGAATAAAAGGTGTGTAATGGGTCCACATCATTCGGTTTTGTCAAATATTAGATTTGCCCAGAACACTTCATGTTGACTTCCCTGTTTTTTCATAACTGCAAACGTCAGTGATCTAACAGTTATTGTGTCAAAATTGTGTGGTGAAGTGGAATGTTGCAGTCTTTTTTAGTAGTACAAAGCACTGATTACATCAGCATTTCTGCTCGCATATCTCCACCCAATGGAAAGACCAATCTTGTCATTTAGATTTTTGTCCATCATTTAAAGTTCTGTTTTAGAAGAATGCCGATTTGAGGAAATAGCACACTGGCTGTGTTAAAAAGGTCTTTTAATGTAACTGGTGTGCTATTGTTATTCCTTTCACACCAACAACCCCTGTGCAATCAGACTTCTCCTCTTCCATCTTGCTCTTATTGTTTTGTTCAATATGAGCAGCCCATATGCCCAAAGCGTTGGCCGATGTTTAACCATTGTAAAAAAAGTGGACATAATTGCATCTGTGTGCAACTGTCAGCCTCCTTCACCAGACATAAACATGGATGTGAACAGTGTTTCCCAAGTGATGGTAGATCCTCTACATTGAAGTACATGTGATGGACAAGATATCAAAAATTGAAGTGCACAAGGGTGCAGCAGTGACTTTGCTAAATTTTCAACCCTATGTGGATCTTGGATCACCGGCATTGTTCTCTGTCTCTCACCAGTTGGTGAGTTCTAACAGATGCCTATACTGGGACAGTTTTCTACTTCTATAGTGTACAAAGCAGTTGTTCAGCCTTTGGTCTTCCTACTAGTGGATGACGTCAACACTGAAAACTTGCTTGGATTAGATGCCTTCAAAATTTTTGAGTTCTCTATTTCTGACAAAGTGCATCTGGTATCGGATCAAGTTCCATACCAAGAACTGGATGTGCTCTCCTCAGAACATTCCTCTCTGTTTTTGGAACGCTTAGGGTGTGGTAGCAATTTCAAAGCTCACATGACAATGAAACTGTTTTTGTCATGCCTGCCCAATCCTAATAGTATTACGGAAATAAGTCAAATCAAAATTTGATCGACTTACGTCATTGTGTGCTGTCATGCTTGGCTCCTCTAGGGACTGGTCTCCTCCATATGCAAAACCTAATGGAAACCTTCAGCTCTGTGGTAATTTTAAAAAGTCTGTAAATTCACAGTCTATTATTGATACCTATCCCTCACTCAGTCTGGATGAAGTCTTAGCATAGCCTTCCAGGAGCCAATATTTTTCCAAATAGACCTGTGAGGAGCCTTCTGCTTCTGGAAGATGATTCCAAACATGTTCCTGTAGTGAGTGTCCGAATTGGGCTGTATCAATTCCAGCACCTGCCATTTGGAGTGACTAGCACTTCTGCCGTATTCCAACAATTTTTGGAGCAGTCACGGCCTCCATGCTGGGGTGCATTAACAACCTGGATGATATTATGGTTTCAGGTCCCTCAATCGATGAACATTTGCAGAACCTTCATGCCTTGTTCATAGTGCTACAGGCCACTGGCTTGAAAAGTAACTTGGACAAGTCACAACGTTTTCAGTCATCTGGCATCTCTCTTGGTTTTGTAGTCTCGTGTGCTGGGTATAAAGCCTTTATACCAGCATGTCGATGGCATTACAGCGTAGCCACATCCTACCAATGTGAAAGAGTTGCAAGCCATTCTCAGAAAGATGGTGTACTACCATAAATTTCTTCCTGGCACTGCCACATTTGTCCAACCAATTCATTGTCTCTTACATAAAGATGTTCCTTTTAATTGGTCGCTCACCTGCGAGCATACTTTTGCCCTATTAAGGTTAAAATTACACTCAGCACTGTGCTTGGTTACCTTCTTTTGGCCACAGATGCTTTCCAGTGTGGCCTTGGGGGCATTCTTTCACACAAATCTTTGGATGGTTCTGGACAGCCTGTTGCGTACACTTCCAAACCTCTAAAACAGGCACAACAGTGCTACTCACAGATAGAAAAAGAATCCCTTGCTGTTGTATACATGTTCCAAAAATTTCATGTTTTCATATATGGTTCTAAGTTTCATTTGATTACCGACTGGAAAACTCTGGTTTCTATTTTCAGTCCTTCATCAGACAAAGCAGCCCATTGCCTGCAATGTTGGGCTCTGTTTTTGTCATGCTATAACTATGAGATTCATTTCTGACCCATAGCCCAACACGCTAATGTGGATGCTCTTTCTCGATTGTTGATTGGCCCCAATCCAGCATTTGATCAGGATGTACTGTTGCGTCTCTGTGTAGGTGTCGAAGCCCAAAACACCAAGGATGTTTTCCCATTACAATTTCTTGGATTTCAGTGGCTGTTGTGCCAGATCCTGTCTTACATCAGATGTTAAACTCGTCCACCATGGCTGGCCAGATGAACCACCACCCTGAGCGTTAGATCCTTTGCATAATTATTATGCTCCATGTCATTGCCTCTTGATTCTTAATGATCTGTTACTGTTGGCTACTGAAGAGTTGGTGCCCAGGGTTGTGATCCTGTCTGCATTGTATGTCATGTGCCTTCTCCAACTGGACCATTGAGTGTTTCTCCTACAAAACCGGTGGCCCATCGCATGTGTTTTGGCTGGGTACTGACAATGAGATCATGTGCATTGTGACAGCCTACCAGCAGTGCACCACCCATCAAGTGGTACCACAGGTCTGTCTTTTCCCTGTGGCCCATCCCTCAGCACCCCTGGGAGTACATTCATGCTGATAGTGGGGATCTTTTTCTTAACTCCTTTTGGATACGCTTTCTCAACATTTTCTTATTTGATTTGTTGCCCATCTACGTCTCTGGCAGGTACAGTCATGGCCATCTCAAAGGTTTTTTTCTGTAAAAGGATTGCTGTGTATGCTTGTAACAGAAAATTGTCCACAGTTTGTGTCTCAAGATTTTGAAGATTTTGTACAAAAAGTGGCATCCAGCATGTTATGATCCCTCCCGTTCAACACCTGTCCAGTGGAGAGGCAGAGCTAGTTTGTACGTTCAAAACCCACATGCAAAATCTTCCCTGAGGGATCCCTCAAGAGGTTCTCAAGTTCATATAGGTTCACTCCAGTCAGTGACCTGCCAGAGCTGCTTCACGGCCACCAGCACTGTACGCTGCTTCATGTGCTCCGGTCAACGCCAGGCCACCTGATGGTAACTGCCTCACAGTGTGTAAATCCGGCCCGCATCTCGTGGTCATGCGGTAGCGTTCTCGCTTCCCACGCCCGGGTTCCCGGGTTCGATTCCCGGCAGGGTCAGGGATTTTCTCTGCTTCGTGATGTGTGTGATGTGTTGTGTGATGTCCTTAGGTTAGTTAGGTTTAAGTAGTTCTAAGTTCTAGGGGACTGATGACCATAGACGTTAAGTCCCATAGTGCTCAGAGCCATTTTTTGTCAATCCGGGCTCTCCTGTCTGGGCTCATGGGTTTGGCCAGCACCATAAGTGGATACCAGCAGTTGTCTATCATTGTTGAGGCTGTCGCCCATGTGTCTTGCACACCTTCAACGACTTGGTGTCACGACACTATGACCAGCTGTGTCCATGCATGACCAACCGTGCACTGGAGAGCCCTCTACCCCCGTGGTCATCTCCACCAACTGTGTTGTCCCCCCCCCCTCCCCCCTCCCCCGTGCAGTCCACACCCCCTCCATTTCCTGTGCCTGCTCTGGATGCCACTGCCACCCAGCGGAGTCATCAGCACTGGGCAGTCAATGTCTCCAAAGCCCCTGTCACCACCACCGCTGTCTTCTCTTCTGCCTCCAATGTTGAGTGCCTTATTGGATGTGAACATGGATACATCACCATCATCACCACTGCTGCCTCATGGTCTTTTGCTGGGGAGTGGGAGCTGCACCTGTCCACGTCCAAGCAATTTCAAACCATATTTTCCTGTGACAGCATGGCAAGTGCTCCAGCAGTAGTCGCCTGCTAAAGAAGACATGAACATCTCCACAGTTAACACTTTCCCCCTGGGGGGGGGGGGGGTGAGCACACGTAATCAGACAGTGCATCATACAATTGCCTCCATGGCTGGCCTAGAAGGTTGCTTCGCAACCTTGGACAGACAATGCAGCAAGCCTCACTTATGTTTGTTTGCTAATTCATTGTTGTTGTGAATCTCTTCATGTGGAAGAAGAATAAAACTTGGTTGGTTACTCCTCATATTGTTGCTGTGAAACCTAACAACAATAATAATAATTGTTGGACATCATCATTTTTCACATATTTACAACAATTTCATGTCATAAATATAATGACTATATACAACAGGTAGCACATTGGATACTGTTATATAAACATTAACCACCACTAATATTCAAAAGTAATACTATCAATAATGGATTTCAGAAATATTTGGGTGAGTAATAAACATCTTTTAATTAATGACTGTTTCAGCTTGCCCCTAAAAGATTTCCACTGAGTTGCCTTACATCTTTTCGCAACCTGTTATTTAATAGTCTTTTAAGTGGACTGTGATCTGTAACTCTTTTACTGCTCAGTATCCCATGATAATCACATGTGGTTCTTGTATTGCAGTTATGAATGTCCCAATTATTTCTCATACTCTTTTACAGGCTATTTTCCTATATTAAAAATATGGTTCAAATTGTTCTTATCTGGAGTGATTATAACATTCAAATCACATTTGCAGTCAATATTCTCACATAATATCTCTTATTTTTATGTAATTAAAGCTCAAAAATAATTAAATATCGAGATTTGGTCACGTGATTGAAAATACTCTGTTATTGGCTGAAGCTCTGGTGACGTCACAGACTAGGAATAAGATGAAATTATACGTGTGTTACAGAAGTGTTAACCAAAGTTACTCTGTTCTTCCGTACTTTTTCTGCAAACAGCTTGACTATTTACTGATGGAAAACGCATTTACAACTTTTAAGTAACAATAGGAAGGAATTTTGTGAACACTGATAGTGGAAACCTTACGAAAATTGATGTGTTTATGTTGCACTTATTTAGAGCGGTGATATGAGTAAGGAGGGACGTTCTCTCTCTGCCCCCTGCAACATCATTAAACATGCTCCTAATCTTATACCTAGAGTGTTCACTGTCAGTCATGAAGTATGACCCAAAGCAAAATAAAATTATTCTTGGCAAATCTTAAAACTGATTTCCACCAAACAAGATACGCAGCAGATGCCCCACCAAAAGCATATGCTCTGTTGCGTGACGGCTAGCACATGTGACTACAAAGAAGCAGAACACTAGTTTGAATCCTGCAAGGGTCATAAATGTTTAAAAGTTTTACACAAAAAATGAAAATAGCATTAAGAAGAACTCACTGTAGCAGTTGTTTCGATGGTGAGATGTATTGTATATAACTTCATATTAATCTTAGTCTGAGAAATGGACAACCGAGAATAAATGCATCCACTTTGCTTGCAAACAATTACGTTTTTTGGAAAGCATTGCTATTAGTGAAGATATCACCATACTACCACAGTACAATGAAGTTTTGTATGCAGAGAGCTATAAAGCACGTACAACATGCAGGTAACACAAACATAAGGGTTGTGCTGTTTGGGAGCATAAACTAATGTCAGAGTCTGAGTAGACTTAACTAAATCTTATGTAAGATGATGAAACTTCAAAAGCTTAAACAATAAGAAGCATATAGTTGGACAGTACAAAGATAAAAAAAAAAAAATGTTGTTCCCAAGGTGTGACTTGGTTTTCATAGGACTGTTAATTTGTTTTATAAATAAGTTAAAATATTGATGCAGACTGAATTCGAACTAGTGACTTATGGTTATCATCTTCTAATATTTATCATTTCACAGCTCTGCCTTTATTGTTTTTTTTTAAATTTTTGTAACCAGTTGAGCTACCAATGATGTGCAAGGAAGCAGGTATAACGATAAATTTTACTAAGAGCTTAACTTTGTCGACTGACACTATCCTTCTTTGTAATAGTGGGAAAGCGTATGTCGAAGATAAAGTAATGTTAACTTCAGAGTGTAAGACATTTTTAATCAAGGGAACTTGTGCATCGACATGGTGGCATTTTGCCAGTACAGTGTAACAAATTTTCACGCACCTTCTCATTCCCTGAAACACTCAAAAACAATTTTTCAAGAGATTTTATAGATGTACTTGTACATCATGGTACTACACAAGATTTTTAATCCACTTTCCAAAATGTAAATTCCAAAGTAAGACATCAATGTGAATTAGCTTTATGACAGCAGCAGCAAGCTTAGCCAGGCATCACATGAATCAAATGGAGCATTTTAGTGGGCTTTCAAATTATTTGAATTTCATTTCTGTTTTTATTAAAGAATATTGAAATTCAAGAAGGAAGAAAGCATGTTATGAACATAAAATGACACATTTAACCATTTAAGACGATTTCCAGAAAACAGCCAAATACCCTGTTGTCTTTAAGAATTTACAGTGAGTACACAGTCAGTAAATTATACATGAAGTAGTCATTACAGGACTGACATTTGCTTATATTAGTAATTATTGTAACTACTTTCTTTTGAAGCCTGAATATGCTGTCTGTGTAGACTATGCATGCCCCACCCCAGATTTCAATCACTTATTGACAATGCAAGTGGATTAATCCATAGTTTATTTGTTTAAGGATAGGAGGAATATTATGTTTGTGATATTTAATAAGTAAAAGTTGCAGTTAATTCTTTTACAGATGTAATAAAAAAGCTCTTTCCACATTCATTAGCCACAATGCCTAAAATTTTATTTTTATCATAAGTTTTGCTGTGACTGTAATTCAGTATTTATGTCTACATCAGATTGTTTACAATTTATCATGAAGACTATCACAACAGTCTTGGTTCCTATTTAATTTTAGTTTATTAATGATCAGATATCCTGTTATCATAGTGAACTTCTCTTTACTGTTTTGCAATGCTAGCTGTTCAGCACAGCCCCAGCTAACAACTGGTGCATTGTCAGCATAGTTCACTAGCTTTCAGTTTTTCAGGTGTGTTAATACATACAGGCTAATTATGAAGTCCATGAAACACTTTAAAAATTTGGTACAGATAAATGGCCAAGAACAACATAACACCTGATACAGTATGTGCAATGTTCTATACGTCCATCCTTCATCACCTGGACACATCTAATCCTTAGTCCAATTCTGCTCATATCCTCCACAGCGTATCCAGTCTGATGGTAAGAACAGTTGCTGTGATGCAGTGTCGCAAGGCTCTGAGGTTCTGTGATAAGGGTGGAGCATAAATACTATTCCTGATGTGACCCTACAAGAAAAAATTCAGTAAGTCCAGTGACTGAGATGAGCACTTGAGCAGTGTCACATCAATGACCACAACACAGCCTCTCCAGAGAAGCTTATGAAGGATTTTCCTTGCCGTTGGCTAAGGAGTTTTCAAATCTGCACTTGCTCAATAGGTAGACTTTGTGGGACTGTGCAACATCACATAGTCCATTCTCTATTCATACTTGCATGGTTGGTCCAAATGTTTTGCATCACATAAACAACCACCTTCCTCTTTTTTTTCTCTGCAGTGTATCATTTGTAACACTACGTTTAGGCACTTACCTGTACAATTTTTTAAAATGTTTCATGTACTTCACAGTTACAATATACAAGAAAAAAATGGTCCGAGAATACTTCATTGTGGACTCTGTAGTTGAAAGTCTTGTATGTTGATTTTACTGTAAGGACGTTATCTGCATTCTTGTAACAGAGTTCAGCACACTGTCTTTTAAGGTAAGAACTTGAGAAATTTAGTAACACTCCTGTTATACTGTGAACTTTCAAGTCTGATTAAAAGTACTGCATGACTGACAGAATAAAAGATTTTAGGCAAATCTGGAAAAGTCAGCTTCTGCTGTTATTGTGGACCACCCTTTTCGGAACCCACACTGTGTGTCCTTTAGTTTGTTGTATTTACAGAGGATAGTTCCATTTCATCTGGAATTACTCTTTCAAGTAACTTGTCAAGCACTAAAGTTAATTAAATGGGCCAGTAAATATTTATGCCAGCAATTGTTCCCTTTTTATACACTGGCAACATCTCAGTAATTATTAAAATATCAGGAAAAAACCCCAACCAACTGAACTGTTTATTAAATATGTTAGTGATTTTATCAGTTCATTTCTACATTCTTTAAATAATGCAGATGAAATGTCATTCCAGCCATTAGATGTTTTCATTATGAGATTTTTTTCCATTACCTTACATTCTGTTATATTCTTTACAAGAAATGAGTTAATATTTTAACTGAAGTACTGCAGTTTAGTCATACTGAACAACACGTATAAGTCTTTCATATTGTCCTTTAATTTATTGATTTCTGGAGAAATTTTAACATACTTTGTATAACATAATTTCCTCAGTTTTTTGTCATTGGATATGCCCAATTTAAACTATAATTAAATATTTGATAGAAATGGCCCACTTTTCATTAATATCATAATATCATCTGATCTGTGTACTTGCTTTCAACCTCTTTGTGCAAGGTCCTTCTTAAGGCCTTTAAAACTGAGTAAGTCACTATGCAGAACTATTTTGTGATTTCTATTAACTTCTATGGTTGGAGAGGGATTTTCAATAGTTTTTACTATTAATTCTTTCCTATTTCAGTTCCTAACTAGATGATCAATAAGACTATGAGTCAGATGTTACTCTGGTTAGTGACAAATTTATATGGATAGTGTTATAGCACTGTATCAAGTCAATGTTCACATATTCTAAGTTTGGTTTAGTCTCTCTCAGAAATTAATGGGTTTTTTATTTTATTAGTGAGGTATGGGCGTTCTGGAACATTATTTTACATTTTTCATCTTCTTTGATGGTGGCAGCGAGTGTTTTGCCTTCTTGTGTGCATACTGAATGCTGCTTTATAAAAAAGGGGCATTTTAAGTTCACAAATGAACAATTTATTACAAGAATTTCTTTATATGTTTAAACTCACATTTCCAAATTTACACAGTAGTCTTGAAGTACTACTTGAATAGGACTATTCATGGACTCAGCCTCTTTTTGTGTCGGAAACTTACTAAATTTTTTTTATTAATTTGTGATATTCTGCAGTTATTTTTTATTCTGTTGAAATAAATAGTCTGGATAACCTAATTTTTTTTTACACCCAGGCTCTTGGTGGAACATTTCTAGTTGTTACTGTTTTTATTTCTTTATCTCACAGCGGCAATTGAATGATTCTGTTCAAATTTCAACTATTTCATGAGCACCTAATAAAATATTAGGCAGCAAAATGAACAGCACTATTTCAACAAGATAACAAATTTGATATTTCCAGTAAAGAAGAGATTAATTGGGTCGAAAGGCAATGGAGAGATTAATGAAGGGTATTATAAATTACAGATAAACATAGTCAACATCTGTGATACTGGTATGGATTATGTGATTGTGTTTGTTGCTCCCCCTCCCACCCCCGCCCACCATCTTTCACATGTCTCTTGCCAATTAAGTTCAATATCTCATGTGTTATCAAGGAATTTCCACTGAGTCTTGTCTTTTGGACTCTTTGATACTCTACTACCTTCATTACTTCAACCCCAAAGCTACCCACTTGTCTACTACTGCATTCCTTTCCCCTGTTTCAGTCAAATGCTGCTTAACACTTAGTCTGAAATACTTAAAAAACTTCTAATCCTTTCAATTTATCCAGGTCCTATTTCCATAATTGCCCACCTTTCTTCAATTTCTTTAGTTTTAATCTGCAGCTAATGATCAATTAATTATGGTCAGAGTTCTCATCTGCCTCTGGAAATTTTTTACAGTTTAATTTTTTTTTTTTTTTTTTTTTTTTTTTTTTTTTTTTTTGCAAATCTCTGTCTTACCATTATATAATCTATTTCAAAAATTCCTGTATCTCCAGGTATCTTCCATGTATAGTGTTGTTTCCCAGTTCTTAAATCAAGTCTTAGCAATGATTAAATTCTGCTCTGTGCAAAATTCCACAGAGACAGGGATGAAAACCAAACCTCAGGCTAAAATTACTGACTTGCTGACCATTTTGATTACAAAACCTGATTTCACTGACTTGGACATAAAAAAGGACAGCCTAAATGCAGACTCAAATTGATCATTAGGAAAGAAGGGCCAATCTGGTCTCCACCATCACCATAGCCAGCCAACTTACACCTATTTATTGTTTTAATTGTAATCAACACATAAAACTGTTGTAACATGCTCTAAGTGCTGGTGACATATGTCACTCTGAATGACTGTGCGAGTGTAGTGTTCTGAAACTAATACAGAGTCCAACTCGAGAAACGGTATTTCATTATAACTCACAAATACTTTGAATAGAACTTTGAACATGTGTACTTACAATAATACAATATCTGCCTCAGGCTAAGCCCAAAGACTAATAATATATTTGACTGTGCCTGTTACAACAACAAGGCCATAACTGCTACAACGTAGTCCAGTATGGCATCTCAATGAATTCACTGTGACAGAAGAACTGCCCATCATGAGTCCGTGATATAAGTCTACTGTTTGACTCTGAGATGAGACTGTGTGATGAGACTACCCCTGCAGCCCATGCTCACGGTTATAATACCATACAGCTGAATACAGTGGAATTGCGTGATAGGCCACCACTATCAGAGATAACAAGCTCGTCGCCAGTTGGCTTTCCTCACTGGATGATGTCATTGTAGTCTCAGCTTGGATTAATGCAGTGTGCGATTTGCAGGGGGGGATGGGGGGGATTTCCCCCCTCTGCATCAGACCATCCCCTCCTCTGGTTTTAGTTTATGCATCCCAACCTGGGATGTTTATTTCCCATGCACTGGAGTAAAACATTACATATAATTTAAATTTGTGGAGCTGAACACTGAAAGTTTTTAATAAGTCTTACTATTAATATGTTTCAGTTTTCTGTCATCAGAGTAAGTACAGCTTTTCACAAATGTGCCTCTGCTTTTTGAATTCCCCTCGTATACCTGTACGTAGATGATTTTGTAAATAACCTTTACCTATAATGTACTTTTTAAAGATATAACAAGGGATGGCTTTTCTGATAGTGCATACGCGTGAATAATGAGTTTCGGCATTAACATCTATTTATAAATAGCTGTTTAACCATGCGTAACGCCACGGTCCAAGCTAGCAGCATATATAATTCTACTAACCCTCTAAGACATCCCTCCCACTGGTAAAAGCACAAATCGCACCCTGGATTAGTGATCATGACGTTACCTTAGCGACTATGGTTACCCAGGTTAACAAGTCAGTCAAGAAAGCTAGGTGGGTGTTTCTGTTAGAAAGAGCTGATAAGCAGTTGCTCTGGAGAGGTAGGTGCCTAGTAAGTTGATTAAAGATGGTAAGGATCCATTGTGGTTTAACCACGAAATTCGGAAAATTCCGAGGAAACAGTCTGTTGCACTCTCGCTTCAAGAGAGAACGCAAAAATGACGACATGTGAAGGTTAATAGAATCCGTGCGTCTATAAAATGTTCTATGCGCGAAGAATTCAACTACCTCCATCATATCTTACCAAAATATCTGGCCGAAAACCCTAGAAAATTCCGATCACACATAAAATAGCTAAGCACGTCTGAGGCTTCTATCCAGTCACTCATTGACTGGTATGGTAAGACAGTAGAAGATAGCAAGTTTTAAATTTCGCGTTTAAGAAATCGTTCACGCAGGAGTCGTACAAACATACCGTCGTTTGATCATCGCACAGTTTCTCATATGGACGACATAATAACAGGCATCCATGACGTAGAGAAATAATTGAACGAGATGAGAACAAAGAAGTCGTCAGGTCCGGATGGAATCCCAATTCGGTTTTACAAAGAGTACTCTATGGCATTGGGTCCTTACCTAGTTTGCATTTATTGTGAATCTTTCGCCCACCGTAAAGTCCTAAGAGACTGGAAAAAAGCGCAGTCACACATGTATATAAAAAGGGTAAATGAACGGACCTTCAAAATTACACACCAATATCCTTAACATCGGTTTACTGCACAATTCTTGAACATGTTCTGAGTTCGAATATAATAATTCTTCTAGAGACTGAAAAGCTTCTTTCCACGACTCAGCACAGCCTTGGTAAACACCATTCGTGTCAAACTTCAATTGCACTATTCTCACATGATGTCCTGCAAAATACGAAAAAAGGGCGACAGGCAAATTTCATATTTCTTGATTTCCGAAACGCATTCGACACGGTGCTCCACTGCAGACTGTTAACGAAGGTGCGAGAATATGGAATAGGTTTCCAGAAATATAATTGGTTGGAAGACTTCTTACGTAATAGAACCCAATATGTCGTCCTCGACGGCGTGTGTTTATCAGAGACAAGGAGTGCCCCAAAGAAGTAGGACAGGACCGCTGTTATTTACTATATACATAAATGATCTGGCGAACAAGGTGTGGATCAATTTGTGGTTGTTTACTGAATATGCTGTAGAGAACGGGAAGGTGTCATTGTTGAGTGACTGTAAGATGATACAAGATAGACAAAATTTCTGGTTGGTGTAATGAATAGCAGCTAGCTCTACATGTGGAAAAACATTAAGTTAATGCAGATGAGTAAGAGAAACGAACCTGTAACATTCGAATTTAGCATTAGCTGTGTGCTGCTTGAAACAGTTACATCATTTTAATGTAAAGGCGTAACACTGCAAATCGATATAAAATGGAACGATCATGTGAGGATTGCGGTAGGGAAGGCGAATGGTCGACTTAGGTTTATTTGGATAATTTTAGTTAAGTGCGGTTCTTATGTAAAGGTGTCCGCATATACACTGAAGTGCCAAAGACACTGGTATAGGTATGCGTATTCAAATACAGAGATATGTAAACGGATAGAATACGACGCTGCTGACGGCAAGGAATATATCAGACAAGAAGTGTGTGGCGCAGCCGTTAGATCGGTTACTGCTGCTACAATGGCAGGTTATCAAGATTTAGCGATGATTCGGGAATTTTCCCGTACAGCCATTTCACGAGTGTACCGTGAATATGAGGAATCCGGTAAAACATCAAATCTCCGATATCGCTGAGGCCGGAAAAAGAGCCTGCAAAAATGGGACCAACGACGACCGAAGAGAATCTTTCAGCGCGACAGAAGTGCACCCCTTCCGTAAATTTCTGCAGATTTCAGTGCTGGGCCGTAAACAAGTGTCAGTGTCCGAACCATTCATCGAAAATCATCGATGTACTCGCGCACCGTTGATGACTGCGCGGCACAAAGCTTTACGCCTCGCCTGGGCCCGTCAACACCGACACTGGACTGTTGATGACTGGAAACATGTTGCCTGGTCAGACGAGTCTCGTTTCAAAATGTATCGAGCGAAGGGATGTGTACGTGTCTGGAGACAACCTCATGAATCCATGGACCCTGCGTCTCAGCAGGGAACTGTTCAAGATGGTGGAGGCTCTGTAATGGTGTGGGGAGTGTGCAGTTGGAGTGACATGGGACTCCTGATACGTCTAGATACGCCTCTGACAGGTGACACGGACGTAAGCATCATGTCTGTTCACCTGCATCCTTTCATGTCCATTTAGCATTCCGACTGACTTGGACATTTCCAGCACGGCAATGCGACATCCCACACGTCCACAATTGCTACAGAGTGGCTCCAGGAACACTCTTCTGAATTTAAACACTTCTGCTGGCCACTAAACTCCTCAGACGTGAACATTATTGAGCATATCTGAAATGCCATGCAACCTACTGTTCAGAAGAGATCTCCACCCCATCACATTCTTAGGAACTTATGGACAGCCCTGCAGGATTCATGGTGTCAGTTCGCTCCAGCACTACTCGAGACATTTGTCACGTCCATACCACGTCGTGTTGTGGCACTTCTGTGTGCTCGCGGGGGCCCTACACGATATTAGGCAGGTGCACCAGTTTCTTTGGCTCTTCAGTGTATAATGCTAATGCGAGCTATTCTTGAGTGCTGCTCGAATGTTTAGGATTGGCGCCAGGTCGGATTGAAGGAAGAAGTCGAAGCAATTCAGGGACGGGCAGCTAGATTTGTTAGCGGTAGGTTCGAACAACACGCAAGATTTACGGAGATGCTTCAGGAACTCAAATGGGAATTCCTGGAGGGAAGGTGACATTCCTTCCGAGGAACAATATTGAGAAAATTTAGGTAATCGGAGTTGATCACAAAAAAATTCTATTGTCGCCAAGGTACATTTCGAGTAAGGACCACGAAGATACGAGAAGTTAAAGCTCGTACAGAGACCTCGCTTTATTTGCCTGTGCAACAGGAAAGGGAATGACTGGTTGTGGTACCGGTACCCTCCACCACGTACCATATGGTGGCTTCCCGAGCACGTATGCAGATGTAGATGGAGAGGCCTGGTTTGGAAGTCGCACATCTTCGTAGGAGTTCCTTGCAGATAGATGACTGTGACGTGGTCAGAACCCAACGCATTCAGATAGCACCTCCTACTGGTTCTGAGCCCCCAAACGGGAAGAGAACCGCGGCCTACTACGAGTGCCACTGTACCCAGACGCCAAAACAAAATTCTTGCTTGATGGTCTCTCTCCTAAGTTGCGCCGCAACTGACGACAGATATTCTTGTTTTTCTCTATATCTAATGGCGGCAAGTGCGGGGGTTCCAGGAGGTACTTCATTCGAATCTTGAGTCCCCATTTATTATGTTATCTACCATGTGAATATGTATTCTCTAGTTTATCGCAGAGTCCCAGAAACACGAAACAGTGACCGGGGACCGGGCCAAATATCTCACGAAATAAGCATCAAACGAAAAAACTACAAAGAACGAAACTCGTCTCGCTTGAAGGAGGAAACCAGATGGCGCTATGGTTGGCCCGCTAGATGGCGCTGCCATAGGTCAAACGGATATCAACTGCGTTTTTTTTTATATAGGAACCCCCATTTTTTATTACATATTCGTGTAGTACGTAAAGAAATATGAATATTTAGTTGGACCACGTTCTTCGATTTGTGATAGATGGCGCTGTAATAGTCACGAACGTATAAGTACGAGGTATCACGTAACATTCCGCCAGTGCGGACGGTATTTGCTTCGTGATACATTACCCGTGTTAAAATGGAGCGTTTACCAATTGCGGAAAAGGTCGATATCGTGTTCATGTATGGCTATTGTGATCAAAATGCCCAACGGGCGTGCACTATGTATGCTGCTCGGTATCCTGGACGACATCATCCAGGTGTCCGGACCGTTCGCCGGACGTTATTTAAGGAAACAGGAAGTGTTCAGCCACATGTGAAACGTCAACAACGACCTGCAACAAATGATGATGGCCAAGTAGGTGTTTTAGCTCCTGTCGCAGCTAATCCGCGCGACAGTAGCAGACAAATTGCGCGAGAATCGGGAATCTCAAAAACGTCGGTGTTGAGAATGCTACATCAACATCGATTGCACCCGCACCATATTTCTATGCACCAGGAATTGCATAGCGACGACTTTGAACGTCGTGTACAGTTCTGCCACTGGGAACAAGAGATATTACGGGACGATGACAGATTTTTTGCACGCGTTCTATTTAGCGACGAAGCGTCATTCACCAACAGCGGTAACGTAAACCGTCATTATATGCACTATTGGGCAACGGAAAATCGACGGTGGCTGCAACAAGTGGAATATCAGCGACCTTTGTGGGTTAATGTATGGTGCGGCATTATGGGAGTAAGGTTAATTGGCCCCCATTTTATCGATGGCAATCTAAATGGTGCCATGTATGCTGATTTCCTACGTAATATTCTACCGATGTTACTACAAGATGTTTCACTGCATGACAGAATGACGGTATACTTCCAACATGATGGATGTCCGGCACATAGCTCGCGTGCGATTGAAGCAGTATTGAATAGCATATTTCATGACAGATGGATTGGTCGTCGAAGCATCATACCATGGCCCGCACATTCACCGGATCTGACGTCCCCGGATTTCTTTCTGTAGGGAAAGTTGAAGGATATTTGTTATCGTGATCCACCGACAACGTCTGACAACATGCTTCAGCGCATTGTCAATGCATGTGCGAACATTACGGAAGGCGAACTACTCACTGTTCAGAGGAATGTCGTTACACGTATTGCCAAATGCATTAAGGTTGACGGACATCATTTTGAGAATTTAGTGCATTAATGTGGTATTTGCAGGTAATCACGCTGCAACAGCATGCGTTCTCTGAAATGATAAGTTCACAAAGGTACATGTATCACATTGGAACAACCGAAATAAAATGTTCAAACGTACCTACGTTCTGTATTTTAATTTAAAAAAACCTGCCTGTTGCCAACTGTTTGTCTAAAATTGTGAGCCATGTTTGTGACTATTACAGCGCCATCTGTCACAAAGCGAAAAAAGTGGTCCAACTAAAATATTCATATTTCTTTACGTACTACACGCATATGTAATAAAAAATGGGGGTTCCTATATAAAAAAAAACGCAGTTGATATCCGTTTGACCTATGGCAGCGCCATCTAGCGGGCCAACCATAGCGCCATCTGGTTTCCCCCTTCAAGCTAGACAAGTTTCGTGCTTTGTAGTTTTTTCGTTTGACGCTTATTTCGTGAGATATTTGGCCCGGTTACGATCAATGGACCACCCTGTATATATCGCTGTACTAAGCCAAGCTAGGTCATTCCACACTTCCAAGGAGTCTCCTATACACCTCGTTTTCTGAGGCCGAGATCATCTATGAATTTGCCTTGCAGAATACCGTGGCCATTCGATTGGAAAACTCTAGTAGGTTGTTAAAACAGCTCACCGGCGAGGTATGAGATTCGGACACGATGTGTGCTGCGTGAATCAAGCATGAGTTGTACACCATCACGTTGTGCGCGGTAGTGATAACTCAGTCCCGTCAGATTTCCTCTGTAGCAGAACTTCCAGCTAAGGCAGTGGGCCCTCTTTCTTCACATCCATCGTAAACTGAATATATGGAGTAACTCTAGTTGTGTGCATAACACCTTAATAGTGCAGAAAAGAAGCTAGTAGGGTACTTACTGTTTCGTTTTATAAGTCACACTGTAAACCATTGTTTTGTGAACAAAAGATCACTACTGTAATAAACTTATATATAAACTATGTTTTAATGTACACAAGAAAGTGGTTACCAGAAGCGAAACGCAAAGAAAATGTACGTTGTTACAGTAAAAGAGAAAACAGATGCTACCCCATACCACTGACTGTCAAAATCACTGGGCAGTTATGAACTCAAGTGGCACAAATTATTTAATAAGATTCCATAATCTGTATAACAATTATCTGTATAAGTATTCAAACTAATACTGTTTTACAGGCTAGTTATCCACCCATTCTACAACATAAATAAATATTTCAACTGTAATATTATATTGTAACACTAATAACAATCCTGTTGTTTCTTTTAAATTATCAGTTGCATTGTATACTATGTGTGACGTTGTCAATTGCTGTACTGACCGAATGGCATTATTATTATTATTGTGATTATTATCATGGGTCGACTTTATTAGTCGAAGAATTATGGGTACGGGAGTAGTCGGTAATACACTGAACTCCTATTCGCAAAGGGCGGGAAAGGAATGTCAAACATTTCAAACACCGCTAGGTTCTAAAATCTGTGGATTGTGCACCAGCTGCCATTATACTACATTAAAACAACGCACAACTGTAAATACAATAACTATACGAAAATCCGTTTCTCCCCTATTTTCCATAAAAAAGATACGATTTATAACTGACCCGGGCCTATTGTTGGTTCAACACGGCCAACCACAGAATGGTTGTAAAATCATTTGTCATTGTTCCTGTTTGCACGACAATGAAATTATTATTATACTGTAAACGAAGGTACCTTACATTTGTAAACTTATTTCCTGTAGGATATCTATATTTTCTGTTATTAAAATAGGGTACGTACGGAACTTCAGACCACTTTTTTTAGGAATCTTCCGGAATAAAGCTTCTTCACCAATACAATTATAAAGAATGTTTCAGATACTTCCTGAGCCTCTTTCACTAGCGCAGAAAATGCAGTATTTCAACTGACTGGCGCGTGAAGTTTTTTTTTTTTTGTTTCATTTATCAACACTCCATAGTTCACAACCCACAAAATACTGTTGCCTTGGTACTCATAAAAGTGGGCTGTACTGTGAGATTTGTGTTTTGTAAGCCATAAATAATAACGCCAATTGATACTGCAGTAAAAGTAAACACACTTCCTTTTAAATTTGTTGAGATGTAGTCCATCTTTTTGTTTTGTAGCATAGTCTCTTTTCTGCACCCTCTTATATTGTTATGTGCTGTACTATAACGATACTACATTCAAACTTCATATGGTACCGGAATATATATTTTTTTTTGTAACTTATAAGATTATTCATGTTTTTGTAATCGTTATAACAGTAGAATTTCTACCAGATATTTATGGCGCACGAATTGTGGTTTGTCCCGTCACTACTGAAATTTAAAACTGCGAATTCGGCTTCGTTTAGTTATTAGGAGGCACTTGCTCCATGGAAAGCATGTTTCAATAATTATCTGCCTTGTACTTACCTACATACAAACGTGTGATACTTATATGAAAGTCTCTCATATAAATGAGACACCTTCCTTCTAAATGCGTGGGCCCAAAGACGACCCACAAAAAATCGGATGTAAACGCAACAGTATATTATACTAATTATCGGTGAGCAACGACGGCGCGAGGGATGGGCCGGAGCTCACCCAAAATTTTTTTGGCCCACCCAAATAAAATGGACAAATTACAGAATCAAAGTCGAAATTGAAAGTTTATCTTATTAAATTGAAATAACTTGTAGTTATATACATATGTCAAACCACTGTTAATTTCTTACACGAAGTTGTATTGCCCCGCATTAAAGCAGTACAATTAAACAAACATATTCCAAGTGGATTTAAGCCGGTATTACACTATCAAATTTCTTTGTCAAAGATTTGATCAAATGTTCCGTCAAATATATTTGACAAAGGGGTATTACACTGTCATCAAATTTTTCGTCAAAGTTCAAGATGGCTGACAACAACTTGTTATTAACCGCAGCAGTTGCACTTACCGCAATTACATTGTGTGCACTTGCGGAAAAGATGTGGGGGAAAAAAAGGAACCATACATACAAGGTTGTCAGTCTTTAATTCCTGGGATTACAACTTGATAATAAATTCAGTTGGGAGGAGCACACCACAGAACTGCAGAAGCGCCTTAACAAATCTGTATTTGCAATTCGAGTGTTAGCAGACATAGGCAACATAAAAATGAAAAAGCTTGCGTACTTTTATTCCATAATGTCGTATGGTATAATATTTTGGGGTAAATCGTAAAGTCAAACAAAAGTTTTCAGAGTCCAAAAGCATGTAATACGTATTATTTGTGGAGTAAATTCACGGACGTTCTGCAGAAACCTCTTCAAAGAACTGGGTATCCTAACTACTGCCTCTCAGTATATTTACTCCTTAATGAAATTTGTCCTAAATAATATATCTCTTTTTCCAACAAACAACTCAGTTCATACATACAATACCAGGAACAAATATGATCTGCACAAGGACTTAAAAGCACTTACTTTAGTTCAAAAAGGGGTCCACTACTCAGGAACACTCATCTTCAATAATTTGCCAGTAAACATAAAAAATTTAGTTACAAATGAAGATCAGTTTAAAAGAAGCCTGAAAGACTTACTAGTGGCCAACTCCTTCTACTCCATTGACGAAATTTTTAATAGAAACAAATGATGTATTTATTCATACAATTAGTATTGTTATTTCAGCTTTAAAAAAATTGATGTGTTCCACATCCACGAGGATCTCCTCAGCACGGATCTATGGAACGCAAAACTAATATAATCTGGATGAAGCCGTGGGTTTTACGACGACACGATAAAAGCATTCAGCAAAACTTGTTACGTGAGCTTACAGTGGAAGACGTCAAGTCGTACATTAATTACATAAGAATGGATAAGCATACATTTCTGTATGTGCTCAGTGAAGTGCATCCTCATATCACAAAGCACAATATTCACTCAAGAACTGCTACATCTTCAGAAGACAGGCTCACTGTAACACTCCGATTCCTTGCTACAAGAGAGGGTTATGTTAGGTCACGGCAGGTCTCTAATCTTCTTAATCTATTTTTGTATTCAGGGTGCCTCACGTTGTAAAGCGCCTCATCAGCTTCATACGTCTCTATTAATTTCGTAGTTGTCGGCACACACCAATTGTATTTACCGGCAATGTTTATTAAAACACTACAGACGACAGAATGCTGTAGCGATGCTAGCGCTCCATGTGAATTGTGAATTTCTGATAAATAACATGTAACATTGCAGTGAATAGAAGACAAGCGATTTCTTTGATCAAATCTACAGCGAGGCCCTAGATTTGATCAAATATTGGACGACATTTGACGAAGTCCCTATTACACTATCAAATATATTGGACAAAGAAATTTGATAGTGTAATACCGGCCTAATGATGAAGTTAACATCGACCTACGCGTTGAACCGTACCTGTGTGTGTGTGTGTGTGTGTGTGTGTGTGTGTGTGATTTGCCTTAACGGTAAAGAATATCCAGTTTCACTGTGATCTCTGTTTTGTTTTTGGTAGCGAACTGTACGTGTTAAGGAAAGTGAAAGTAGCAACATGGCAAAACGCCTAGCATATCAGATTTCTTCAGTCGGCAACAAAATACACTCCTGGAAATTGAAATAAGAACACCGTGAATTCATTGTCCCAGGAAGGGGAAACTTTATTGACACATTCCTGGGGTCAGATACATCACATGATCACACTGACAGAACCACAGGCACATAGACACAGGCAACAGAGCATGCACAATGTCGGCACTAGTACAGTGTATATCCACCTTTCGCAGCAATGCAGGCTGCTATTCTCCCATGGAGACGATCGTAGAGATGCTGGATGTAGTCCTGTGGAACGGCTTGCCATGCCATTTCCACCTGGCGCCTCAGTTGGACCAGCGTTCGTGCTGGACGTGCAGACCGCGTGAGACGACGCTTCATCCAGTCCCAAACATGCTCAATGGGGGACAGATCCGGAGATCTTGCTGGCCAGGGTAGTTGACTTACACCTTCTAGAGCACGTTGGGTGGCACGGGATACACGCGGACGTGCATTGTCCTGTTGGAACAGCAAGTTCCCTTGCCGGTCTAGGAATGGTAGAACGATGGGTTCGATGACGGTTTGGATGTACCGTGCACTATTCAGTGTCCCCTCGACGATCACCAGTGGTGTACGGCCAGTGTAGGAGATCGCTCCCCACACCATGATGCCGGGTGTTGGCCCTGTGTGCCTCGGTCGTATGCAGTCCTGATTGTGGCGCTCACCTGCACGGCGCCAAACACGCATACGACCATCATTCGCACCAACGCAGAAGCAACTCTCATCGCTGAAGACGACACGTCTCCATTCGTCCCTCCATTCACGCCTGTCGCGACACCACTGGAGGCGGGCTGCACGATGTTGGGGCGTGAGCGGAAGACGGCCTAACGGTGTGCGGGACCGTAGCCCAGCTTCATGGAGACGGTTGCGAATGGTCCTCGCCGATACCCCAGGAGCAACAGTGTCCCTAATTTGCTGGGAAGTGGCGGTGCGGTCCCCTACGGCACTGCGTAGGATCCTACGGTCTTGGCGTGCATCCGTGCATCGCTGCGGTCCGGTCCCAGGTCGACGGGCACGTGCACCTTCCGCCGACCACTGGCGACAACATCGATGTACTGTGGAGACCTCACGCCCCACGTGTTGAGCAATTCGGCGGTACGTCCACCCGGCCTCCCGCATGCCCACTATACGCCCTCGCTCAAAGTCCGTCAACTGCACATACGGTTCACGTCCACGCTGTCGCGGCATGCTACCAGTGTTAAAGACTGCGATGGAGCTCCGTATGCCACGGCAAACTGGCTGACACTGACGGCGGCGGTGCACAAATGCTGCGCAGCTAGCGCCATTCGACGGCCAACACCGCGGTTCCTGGTGTGTCCGCTGTACCGTGCGTGTGATCATTGCTTGTACAGCCCTCTTGCAGTGTCCGGAGCAAGTATGGTGGGTCTGACACACCGGTGTCAATGTGTTCTTTTTTCCATTTCCAGGAGTGTATAATTAAACAAAATCAGGGCATTACAAACTCTCCTAACGGCAGAGGGTAGTTACCACAGTCCAGAAAGTGACGCAGAAAAATTGTGTTTGATGATGATTAAGAAATGGAAGGAAAGCAGAAATGAAAAAAAATCGGTGAAAATAAAGGTAAAGGTTTATTTACTATTCCTAGCAGCAGCACTATTGCGTGCTTGTTTCTGATTTATTTATGAAACCTACCAACGTATTTGTTAAGCGAGGGTTTCCCTAATTGGAAAGAGTTTAATTCCGGCTGTAAACAGCAAGACATTATCTTCACATACAAAAACTGTGTAGTTGCTCGCAGAGGCGATTCTAGAATCGGTCAAGGGCGGGGGGGGGGGGTTGAGGGAATGGGGGAATGGAATGTCGCTTAACAAAAGGAGAGTTGGGGTCTTCCACCGACAAATTGGTAAAATTTGGTGTTGGTTAAAGTAGGTTTTGGTAACTGTTTTGGAGTCCAGGTTAAAACGTGTCTACAGAATGTGTGTGCCCGGGAAAATAATACAATTTGACCCAGATGTCCGGCGATTTTGAAGTTTTTGTCCGGGGTCAGCAGTTTAAGTGTTGGTGGGGGTACCGGGCATATTTAGCTTTCTTGATTATTTTAAGTGGTACTCGTACATTAATATACAACCAATGTATATTAATAAAGGATAAGACGCCCATTTTTAGTTAAATGATATTTATTGGTTTAGATAGTAAGCTATTTGCTGCTCTTATTCCTTTGTTAAAATGTGTTTGCCGGCCAGTGTGGCCGGCATTCCTTCAGGGCAATGAATGTGGTGCAGTCAACTTAGTAAAATTACCAAGGCTCAGTTCTCAATCAAATGCATGATTCAGACTGAGGTTTCGATCATGTATGGAAAGAAAGTGCAGATGAGGCAACAAAAGTAGGTGTTGATGTTCCCACAGGGTTCCTCTTCTCTTGCTAGAATTCGAAAGTTGCCAAAACATCTTGGAGAATATGTTTGTGATTTGCCGAATGAAGACAACCTGGAACCTGTTCAAGCAACTGATTTCAAATCTTTACTGTTTGAAAAAGCTTTACACTGAACATGAGAGACTTTTATTTCAAACTGTGGAATAATTGAAGGAATCACTTGTCTCCCAAAAAGTAAATATTTTATTGAGAAACAAATGTCACTGTCATGGGCACAAAATGATTCATGCCATATTGTGTCGTTTGAGACAGAAATTAAGATATTAAAAAAAATTATGTTATTAGGCGTGGAAAGCAAACCTGAATGAAGACAGACAATTTACTTGCATTGCTAAAGTTGTTAGAGCAATATAAACTTGCGTTCTATGATATGTACAAATTAAGTCAAGTAGCAATGATTATTCTAGTTTTCTCACGTCATCTGAAAGAATATTTTCGTGTTTGCGACACGTAAGAAGTTTTCTGAGGAACTGTGTTTCTGTCAGTTTTTACAATAGCGAGGCCGGTAACAATGACCATTGGCTTGCAAAAAGTGGTTCATGATTCAGCCGTGTTGCAACAACAGAAGGATTAACGTGATTTAAAAATAGGTTGTTATTTTGTATTTTACAGTTTTCCGCTTTTTTCTCAGTAGTATCAATTTTTCTATTTTCAGCTGAACATAAAATGTACTCTCGAAAACGCGTGTTTTGAGGCATAATTTGTTTTTAAAGACATAATTAGTCACTGGCTGTATTATGTAATAACAGTACATTTCGGTGGTTACTCCGTAATCTTAAGACGGAACATGCTTAAATTACATTGACTTACATTCCGTGTGCCAGCGACACGTAAAGTCACCATTAAACGACTAACACGGGGCACTGTACCCAAACCTATTTATATGTTGCCTATCGAACAGCTTCCAAGGACATTAAAAATTTGAACCTCAATATATTTCGTAATTAGTGACCACCTTTAAAAATTTAAAACGCTATCATAATCCACTTTTTAAGAGGTATAATCTTATGTTAGAAGTTTAACACGGTAAGGCACCTACTACGGTTAGAAACTGTTTCGAGGCAACGTGCAAATGGCCTGCAAATGCCCAGACTTTATGCATCCAGTATTTGAGAGCACGCAGTGACTTCCGACGTAATTTCAGACGTTTTCGATATATTTTCTTGCTGACACACGGCACAAAATGATGAAAGGAAAAAGTTTATCGCTTACTACATTTCCGCTAACCACGCAGTAAAACGGCGGCATCAGGCAAGACGTTTTGATTTATTATTTCTTTGCTACTAACTCTGCTGCCAACACGCAGGCCGTATCTACATGCATCACTGAATATACTTGCAAACTTATATGATTGTACGACACACAGTTCAGAAGACATGATGTAATATACAATGCATTCAGATGCTTGGAGAAAACAGCATTTCCGTAACATCGCGCTCAGCAAGATTTTATTGGGCAAGACGTCTTAATTTGTTAATTATTTACTGCTAACTCTATTCGCAACACACTTTGCGGACATTATCCACATAAACTGTCGAATGTACCTGCAAAATTATATCATGGTACAACACATACAGTTCAGGAGATACAACTACATAAACAATGAAACCCGTGGAAAACTTAACTTTCGCTTTAAATGGGGCGCAAATTACTCAGATTATATTCATCCAGTATTTGATAAAGAGAGCACTCAACGACTTCCAACAAACAAATTTTAAGCATAATTTCAAACCTTCCCAAAACTTTTTTTCCTTTTACATGCTTAAAGTCAAATGTTTAATCAGATGTTTGAAGCTGTTTTGTACATGATTGATTGATTCTGTCAGTTGTTTTTACTAATTAAAATGCTATACTGTGTTCATCATAAGAATAAATCCGATGTAAGCATTACACGACGTATTTTTCCGCATTTACTTGAATCTCATTGTATTTCGTTTCACGTGGAGCGGAAGCCAAGCTGTGTCCAGTCCAGTAAAATAGGATAATAGGGATACGTTTTATGCTGTGTTACACGCACACAGACTGAGCGATAACGCGGGAGGATAGCTTTACCGGAGAGTCGTGTGAAGTTAGCACCCTTTTTTTCAGAAATATATATTTTTTTCAGAGTTCTTGATAGATATGATATAGTTCTAGAGTTCTTTGTACAAAATTTCAATAGTTCTGCAGAATTTAGCGAAAAAACCAACAATACTCGAAAAAATTTTCGTATCGAAAACATTCTTTGTCAATTTCCGCAAAATGTAAATAAGTACGAGAGTTCTGAGCACAGTTCTGAATAGAGCTCCAAGAGTTCTATCGAAAATCCCAGTAACATTTTTTTGTGCAGCTAATAGTTTCCGAGATAATTGCAATTTAAGGAGAAAGTCTTTTCACTTACTGTGAAGTTGGCACCCTTTTTTCAGAAATATATATTTTTTTCAGAGTTCTTGATAGATATGTCATAGTTCTAGAGTTCTTTGTACAAAATTTCAATAGTTCTGCAGAATTTAGCGAAGAAAACAACATTATTCGAAAAATTTTCGTATCGAAAACATTTTTTGTCAATTTTCGCAAAAATTAAACTTGTACAACAGTTCTGAGGACAGTTCTGAACAGAACCCCAAGAGCTCTATCGAAAATCCCAACAACATTTTTCTATGGCGATAATGGTTTGAGATAAATTGATTTAATATGGGACACACTTTCTCTACGGAAAATATAAATATATTCGTACAACAGTTCTGATGACAGTTCTGGATACCACGTGAAGAGTTCTATCGAAAATCCTAGTAGAATTTTTTTGTGCAGGTAATAGTTTAAGAGGTAATTGCAACTTAATTAAGAATTCCATAAGAGCTCCTACTGTGAAGCTGGCACCCTTTTTTTCAGAAATATATATTTTTTTCAGAGTTCTTGATAGAAATGTCGTAGTTCTAGAGTTATTTGTACAAAATTTGAATAGTCCTGCAGAATTTAGCGAAGAAAACAACAATACTCGAAAAAATTTTCGTATCGAATACATTCTTTGTCAATTTTCGCAAAAAGTAAATTCGTACAACAGTTCTGAACAGAACACCAATAGCTCTATCGAAAATCCTAATAATATCTTTTTGTGGCGATGATAGTTTATACGGTAACTGCTTTGATGTTAGACCCACTTTCTCCACAGAAAAAGTAAATTCGTTCAACAGTTTTGATGAACAGTTCTGGTTAACACCTCAAGACCTGTATCGATAGTCATAATAACATTTTTTGTGGTTATAATAGTTTGTATGGTAATTGATTAATTGTGGGGCACACTTACTCAAAAAAAAAAATTATGTCTGTTCGTATGTTCTGATGCCAGCTCTGGATAGCATTGTAAGAGTTCTATCGAAAATACTAGTAACATATTCTGTGCCGGTAATTGTTTACGTAGTAACTGCCTTTATTAAGGAATGCTTATGAGCATTTCCCGTGAAGTTTGAACCCCTTTTACGATAAATATACATTTTTTCATAGTTCTTGATATATATGTAATAGTTTTAGATTTCCCTGCTCAAAACACGAATAGTTCTGCAGAATTTCGGGAAGAAAACAATAACTCGGACAAATTTTGGTATGGTAAAAAATTATTTGTCAGTTTGGAAAAAATAAATTTGTGTAACAGTTCTGTTGGCAGTTCTGGATAGCACCGGAAGAGTTGCATTGAAAATGATAAGAACATTTTTGTGGCGATAATAGTTTATACGGTAATTGTTTTAATCTGATACTCACTTTCTCTACTATAGCAAAATTCGTAGAATAGTTCTGATGACAGTTTTTAATATCACCCACAGAGTTCTACCAAAAACTATAATAACATTATTTGTGACGATGACATATGAGATAATTAATGTGGGACTCACTTTTGTCATGTAAAAGTAATAAATTCGTACAAAAGGTCTGATGGCATTTCTTAATACGACCCTAAGAGTTCTACCGAAAACTGTAATAATATTTTTTGTGGGGATAACAGTTAATGAGATAATACCATTTTCGAGAAACCCACTTGGTCTGCATTACAATAAATTGGCACAACCCTTTTGCTGACAGCTCTGGATAGCACAGAAAGAGTTATTTTAAAAACCCTCATAACATTTTTATGGTGCCAGTAGATTATGAAATAGTTTGTGTGTTCACTCTGCAGTGGGTGTGCGCCGATGTGAAACTTACTGGCAGATAAAAACTGTGTGCCGGACCGGGTCTCTAACCCCAGGCTATGACGAAGAAATATCGTCACAATATCCTTTCGTCCAGGAGTGCTTCTTCTGCAATTTTCGTAGGACAACTTCTACGAAATTGGGAACGGAGGAGATGAAGTACTGCTGGAAGTACAGCTATGAGGACGATCGTAAATTCGCACTTTTATTTTGGAAAACCGAAAATCGAAAACCCGGATGTATATTCTACTAAATACAAAAAATCTAAATGTTCAGCACTATACAAATGCCAGTACACCTTCTTAAGACTGACTGTAGTAACTGTAGGTGGAAGCATGGGATGTGCACGCTTAGATGATTCAAGGAGAGAAGGCTGGTCAGTGCAAAACAAACAGATGGCTGAGAGAGCGGATACATTCACACGCACCACTAACCAGATGGTGTCACACCTGTCGAGAAGCGCACCAGAGGTACAATGAGCTGTGGTGGAGTGCTGTTGGCGTGGTTACTATGCAACTTACTTGATGGGCATCAATACACCGTTATATTAATGTAAAATACTTGAGAAACAATGTCATTCACACACTCCGAGTTCCTTATCACTCAGTACTAGACTAAATTGCCGGCCTAGTGATAAGCAGCCTATGTACCTCACCGACTACACATCTTCGTGTTATAAGAAAAAAAGAGAAAAATACCAAGGAACACAAAATATGAATCCGGATAAACCGGGAATCCGGATTACTGAGGACCAAATAAACGAGGTTCTTATTTACAAATTTCTAACTTCTTATTAACTTTAATACTGTATCCCCTCAACATAACACATCTATCAGTCATGTATTGAATTAGGATTTAAACATACTAATTAGTTCGCTTGTACAATATATTCAGTAAATATACTTACATTTCTATACATTGTAAAGACTTTTAACTCTCGCTGTAGTGTAACTCATCAAACTTCCACACTTCCTTTCTAACTAGAACAAATGATTGCAACAATATTAACGACAGCAATTTCAAATTTATTCGTTACACACAGCACATGCTTTTATGTATCCTAGCGTCTGGTGATGTTGCCACATAACGTTCATCCATGAGGGTCCTGGGCATATTTTTAGCTGTTAGTGGGTCCTGGATGTCATGAGAGCTCAAAACAATTACTGTTTTACGTAATAAAATTCATCTGGCTCTTCCTGATTCTAAAAATATACACTTCATGTACAGTACCTCGTAATTCTCGTGTTTAAATGTCATTTTGTTTAATTTGGCGTGCCGCGCCGTATTAGCCGAGCGGTCTAAGGCGCTGCAGTCATGTACTGAGCGGCTGGTCCTGACGGAGGTTCGAGTCCTCCCTCGGGCATGGGTGTGTGTGTTTGTCCTTAGGATAATTTACGTTAAGTAGTGTGTAAGCTTAGGGACTGATGACCTTAGCAGTTAAGTCCCATAAGATTTCACACACATTTGAACATTTAATTTGGGCAGTTTCCGTAGAACCTCGTTTATGTAATACCTTTGAAGAACCTGTCGACTGTCGTATGTGCAGGAAAAATGTTTACATGGCATAAAACAAAATCAGAATGCGTTTCAACAGTTGCAATACGTTTTAATGGTGGAGTAAAAATGGTTCAAATGGCTCTGAGCACTATGGCACTTAACTTCTGAGGTCATCAGTCCCCTATAACTTAGAACTACTTAAACCTAACTAACCTAAGGACATCACACTCATCCACGCCCGAGGCAGGAATCGAACCTGCGACCGGAGCGGTCGCGCGGTTCCAGACTGTAGCGCCTAGAACCGCTCGGCCACTCCGGCCAGCCTGATGGAGTAAAGATTAAAAACAATGAGCAGAACAGGCATCAAAACTAGGAACAACACGAAAATTGTGCTGGTATGGGCGGACAGGCAACATGTTACGTAAACTGAAAAAGCTGCTAAAAGCATGAAAAAGGAGGCCAGAATAACAAAGAAAAGAAGCAAAAGTAAAGAAAATGAAAAGGACATGAAAGGTATCAACAAGATTATGGAGCAGGAATGGTTTGCAATGACGTCATTGAGAAGAAAATGACATACAAATCTTTAGTTTCAATTTTCTGCAATCAACGTGTTTGCATACAGAGATACTGTTACCGGTATCTCATCCACTATTAAAGCTACATAAAGAAAGCTATGGATGAATAATAATATAGTGCTTGCCTACACACTGAACCACATTATTCAAGAATGGATTAAATATTTTAAGCTGCAGTATGTCATATTATGTTCTTAAATTATTAGGAGAAAAATTTTTCTCTTAAAATACATTGTTTTTAAAATAATCAAAACATGAAACTGAAAAATATTACTGGTTTGCTGTTTCAACAAGGTAATAATTCAAAGAATAAAATTTGTTTTTTATCTTTTATTTGGAATAGCGTGTAAGTACATTGAACCTAAAATAACAATTACATGTAATTCTGTAGGTAAGAAAAACATCAATATTCACTCCACAATGTATTCCACAGATTTACAATGTATTTCACCTAGAGCTCACAATATACCAATTCTTTGATAAAAGTTTCATTCCTGAATCTATTGACAGTCTTGCATTATTAAATTTCAAAGTACCAGGAAAAACTACAGGCCGTGATATACAGGTCCCCTTAACAGCTATTCTTCAGGATACACTAAAACCGAGAAGGAAATACATATGTAGGGAATTTAGTAATAAATAAGCATAGAATTTATGAGGTGTGAAGCAACCAAGAAAAATAAGTACAAAAAATATATAAGTGACATTTAGGGCATAAAATGCTCTTATTCTAGTAGCTAAAACAGGAGGGCTGTGGTTCCAGAAACAAAGATACGAAGAACTAATATAAGAGCTGTATTTGTAATATTTAGATATCAACTTTTAGCAATTGCTTACCTTATAAAGCAAAGTTCCTATGTAGGAACTACTTGTTTCGTCTCGTCGCTCTTGTAGGTGCCATTTGGAAATTTTCCTGTCTTGACATACATGAACAGGTGTGGAGAAATTATCGTATCTTTTGAAACTCTCTGTACTTCTTTATACAGGTCATCGTACTGCTTCCAGTAGGTTCCATCGAAGACATATGCCATGTAGTGTTTGATGGAGCTATTATAATGAATGGCACCACCGAGAGTGTACTCTTGATTGTCGACTACGATTTCTTTCGTGATCGTTTGCAACACACAATTCTTCCTTTGATTCGGTGGAAACTGATCTTCAGTTAGTGGACAAGTTGTTATACTAGTATCCATCATCAAGTAGCATCCGAATTTCTTTTCTTCGACTGCTTCTCCTTTACATTTCTTGCATTTTATAATAGTCTTTAGACCTCCGTTTGTTGCATCTACAGCCTCTTGCATGAAATTATAACCAAGTCTGAAAAGCACATACGTATCAACGGAAATATAATGTAGTTTCACATAGCGTGAATTTAGGCACGTCAGACACGATATCTTTTTGTTGCAAATCGGGTTATCTTTTAATATTGTCTCGTATAATTCCCCAACATTCGACTCTGCATTCAGAGACAATATTTTTCGAGAGATTACTCCTTTTTTTAGGAACGGTATCACATATAAAATATCAAATCTCTGCTTAAAATGCTGGGAGTTTATAATTTTTTTGTCCAACACATCCAAAGCCAGATCCAAAAATGGATGGCTCACCATTTGAATGGTACTTTTGAAATCATCACTGAGTGATATTGCTTGCATGAATAAGGTTATCAAAGAATCGAAACCGCACGTTCCCTTCAAGTTGTAGGTAGCAGATTTGAATTTGCTTGAGGACCCATTTGGGAAAAGTGGCAAATTAATGTCTATGAATTTCTTAGTCGAATTCCAGTTTGGGCAATCATCTAAGTAGTTTTTCTTGCTCTTAGTTTGCATGCTCGATGTGACAATGATTTCGTTTTGAAGCTTTTTCAGCATTGCACTCTCCTCCATTTTATTGTTACAGGTCTCGCGATTTTCTTCCGTTTTCGAACCACAGGATGAAATTTCATTGACATCCCTGGTGAAGCATGATTCTCGATAGTCTTTTGTGGAATGACATATCTCTTTAGAGTCCAAATTCGGCAGTAAATTATTATCTGAAGAGCGCTGAAAACACACACTCTCACTATTGATTGAGAGACAGTTGTTCTCCGCGTTCATAACAAGTGCGCTCGAAGTAGGAGAAAATCTGTGTTCAAAACTATTAAAAATTTTGTTTAACTCTGTCTTATTGGCCTCATCGAGTTGGGTCTCACTTCTTAAGGTATTGTTCAGTGTGCTCTCAGAATTATCAAGGATATGATTGCTTTTGGGGTTTGTTATCTTCAGCTTCTTATTTTTTCCTCTCCAGTTTTCTTCTTCATGGTAAGGCAACGATGCTTCAGTTGGTTTGTGCTTCACAGCTTGCTTTGAATCTTGTTTTTCCATCATAAGTGGCGCTAACAGTTTTGTTTCCTCACGCAGCCACTTCAAATGCTGAAAAATGAATTTGTCTACTCGTAAAGGCAGCTTGTCAAAGCCCATTGTCTTTAATTTTGAAAATTGTCCTTCAGTCGCTGCTGACGAACGAATAGATAAAGGAATATGGAAAGAAGGATACATCACAGCTGTCCACAGTGGTATATAGTACATCAACTCTTTCAGCATCTCTGCAGCATTAGGAATGTTGTACGGATTCACATCAAATAGATTGTCATCCTTAGCCTGATTCGCGATGACTTCAGCTTCATTGTAGATACGTTTTGCCCTATCAATCCACGCGTTTGCAGTAGATTCCTTAGAGGTCAAAACTGATTCCAAAAGACAGTCATCATTGTTTTCAACATCATCAGTTGTCTTGTCATCATCTTTCTTTTCGTCAATATATGAATGACGTGGACCACCTCTGATAATGTTATCAAGGTGGCGCTGATGTTCCATTGATGCATATTCTTGACCGCACTCATCAATACCAAGATGTTCACTTAACGCAACAACCAAAAGTGAGCGCAAAGCACTTTCAATATCACGAAAATCTGTCATCATGTAAATATGGGCCAAAACTCGAAGATAAAGTTGTTTGACTTGTGATTTAACTCTCGAGAAGCATTTCCACCTCGAAATCATGACCATAAAATGGTTTAAATCTATTCTCAAACAACACGAGGGTAGAATTACTCTTTCATGCAAAACAATATGACTATAACACCTATTCAAATAATCTGTTAAGTCCGAGCAATTGGCTATTGCTCTAGAAATGGCAACCAACAAAGCCTTACCAAAATCAGTTACCATGATTTTTGGTCTGAGAGCTCCAGATCTGACGATTTCCATAAAGAAAAATGACAAGAATGATGCGTCATGCCTAGAGGATATCATCTGATAAGTTGGGCAACTGATTGATGATCGATTGACGATATTTGGATCTTTACTAGTGACGTTTACTTCGCGGATGCACATGTACTGATACAGGTATATGTACTTTGACTTAATTTCCACACAGTCAGCCCTGTTTGACAGATCCCCAAATCGTGAAATAACTCGAAATGCAACGCCACCTGTAACATCTACTGAATCGTATACACTGCTATTGATTTGATGACAATATTTGTGCAACTGACTGATCTTTCAGCCAATATATACAGAAGAATGGGTCCAATCCGATTGCGTGAATTTCGTCCCGATGGGTTGTATGTTTTGCAATTTGCAGGTTTTCAACAGGCTTACTGGTTGTTATACCAAAACGTTTGTCCCTTTCCTCTTCTTTAGCCTTTCTCAAGACATCAGCATTTGGTAAATTTGGAGGAATCATGTCTCCAAAAGACATATTTTTCGCTTCATAATTTCGCCAAAGAGCTGCAGGCATCCTGTTATCAACCAATTTAGCAGCTACCTGTTGTCTTCTCGTGCCACGAAGTTGTCTTCTTTTAAGGTGAATACTATCGTCTGAAAAGTTTGAAAGTCTGCAGTTTATAATAATATCGTTGTCCTTTTCTGGCTTCTTCAGAGCAATCCCTTCGAAAGTGGCTCCGCATTCTGTGCATCTTCCTTTGATCTTCAAGAAATACTTTGAACTTGAACTTTCACATACTTTCGCGTATTTGAAAGAAAAGGCACATGGAATTTTGTGATGTTCATAAATTTTATGAGCCATCAAATCGGTCCATTTCCCTATTTCCAGTCTTGAAGGCTTTCCAAGTTTCCTCTTTGTTGGTTTTATGGTAGACCATTTTTCTGCTGACAGTAGTAAGTCGAATTGCTTTGTCATGTCCTTGTTGCACGAAGAACCAAAATCATTCCACGACTCATCTTTGCTGTCGTCGTCTTTTTCTTCAACGAAACATTCCAGCCTGAAAGTTTTTCTAACAAAAGCAAGCAGATCGTGACGATCTTCTTTAATTGTTGTGTAAATATGTTTTGAAGACATTTTCGAGCCGATGTCGGCCATGGCATCGGACAGTTTTTGGAAGACCGGATGAGACGGAGTGAATTGAATGCCTCTATCATCGATTACTTTAAATTCCTCCATGCTGAGAAGACGTTTCAATTCTGGTAGATTGTACATTTTTATGGGTGTTCTGGTTCATAAATATCACTTACACAACAGCACCGACTGCACAACGGGCAACGACTGCACAAGAGCTCTGACTGAACGAGCATAACGATTATTCCATGAGAGTGAGCAGTATTGTTACGTTTAGTCATTAGGGGCAGATCAAGGAGCGAAATGCAGCGCTGGCGGGCGGCTTCACACGACGCGGCGCGCTAACCCAAAAAGTGCAGCTGTTGTTGTCATTAGCCTTGATGCTACCGTGAGAAGCTTTGATGCTACCTCTATTGTAACTACTACACTGACGTCATTTGCCGATTGTTTAAAAGACGCAGTTCTCGTATTCATTGTTTCCAGATGTAGTGCCACGACTTTTGCATTGTTGCTTTGCTTTGTTTATTATTTTTTGGTCTTGAGAGGTCTCAGGGACGTATCATAGTTTTCATTATCCTTCCATCGGGCGCAGCTGTTCAGATTGACACGTGTCGAAATTTTCTGTAAATTACTTTTCAACAATTTGCAGTATTGGCGCTGCTTCGTTACCAGCTTGCCTTCTCCGTATGCTTTTCATTGTTGTGTGTTGTGAAATACGAAAGGGCGCAGTGGATAAGAACGAGCAATTACTTGTCAACAATTGGCAGCACTGGCGCCTTCTCGTTATAGCTTCCTTTCTCGGTATACCTTTCATTGTTGTATGATTCAGTATCGACGCTAATGCTCTCTTGATGAGATATGAGCCGATTGCTCGTTTTTATCCACTGTGCCCTTTCGTATTTCATTTCAGCGATTAATTTATTTGTTTGTCAACGTAGTAAGTAGTACAAAGCTAATCCAGAATGTAAACTGCACTTAAATTCTGTTTGAACTGTTTAACCATCAGTGTCCGCTGTCTGAACGTCAAATATCAGATTAATACACTGTGCCTGGTTGCGTTATTTTATAGGAATTTTATTATTTTAAGTGGGAAGTACTAGATAATGTTGAAGAAACCCAAAGCATATTGTTCGAAGAGCGTAATATTATTCGAAATTTACCTGTACCAATAGGTGAAGCCAAAACAGCCTTTGTGATGCTGTAACTACCTCATAGATAACGATATCTGTCTATTGTAGTTTTGTATTCCAATCAGAATTTTCAGAGCATCAAAGCCTCATTTCAGCATGAGAGAGGGGTAAAATCAATAGGTGATATTGAATTGAAAGCCTTCATCAGTCTCTTGTTTTTAATTGTTGTTAACAAAAGTAACAGATAAAGCCTGGAAGATATATGTGGAACTGATGGTGATGGCACTGAAAAATTTTACCTCGCAAATGAACATAAAACGTTTCAAATTTATTCTGGAGACCCATAGATTTTACAGTCGCGCTATTCGTGATGAAAGGAGACAATTAGACAAGCTAACAGCTATTCGGGAAATATTTACTGTGTTTGTACGCAACTACCACAAATCTTACACCCGTGGAGAAAATGTTACAGTAGACAAGAAGCTGGAAGGATTCTGTGGAAGGTACAGTTTTCGCCAATATGTATCAATCAAAACAAACGAGTATGGATTCTTAAGTGTGGATTCTTAAGTATTTTACCTGTACAATTTGGAAATATACTCTGTGTTGCAACCAGAAGGATTTACCAACTGAGCAATAAACATTTTGATGTTGTTCTGTGACTGCGTAAACCTATATATCAGTCAGGTCGAAATGTGAAAGCGGACAACTGGTTTACTAGTACTGGAATGATAATAGAGCTATGAAGGGAGAATTTTTCTTTTGTTGGCATGATGAAGAAAAACAAGCGTGGAGATTTCTCTAGAGTTTGCTATCAGTAAAAGAAGGGCTGCCCACATTTCCTTTTCTGGCTTCCACAAGACTGAACTCTAGTTTCCTCCGTACCTAAAAAGGGGAAGTGAGTGATCCAGGCATCACGTTTCTATGAATATAATTCGATAGATGCTGACATTGTAGATAAACGGAAGCCATCCACCGTAAATTTTACAATAGCGTTAAGTGTGGTATTTTCACAGCGGATCAGCTGAATGCTTTGTACAACGCTGCAAGAAATGTGCGCCGCTGGTCAATGGTTATATTTTTGTAATGATCAGTACAGTTGGAATGTATGCACAAGTGATTTATTGTGGCAACAGTAAGAATTGTATCAGAAGGAAAGGGTTCCTGAATCAGCTATGTAATACAATGTTGTTTTCTTCGCTAAATTCTGCAGAACTATTGAAATTTTGTACAGAGAACTCTAGAACTATGACTTATCTATCAAGAACTCTGAAAAAAATACATATTTCTGAAAAAAAGGGTGCCAGCTTCACAGTAGGAGCTCTTATGGGGTTCTTAATTAACTTGCAATTACCTCTTAAACTATTACCTGCACAAAAAATTCTACTACGAATTTCGATAGAACTCTTCACGTGGTGTCCAGAACTGTCCTCAGAACTGTTGTACAAGTTTAATTTTTGCGAAAATTGTCAAAAAATGTTTTCGATACGAAATTTTTTTCGAGTATTGTTGTTTTCTTCGCTAAATTCTGCAGAACTATTGAAATTTTGTACAAAGAACTCTAGAACAATGGCATACCTGTCAAGAACTCTGAAAAAAATATACATTTCTGAAAAAAAGGGTGCCAACTTCACAGTAAGTGAAAAGATTTTCTCCTTAAATTGCAATTATCTCGGAAACTATTAGCTGCACAAAAAAATGTTACTGGGATTTTCGATAGAACTCTTGGAGCTCTATTAAGAACTGTGCTCAGAACTCTCGTACTTATTTACATTTTGCGGAAATTGACAAAGAATGTTTTCGATACGAAAATTTTTTCGAGTATTGTTGTTTTTTTCGCTAAATTCTGCAAAACTATCGAAATTTTGTACAAAGAACTCTAGAACTATGGCTTATCTATCAAGAACTCTGAAAAAAATATAGATTTCTGTAAAAAAGGGTGCCAGCTTCACAGTGGGATCTCTTATAGAGTTCTTAATTATGTTGCAATTTCCTCTTAAACTATTACCTGCACAAAAAAAGACTACCAGGATTTTCGATAGAACTCTTCACGTGGTGTCCAGAACTGTCATCAGAACTGCTGTACGAATATATTTATATTTTCTGTAGAGAAAGTGTGTCCCACATTAAATCAATTTATCTCATAAACTATTATAGCCATAGAAAAATGTTATTGGGATTTTCGATAGAGCTCTTGGGGTTCTGTTCAGAACTGTCCTCAGAACTGTTGTACGAGTTTAATTTTTGCGAAAATTGACAATGAATGTTTTCGATACGAAAATGTTTTCGAATATTGTCGTTTTCTTCGCTAAATTCTGCAGAACTATTGAAATTTTGTACAAAGAACTCTAGAACTATGGCATATCTGTCAAGAACTCTGAAAAAAATATACATTTCTGAAAAAAAGGGTGCCAACTTCACAGTAAGTGAAAAGATTTTCTCCTTAAATTGCAATTATCTCGGAAACTATTAGCTGCACAAAAAAATGTTACTGGGATTTTCGATAGAACTCTTGGAGCTCTATTCAGAACTGTGCTCAGAACTCTCGTACTTATTTACATTTTGCGGAAATTGACAAAGAATGTTTTCGATACGAACATTTTTTCGAGTATTGTTGTTTTTTTCGCTAAATTCTGCAGAACTATTGAAATTTTGTACAAAGAACTCTAGAACTATATCATATCTATCAAGAACTCTGAAAAAATATAGATTTCTGAAAAAAAGGGTGCTAACTTCACACGACTTGACCGGAGCATTTAACTTAGGCAGCACCGGCCAGCCAGCTGGTACATCTAACCTGCAAGGTGCGAGCAGTTGCAGTTCAGACTATATAGCTTCGAATGTCACTTACTTTTTAAAGACAATAAATAATATTCGGCAAAACTCCAGCGCTACCGCACGCTTATTAGGTGACCAGACGGAAAGCATAAAGTGCTCTAGTTTTCACTTAACATATACGGTATTCTAATTACAAACAAGAGTGATGAAAATTCCTTACTTGAAAACAAGGTAATTTTTCTGAGCGAGTTATGTGTGATGCAAAAGAATTCTGCGGGGATTTCACCGTATTGTTGAGTACTGACGCCACTGAGGGTATTAATTACTGTCAGTCGTCTGGTAGTACCTTAGCTCCTTCCTTATCCGAATCGAGAAATACATTTCAGTTCTTGGAACTGTCATCTGATAACGAGTCGATAAACAACAGAATCCACGAAGCTATCCTTGCGCCGCAAGTTCTTTGATAACAGTGACACGCGCAAATGCCGCATGCGTTAGTTCCAAAATGTCTGACAGCTGAGCAGTCTTGTTATTTCTCGCTACAAATCCCTTAACTTGGCTCAGTTTTGTTGGGTTCATATTGTAATAGTACAGTTGTTGTTGTTGTTGTTGTCTTCAGTCCTGAGACTGGTTTGATGCAGCCCTCCATGCTACTCTATCCTGTGCAGGCTTCTTCATCTCCCAGTAGTTACTGCAACCTACGTCCTTCTGAATCTGCTTAGTGTATTCATCTCTACGATTTTTACCCTCCACGCTGCCCTCCAACGCTAAAATTGAGATCCCTTGATGCCTCAGAACATGTCCTACCAACCGGACCCTTCTTCTTGTCAAGTTGTGCCACAAACTTCTCTTTTCTCAAATTCTATTCAATACCTCCTCATTAGTTATGTCATCTACCCACCTAATCTTCAGCATTCTTCTGTAGCACCACATTTCGAAAGCTTCTATTCTATGCTTGTCCAAACTATTTATTGTCCATGTTTCACTTCCATACATGGCTACATTCTATACAAATACTTTCAGAAACGACTTCCTGACACTTAAATCTATACTCGATGTTAACAAATTTCTCTTCTTCAGAAACGCTTTCCTTGCCATTGCTAGTCTACATTTTATATCCTCTCTACTTCGACCATCATCAGTTATTTTGCTCCCCAAATAGCAAAACTCATTTACTACTTTAAGTGTCTCATTTCCTAATCTAATTCCCTCAGCATCACCCGACTTAATTCGACTACATTCCATTATCCTCGTTTTGCTTTTGTTGATGTTCATCTTATATCCTCCTTTCAAGACACTGTCCATTCTGTTCAACTGCTCTTCCAAGTCCTTTGCTGTCTCTGACAAAATTACAATGTCATCGGCGAACCTCAACGTTTTTATTTCTTCTCCATGGACTTTAATACCTACTCCGAATTTTTCTTTTGTTTCCTTTACTCCTTGCTCAATATACAGATTGAATAACATCGGGGACAGGCTACAACCCTATCTCACTCCCTTCCCAACCACTGCTTCCCTTTCATACCACTCGACTAGTATAACTGCCATCTGGTTTCTGTACAAATTGTGAATAGCCTTTCGCTCCCTGTATTTTACCCCTGCCACCTTTAGAATTTGAAAGAGCGTATTCCAGTAAACATTGTCAAAAGCTTTCTCTAAGTCTACAAATGCTAGAAATGTAGGTTTGCCTTTCCTTAACCTATTTTCTAAGATAAGTCGTAGGGTCAGTATTTCCTCACGTGTTCCAACATTTCTGCGGAATCCCAACTGATCCTCGCCGAGGTCTGCTTCTACCAGTACAGTGGTAAATGCAAAAATGCAGCATTTGTATGGTATGCTCGACTGTGAAAGTGATGGTTTTTTGTGTTCTCTACGTTTATCACTCTTCTTCTTGTGAAACTACATCAGTGGTATAAAACAACATAGTCCAAATAAACAATATTTGGTTTCTTATTTTTGTCCTAAAATTAAATTAATAAGCAACATTTATCAATAACTTTCATAAAATATTGGTAATTAACTAACTGAGAATTTATATCTGAAATGAAAACAGGAATTTCGCTTGCAATATGTAATTAGAAACAAGAAGACGTGCATTATTCATAACAAAGGTGATGAATTTTACTGTTACGATATGTTGGTATCTCAAATTGAACGAAAAAAGGATGACCAAGCGAGATTTGAACCAGCTCTACTTTTTTAATGGGTAGAGAGAGACCGCTACGGTCGCTGGTTCGAATCCTGCCTTGGGCATGGATGTGTGTGATGTCCTTAGGTTAGTTAGGTTTAAGTAGTTCTAAGTTCTAGGGGACTGATGACCTTAGAAGTTTAGCCCCATAGTGCTCAGAGCCATTTAATGGGTAGAACAATTAAATTTATAGTCCCATATCACCATACGCTTTTTGCAATGTTATCTTCAGGAACTTTTCAAAGGGTCGCTATACATCTGTCGTGATTGTTGCTTTCCGTGTTCGTTTCACCGATACTCCAGGAAATCCAATTTATCAAAAATTTTTAAGGATAATATTGCGTAAATTGGGTGTCTCATAATCCAGGTCGTGGCATTTTTCTACACTCAGGGATAGAGGTTCAATTGTGGTACGATGTCTTCTGACACTGTGATGTGACCCTCGGAGAACTTCAATGCCAATTTTTTTTGTAAATTTATGAAAAACAATAAGAACAACCATTTTGTCGGCACTTTTTAAATGTGTTCGACTACGGGGCAGGAAGCGGCCTCAGCCAATTTCACACTGGGTATTAACAGCGCGATGTCCGCTCCAATAGCCGAGTGGTCAGTGAGACGGACTGTCATGCCAAGGCGCCCGGGTTCGATTCCCGGCTGGGTCGGAGATTTTCTCCGCTCAGAGACTGGATGTTGTGTTGTCATCATCATCCTATCTCCATCGACGCGCAAGTCGCTGCTAGTGGCGTCAACTCAAAATATATGCACCAGGCGACCGGTCTACCCGACGGGACGCCCTAGCCACATGACATTTGAACTGAACAGCGCGACAGTCAACACAACTTGACGGAGACCGTGACACAATACGATTTTTAAAATGGAGGACTGCCCAGAAAGTAATGCTGCGTTTTGTTTTTTTTTTTTCAACCGAAAATAATGCTACATATGCCAAACGTTATACGTACGTATTATATTTGAAGTCTGAGTGAGCGCACCATGTTTACGTCACTTCCGACAGATAGTATAGCTGTAGGACAATTCCAAAATGGCGTCTGTTGGACGTTCCAAGCAACGTGCTGCCATTGAATTTCTCACTGCAGAAAAACTGTGGGGAATATTCACAAACGCCTGTAGAAAGTCTATGGAGCATCTGCTGTCGACAGAAGCGCAGTTAGTCGCTGGGTACGGAGGGTGGAAGGCAGTTCGGCGGAGCTCCACGGTTTGCAGCTGTTGGGAGGACCATCCACAGCTGTCACACCTGACATGATGCAGCGAACTGTTGTCACTCACCATTAAAGGATGCCATTCGTGGAAGACATTTTGAGGACAATGAGGAGGTGATTCACACAGTGAGGCACTGGCTTCGCCACCAGGTCAAGGATTGGTAACGACAGGGCATACACTGCCTTGTTTCGCGCTGGATGAAGGCCATAGAACGGGATGGAGATTACGTGGAAAAATAGGGTGTGTAGATAAAAAACTATTCTTTCGTGTGTGTAATTCTCATTATGTTCAATAAGGAATTGTTGAAGAAAACAATGTTTCGTGTGTGTAATTTTCATTATGTTCAATAAGGAATTGTTGAATGCAGTGCATTACTTTCTGGGCAACCCACGTAAAAACTAAGTAGTTAAAGGGTGGCAAAAAAAGTTGATAGCTGTTAATAAATAAGAATATCTTAAGTTTCATTTAACGTAATTTAGTAATAGGATATTACATAAGTAGGACCCCCTTCCAAGAGCGTAACAACACCAGTGTATGTGTACTATGGCTTGTTACCAATCATCGCGTTTTTGTTTGTTTACATCAGGTATATATATATATATATATATATATATATATATATATATATATATATATATATATATATATATATATATATATAAAATCAGGCTAGTAAAAGGCATAGGATTTTCAAGGGGGCATGACAAACCAGATGATGTCCTTCACTAAAGAAGTAATGGCAAACGGAAGTTCAGTACGCTGCAAGTCAGTTAAATCCCGTTGATACGGGTACATAAAGGCACACAATGACTACAAGTATATAGTAACTATAAATGCACAGTACACAGATCTAAATTTAACCTGCACTACTAAACAAATATGGCATTTTATGATGTCTGTTATAATGAATTTATTGGCAGAATTATGTAAGGCCAGTAAATTTATGTTTTAAACTATATTTTGCAGTCTATATTTATCCAGGTGAACTCATAGCTAGGCCCACCCATTTTACAATCTGGCCCATCCTTGGCCAACACATGCAAGAGACGCCACTGTCAATGAGGAACTATTGATTACAATATCAAGAAGTATCCCAAATAACAGTTTTTCTGTGTCAGTTTTTCAGTAACAAGTGTTAACCCATTAAGTCCCAAATTAATTTTTTTTAAAATTGAATTTTTTATTCCTTAATTATAATGTACATACTGTATGAACCACAATAAGTACAAAAATAGCCAAAGAATATTTATACATGCTGATATAATGGCTGTCCTCAAAATAGGACACTGGGATCTAACAGTATCGTATAGCATACTAAGCTGTATTAAAGTCTTAACTACTTATTTCTTGTGAAAAGGTACAGAACACTTCACACACAGTATTACACGGAATTTAACACAATATGTTTTTGGTTTCCCATAGAATTTAGCTCGTACACATCTTCTTTGCGTGCTTCTTTTGTCAATCATATGACCAATTCCATCAAACCTGATGTCTGGTATCACTCTCAACTGACTTGATGGGTATTCCATTGGTCGTCCAATATTCGGTCATCTAGTGTCCAATTTCAGGTATGTAACTGTAACAGCACGTCTGAAATCCAGTAAATCCAGTGCATTTTTCCCATGTACTAGTCTGTAGAAGAGCCAGGAATTTACGAGGGCCATTTCCAGCATATGTGTAAATAGGACCGAGTACCATTTTCTCCCTCTAATTACCGTCGCATATTTTCCAGCTAACCAGTCATGCTGGTCAACACCTCCCATGTATGCATTATACGACTTCAAAACGGCAGGTTGTTGCACTTGTGTCTTCTTACTTGCTTGTCTACTGTACCACGTAGCTGCTCCCAAAGGTTCAACTTCGTCAAAATTTGTACCAATTGTAACACATCTGTTGTCGTGCCATCGAACAAATAAGACTTCACCATTCCTGTCGAACTGGTAGTCATAGTTTCCTCGAACTGTCTTTTTCAGTTCGTTGCTGCTCAGTAGTGGACAGTCACCAACTCGATTCTCTCTGACAGTCCCAGTTGCTCGAAAATCCAAATTTCTCAGATAAATCAGAAGATTTCTACTAGTGAAGAAATTGTCCAAATATACACAATGATTCTCGGGTGTTTCAATGCAGTCCAGCATGTTTAGGACTACTCGGCTCCAGTAATGTCGTTTGGACCTTCTTCTTCGTTGGTGATACAGTGTACTTCAGGAAGACATACGGTGATATCAATATGGTCCTGATCATCTGACACCGCATTATAGAATGTGTTAGTGTATTATTTCTTTGTTAGTGAGGTATCTATCTCGTCTGAAGGCCATTATAATCTATGTAAAATGAAATGAAATAAAATAAAGTGAAATGAAAGAATAATACTTTAGCACAAACTACAGAAAAGGGAATGCGGAAATACCTCTGTCCATCTGGAACTGTATTATTTACTAATGGGTAACGTAAAAGAGGGGTCGTTACTTACAACAAAATCTGGTAAAATTACCATGTTCTAAAAAGAAAATACATCAGCAGTAGCGGAGTTTCATATTCGAATGTGCAGCAATACAAATAACTGAAATTATAACACCAAGTCCCAGTGTCCTATTTCGAGTACACCAAATTTTATAACAATGGAAAACAATGAATATAACTCCAATTGAGCTAAAAATGCAAGTAGTTCAAAAGGCACATTGTTGACTATAAATAATCACAAAAAGATCTTTGCTACATATTTCAAATATTACTAAATTGTCGATAAAGTAAATACCTATAATAACGAAAAGAGTGCCTTAGTATTCAATAATCAATTAATGGTAGGATTTATTGCTTTTAATTTCCTGTAAGCAAACATTTGTTATAAAAAGCATCAACAAATGACGTAGAACAGTAATAGTTGCAAATTAATAATTTATTGTGTATTTATACATAAATATGTGCTCTGTCCTCAAAATAGGACACTGGTACTTAATGGGTTAAGATATATAGCTTCGACCCACTGCACACATGGAAAATTTGGCAGCTGATTGTTTTCGATGATTTTTCATTGTTGTTTTGCTCATAGCACGTGTTGTAGGTGCGTTATACCGCGTCCACACTTAGTTTGCCACATCTTACACACTTTTCTACGGACTTTGACTTTTACAATGTTTGTAACAGTGGTTCCGACTTACATGGCAGATTTTCAACACAGACATTGTGAAATACTGACAAACAGCCGTGCGTGACAGTATCGGCACAAATCACAGGGAAACAATGTTTCCAGCCATCAACGTCTGTACTGGGAGACACTGAATGGCACAGGTTATGTTTAGAGTATCCTTGTGCTTATGGTACATTTGGAGCAAAGAATACATTATAGTAGTAGGCTAATTTAAAAAGTCAAGACTTCTGCAGAAAAATGCAGTAATCTCTGGCTACAGTCCGTTTTAAATCATGTTGACACTTCACGGTTTGGAGCTGGTTTCGTCCAATGAGTGTGCTCAACGCCGTCTCACGCCCGAACCGTTCGCCGTTGCGAAACTGACACAACAAATGCTCAGTTGACTTCCATTGTTTGGCTAGTGCTGTGTATCAGACGTGCGTATTGGTTGTGCGGGTGTTTTTCGTGTGGTCTATCACATCTGATGAAATCCGAAAGAAAAGAGGCAGACCCGGGATATGGGGTGCAAACACATCTGAAAAGAAAGCCGGGCAAGGAATTGCGTTTCAAGGACAAACGCGACAACTCGTGTGCAATGTGCGGGAATACTTTGGGAGGGAGGCGTAAAAATGGGGCCCTGTCTTATCGGTTTCGAAAGTAGTCGCGCGAACAGAAGTCGCTGTTAAATTTAGCGAACCGACCCTGCTTTGTGTTAGTAAAGAGAAATACCAGAATGAAAGAGGCGAAGCAGGATCCTCGTGTCTTCATAATCAGGACATGAAAAGTATGCAGAAAAGTGTAACAAATCTGGATGCTTGAGCACAGTACGATATCCGGAGTCACATATACAATTATTATAACAAGAGAGCTTGGCATACATTAGATAAGCTTCATAAACACTGCGTCAGGCTGAACATTTTGAAGGCAACAGATCGTCTTTGCAACTGATTTTGCAGAGTTTCGACATTAAATACAAGAATACTTCAGGCAGTAAAATGTTGATGGAACGAGAACACATAGCCTCATGGCGATGCAGATTTTTGCGTGAAATGAAAGATATTAATTTCGAGGGCATTGTTTGGATCGATGAGTGACTGCAGGTCATACTGTTACGAAAGGTTGGAGTGACGACAAAGGAGAAGGTATTGCACTCCCCACTGGAAAATGTGGTAGAATTATTCTTTTGGATGCTGGTCCCTACCACAGCTGTATTCCCGGCCGTCAACTACTTTTCAGATCCAAAAAAACATCGGAGGAACGCGAGGAAATGAATAGTGCAACTTTTTAAACTGGTTCGAAAATACGTTGTTGCCAAGTTTAGAAAATCCGTCTGTAGAAGACAATGCCTCACGCCATTCAGTTTTAAAGAATAAGACTCCAACGCTGACCTCTCGAAAGAAAGACGTTGTTCAGTGGGTACGATAACAGACTTATTGCGGATGATTCATTGAATAAAGTAGAATTATTAGAACTCGCGTCACTTCACCAGCCACCGTTTCAAACATACACTACTGGCCATTAAAATTGCTACACAACGAAGATGACGTGCTGCAGTCGCGAAATTTAACCGACAGGAAGAAGATACTGTGATATGCAAATGATTAGTTTTTCAGAGCATTCACACAAGGTTGGCGCCGGTGGCGACACCTACAACGTGCTCTGAGCACTATGGGACTTAACATCTGAGGTCATCAGTCCCCTAGAGCTTAGAACTACTTAAACCTAACTAATCTAAGGACATCACACATATCCATGCCCGAGGCAGGATTCGAACCTGCGACCGTAGCGGTCACGCGGTTCCAAACTGAAGCGCCTAGAACCGCAAGGCCACTCCGGCCGGCCAACGTGCTGACATGAGGAAAGTTTCCAATCGATTTCTCATACACAGTTCACCGGCGTTGCCTGGTGAAACGTTGTTGTGATGCCTCTTGTAAGGAGGAGAAATGCGTACCATTACATTTCCGATTTTGATAAAGGTCAGATTGTAGCCTATCGCAATTGCGGTTTATCGTATGGCGACATTGCTGCTCGCGTTGGTCGAGATCCAATGACTGTTAGCAGAATATGGAATCGGTGGGTTCAGGAGGGTAATATGGAACGTCTTACTGGATACCAACGGCCTCGTATTACTAGCAGTCGAGATGACAGGCATCTTATCCGCATGGCTGTAACGGATCGTGCAGCCACGTCTTGGTCCCCGAGTCAACAGAATGGGACGTTTGCAAGACAACAACCATCTGCACGAACATTTCGACGATGTTTGCAGCAGCATGGATACCATGGTTACAGTTATCCTTGACGCTGCATCACAGACAGGAGCGGCGGCGATGGTGTACTCAACGACGAACCTGGGTGCACGAATGGCAAAACGTCGTCATGGTGGTCGAAAAAATGGTTCAAATGGCTCTGAGCACTATGGGACTTAACTTCTGAGGTCATCAGTCCCCTAGAACTTAGAACTACTTAAACCTAACTAACCTAAGAACATCACACACATCCATGCCCGAGGGAGGATTCGAACCTGCGACCGTAGCGGTCGCCATGGTGGTCACATCCGTGTTTGGCGACATCGCGGTGAACGCACATTGGAAGCTTGTATTCTTCATAGCCATACTGGGGTATCACCCGGCGTGATGGTATGGGGTGCTATTGGTTACTCGTCTCGGTCACCTCTTGTTCACATTGACGGCTCTTTGAATAATGGACGTTACATTTCAGATGTGTTACGACCTGTGGCTCTACCCTTCATTCGATTCCTGCGAAACCCTACATTTCAGCAGGATAATGCACGACCGCATGTTGCAGGTCCTGTACGGGCCTTTCTGGAATCAGAAAATGTTCGACTGCTGCCCTGGCCAGCACATTCTCCAGATCTCTCACCAATTGAAAACGTCTGGTCAATGGTGGCCTAACAACTGGCTCATCACGATACACCAGTCACTACACTTGATGAACTGTGGTATCGTGTTGAAGCTGCATGGGCAGCTGTACCTGTACACGCCATCCAAGCTCTGTTTGACTCAATGCCCAGGCGTATCAAGGCCGTTATTGCGGCCAGAGGTGGTTGTTCTGGGTACTGATTTCTCAGGATCTATGCACCCAAATTGCGTGAAAATGTAATCACATGTCAGTTCTTGTATAATATGTTTGCCCAATGAATACCCGTTTATCATCTGCATTTCTTCTTGGTGTAGCAATTTTAATGGTCAATAGTGTATATTATCAATTCGTAATTGTATTGGCTGCCAGAGAGCGCATATTGACATATTGTCAATAGCAGAAATATTGACGAGCAGTACTGATGGCTCCAAAAATATTCTCAATGCGTGCTGAGCGTGTTGGATCGAACATTCACCGTTTGACATGATTCGCCATTCCCTGTTGGCAGATCTTCACGAACCAGCCACACAGCACTAAAGTGCACTCTTCATGCTGTCAGTTCGTCTTAGAGCATAACATCTCTGATTCAATTTTTGTAGTAGTCTTTTAACTGAAAACAGTTTTAAAAGGACTATGCAGTAGTCGTATTTATCACTTTACATTGGTCAATCGAGTATACTCTACGGAACGGTTTTAGTTTTCTTCTTTAATTTGGACACACAGTAGGCCTCGGTATGTACTGTATATGCGATGGCTACCAAATAAATTTCAGCGTCGTTAAATTATTTGCGTTAATTACCTGAATATATCACTGCAACACAGATGTAATTACTTCACAGGGTTCAACAACATTTTTGCTACTTGTGTTTGATAATACAGCACTAAATTTCAAGCTTATGAATGACCTGCCTATTGCCAGAAATCTCAGGTACACATAATTTTGTCAACTTCCATTGACGAATTTGGCTTTTCTATTTTACGTCGTGTCAACAGTAATAATTTGTCGTAAGATGAAGGACTCATACCGGGTGGACCGCGATAAATTTCTGATTTGGGAATGAAATAAAAAAATAATAAACACTTAGAAACGTACATGTTCATTTCTCTCATATTGGACAATAATGGAAGTTTCTAATTGCATGGTTTAAACAGCATATCTGGCAAATGTCTACCTTCACGATCCACACACTGCCACAGTAATTTTCTGAAACTGTCATGCACTTTTTCAAGCACGTTTTCTGGTATTCTTCCAATTTCAGCCTCAATATTCTTCTTAGGTCTTCCAGGTTGTTGAGACGGTTGCAATACACCTTTGACTTCAGGTAACCCCAAAGAAAAAAATAGCATGGGGCTAAGTCCGGTGATCGTGCGGGCCAGTTGAGACCCCTCATCCGAGAGCTCTTCCAGGAAACGTTTGCCTCAAAAAATTCATGGTAATGCCCGCTCTGTGTGCAGTGGCATCGTATTGTTGAAACCAGGTGTCGTGTGATTGCATTGCTTCGAAAGCACGTCCACGAGGGAGCACTGCAAATCGCAAACGAAAAGCACGCTGCACTGCAATGGTCGTGTGGAAATTCGAGAAATATACGTAAACACAAAATGAGCGCTCCTCACGTGTCCACTACATTATCGCAACTGAACAACAATTTAATACAAACCTTCCAGTTGGTCGCTATAAACCACGCCCACTCTCCCCTCTATTCGACCAACAGTGCCGCCACAACGTGAATTCTAAAAAAGAAATTTACTGCGCTCCACTCTGTACCAAAATGGTTTGACATCTATTGTTTCCGTAGTTAAGATTGGAGTCAGTAAATCAACATACGACAAGTAGCCTATTTCCAGCCATTATCGGACGTATTGCCCCATTTTCGTTGTTTTCTGTTGTCTAGCTAAAATAATTTCGGCAGACGCTTTCTTTTGGATGTTCGACATCTTAACCCTGTAAAATGAATAACATAGAAGTAACAAACTTCAAAACGCTACCACCGCTTTAGCAGAGCATTTATTCAGATTATGGCAACATAGTTTGCCGAAATCGGTAATCTGAATAAACGCTGTACTAAAGAGATTGTGGCAGTTTGAAGTGTGTTCCTTGTAATTTCATACCAATACAGATCGTTCCCAGAATGGAATAATGTCAAGCATATATAACCTTGTAAAATACCGTTGCCCACTGATAATACCGACAGTATTATTAATGGCCTGTTGTACGTATGCAGGCCTTTCAAATAACTTCCGGGAATTCAGCCAGGTAACACTTTCAGCGACCGCCGATATTTCGGCGGGAGAACACCCCGCCATTTTCAAGGCAAACTGCAACGGACAGGCGGCGTACATGCAAATTTAATACCTCGGTTCTCCGACAGAAGCAGGAAAGATAAAACACACACACACACACATTGAACACTAGTGCCACCAAAGATGACCAAAGTCAGAGCTATCGATAGTGAGACTATGAATTCGCAGGTGAGGCAGCATTGACTCTGTTCCTCTGTTTTTTGACAAGGGAGAGAGCCGGATTCCAAATTGAGTTTAAACAGAAACCTCCATCCCTGTTAACGAGGTTGCTCGCTAATTTAATCTCAACTGCCTCCCTAATGACACTGTCCCAATAGCTGGACGTGCATGCCAATATCTCGGTGTTATTATATAACATGGGGTGACCAGTATCCAAGCAATGTTCGGTAATTGCAGATCTATTTGGTTGCTGTAATCGTGTGTGCCGTTTATGCTCAGTACATCTGTCCTCCACGGTCCTGATAGTTTGACCAATATATGCCATGCCGCAGCTACAAGGAATACGATATACACCCGCCTTACGCAGTCCAAGATCATCCTTAACGGAACTCAAAAGTGCTCTAATAAAATTATGGATGTCGGAAAACACATTTCACATCGTATTTCCGTAAAATACGACCGATCTTATTGGACGTGTTTCCTACGTAAGGCAAAAAGGCAGTAGACTTAGGTGTTGACTCAGAATTATCATCAATCACCCGATGTACAGTTGGTCGATAGCGCAACGCACGTTCAATCTGTCTATCACTCTAACCATTTTGACGAAATGTAACTTCAAGATGGGACAGCTCAGCTGGCAAAGTCTCAGCGTCAGAAACGACATGTGCCCTGTGTACCAAGGTACGAAGTACCCCTTCACGCTGAGCCGAATGGTGACAACTATTAGCTTGTAAGTACAAGTCGGTGTGAGTACGTTTCCTGTAGACTGTCATCAAGAAGTACAATATTAATATGGGTGGAGTAGATATTAATGACCAACAAATTAAATGCTATCAGACATGATTCAGAACAAAAAAAAGGACCCTTAAGTGCTTAGTTCACTTTATAGACCTGACTGTAGTAAATTGTTGGTTTATGTATAGACAATACTGCGGAGAACAGCAACTTCCAAAAAAGAATGTAATTAATTTGTTGAAATTCAGGATGTCTTGGACCAAGGCTCTATTGTCATGTCCAGACAGGAAAAGGACAGAAGAATGTGAGTTAAAAGTGAAGTAGTTCCACAAAAAAGGCAAAAATTTACAAACCCCATCCAAAACCAGGGTTGGACAAGAGGTATGTATGATGGCTATGACCACTGGCCAACAGTGGATGACATTTATTCCCAAGGACTTGCCATTTTGAGTACTGCAACAGCAGGCCAAAAACTAAATGTGTCAAATGCAATCAGTACTTATGTCCATCCACGGAAAAAAACTGCTTCAAGTCACTTCACAAAAAATAATGTTTGGTTATGTGATGTAATTTTTAATTATTGAAACATTTTTGCTATGATTGTAATATTTTTGATAAATTTTATAATTTGTGATACCTTTTTGCTATGACTGTAATATTTTTGACGAGTTTTGTAATTAAATGTGAGATAAAACATGGTTATGTTGTAATTTATTCAGTTAACTTCAAAATTTTCCCTGAAGTAACAGCATGAGATCATACAACTTTCTACTGAATTAAAATCTGACCCACACGATCATGCTAGTGCTTTTCATGCATAATTATACATGAAAAAAAAAATTTCAGTATTTTTTCTGTAATCAAGGACACTACGGCAATATTATAATACTATTTGCAGTTCTGGCACATTGAAAAATATTTTCAGGGAGGAAAGGTTTAACAGGCCTGCATACGAGCCCTGAGTTTCTCCTGGCGTATACAACTTTCAAATAACTTCCGGGAATTCAGCCAGGTAACACTTTCAGCGACTGCCGATATTTCTAAATAGCCCTTTGGACTTTGCCCTTTGGCTCTATGCCAGCAGAAGTCGATGCCACAACAACCTTTTGATTGTCCTGCCACTCAGTTATAATGACTGCCTCATTTGATCTAATGTACTGATGAAATTCTCCTCTATACATTTTTCCTTTCAGTTTAACATTTTTTATTAGGGTTGGGAAAGCTGCAAAATCACTGATGGTCCTAAGCCTAACGACTTGTCACCAAAATTAGTGCTGGCACCCTGATATATCTCAAAATCTAAAACTATACCTGGAGGTGAAGCCAAAACAAAGTTCTTAATCTCTAAAGGCCTAGGTTTCCCTTTGACATATTGTTTTAATTTGCAATGCCCTGTGAAGGGTATCATTTGTTTATCGATGCTGTGATAATTGAATGTTCAGGGTAAAGTATGGCATCTCTCTCTCTCACAGTATGAGTGAGTGATTGAATCTTCCACGTCTATTCATTTGGGCATCTTGAGGTGGTGCCACAGTATCTACAAAATATATGTTGTATCACAGGGCAACAAAACGGTCTCGGGACATACTGTTACTAACTGCACCCAGAGAAATGAATTTCTGCCAATACATAGGTAACCTAGGATACCTTATGCTCCCCATAATTAAGTTAATTCCAAAGAACAGCTTTATTTGTCTAGCTGTTGTATCTAATGACTTGCCACTTTAGCCACACTATACATGTTTGTGAACTTGGCAGCATTGTCGAAGAAACATTCACTGAAATATTCAGAAAAATACTGAGCAGGGCTCTGAATGGGCGAAGGATTCTGTAACAAAGCAGAAAAAATCAAAGGTGTATGGTAAGTAATAAATATAATGCTTAATTCAGGTGACATTTTCTACTAACCTCCACAGGAATATGATCTATTTGTGGTGGATGACACTTCTCTGTGAAATCCATTTCGCGATAAAGGAAAGGTCTGGATTCTCTTTTACAACAATCTGAAGTGTTCTGTACTCCACATGTTTCATCAGAGATAGAATCATCTTCATTTTCGCTGTCTATTTGTTTGGCATTTGTAGGAGAAGGAGCAAACTTTTCATCTTCGTCTGAAGAGACGCCACTTAGTTCGGAATCATCTAACAGAAACAGAATCTGGTCATCTGTTAAACCTGTATGTATAAACAAATGATATACATCAAGTCGTTTTTATTGTTGTATATAAAACAGAAGTAAAACCAACTAAATAGCGACGTAACAATCTGCCCAGTACAAACGGATGCTACACATGATAAAACCTAACTGGCACCAACGTACTGGTACAATTTTGGCGCCAATTTATTGTTAAGAAGTATGAGATTACTAACGTTTTTCATTGCCAGTTTGTTGTATATACAATATCAAACAAACACAAGCGGTTATGCATTAAAAGACTTCAAATAACACAAAGAAATCAGCTACTAACCTGAAGAACACATGACGCTTCTGTTTACACTCACTTTCATCGTTGCTGCTGCGCTCTGTTGGCGCGGAATCGGAACAAAAACAAGTGAAACGTGTAGTGCGCAAGTTGTACGATCGTTCCAGGCCGGTTGGATGCAAAGTAGAAGCAACAGGTCGGCATAAAAAATTAAAAACCGAACCATCACGATCGTGTGGGCTCGCGTGGAAAGGGTTAAAGCGCTAGCGGTGACGCGTCGTGTGTGTAATAGAGGGACATCCGCCAACCGATGTGGCAACACTGACGCTGCAAGGGACATATGTCAACTATCAAGTAATTCTAAACGGACCATAGTAGAAAATCCGCTTGTTGGTAGTACGAGGACATAAAATAATATGAAAATTATTTGCAAATGAATGAGAGTGCATTTCAATATGTGCTCAAGCAAGTAGCTCCTCATATTTCGAAGCAGAGCACTCACCACAGAAATGCTGTATCTGCAAAAGACATGCTTATCATAACATTGCGATTTTCTGCAAGAGGAGAAAGCTGCTTTAGTTGATAGAATAGTATCGCAGCGCCCATTGACGAAAATAATACCAGAAACGTGTGAAGCTATTTATAAAGCACTGAAGGAGGAATATTTTAATGCAAATAACAGTTCAGTACATACTAAAGGCATTAAGAAATACTTTTAATTCTGCAAAAGTGTAGATTTTATCGCTTATATCTTCGGGGCTACTGCTTGGCCATACTTTACAGCTTCCACAGTCTTTTTATAGCTCTCGCGGTGCTTCTTATTCCTTTTTTGTGTTACACACTGATTTGTACATTTCTATCTGTTTCATTGCAGTTGCGACACATGATGTAAATTTCGAAGCCATGTCCATAAACATTAGATATCACACAGCTGCAATGATGCTAGCGCTCCAAACAGTTATATTTCTCAACGCAGTGAACACAAAAGCCACTTGCCAAAGAACATTCGGTAGTGTAATACAGGCCTAAGGGCCAGTTCGAGAACAAATCATTTTTCCCAGGCAAGTGAAATATTATTTGGCGCACCCCATCCCTTCTCTTTTTCCCCCTATACTTTCACTCGTGTAAGTTTTCGCTACTTATTGTGATAAGCGTCGTATACAAATCTTGAACCTCACACATCCCTCTGTCCCTGCACCTCCACACACTGTATATCATCTCCCAACGCAACTTCAACCAACTCCCTCTCCCAGACAATCAGATCCGCTCTGATATTTATCTCTCCTACCAACTTTAACCCTTCCCCACCTCTTCCACTTCACATCAGGCTCCTCTCTCCTTTTCCATCTACACTCACACGTATCCCTTCCTTCTTGTGCCACTACTCTCCACACACACCATTACTCCTCCTCACCCTCTGTCTCTCCCAATGTGATACGCTGTGTATCACACGGAATACGGATCGATTAATCAAGGCGTCTTCTCTGCCGGCAGACATACAGAGAAACCTGCGCAACACAGAAGCCCTACTACCTCGACTGTATGGACTACCCAAGATCCATAAGAACAACGTTCCACTAAGACCGATTGTTAGCTCTCCTGGCTCACCGACATATAAACTTGTAAAACACATGGCCTTTCTGCTCCAGCCACACGTGGGGTGGACCGACACATACATAAATGACTCAGGACATTTCACTGAGAAGCTGAAGAAACTGAAACTTGCACCAAACGACATCCTGGTCAGCTTTGATGTTGTTTCTTTGTTTACGAAAGTGCCACTCAGTGGCGCTCTGGAGCACATCGGTTCCATTTTCGCGCAAGACATCACAAAGCTCTTCCATGCATGTCTCATCATGAGCTATTTCACGTGGAATGGCGATTTCTACGACCAGTTGGAAGGCGTCGCCATGGGTAGTACTCTTAGTCCAGTGGTGGCCAACTTCTTCGTGGAACAATTCGAAGCACAGACGCTGGACTTGGCGACTTGCAAACCTAAGGTATGGTACAGGTACGTCGATGATACTTTCGTTGTGTGTAGCCATGGTGAAAAACAGCTCGGTGACTTCCTAAGACACTTGAACAGCTTCCACACCAACATAAAATTTACCATGGAAGTAGAAAAGGACAAAAAACTGCCATTTCTAGATGTGCTGGTCACAAGGGATAGCGAAAACCTGGGACACAGCGTGTATCGAAAACCGACACACACGGACCGATACCTGTACAAACTATCAAACAACCATCCGAGCCAGATAAGAGACATGATTAATACGCTCGTAACGCGAGCAGGACGAATATGTGAGCCGCAGCACCTCAGACGCGAAATGCAGCGCCCGGAAAGTGTTCTGAGGAGCAATGGGTACTCCGCAAATTATATTAGAAGTGTAACAGAGCCAAACACTCGGCGAAGTAAGGAATCAGAAAAAGAAATGTCGGGTACGGTCTTTCTGCCATACATTCCCAGAGTGACGGATAGAATCGGCCGCATATTGCGCAAACATGGCGTAAAGACGATTTTCAAACCGACAAGGAAGATCAACGAGTGTCTTAGATCGGCAAAGGAGAAAAGGGACCCACTTGCAATGTTGGGAATATTTCGTATACCATGCACACGGTACAGCTTTTTTATGTCGGAATGACTGGACGATCAATCAACACCGTGAGACCGACCATGTAATAAAATTCGCCGACACGGAAGTTCTGGCTGTAGAGAAGCACTATCACACGCGCTTGTTCAGAGAAGCTATAGAAATAAAAAAAAAAAAAAACACGAGAACAGCTTCAACAAGAAAGAGGAAAGCCTTAAGGTAAACGGATCCTGGCTTCCCGTACTGCAGCGAACGACCGTCACAGGTAGCAAGAGGAGAACCGCACCGGAAACGACCGCGGAGAAGCCCTCGGACGTTAACGCGCCAGGTACATATAGTCTGCGGCCGCGAGCTCGCCTCCAGTTCCAGTTCACCACCGGCAATGGAGGGTGGAGCTCTGAGAATGCCAGCCACTCGTGCTGGCGAAACGTCAGTAAAATCATTAGATGAACGTCGGCCGAAGAACCCGAGACAGAAGCCAACAGGCGGTTTGTCAAGCCTCAATCTGCGAAATCAGGCTTGTCAACTGTTGGAAAGTCGGACATAATGGTTCCCATCATTCGCCACAAGTGGTACTTGAAGGACTACACTCCCGCTTCCCATATTCCGCCAAAGTGTGGTGACGCAGGATGAATGAAGTGCCAATCGATGCCTTCTTCACACATAAAGGTTTCACCTGTGTTTGCTAATAACGACTGCTGACAGCAGCTAGTAACTCCTGAAGATCCCGGCTAGCTCCAACGAAGTTTTTCCCCTTGTCACTGTACAGCTTTTGGCACCTCCCCTGCTGTGAAATAAACCTTCTGAGGGCCGACAGGAATGCTTCAGTCATCATCTTGCCAACTACCTCCAAATTAACTGCTCGTGTAGCCAAGCACTACAGGGCAATGTAGTACTTATCCTTTAATTTGGATCTCCATGAGCAGTCCTGTGTAATCAGTTCTGCAATTGATGAAAGGCCTCACAGCTTCCAAACGTGGGCGTGGCAGATCTGCCATGAGCTGTTGTGCAGGATTCGCCTTCAATCCCTGACAAGTCCAGCACTGATGCAAAACATGCCGCATTGTATTCCGTCAGTTAGGTATCCAGTATTGCTATCTGAGAGACGTAAGCAAAAGTTGACACCCAGCGTGGGAAAGACGACGATGTTCACCTTCCACTATTAGTCGTGTGAGATGATGGTTAGGTGGCAGTACGAATTGATGCTCCTCCTCATATGACAGATCAGCATTTTGTAGCCTGCCTCCAACCTGTAGCAGTCTCATGTCATTGAGGATAGGATGCAGTGATTTGAAAATGGTTCAAATGGCTCTGAGCACTATGGGACTTAACTGCTGAGGTCATCAGTCCCCTAAAACTTAGAACTACTTAAACCTAACTAACCTAAGGACATCACACACATCCATGCCCGAGGCAGGATTCGAACCTGTGACCGTAGCGGTCGCGCGCAGTGATTTGAGATTGCTGCTTTTATCCACTATCTTTATGGTCTTCAACTTGTAGATTTCCATTGCGTATGTATCTTTTTCTCCTAACCTGACACACTGTAGCAAAGCGCTCTGCAGTTCATTGCGGGACAGTTTAGCATTTACTCTCATTTCATTTCCAGCCATGCAGCTATTAATGAATCTAAGACAGTATGCCATTATCTGCTGTAATCATGACAGCTTTGAGAATCGACAGATGATACCAACTTGAATTGCTCTGCTGATGTGACAGAGGACTTAGGTCATTTCTTCAGGCAGGTCCTGAGCTGTAGAATAACTAGAGGTGTCTATCACAGGCCATGAAGTGATGTCTTCCTTAAGTCAACCTGGTCCTTCCCACCACACGCTGTTTTCTTGCGGGTCTGCAGGAGACACTCCTCGCGAAGTCAAATCAGCTGGGTTTTCCATACCCCAGCTGCTGTATTTTCCTGTATCTCAGCGACACGGTTCCCCACAAATGGTTTCCACCGCGTGCGTAGAGATGCGAGCCTTGCCAGTATGATGGACAAGTCAGTCCACAAGTAAGTTCATTCTATGTCTATACCTAATGAGTGAACAACATGCTGTAGTAGTCGTGACAGCAAGAGACTACCACAGAGTTCCACACGAGGTAAGGACAACTTTTTCAATGGAGATACTCTTGTTTTGGAGCTTAATAATAAGACACATGTGATTCCATGATGATTAGTTGATCGCACATATATACAACAGCTGTAGGCCTTCTTAGAAGCGTCGTAGAGTCTGTGCAGCAGAATGCTGACAAGTTTTCCTTCTGTAATGACTCTACGATCGATACGAAAATTATTTATCATACGAACCTCTCTGTACAATGTCTGCCATATGCAATTCAACTTTTAAGGCAAGGGCTCGTCCCATGTTAACTGAAGCTGCCACAGACGTTGCAGAAAGATTTTGAATGCGATAACAGTGGGACTGATTAAACACAGAGAATTAAAAATGGATGACGTGACAGCCAGTAAAATGCGTTTTGTGAAGCTGTAGACCTTTTGCGCTGGCTTGGCGTTCTTCACAATTTGTAACTGATCAGCAGTTGGATGCTAGAGTAAACCTTAAGTTTTCATATCCTCGTCGTTAGCAAACCGTAAGAGTACTTGTGTCTCTCTTAATTTCCATCCTGGATTTTCCATTTTTGAAATTTTATGAATAACTTGAATTTGGAGTCGTCTTTTTCATAGCTGTGTCAGATGCATTATATGTAGTTGTCTTCTTGCAAAAATTGGTAGGAAGCATAGATTGGTCAATGTAAGTCAGTCCAGTTATTCCTGTCACTCACGTCACCAAAAGATTTCTTAGAATATGCGCATTTTTTTTTAATTCACTGTATGTGCTTTTGTATTCATTGTACCCAGCTGTATTTAAGAAAAGAAGTTTATTAAGGCCATGTATAAGTGTAGTACCCTATGTGATCAAAAGTATCCAGACATCCCCATACACATACGTTTTCCTATTAGGTGCATTGTCTTGCAACCTACAGCCAGGTACTCCATATCAGCGACTTAAATAGTCATTAGACATCGTGAGAGAACAGAATGGAGCTATCCGCGGAACTCACGGACCTCGTACATGGTCAGGTGATTGGATGTCACTTGTGTCATACGTCTGTACGCGAGATTTCCACACTCCTAAACATCCCGAGGCCCACTGTTACCGATGTGGTAGCGAAGTGGAACCCTGAAGGGACACGTAAAGCACAAAAGCATACAGGCCGACCTCGTCTGTTGAATGAAAGAGACCGCTGAAAGTTGAAGAGGGTCGTAATGTGAAACAGGCAGACATCTATCAGACCATCACACAGGAATTCCAAACGTCGTCAGGATCCACAGCAAATACTATGACAGTTAGGTGGGAGGTGAGAAAACTTCTATTTCAAGGTCGAGCGAGTGCTCATAAGCCACACATCACTCCGGTAAATGCCTCACTTGGTGTAAGCAGCGTAAACATTGGACGATTGAACAGTGGAAAATATTGTGTGGACGAATCACGGTACACAATGTGGTGATCCGATGGCAGGTGAACGTCATCTGCCAGCGTGTGTAGTGTAAAATTTTGAGTCGGTGGTGTTATGGTGTGGTCGCGTTTTTCATGGAGTGGGCTTCCACCCTTTGTTGTTTTGCGTGGCACTATTACAGCACAGGCCTACATTATGTTTGAAGCACCTTCTTGCTTCCCACTGAAGAGCAATTCGGGGATGGCGATTGCATCATTCAACACAATCGAACATCTGTTCATAGTGCACGGCCTATGGTGGAATGGTTACAAGACAATAACATCGCTGTAATGGACTGGCCTGCACAGATTCCTGACCTGAATCCTATAGAACACCTTTCGGATGTTTTGGAACGCCGACTTCGTGGCATTCCTCACCGACCAACATCGATACCTCTCCTCAGTGCAGCACTCCGTGAAGAATGGGCTGCCATTCCCCAATAAACCTTCCAGCACCTGATTGACCGTATGCCTGCGAGAGTGGAAGCTGTCATCAAGCCTAAGGGCGGGTCAACACCATACTGAATCCCAGCATTACCGTTGGAAGGCGCCACGAACTTGTAAGTCATTTTCAGCCAGGTGTCCGAATACTTTTGTACACATAGTGTGTGTTAGACGATATGCCAAAATGGCTTTCATCATTGAAAATTAGTTTTTCACATTTCTCTATATGCTTACCATTCCCTCTGTTGTTGTCAGTAATATTACAGGTTTTTGTACATTTTTAAGGGATAAAATGCAGTCAGGAACATGAGATTATTATGCAGTTGCAATGTTTCATGTACTCATTTGTAAACATAAAGTTAATTTACTGTTATTTCATTATGAACTACTACTTGAAGTTGGTTTTAGGTTTGCAACATGTGACGTTTTTAAAAATGCGTAGTATAGAAGTGTGTGAATTATAGTGCCTGAATACCTACCCAAATTTCAGTGCAATTATGTTGCCTGTTATTACTTTTTCTTCTTCTTAGCATATCCGACAGTTATCTGGGTTTGCCTTTACGTCCTTCCCACGACAAATGTGTGGTGTTTCAGTTATTGGCAATTATTTATTGTAATTTTATCGCCAGATGTCCTTCCTGTTAAAAAAGTTGTGTAAGCTTTGTTATGTATGCCATCGTATTTTCACTGTTTGTATGTTGTATTTTCTGATGGGGCAGAGATTGGTAAACAGCCTATCATTGGCCTAAATGAGTGTGCTATACTGCCCAGAAACCACACCTAGGTCAGTGGAGAGGCTTGATTCGAGACTGACCTACTCCCATCTCGGTAAAAGTTTAAAATAGGTCATTGTCATATCTTGTACACTTTCAAATGTTGTTATCGTGGTGATCTTCATGATCGTTAGTCCAGAAGCTGGTTGGATGCAACTCTTGATGCTACCCAATCCTGTGCAAGGATCTTCATCTCCAAATAACTACTGGAACCCACATGCCTTTGAACAAGTTTACTATGTTCAAGTCAGCGTTTCCCTCTACAATTTCTCCCCCTCCCCCCCCCCCCCATCCCCGCTTCCTTCCAGTACTTAGTTGGTGATCCCTTGATGTCTCAGAATGTGTCCTATCAACTGATCCCTTATTCTCATCAGGCTGTGACAAAGATTTCTTTCCTCTTCAATTCTGTTCAGTACCTCCGCTTTAGTTACGTGATCTGTCTATCTGACCTTCAGCATTTTTTTTTGTAGCACCACATTTCAAAAGCTCCTATTCTCTTCTTATCTACATGGTTTATTGTCCATGTTTCACTTCCACATATGGCTATGCTCCATGCAGACTCTTTCAGAAAGGACTTCCTGACACTTAAATCTATTTTAATGTTAACAAATTTCTCTTCTTCAGAAACGCTTTTCTCGCCAATACCAGTCTACCTTTTATATCATCTGTACTTCACCCCTCATCAGTTACTTTACTGCCCAAATAGTAAAATTCGTTTGCTACTTTTAGTAGTTTGCTAATCTAATTCCCTCAGCATCACCTAATTTAACTCAGCCTCATTCCATTACCCTTGTTCTGCTTTTGTTGGTGTTCATTTTATATCTTCCTTCCGAAACACTGTAAAAATAAACGATTTTTACAACCCCGATATCACATCCATTATGTCTGAAGAGTTAGCATTTTCTGTAACAACACAACAGTTACAATATAAGCAGCTCTGTTACAGCCACGTGCACACTCTTGCAGACCACTGTGAAGTGCATGAGAGATAGTACTTCCCACTGCACGACATATTTCGATTTCTTCTTATCCCACTCAGATATAGCAAAAATGACTGTTTAAAGGCACCTGTCTCTGTTCCAGTTAGTGAAATCCTGTCTTCATAGTCCCTATGGCGACGATAACATGAGGCTATTATGTATTCCTTGATATGTGACTAAATTCTAGTTCTTGAAACTCTGTAAGTAGGTTTTTGCAAATTTCTTAAATCTATTTCACTGATCCTAGCAGTGGCATCTATATTACATACTGAAACCCATTAAATTTGAGCATACATTTAATTGAACTGTCAGAATCTCATGTATTTCTCTATAGGATTGCTTAACAACCATTTGAATACATGTTGGCTGTTCATGTGTTATTGCATTAGTATTAACTGATTTTTTTTTATTTGCACACATGACTTTAAAAATTTTCTCCATAGAAAATGCTATCAAGTTTTCTATTCTAGAATTGCAGTTCAGAGTGACAGTAGCTATATTAGGGTTGCCTTGAGTCAACACACAGCTTACAAGCATCTATCACCACAGTTCTGACACACACCAGAAGCATATCACTTCCAATTCACAAACACTGTACGAGTTCTATATAGTGAATAGAGATGCCCATTATGTAAGCTAAATTGTGCTGTATATTCATAATCACAAGTACTCATCCAAAGAAAATGTGTATCATAATTACAGTGTGAATAATTGTTCACTAAAAGCACATCTAACCAAGAAACACCTACCCAATTTGTTGAAATAGTAACCCAAGACTAACAAAACACAAAATAGTTTGAAAAGTTCATCTGTACATATAACAATGCTTGTTTGCAGGAAAATTAATAGAGACTGTGAAATTGACACAATTTACTCTTTATTTTATTTTTAAAAAACTAGCACTTTAAAGCTTCTTTTTGGTGTGCATAAAAGGAAAACGTGCCACAAAAGAAAGTGAAGTAACAGATGCAGAATACATCTCTGAACAGTTTGCTCACCTTCTTTCTATAATGTGAAAAACGGCGAGTGAGCTGTTCAGATCTAGATATCTGACAAGGTCTTTCAGAGCATAGAAAACAAAGTTTGCGTTTATGACTCCAGATTAATCTGGAAAGAGTATATAAAACTATGCATTGCATGCTGCTTAATGAGAATATTAGGATACAACAACAGAGATATTGCCTGTATTGTACCCCTGCCACCTTCAGAATTTGAAAGAGAGTATTGCCTATATATACTCACAATTGAATATGGAATGCTTTTCTTGGATAACTCTTTTTCTTAACCAAAAGCTCTTTAGGCTACAAAAAAGGATTTGTGAGAATGATGAAAACTTTAAAATGGAACAAATCCTGTAGGCCACCCAAAAAAGCTGGAAATCCTCCCACTTCCATGTATCTTTGTGTATGAGGTAATTGTTTTCATGAAAAAATAATCAGTGGAAAATCCCACTCGTCCAAAAAAATGGAAATTTTCATATAGTCAGTAAACACCAGCCTAGCTAAAAAAGGTACATTGCATCACAGGACAGTTATTTATAATAAGCTTCACCACCCACATATAATGTCAATAAAGGACTGTCAAAATTCGAGGCAGCTGCTAAGGCATATTTGATTTACCTCTGATTCTGTTTCCTGCACAAGTTCCTTCAGGAAGTATGCTAAATATTTACCTTTGTGCCTAATTGATTTATTATATAAATGTTACTGGCTTAATAATCTGCTATGTTAACTGTTCATATGAATATCAACCTACCTCTACAGTAAATGGTCTTTCTGCATTTACAGTATATTCTCTTTCTACGTGTGCAAAATATGCACTTTATATTATAACTTAGTGCACATTTAATGTAATAATAATGTTATTATAGTGCCGACCGCGGTGGTCTAGCGGTTCTGGCGCTGCAGTCCGGAACCGCGGGACTGCTACGGTCGCAGGTTCGAATCCTGCCTCGGGCATGGGTGTGTGTGATGTCCTTAGGTTAGTTAGGTTTAAGTAGTTCTAAGTTCTAGGGGACTTATGACCTAAGATGTTGAGTCCCATAGTGCTCAGAGCCATTTGAACCTTTTTTTTGTTATTATAGTGAATTTTAAATCATGAAATATTATATTTTGTTAAACACTGACTCATTGTACACATTTGTACTGTTTGTGGACTATATGATTGCCTGGAGCAGCGAAGGCCTAATATACAAGATTAGTCTAAATAATGGACCCATTTTCAAAACTTAATAATGTTTGATATCAATTTAATAATTTCTAATTAATTAGTTTTTAATAATTATTTTATAATCAGAAATGTGATAAATGTTCAACGTGGCCACCGTTGGCTGCACGACAAACATCGACACGGTAGCCAAACTCGACCGACACAGGCGAAAGCGTATCTACTGTTTCTGAGCGCACAGCAGCAGTGATGCGGTTGCACATATCGTTCAGCGTGGTTGGTAGAGGTGGGACGTAAACCGCTTCCTACACAAAACCCCATAAGAAATAGTCGCAGGGTGTGAGATCAGGAGATCTCGGTGGCCAGAAGTGCAGAGCCAGGTCCTCTAGTCCCCCGCGACTGAACCAGTACTGAGGAAAGGAGTCATTCGAAAAGCCTCGTACATCACGGTGCCAATGCGGTGGAGCTCCATCCTGTTGGAAAATGAAGTCCTGGGAATCTTTCATAACTTGAGGGAACAGCCATTGTTCCAAAATGTCCAGGCACGTGATTCCCTTTACAGTTTTTTGCGCAAAGAAAAAAGAGTCCACAAAACCTTTGTATGGGATACGGCACAGAATACGCTGATCTTTGGTGATCCTGTTTTGTGTTCCAATGGTGAATGTGTATTTTCCAAACCTCATATGCGAACATTGTGTCTGTTGACTTTTCCACTAAGATGGAGCGTCGCTTCATTGTTAAAAATTACACACTGTAGAAATGCGTCATCCTACACTTCGGCCGGCATGGCTCGTGAACAACACCGACAGTTTCTATTCTGTATAGTTACAGGTGGCGAGAAGTGGTGGCTTTACGCTAGATAAAGAGAACCACTTGCATGAATATCAAGAGCTCAGATGGAAACTCAGTTATAAGTAAAGAAGGGAAAGAAGAAAGGTGGAAGGTGGAAGGAGTATATAGATGGTCTATACAGCGGTGATGTTCTTGAGGACAATATTATGGAAATGGAAGAGGATGTAGATGAAGATGAAATGGGAGATATGATACTGCGTGAAGAGTTTGACAGAGCACTGAAAGACCTAAGTCGAAACAAGGCCCCAGGAGTAGACAACATTCCATTAGAACTACTGACAGCCTTGGGAGAGCCAGTCCTGATAAAAATCTACCATCTGGTGAGCAAGATGTATGAGACAGGCGAAATACCCTCAGACTTCAAGAAGAATATAATAATTCCAATCCCAAAGAAAGCAGGTGTTGACAGATGTGAAAATTACCGAACTATCAGTTTAATAAGTCACAGCTGCAAAATACTAACGCGAATTCTTTACAGACGAATGGAAAAACTGGTAGAAGTCGACCTCGGGAAGATCAGTTTGGATTCCGTAGAAATGTTCGAACACGTGAGGCAATACTGACCCTACGACTTATCTTAGAAGAAAGATTAAGGAAAGGCAAACCTACGTTTCTAGCATTTGTGGACTTAGAGAAAGCTTTTGACAATGTTGACTGGAATACTCTCTTTCAAATTCTGAAGGTGGCAGGGGTACAATACAGGGAGCGAAAGGCTATTTACAATTTGTACAGAAACCAGATGGCAGTTATAAGAGTCGAGGGACATGAAAGGGAAGCAGTGGTTGGGAAGGGAGTGAGACAGGGTTGTAGCCTCTCCCCGATGCTGTATATTGAGCAAGCGTAAAGGAAACAAAAGAAAAGTTCGGAGTAGGCATTAAAATCCACGGAGAAGAAATAAAAACTTTGAGGTTCGCCGATGACATTGTAATTCTGTCAGAGACAGCAAAGGACTTGGAAGAGCAGTTGAACGGAATGGACAGTGTCTTGAAAGGAGGGTATAAGATGAACATCTACAAAAGCAAAACGAGGATAATGGAATGTAGTCGAATTAAGTCAGGTGGTGCTGAGGGAATTAGATTAGGAAATGAGACACTTAAAGTAGTAAAGGAGTTTTGCTATTTGGGGAGCAAAATAACTGATGATGGTCGAAGTAGAGAGGATATAAAAAGTAGACTGGCAATGGCAAGGAAAGCGTTTCTGAAGAAGAGAAATTTGTTAACACCGAGTATTGATTTAAGTGTTAGGAAGTCGTTTCTGAAAGTATTTGTATTGAGTGTAGCCATGTATGGAAATGAAACATGGACGATAAATAGTTTAGACAAGAAGAGAATAGAAGCTTTCGAAATGTGGTGCTACAGAAGAATGCTGAAGATTAGATGGGTAGATCACATAACTAATGAGGAGGTATTGAATAGAATTGGGGAGAAGAGAAGTTTGTGGCACAACTTGACTAGAAGAAGGGATCGGTTGGTAGGGCATGTTCTGTGACATCAAGGGATCACAAATTTAGCATTGGAGGGCAGCGTGGAGGGTAAAATTCGTATAGGGAGACCAAGAGTTGAATAGACTAAGCAGATTCAGAAGGATGTAGGCTGCAGTAGGTACTGGGAGATGAAGAAGCTTGCACAGGATAGAGTAGCATGGAGAGCTGCATCAAACCAGTCTCAGGACTGAAGAGCACAACAACGTCATGTGGAGACCAAAAATACTCCTGTTCTTCCAGTGTGGCGCTGGTATGCAGAAAGGTCGGAGAGACATTGCTGCGTTGGAGTGACAATCGCATTAATTAGCGGCTGGTCATTTGTGCATCTCTGCTTGTTCGTCGGCATTTGGCTCATGAACAATACCGACAGTTCCTATTCTGTATAGTTACAGGCGACGAGAAGTGGTGTCTTTACGCTAAATACGGAAAAGAAAGGAATGGTTGAGCTCAAACAAAGCAGATGAAGACTTGGGCGCATCCATAAAAGATGATGATATGCATTTGGTGGAACAGCGGCAGTGTGCTGTACCATGGATTCCTTCCCCCAGGGGTAACCATCACTGCAGACATTTATTGTCAACAACTGACTTGAGACATTTCGCTGATGCAATCCAAGAACAACGACCAGGAAGGCTGCGTGAAGTGACGCCACTCCTCGACAATGCTAGCCCGCATTCTGCTAGACTGACAAAAAATAGTATGCAGGAGTTGCGTTGGGAAGTCATTCGCACCCACCTTATTCATCTGACCTTGTGCCCCAGATTTTCGCCTTTTCCGCTTTCTATTTGGACAACCTTCAAGAAACTACTTTTCCGGACGGAAATACGCTCTGAACATGACTATGCGGTTCTTCGCTTCAAAACCGCGTGATTGATACAGATTTCTACAATCGCAAAATCGAGAAGTTACCCCAGCGTTGGCAGACTTTTGTAAATAGCTAAGGTGAATATATATTAAGGACTAAGATCTCGGTTACGTGTATCTGTTGTATTTATTAAACTTTTGGTGACACATAGCGTTTCTAAAATACTGCAGAGCAGTATATGAAAGCAAAGAAAATTGTTGTTGCAAACATGATAATTGCAAGTTTTATAGCGAACCTTAATAAATACCGTCCGCAGCTCGTGGTCTTGCGGTAGCGTTCTCGCTTCCCGCACACCGTGTCCCGGGTTCAATTCCCGGCGGGGTCGGGGATTTTCTCTGCCACGTGATGACTGGGTGTTGTGTGTCTTTCATCATCATCGACTCGCAAGCCAACGAAGTGGCAATACGGCGGCCGAACTTCCCCGCATGGGGCCTCCCGGCCAACAATGCCATACGATCATTTAATTTTTTTTTCATAAATAATTATTCCCGAAGTGGCGTCCAAAATGAAAGACTATTACCAAGCCTTTGAGCCACACGAAATTGTCATCACTGTCAAAAGAAGACCAGTAAAATAGTGACTAATACGGAGCTGTCGTCGGTGAATAACTGTCGGCTTCAGCGGCGGTGTGTATTAACTACGTGTCACCTGTTGAAATGACATGTTAAGTTGCCGAAATGGCGTCAAATAGAACAACTTGTACCAGGCGGCCAAACCACCCGGCATGTCATGCTATAAACGATCATTTCATTTCACCTTCTGAAGTGGGCGACTTCTCTCACAAGTTCGAATCTACCTTACAAGAATCATCCAGTGCAGTTCCAAATGCAATTTTTTACACCGTCATCAGTTTCCTAATGTTTTTTAACTTACCGAGAGCTGCGCATACTGTTCTCGAAGTGGCGTCAATTTAGTGCGCGAAATTAATTAAATGTTTCTTAATAGCAAACCTGAGGTCCAGACTTAACGAAAATCGATAAACTAACACCGAACATCTTAACCAGATTCTACTTTAAATATAGGAAGATTTCTAACCGTATTTGTATTCTGTAACATATACAGTTCTCCAGCTTCATTTTTAGGAGATGCATTGACAGGAAAGCATCATCCGGTTGGGAAATTGGCAGACCTTCCATATTCACACTTCAAGGACGGAATCTGTTCACCTTAAAAAACGTGGACATGACCTCTTGACCCAAAATGAGACCACTCCGAGAAATAGGGGTCTATTTGACCTTTAGAATAAAAAAGCCTCCATTTCCCTATTTTCTCCCTTGTTTTTCGAAAACGTACCATAGACATCATTACATAACGTTTCATTGTGCACTATCACAGTTTTTAAATGTTTACTTACAGCAGAACGAAGAGATGTCTGACGTGACAAAAAGTTTGAACACAACTGGTTCTGTAGACTGTATCTTGGTAGCTTGTATAATCGTTTCATTTTCGTTTTAAATGTAATATTTCCGTTTATGTATCTAACTGACTGTATTATAGATATGGATGCCACAGGGAAAGTGTATAGTGTTAAACGCACTTGCCGTGGATTTCACATTTAATAGTTTATTCCACTAGAACCTGAGGAGCTGATTTCTTAACTATAGTGACAGTAACAAAATTAGACAGGTCAAGGTCATATCGGATTGCGGTGTAGCCAGTTAGTGATAATTTCAAATGTCAATAAAAACTCCGAAAAATGTATTAAGACATCTCTTTTCATAGTCTAGAATATGATAGAGTACTTTCCAAAAGAAAATTCTAGCCGACCATTACGAAAAAAACTATACTTAGAGAAACTTTCAAGAAAAATTATTTAATTCAACCTCCGGAAAAAAAAGCACCGACATATTTGTGCTGAAAACATATTAACATTATCCGAGTTTCTAGACGCATGTGATACATATTTTATCGTGAAAATGTAATCGCATTCCAAGTTAAAAAAAAAAAAAAAAAAGACTAATGCGACATGTGAAACTGTTTCGTCCGTGTAACGAAAAATGTCGTTGCTGATGAATTTGCGTTCTGACAGACACCGTAGAAACTTCTTTGAGAAAAATGGAGAGAAAAATGTAACATTAATTGTGGAAAAATCTAAGATATTGTTATTTAGCGCCATTTATGTATGGGAGAGAATGCATGCGGTAGCCGCCGTCAGTATTTCGGCAGTTCGCGTTAGTAGGACCCAGAATATTCCTTACCTCACGGAAAATTTCAGTTTGGAGTGGTTACAGACCCTTTGTCACTACATTCACCATCCAAAACGCCGGTATCCGCTGTACAAAAGCAACTATCGGTATTTACGGGCCACTATTTCCCTTGAAGTCTAGCATAATATAGGGTGTATAAAAAGCATCATCCGATATGGTACGTCTAAATTTCTGAAGCCAACAAACATATACAATGAATTTTGTTTTTTGATGAACGGGAAATTCAAAGTCTTTTTTTTTCATACCTTTTCATTGGTGTTCAATACGCCCCCCTCGAGATGCACGGCATATGTCAATGTGATATTCAAATTATTCCAACACTGCAGCGAGCATGTCTTGAGTTACAGCTTCCACGGCTGCTGTTATGCGATGTCTCAGATCACTGATTGTTGTTGGTAACGGAGGCACATAAACACTCTTTTATAAATCCCCACAAGAAATAATCACATACAGTCAGGTCTGGTGACCTTGGAGGGCAGTAATGTAAAGCTGAGCCATTTGGCCCAGTGTGACTGATCCATCGTTCAGTAATCCTTTGATTTAAAAATTCCTGCACTTCCAGATGTCAGTGTTGCGGTGCCCCATCCTGTTGGTAAATGGAGTCGTTTAAATCAGTCTCGAACTGTGGGAAAATAAAGTTCTCAAGCATATCGAGATATGTGCTTCCTGTAAATTTTGGAGCATCCCTCTCTTGTTGTACAACTTACTGTGGATGTTGCGTATCCCATATTCTCACATTGACAGTTCACTTTTCCACTTAAATGGAATGTTGCCTCATCACTAAACACTAAATTTGGAAGAACACTGTCATCTTCCATCTTGCAAGATCGATTACAGTGTTCCACGCGTTGTTGTTTGTCACCTCCACGAAGAGCTTGCAGAAGCTGGATTTTGTATGATGTCATGTGTAAACATCCACGCAGTACATGCCAGACAGACATTGGGGGCATGATGAGCTGTTGAGCAACACAGTGAACTAATTTCTGTGGACTCCTTGTGAATCTTGTTCGGAGTCTGTGTCAGTCACTCGGGTATGTCCCGGCGATTTGCATTTACACAGACAACCTGTTTCTCGGAATTGTTCGTGCCATTGTCTAATGCTTTGTGCAATAGGAGGATTCACACCACACCTAGTACAAAAGTCATGATGAACTGTTATTACTGACCCTCACTGCACAAAACGTAGAACACAAAATGCTTTCTGTTGTCCCAGCACCATTTTTACTAGAACTGAAGTGGGCACACGCTGCTGCTACCTAGGAGGAACCATGTAAAACTCGAGAGTTTGCGTTTTCCAACAGTATGTAGTTCACGTACATATCTCAAATAACGTAATAGTTAAGATTTTTTAAATCGGATGATTCTTTTTGATACGTTCTGTATATTTGTTCATGTGGTTTTGTGATCCCCGAGTTTTACCCAAATGTGCTACAGGTCTATTGGTCTCAACACATAGTAAGTACATTGTGCTCCAAAACTTGGGTTATGCTACTGAAATGTGTCTGCATTCCATTAAAAATTCCATTTCTGAGTAGAAAACCAAGTGAGTGGTGAAAGAGAAGAATGGAGGTTGGCGACAATGAGCCAGAATAATTATATTTTTCATGGTGATCACTCAGTAATTTGTCTAGCCTACAGATATTCTCCTCTGTCGCAGTAATGAAGTACCCTTCGTCACTGCATCCACCACCCAAATCCCTGAAGTACACTGCACAAAAGTAACTGTAGGTTTTCAGGCCACTACTTCCATTAAAGTCGAACAAAATATATTTGTGCATATGATTTTGTGAAGCCAAGTGTTTTTGGAGTGTACTACAAGATTATCGTCCTCAGCATGCAGTAAGTTTATTGTACACAGAACTTCGTTGCTGCTACTGCAGTGTCCCAGCATTCCATTAAAGGTTTTCGTCCACCATTACATTCTCTGAATCCAAAACCAAGAGAGCGGAGAAGACAAAGAACTGAGATCTCTGACGCAGCATAATTAACTTTTTTAGAGCAGGATCATAGTGTTTATCTAGCCATTGGATACTCTCATCTTTCATAGTATCTAAACACATTTCTATGCATTAAGTTTTTGTGAAAAATCGTAAAATTCTGTAGATTTCCATTTTCATTTATGTCCCTTTCTTGGAGAATGAAAACCGTGCTCTCATCTGGAGATTTTGCCAATGTTACAGCACTGTTAATATGGCATAAAGTCGATTTCGAAATACTGCAAGCTTTTGCAGTCAGATTATGAATTTGCGAAAAATTTATGTTATTCCTGGCTTCTTCATTGTTGGTCTGTAAAAAAAAGCTTCAGTATTGAGGTTCCCAGATAGTAATGGAGATATTTTACAGCATATTTCTCTGTGCTATATCACCTTATAAACTACATTTGCACCTCAAACCTGATTTTACGTGTGTATTTTGTGTGTACAACTTTGATCCTCTATACTCAGAACTGGAGGAAGACATGAAAAAAATTTTCTAGTCTGTTCAAGATCAAGATCTTAGGATTTTTTTTTTTTTTTTGTCATCAGTCTACTGACTGGTTTGATGCGGCCCGCCACGAATTCCTTTCCTGTGCTAACCTCTTCATCTCAGAGTAGCACTTGCAACCTACGTCCTCAATTATTTGCTTGACGTATTCCAATCTCTGTCTTCCTCTACAGTTTTTGCCCTCTACAGCTCCCTCTAGTACCATGGAAGTCATTCCCTCATGTCCTAGCAGATGTCCTATCATCCTGTCCCTTCTACTTATCAGTGTTTTCCACATATTCCTTTCCTCTCCAATACTGCGTAGAACCTTCTTATTCCTTACCTTATCAGTCCACCTAATTTTCAACATTCGTCTATGGCACCACATCTCAAATGCTTCGATTCTCTTCTGTTCCGGTTTTCCCACAGTCCATGTTTCACTACCATACAATGCTGTACTCCAGACGTACATCCTCAGAAATTTCTTCCTCAAATTAAGGCCGGTATTTGATGTTAGTAGACTTCTCTTGGCCAGAAATGCCTTTTTTGCCATAGCGAGTCTGCTTTTGATGTCCTCCTTGCTCCATCCGTAATTGGTTATTTTACTGCCTAGGTAGCACAATTCCTTAACTTCATTGACTTTGTGACCATCAATCCTAATGTTAAGTTTCTCGCTCTTCTCATTTCTACTACTTCTCATTACCTTCGTCTTTCTCCGATTTACTCTCAAACCATACTGTGTACTCATTAGACTTTTCATTCCGTTCAGCAGATCATTTAATTCTTCACTTTCACTCAGGATAGCAATGTCATCAGCGAATCGTATGATTGATATCCTTTCACCTTGTATTTTAATTCCACTCCTGAACCTTTCTTTTTATTTCCATCATTGCTTCCTCGATGTACAGATTGAAGAGTAGGGGCGAAAGGCTACAGCCTTGTCTTACACCCTTCTTAATACGAGCATTTCGTTCTTGATCGTCCACTCTTATTATTCCCTCTTGGTTGTTGTACATATTGTATATGACCCGTCTCTCCCTATAGCTTACCCCTACTTTTTTCAGAATTTTGAACAGCTTGCAGCATTTTATATTGTCGAACACTTTTTCCAGGTCGACAAATCCTACGAAAGTGTCTTGATTTTTCTTTTGCCTTGCTTCCATTATTAGCCCTAACGTCTGAATTGCCTCTCTCGTCCCTTTACTTTTCCTAAAGCCAAACTGATCGTCACCTAGCGCATTCTCAATTTTCTTTTCCATTCTTCTGTATATTATTCTTGTAAGCAACTTCGATGCATGAGCTGTTAAGCTGATTGTGCGATAATTCTCGCACTTGTCAGCTCTTGCCGTCTTCGGAATTGTGTGGATGATGCTTTCCTGAAAGTCAGATGGTATGTCGCCAGACTCATATATTCTACACACCAACGTGAATAGTGGTTTTGTTGCCACTTCCCCCAATGATTTTAGAAATTCTGATGGAATGTTATCTATCCCTTCTGCCTTATTTGACCGTAAGTCCTCCAAAGCTCTTTTAAATTCCGGTTCTAATACTGGATCCCCTGTCTCTTCGAAATCGACTCCTGTTTCTTCTTCTATCACAACAGACAAATCTTCACCCTCATAGAGGCTTTCAATGTATTCTTTCCACCTATCTGCTCTCTCCTCTGCATTTAACAGTGGAATTCCCGTTGCACTCTTAATGTTACCACCATTGCTTTTAATGTCACCAAAGGTTGTTTTGACTTTCCTGTATGCTGAGTCTGTCCTTCCGACAATCATATCTTTTTCGATGTCTTCACATTTTTCCTGCAGCCATTTCGTCTTAGCTTCCCTGCACTTCCTGTTTATTTCATTCCTCAGCGACTTGTATTTCTGTATTCCTGATTTTCCCAGAACATGTTTGTACTTCCTCCTTTTATCAATCAACTGAAGTATTTCTTCTGTTACCCATGGTTTCTTCGTAGCTACCTTCTTTGCACCTATGTTTTCCTTCCCAATTTCTGTGATGGCCCTTTTTAGAGATGTCCATTCCTCTTCAACTGTACTGCCTACTGCGCTATTCCTTATTGCTGTATCTATAGTATTAGAGAACTTCAAACGTATCTCGTCATTCCTTAGTACCTCCGTATCCAACTTCTTTGCATATTGATTCTTCCTGACTAATGTCTTGAACTTCAGCCTACTCAGCTCATAAGATACTTTTATTTTAAGCTAAGTACTCTCAACATTATTAATGTCTGTCATGACAAGACATCGAGCAGTTAGTAATGTGCACTTGCTCATACAAAAGTGTTCAGAGCATGACAGTGATGCAAGAAATCCTTGTGCAATAATGTATATTGTTGAGGAGGCTTGAGCAGTTCATGATGCCCAAGGATACCCATGGGGTGATGGGGAGCCACGGCCCGCCCTTAGCTCTGAGGGAATGGAAAAAAATAGAGTGTAGTCAGGTGCTTTTCTTTAAAGAAAACGATTATGCAGGTTTTTAACAGGGTCAGAACTGAAACTTGCCATTCATCTTCCAAAATGTTGGAAATATACCATATCGCCAGGTCTAGGTCCACTCCCCTCTACAAACTATTGTATGGGTGTCCTTGATAATGTCTATATATTTTCTTATGTTTAGAGATGATTTTGTGAGCATGTGAAGTGAAAGGATCAGACCCATTATTTATTTATGAGATTGTTGGAAAGAAATATGCTAGCCTATAATTATGAGCCAGAGTAGGTTTATGCATTGGAATATAAATGGTTTAAGTGCTGTTGCAACAAATAACAACAGCTCTACAATAGACAGTTGTTTGCTTAAACAAATGCTGGTTTGTTGACACAATTAAAATTTTAAACAAAACTAAAAATTTAAAGTAAGCAATGAACTATTGCAGCAGAAACAAGTCACTTGCAGATTCACATATACCCCCTCATAGTGATACATATTATGAAACCAGGAATTATTTAACTCTTCTAGTAGCACTGGGGTCAATATGACCCCATAAGGACATTTGAAATATGTATCTCCCTTGTTTTAAAAACAATTATGTTCAAAATTTATGAATTTGTCTCTCCAAGTCGCTTGTCTTCCCCCATGAACCATGGACCTTGCCGTTGGTGGGGAGGCTTGCGTGCCTCAGCGATACAGATGGCCGTACCGTAGGTGCAACCACAACGGAGGGGTATCTGTTGAGAGGCCAGACAAACATGTGGTTCCTGAAGAGGGGCAGCAGCCTTTTCAGTAGTTGCAGGGGCAACAGTCTGGGTGATTGACTGATCTGGCCTTGTAACATTAACCAAAACGGCCTTGCTGTGCTGGTACTGCGAACGGCTGAAAGCAAGGGGAAACTACAGCCGTAATTTTTCCCGAGGACATGCAGCTTTACTGTATGATTAAACGATGATGGCGTCCTCTTGGGTAAAATATTCCGGAGGTAAAATAGTCCCCCATTCGGATCTCCGGGCGGGGACTACTCAAGAGGACGTCGTTATCAGGAGAAAGAAAACTGGCATTCTACGGATCGGAGCGTGGAATGTCAGATCCCTTAATCGGGCAGGTAGGTTAGAAAATTTAAAAAGGGAAATGGATAGGTTAAAGTTAGATATAGTGGGAATTAGTGAAGTTCGGTGGCAGGAGGAACAAGACTTTTGGTCAGGTGATTACAGGGTTATAAATACAAAATCAAATAGGGGTAATGCAGGAGTAGGTTTAATAATGAATAAAAAAATAGGAGTGCGGGTTAGCTACTACAAACAGCATAGTGAACGCATTATTGTGGCCAAGATAGACACAAAGCCCATGCCTACTACAGTAGTACAAGTTTATATGCCAACTAGCTCTGCAGATGATGAAGAAATTGATGAAATGTATGACGAGATAAAAGAAATTATTCAGGTAGTGAAGGGAGACGAAAATTTAATAGTCATGGGTGACTGGAATTCATCAGTAGGAAAAGGGAGAGAAGGAAACATAGTAGGTGAATATGGATTGGGGGGAAGAAATGAAAGAGGAAGCCGCCTTGTAGAATTTTGCACAGAGCATAACTTAATCATAGCTAACACTTGGTTCAAGAATCATAAAAGAAGGTTGTATACCTGGAAGAATCCTGGAGATACTAATAGGTATCAGATAGATTATATAATGGTAAGACAGAGATTTAGGAACCAGGTTTTAAATTGTAAGACATTTCCAGGGGCAGATGTGTATTCTGACCACAATCTATTGGTTATGAACTGCAGATTGAAACTGAAGAAACTGCAAAAAGGTGGGAATTTAAGGAGATGGGACCTGGATAAACTGAAAGAACCAGAGGTTGTACAGAGTTTCAGGGAGAGCATAAGGGAACAATTGACAGGAATGGGGGAAAGAAATACAGTAGAAGAAGAATGGGTAGCTCTGAGGGATGAAGTAGTGAAGGCAGCAGAGGATCAAGTAGGTAAAAAGACGAGGGCTAATAGAAATCCTTGGGTAACAGAAGAAATATTGAATTTAATTGATGAAAGGAGAAAATATAAAAATGCAGTACATGAAGCAGGCAAAAGGGAATACAAACGTCTCAAAAATGAGATCGACAGAAAGTGCAAAATGGCTAAGCAGGGATGGCTAGAGGACAAATGTAAGGATGTAGAGGCTTGTCTCACTAGGGGTAAGATAGATACTGCCTACAGGAAAATTAAAGAGACCTTTGGAGAGAAGAGAACCACTTGTATGAATATCAAGAGCTCAGATGGAAACCCAGTTCTAAGCAAGGAAGGGAAGGCAGAAAGGTGGAAGGAGTATATAGAGGGTTTATACAAGGGCGATGTACTTGAGGACAGTATTATGGAAATGGAAGAGGATGTAGATGAAGATGAAATGGGAGATAAGATACTGCGTGAAGAGTTTGACAGAGCACTGAAAGACCTGAGTCGAAACAAGGCCCCGGGAGTAGACAACATTCCATTAGAACTACTGATGGCCTTGGGAGAGCCAGTCATGACAAAACTCTACCATCTGGTGAGCAAGATGTATGAGACAGGCGAAATACCCACAGACTTCAAGAAGAATATAATAATTCCAATCCCAAAGAAAGCAGGTGTTGACAGATGTGAAAATTACTGAACTATCAGTTTAATAAGTCACAGCTGCAAAATACTAACGCGAATTCTTTACAGACGAATGGAAAAACTGGTAGAAGCGGACCTCGGGGAAGATCAGTTTGGATTCCGTAGAAATGTTGGAACACGTGAGGCAATACTAACCTTACGACTTATCTTAGAAGAAAGATTAAGAAAAGGCAAACCTACGTTTCTAGCATTTGTAGACTTAGAGAAAGCTTTTGACAACGTTAACTGGAATACTCTCTTTCAAATTCTGAAGGTGGCAGGGGTAAAATACAGGGAGCAAAAGGCTATTTACAATTTGTACAGAAACCAGATGGCAGTTATAAGAGTCGAGGGGCATGAAAGGGAAGCAGTGGTTGGGAAAGGAGTGAGACAGGGTTGTAGCCTCTCCCCGATGTTATTCAATCTGTATATTGAGCAAGCAGTAAAGGAAACAAAAGAAAAATTCGGAGTAGGTATTAAAATTCATGGAGAAGAAGTAAAAACTTTGAGGTTCGCCGATGACATTGTAATTCTGTCAGAGACAGCAAAGGACTTGGAAGAGCAGTTGAACGGAATGGACAGTGTCTTGAAAGGAGGATATAAGATGAACATCAACAAAAGCAAAACGAGGATAATGGAATGTAGTCAAATTAAATCGGGTGATGCTGAGGGGATTAGATTAGGAAATGAGACACTTAAAGTAGTAAAGGAGTTTTGCTATTTAGGGAGTAAAATAACTGATGATGGTCGAAGTAGAGAGGATATAAAATGTAGACTGGCAATGGCAAGGAAAGCGTTTCTGAAGAAGAGAAATTTGTTAACATCGAGTATAGATTTAAGTGTCAGGAAGTCGTTTCTGAAAGTATTTGTATGGAGTGTAGCCATGTATGGAAGTGAAACATGGACGATAACCAGTTTGGACAAGAAGAGAATAGAAGCTTTCGAAATGTGGTGCTACAGAAGAATGCTGAAGATAAGGTGGGTAGATCACGTAACTAATGAGGAGGTATTGAATAGGATTGGGGAGAAGAGAAGTTTGTGGCACAACTTGACTAGAAGAAGGGATCGGTTGGTAGGACATGTTTTGAGGCATCAAGGGATCACAAATTTAGCATTGGAGGGCAGCGTGGAGGGTAAAAATCGTAGAGGGAGACCAAGAGATCAATACACTAAGCAGATTCAGAAGGATGTAGATTGCAGTAGGTACTGGGAGATGAAGAAGCTTGCACAGGATAGAGTAGCATGGAGAGCTGCATCAAACCAGTCTCAGGACTGAAGACCACAACAACAACAACAAGTCGCTTGTGTCCAATGACATATTGTTCAGTTTTACATTTACAACATATTAAAATATATTCATTGGCTATGTACTGGGTACCACTGGGGTCAGAATGACCCCAATCTAAATTTCTGTTTTGTTTCTTGAATGCTGCATTATGAAAACAGAATGATGAGTGTTATGAAACACCTGCAACAATGAAACTAACATTTCCCATGTATTATTTATACCCATTGTTGCTGTTTCTTGCCTCAGCGGTTGTTGTGTATTGCCTCAGTTGTTGCTAATGTTTTGCTTCAACGTGTGCAGGAACTATATCATAACTAGAAAACGTTTGAGTAGTGCTGAAATACTAGCAATTTTGAATGAATAAGCGGAATTAGGATATATACTGTCTGATGATGATGGAGAGATTGATGCTATTATTTCTGGAGGTAGTTAATCAACTGAAGATTCTGATGAAGATGTTGGAGATTTGGAAACTCTACTTTCTGAAGTTGCTGACATCTCAAATCAGAATATTTTCACTACCATATGGTTGCAAAAACTTTAATGATAATACTAATGATAATAATATGTAAGTACATGTGTAAAATAGTAATCCCATTTTTTTCAGGTCGAGAAATGGAAATGAAACGTGGGGAAAATTCTGTTAGATTGCATGGGAGACAACCAGCACGAAATATATTGAAGACGCTTCCAGGTCCCTCAAGGCATACTACAAGGAATGTAAATACTGTGCAGTCAGAATTTGAATTATGTATGAAGCCCAGCATTTTCCAGATTATTTTGTAGTGGACCAAAAAAGAAGGTAACATCACATTCGGTAACAAATGGACAGATCTTGATAGAGAAGAATTTTAGTGCTTTCTTGGCCTGCTTATTCTTGTGGGAGTGTGCAAAGGTCACAATGAGGGCATAGTGAATTTATGAAACGAAGAGCATGGCCGACCTATTTTCAGTAGTTGTATGACTAGGAATTGCTATACAGAAATATCACACTGTATTCGGTTAGATGATGCTCAACATTGGCGGTAGAATCATAGGCCTGATAAATTGGCTCCTATAAGGTATTTATTTGAACAGTGGGTAAGCACATTACAAGATGCATATGAACCACGTGAGAATATTACAGTTTATGAAAAAATGATAATATTTAGGAGTAGGTGTGCATTTTGCCAGTACATCTTCCGCCAAAAACCTGGAAAGTATCTTATAAAGATAGGGGGTACATGTGACGGCACTGATCACTATGTCACACGCCTGTAGGTGTACACAGGATAGGGCGAAGACCAGTCTAGAGAATAAATCAGGGAAAAAGAGTGGTGTTAGAGTTGACAGAACATTTATCTGGGAGTGGCAGAAATATCACAACAGATAATTTCATTACAAGTTTGGAGTTGGCAAAGAAACTACACTCCTGGAAATGGAAAAAAGAACACATTGACACCGGTGTGTCAGACCCACCATACTTGCTCCGGACACTGCGAGAGGGCTGTACAAGCAATGATCACACGCACGGCACAGCGGACACACCAGGAACCGCGGTGTTGGCCGTCGAATGGCGCTAACTGCGCAGCATTTGTGCACCGCCGCCGTCAGTGTCAGCCAGTTTGCCGTGGCATACGGAGCTCCATCGCAGTCTTTAACACTGGTAGCATGCCGCGACAGCGTGGACGTGAACCGTATGTGCAGTTGACGGACTTTGAGCGAGGGCGTATAGTGGGCATGCGGGAGGCCGGGTGGACGTACCGCCGAATTGCTCAACACGTGGGGCGTGAGGTCTCCACAGTACATCGATGTTGTCGCCAGTGGTCGGCGGAAGGTGCACGTGCCCGTCGACCTGGGACCGGACCGCAGCGACGCACGGATGCACGCCAAGACCGTAGGATCCTACGCAGTGCCGTAGGGGACCGCACCGCCACTTCCCAGCAAATTAGGGACACTGTTGCTCCTGGGGTATCGGCGAGGACCATTCGCAACCGTCTCCATGAAGCTGGGCTACGGTCCCGCACACCGTTAGGCCGTCTTCCGCTCACGCCCCAACATCGTGCAGCCCGCCTCCAGTGGTGTCGCGACAGGCGTGAATGGAGGGACGAATGGAGACGTGTCGTCTTCAGCGATGAGAGTCGCTTCTGCCTTGGTGCCAATGATGGTCGTATGCGTGTTTGGCGCCGTGCAGGTGAGCGCCACAATCAGGACTGCATACGACCGAGGCACAAAGGGCCAACACCCGGCATCATGGTGTGGGGAGCGATCTCCTACACTGGCCGTACACCACTGGTGATCGTCGAGGGGACACTGAATAGTGCACGGTACATCCAAACCGTCATCGAACCCATCGTTCTACCATTCCTAGACCGGCAAGGGAACTTGCTGTTCCAACAGGACAATGCACGTCCGCATGTATCCCGTGCCACCCAACGTGCTCTAGAAGGTGTAAGTCAACTACCCTGGCCAGCAAGATCTCCGGATCTGTCCCCCATTGAGCATGTTTGGGACTGGATGAAGCGTCGTCTCACGCGGTCTGCACGTCCAGCACGAACGCTGGTCCAACTGAGGCGCCAGGTGGAAATGGCATGGCAAGCCGTTCCACAGGACTACATCCAGCATCTCTACGATCGTCTCCATGGGAGAATAGCAGCCTGCATTGCTGCGAAAGGTGGATATACACTGTACTAGTGCCGACATTGTGCATGCTCTGTTGCCTGTGTCTATGTGCCTGTGGTTCTGTCAGTGTGATCATGTGATGTATCTGACCCCAGGAATGTGTCAATAAAGTTTCCCCTTCCTGGGACAATGAATTCACGGTGTTCTTATTTCAATTTCCAGGAGTGTAGAACGAAAACAGAGGACTCTGCTAGGAACACTAAGAAAAAGTCGTTGTGAACTACCTGCAAGCAAGGGGAAGAACTGCAGCTTCATGTCTCTTCAGATTCCAGGAATTAGCCAGAATAGTCCCCTATAGCCAAAAAATGGGTAAGATAGTGACATTGCTGAATACTATGCATTTCAGAGAGGAAATAGGTGAAGGTGAAACAGCAAAACCTATTATAATCCTAGACTATAATGCAACTAAATCAGGTGTAGACCAATAGACAAGTTAGTCAGAACCTACACCAGAAAACGTATGACAAGAAGAAGGCCCATGGTTATTTTTTATAATATTTTGGGTATTAGTGCCTTACTCGAATAAAAAAACCAACAACAAAAGAAGAGAATTTCTTCTGGAACCGGGAACAAGTCTAGTACAGAAAAACAGAAGTCAGCGCAGCAAAGCTGTGCTTCCTTGTCCTCCTCCTTCAGCAGAAGTGAATATGAGGGCAAAACATGGACAGTGTTCCCTATGCAAAAGTTCAGTGGATAGAAAACATTCAGAAATGCGCAGATGTTTTTCTTTTTTCTGTAAACAACATTCACAGATTCTTTGTTTTAACTGTAAAGAGCTGCTTTGTTTTAAATGTAAGGATCTATAAGATCAAGGATTAAGACAAGATATGTAAGTGCTTATATACATAGTTTACCTGGTTTCAGTCCGCTTGTGTAGCATTGCGGTAGCCTTACCGCCCATCACGCAGGGGGCCCAGGTTCGATTCCTGGCAGGGGACTGGGTGTTGTGTGTCGTTCATCATCACTGACTCACAAGTCGTCAATGTGGTGTCACCTTAAAAGGACTTGCAATATGGCGGCCGAACTCCCCCGAATGGGGCCTCCCGGCCAACAATGCCATACGATCATTTCATTTCACCTGGTTTCAATCAGTAATGTATGCTTTTATGTCAGTTCATTAAAATAAATAAAATATTGCCAATATATCCTGTGTTAATTACTTGGGGTCATATTGACTTCAATATAACAAAAAAGTTGTGGTAGTAGGAGGGTTAAATGAGGAAAATGGTTTTGAGGGCTGTTGTGTATAATTAATAAAATTACCAATGAAGGTTATATTGATTTCGATATATACAATCCCAGAGTGGACAACAATAGAACTCATCTAAATTAAAGTGTGAAGTTTCAATGACTTGGTAAACAAACATGGTTCCAAACTGAATTTCTTTGCATCTACGAGAAAAAAGGGCCAGTCAGAAACATGTATAGCTAATGTTTTAACCAATAATTATGTATATCAAAATGTGTGTAAATTTTGTGTGGATTTAGATATCTCAGATCATTGTGACTGTTCCTTGAACTGCCATAGAAAGGCAGAGACATTTCAGATATGAAAACCCATATGAGAAGGAACTTTGGCAAAGAAAATTTATTAATGTTTAGAATAAGGTAAAAGAAACAAAATGGACTTTTGATAATCATATCTCAAGCAATGAAAATTTTGAAAAATTCCTAAATAGTTTTGTAGATGTCTTTAATGAAACAATTCTCCTAGAAGATTTAGCTATAAAGTGCCGACTAAATTAAAGTGGATCACACAGGGCATCAAAATTTTTGGTGCAAGGAAAAGGCAGCTGCATGGAGAAATAAAATATAATGGAAATACTAATTTCATTGAATATGTTAGACTTTATAAAATTATATTGAAAAGACTTGGCAAGGCAGCGAAAATATTTGCAAATAACAGGCTAATTCTATACGGTAAAAATAAGACAAAGGCTATGTGCTCAGTCATTAAATGTGAATTAGCTGTTGAAGCCCGTAACCAAGAAATCAAAAATTAACTTTGAAGGAAACAATATTGTAAGTCCAACTCAAATACCAGAGTGTTTCAATGAATTCTTTATGAATGTAGCAAAGTTTGACATTAATGTAACATATTATCAGTACAAGGTAAGTCCCTTTTAGTCTTGATGAAAACTTTAAACACCTTACAAAATTTTTAAAAGTTTCAATGAAGGATATAGAAAATGCCTTCTTAACAGTACCCACCAAAGATATTAAAGCAACATAATTGCACACTCACTAGCTCAATTAATTAATAAATGCTTTGAAGGGGGCTGCTTACCAGAGGAACTGAAATACACTAAAGTTAAATCACTTTTCAAAATGGGCTTGAGAGATCATGGGAAGTTATCACCCTATCCCAGTTCTCCAGTCTTATCTAGAATATTCGAAAACATTACTGTTACTCAGATCTGAAACTTCACTACAAAATATTCTACTATTTTAAACTGTCAGTTTGGTTTTCAACAGGGGAAAAAAACACACAGATGCACTAAACAATTTTGTTTGGAAATAGGGAGAAGGCGGCAGGAATCTTCTGTGACCTGGCAAAGGCTTTGGATTCTGTAAACCTTGCTTTGCTTATTTATGAACTTGATAAGTGTGGAATTTGGGGCAGTGCCCTCCAAAGGCTTAAGTACTACTTACCGAACAAAAAACAAAGAGTTAACACTGGTTTAAATGGACAAATTATTTTTCTGAGTGTAAAATAGTACCTCAGGTCGTCCTACACCCAGTCCAGTTCGTGTTCTACACGGTCCAGTCACATTAATGTCACCACCTGTCAAAAACCTGAATAACTAGCTTTTGCAGTGCAGACTGCTGTGAGACATGCAGGAAAAGAGTCAATAAGGTTCTGGAAGGTACCAACAGGGATTTGGACTCCAGTGCTGTAGCCAACTGCACTCGGTTTCTCAGTTGAGGATCAAAGGTGCGAACACCTTGATCAAGATGGTCCCATGATTCTTGATCAGGTTTAGATCTGGGAAGTTTGGTGGTCAGGGGAGTATGGTAAGCTCATCATAGTGCTCTTCAAATCACACACATACTCTGTGAGCTGTTTGACATGTTGCATCATCCAACTGGTAGATGCCATCATGCCAAGGAAAAACAAACTGCCTGTAGGGGTGGATGTGGTCTCCAAGGATAAACACATACTTGTGTTGATCCACTGTGCCTTCCAGAATGACAATATCACCCAGAGAATGCCATGGAAACATTCTCCAGACCATAACACTCCCTCCTCCACCCTGAACCCCTTTGCTTTTAGAAATTTTATGTCATATGCACAAATAGTCATCTGTCCGATAGTGTATAGAACTAAATTGATCTGAAAAGAGCCACCTGTTGCTATTCAGTGGATTTCCAGTTTTGGTATTGGTGTGCAAATTCCAGCCTTCATCGCCTATGAACAGCAGTCTGTAGGGGAGCATGAATCAGGCGCCTTCTGCCCATATGCAGCAATATTTTTTGAATGGTCATTGAGGAAGCACTCATCCTTTGGTTCATATGGTCGGCCACTTGGTCAGCAGTTGCACATTTGTTGGCCTGTACACATCTCTGCAGTTGTCATTTAGCCTTGTCATCTATGGCCTGTGGTGCCCCACAGTTGTCTCAGTGCCAGTTTTGGATAGTGCTGTTTTGCCATACACAGTATACTTCAATCGTGGTGGCATGCAAACAAGTTACAAACTTAGCCAGTTTGGAAATGCTTCCACCCTTGTGTGAAAGCCAATGGTCATGCTCTTTTGGATGTAAGATAAATCACTCAGTTTCAGCAATATGCCAAGCCACCTGCCGTCTGTAAGTGATTCTTGCATGTTGACCTTGAATATAGGCAGTGGTCACATTAATGTGACTGGAAAGTGTATGCTAATGATTTATCATGAAATATCAGCTCCCCACCAGTTCTGGTTGCAGACAATGTTTCTACATTAGTGAAAATCAAAATGCAGAAAAAATTCTCCAATAATTGATCAGTATCCTCATTACCTTAGAAACTTGGTTTCAGCTAAATGAGTTGAATCTTGTGTGGCCTGCCACAGACTGTGATCATGTGTGTGTGAGTTGCGATTTTGTGTGTGTGTGTGTGTGTGTGTGTGTGTGTGTGTATGTGTGTGGTCTAGTTTTGACAAAGGCCTTGTTAACTGAAATCTTATTTTGTGATAGTCTTTTCGTTATGCCTATCTGCGACCCAGCATCTCCGCTACATTGTGAGTAGCAACCATCCTTTTCAAAATATTGTTACATTCCATCCTGGATTTTCCATTGTTGAGTTGGATCTAAGCATATCAAAAGCTCATATGATGCAATTCAGTACCAAACAGTCAAAATGTGACCAGATTAAGATTATTCACAACAACCAAGATGTAGAAGAAATTGATTCTTAAGATAAAATTTTGGTAAAAATTTGAGCAGGCAGGCACACATTGAGTATTTAGCTAACAGATTTGCATTTTCAATATTATCAGTTGCAACTGACATGGACACCTGAAATGTAATATATACAAGTTACTTCAGATCTATTACTAGGTATGGTATTGCTTTTTTTGGGAAACTTTGCTATCATGTAGAAGATACTAAAGATGTAGAAAAAATAGTTCAGACTGTGTTCACTGTACACCACAAAGAACTATCTCACCCATTATCTAGAAACAATTAAGTATTAACTCTTTCATCTCTATGATTGTATGAGATACCAAACAGGAATTATTTTGGCACCATGATACAAGTAACACAATCAGCTTTATACTTCTGACCTACTGCCTCAAACTGTATGCCCAGGTTCCTCACTCCACAAGAATGAAAATTTATAATAAATTAAAAGGGAAACAGTTGATGCAGGCAAATTTAAGACCACTGAAAAAAACTATGCATAAGTGTAGTCTCTTAAATTGGTTTCCATTTCAACAGGTCATGGGAGGTCAGCATGTACCAAGACTGCCGGCAGATCACATTGTCGTGAATGAATGAGGAAGAGCATCCCGATGTCACCACAGCAAACCTGTGAGCCATTTTCAAGACCTAAAACAAGTACCCAACTCTGCATCCCAAATAGCCGCTGTATGTGTGTGATGTTGGAAAGGTGGCATTATTGCTGTGAAAGGCGTTCACAGCACGTGTTTGGTTTCACAATAACATAAGTATTAAACAGAATATAAAACAGAAGAATACCTCCAAAACAAGAGAGACTGCTTGTGTCAAGTCTTAAGAAACAATGAAAGATGGGGTAAGGTAATTGCAAATTGTAGATTATCTTATTTTCTTTTCTCTTACATGATCACTGCCAACAAAATGCTGGTTGTTGTATAAAGTTGGTGTTGATGAAGTTTTGTTTCCCCTTTATAATTCAGTTTTTTTATTTGGTATGGGAGACATGTTAATGAAAGCTACTGCTTACATTGTTATTGTTTTTTGTATTGTTGTGTTACTACGTATATTAATGCTTCACTTGAATAAGCATGCAAAATACTGAACTGAGATGTGTAAATAAAATATTGTTTTACATGTTTTTAGTTGGAAGGTGTACTAGCAACCTTGTTCACAGTTGTGTTGTCTACTTCAGAAGAAGATCTTTTGGCTGAAAGCTAACTTGTTAGCATTCTTCTAGTTGAGCCTGTCTGTGAATCATCATCTCCATGCCTGTCTGTGAATCATCATGTCCACTATATGGTGAGTAGCAGTCATCCTGAAATTTCCATTGTTTAATGTACAATTTTGTTTGTTTGTAATGTTCTGGTGGTTCTTAAAAGCTATACTTGCCTAAATATTTTTGTTTGTGGTGAACCAATATTTCAGATGTGTTTGTGCGAGTGGAAAAATTGTGCTAATAATTTTGCTTTGTTTCTGTTTCATATGCCATTTGTTCTAAATTCTCCAGGAGACAAGCTGTGAAGCCTCATTTATTTGAAAAATGTATAGAATGAGGTATGGGATGGCAAATAACAATCTAAGAACAGGCTAAGAAATGAATCCAGAAGAGATCACATATATTAAAATTTTGGTTACTTTTTTAGTAATAATTCAAATAAACTTTGCAGCTGATGAAAGGACTAGAATGAGGTTAGCCATGTCAGTATGATCCTGATGAACTGTAGAACTTACTTCTCAGTTCCTGAGTAGTTATTGTTTCATGTTCAATAATTTAAGAAATTAATTATTGCCTAATCTATTTGTTTTTGCTGTCCTTCATCCTTAGAATACAGACTCTTCCCTGTTGCCACTATAAAAAGAAATAAAAGTTGCTACCTCTTGTGACTCTGCAGTTCTGTTGGTATCGGAGAGTGGAGAGAGTGACTTCTTATGCACCTCCTCTAGGACTGAGGTAATAAAAAGATGATACAGATTTGATTTACTTGTATTTTGCTCAGTACTTCCAGTTGTGTACATTCTGTGGACATTTTTCCATGGAAGCACAGTATTTAAAACCAGGCTTTGGTGTGTGGTAGAAGAATTTAGAAGTGAACCCCCTATTAAATGGAAATGGTTTGGCAATTTATCATGGATGTACTCAGCTGGATTCTGCTTCAGAGTGTGCACACCATGCTTTTGCAGTGACATCCAAAGCTCTACTGACAGAATCTTCATGTGGTCATACTGTCACTAATTACTTCTTTCCCTTTTCCATGTAATTCTCTCTGCACAATCTTTAGGCAATGGTAATTCATTTCCTCTTGTGGGTAGTAATTTGCTTTTTGTGACACTAGTTTTAATTGTTGAGCTACTGATGATGGCTACTGTGCTGTGTGTGATTTTTAAGTATTCCCTTTAATTCCAAAATACACTATAGTGTCTAAAATAAGACAGTATCTGAACTGTTTTTTTTCTAACTTTTGTAACTGACCCGATAATAAAGCTGTTGCATTATCGTAATATGGTTAGCAGTCATTGTTTGATTGTCGTAGTGTAGTTCTCCCCTTTTGTTTTTATTGTACCTATAAGTATTGTCAGTTTCGCAGAAGCAAATAAAGTATTAGGTGCCAACAACGTAATCAGCTGGTGATACAAATTCAGAGTCCAAATTGCCATTGTATCAACATTTACTTTGATAAGATTCATCTGATCACCCAACACACTCATTCTTCTAGCATTGCAATTGATGCAAGGAGTATCAGGCTATTTCTCTCACCGTTGCACAAAAGAGAAATGACCTGAGTGAAACCACAGCACCACATATTGATCTTTTTGTTTTCATGTCAAATTTTTTTTGAACTCACCACGTAGAAGAGATGAGTTTCCTTCTCTCTCCTTTCCCACTTTCATTCCGCATGCCCCATTACCTCACAAATCCATGTAGCAACCATACCCTGGTGCTCACCACATCACTGCATGCTCCCACAAGCAACAGTAGACTGTCCCCCTCCCTTACCATGCTTGCCCTCCCCCTCCCCATCCTAGCCTCCTCCTTACCCCCTTCACCCATGGACTGCTTCTGCCATCAGGTGCTGTTGCTCACCATCTGGCCTCAATGGCCAGAGAGAGTGGTCATATGTATGTGAGTTGTGCTTGCGTGAATGTGTGTGTGTTCTCTACTTTAGAAGAAGGCTGAAAGCTCAAATGAATAGCAGTGTTTTTGTTGTGCCTGTTGCAACTCAACACCACTCTATATGCTGAGTAGCAGTTTGTCCTTTTCATATTATTATTATTAATTTTACTTCAACTTTTAAGCTTACTCGCCAATTTGATAAAATTTGTTATTATTGTTCATGTGTTTATTGTATATATGTAATAATATGTACCTGACTCATCCTTGTGATTCAGCACCATATGGGTTCACAGAATTCATAATGAATAAAGAAATAAATAAAAAGCTCAAGCTTTAATTGCCTAGATGAGCCCAAATATGGTTGAAAAGAAAACACTACCTCTGTAATAGACAATAAATACTAGTGCCTGACAGATGCATGGCTGCAGTGAGAAAAATGCAACAACTTCAACAAAATGTCTTTCTTTCAATAATAAATGTAGGTGGGGTACCAAGCTAAATGCTGTTTGGAAGTCAAGAATTACTGAATTTTCTGTCAGCCTTTATCTATGGCTTGCAGAATGTTGTATGAGAAAGTGCAAGTTGGCTTTTCCATGACCAATGTTTTTGGAATCCAAGATGTGTTGAATACTTCATGTCTGAGCCTCTCTTTCATGGCCTCAGACCAATATTTACCCAGAAAGGCTGTTTCAAACAGTTCATAGAAGTTGCAATGTTCTGCCATGTCTGTAGCCCATAGCAGAATGTCACACTTTGTATGTCCAACTACAAATCTAATTTTCTTGGCTTCGGTCCAAGAATGAGGTAAAACATTTCAAAATGCTCTGATAAGGACAATGGGGCATGTTCTATTCCCTTCAGAGGTAAATATAAGAAATGTTCAATGCCTCAGTAATCCCTCATCTGCAAATAATGTTGAAAAATACACTGCACTGTCAGTGACAGGTGTGTTTATGTCCACTTGTGGCGTAGCGCATGGCAACTGCACTTGCTCGACAGTTACAGCTGCTGGCAAGTGTTGCTGCATTCTGCAACCTTCACTATTTTCCTTCTATGGGCTAGGGCCGTATTGTGGGTAAGGAGTGAATGTATCTAACTTCTCTAAAAGCTTGGGTTTGTTTTCTGTCAAACGTTGTTTTGCACTGTCAGTAGTTTTAGCAATACTGCCTCATAACCTTTCCTCTGCTCTCTTTACACCTTAATCTATTTTAGCTAGAAGTTGACTTTCTTTCCCTTTTAGAGCTTATTCTGTAGTATCTACATAAATTTTGCACTCTGACACTACCTTTTCAGCAAGGGTGCTGCCCTTATCTAGCATCACAGCTTCAGATTTTTCAGTTATTTCCTTTACATATGCACATAACTTATCACTCTGTTTTTTGGCACATTCTGACTCAAAACTTAACTGGTCTATTCTTAGACTTGACTGGTGTATTTCTGTGGGTGGGTTTGTGCATACGTCTTGCAGCTAGCTGACTGCATTCATCACAGTTTTTACCGAGACTTGGGATTGCTTTTCCTGAATTTGAGAATATGCTTCACTAAGGTTTTGTAAGTCACCTGCAAGTTGTTCCTGTTTATTGTCTACGGATGATACTTCTTCCATTAACGTATTTACATTGTGGGACATGTTTGTAATAATTTCTTGTTTTAGTTGTTTACCTAGCTCTGTCAACTTCCCAGATAGTTTGTCCAATAATTCAGTGTGTATAGTTCTACTCACCTCACTGAACTGTTGACTAATACTATTCTTGAAATCGTTAAATTCCTGATTTTGTGGTGTAACCTGTTGTCCTATACCTTTAAGTTGCTGTGTTATGCTCTGCTGAAATTCCTGCAGTTTTGTAAACTGTTGTATTATTAGTTGCATGAACTGTGTCAAATTGTGTCTCTCTCTAGTATTTACGTTGTTTTTTGAACTGTTTCCTGTTCTTGCATTTGCAACGTCATGAAAAAATAGTCAGAAGAAGTTTTGGTGTCACGCGCTTCAGTTTCACTATTTGAAAAACTGTTTCCTGGTGAGAACTGAGAAACTGTCTCATTGAGTATCATAAAAGTGACATCATGACTAGTTATATTACCAGTGTCATAATTTTTTAGTAGTGGGAAGCCAATCTCATTGTTTTGGTAGCCACTGGCCAGTTCATGAGTTGGGGCATTACTTTCAACTGTTACCAAGTTCGGATTTCCGACATCTTGTGATAATGCATTTTGTAATGAGTTTTCAGTAATAGCCATTTTCTTTGACTCCATTGTGAACAGTGTTTAACAAAATTATGAAAAAATTTAAAAATGAAATTTTGTCTGTATTGGTATTCTTCAATTAAACTAGATTTATCTGCATGTTCACTAATGAATCTGATTATTCTCTGATACAGTCTTATAGAACTTGATAAGCTATTTTTCACTTTAATGCTGATCTTATACAAATTTTTGACATTTTTTTGGAAGTGCACTTTCCATAAAGGATATTAATTGGAAGGATAAGAGATTATCTAGTGCGAGAGAGACGGCACCAAGAACAGCCATATAAGCATACAGCATAGCAGTTTCTTACCTTTACCGCTGAAATTAGCGTTCCCAGCGCATCTCGTTTGTAGGCAGAATTTAATTTTAATTTGATCCTTCAAGTTTTTATTGGTCCCAATCTCACGGACATGTAACAAATACAACAAAAGTCTCATTAGCGTGTTGTAATGATAAAATGTATCATTTATCTCAAAAATGTATCTCAACAATTAAAAGGTCTGTTCATATTCCACTCAGCGCCGTCCTTTAAACAGTTGCCATTGAATAGTGGCATATAGGGGAGTGGGCATAAAATAATGGAAACTGATTAGTAATTGCTATTCTAATAATTTAAAAAATTGGAAAGAATAATTTAAAGAAATTGGAAAGTACGCACATCCTGGGTGAACTTTAACCAGAACTAATAATAACAGATCTTCAATATAAATACAGTTAATATCAATATTCATTATTTAAAGTTACATAATTCTTCTCAATAGTTCCATTGTGCATAGAGCTGATCATGAAAATGCTGTTGCTGGATTGCCCCTCTGCTGCTTATGCAAATTCCTCTTGTCTGCTGCGATCGTTTTGATGCAGGATTCTTGGCACGGGAGAAGTGATGAACAGTCAGTGTTATTGATATGAATATAAATAAACTTGGTCTTCCTAATAACTTTTATAATACATTTTAATGTACAGTTGGAATACACATTTTTGAACAATACTGGTGTGGCGGAGCTTGTCATATGTCCGCCCACTACCACTTATAGAGACAAACAAGTGAAGGTACAGAAATTAACCAATTGCAGAGTGTATCTCCTTTTTTTGTTTTGTATCACAACATTATCACTGGCACAAAATAACATGTTACTTTACCATTGGTTATATGTGGCTTACATGTATAAAAAAAAGAACAAAGAAAAAAATAGTATGATCCATTACACCATTCTAATTATCTGGGATGTGATATCACATATGAGTATCAAAAGATAATATGTCATGTAGACAAGACAGTAGCAAAATATGGAAACAAATTTTGGACAGTAAACAGATACCTTAGAAACAAGACACAAAAAATAAAATGGATTAAGTTTTATAAAATATTGACCAACCTCATATTACTGCATGGAAGTGAGTCATGGGTCATTTACAAACAAGAAATAAAGATACACGCAGGTGAAATGAAATTTTTAGGTCTGTGAAAGCCTGTACCAAAGTTGACATATTAAGAAACAGTGACATTAAGAAAGAATTCAGTTTAAACTTATTTAATGTAAGAAAAAAATTGCAGACAATGTAAGAAAATGAAGTGACATCTCAGTTTAATCAAAAGTTTCCTTACAAAGTCAGAAATTGTAATATGATAGATCAAAGAAGTCTTGGAAGATTGAGAAGAGATGGGCACCATAACAGACAAATGCCTACTACTTGAAATAAAAAAGGGAGAGAGTATTTAATTTAATTTGATAATACAAGTATGTATGTAATACTTTTGCACAAAATAAGCTATGAACTTCTAAATATAAATTCTTCTGTGAAATAGAAGGAATTAATCAGAAGGAACTTTTGCTGCTTTCTTTCAAATTTGGCTTTGCTGTGGCAGGAATTTCAAATCATTGGATAAGTGATCAAAGATTTTAGTAAGCTACAGTCAGTTTTAATGGAGCTCATTTTCTCTTCTACTGTTGCAGGTATGGATGTCATTATTCCTTCAGCACTAATGGATTATGTACTGCAAATTTTATGAGAGAAAATATGTTCTGTGATGCTTTAGTTAAAATACCTAACTCCTTAAACCAGTGATGCAGCCTGTGGTTTTCAGCCATATTTTATAATAATGTGCTTCTAGCAACTAACAGAAGAATCCAGAAATGCTAACTAATGTTAAGAGCTTCTTAAGAGAGTATTTTTCTTGCTCATTAACAAACAAAAATAGTTAGAGGGACAGTAATATTTTAAGATGCGCTTAATTTTAAATGACGTTGGTGAATTTGGCTGTGAGCTAAGTCAAGTTTTCTGCTTCCATTAGGGGTTGAGTGGAAAATAGTGTGACCACTGTAGCATTAATAGATGTGAGAGGGGAAATATTTGATTGTTTGTCTTCCAGTGCTGACAACTCACAAGAGTGCACTGATCAGCTGCATGGTAGAAATACCAAACGGAAGTAACATGGATTTGTGAATATACATTACAGAGATAGTCATCTTAAAATGTGATAGATATTGTTCATAAGTAATAGGAAATCAAATTAAATCTGTTGCAGTACAATGTAATGAGTAAAGGAAAAATGACATTCAAACATTTAGTAAACATTTGTCATTCTATCTCATATTGCAATTACTGCTATTAATTAATATAACATACTAATTTATGTAGGTTATCAGTGGACACTGCTTTCCGGTTTTCCGGTAGCTGATAGTGTAATGATAAGAATCAGTGCTCAAATTCCAAGGTGACAAATAGACAACCTTGATTGATAATCAGTTACCACAGTTCATGTTTTCCTTTAAGAGCAGATTTACTGCTTGGAAATGAAAGAATTCGTCATGCTATTTTTCCATATTTTGTTCTTCACCTGTGTCACAATTGCTTCAGCGAAAAGTAAGTATTTATCGGTCTTAGAAGTATCCAGGCTATATGATACCAGCAGCTATTGATAATTCTGTTGTGTTGAAGTAAATCTCTGCAGTTGCTAGGAACATGAAAACTTAGTGTATATTTTTGCCCAGATTGGCATCTATTTTTAGTGCAATTAGAATATATTTTTGGGCAAATTAGTAAGTGTATAATATATGTATAGAAATGATTACACATGTACATTTAAAAGACCCTGAATTTTTCCTCTGATTAATGAATGTTATATTTTGTAGCTGGCAATTGCTTCATTAACTATTAATGTCTCTCTTAGCAAAGAAACAAAAGTGTCATTTCTCAGCAGATTTTTTTAATATACATTTTTATTGCTAAAAAAATATTGTACTTAGATTACATTCTTGAAAGTTAGACTTTCCATCTGTAATAACATTGTAGTGAGAAAAAAATCTGCTCACTGTCAGCACTGGATGGGGATTTTACTGTTGCCATATGCATCTTTACATGCTACTTGTCCTCATGTAATTAGTAATTGTAATAATTTTTTGATTGTTTCAGAACACTGTCACTCACATAGGATTCAAAATTTAATTCCTGATTTTTAGGTTTTGGGTACAGTAGATTTGACCTTGAATATCTGGAGGCTCCATGTAGAGTTAAAAGTTCAGCTGACTGATGGGCACAATATTTCACAATTCCTATTCCTATTGCTGCCTTATGGAAAACTTTGATCACAGTTAAAGGTGTCTTACATTTCTGGCAACTTAAAGATGCTTACCACATCAAGAAAGTAACTTTTCAAATACAACACAGCTTCAAACCAGCTGCTCCACAGAGTAATTATGTGTCTAATGGAAAAAAATGGTTCCTGTAGATTTCTATTTTCCAACTTCATATATTAAATACACTTATATTTACACTTTCTAGTGTTTATGTAGTAGTTTAAGTAGTTACAACTTTGTTTAAATCAGGCATTATTGTTGTGCATCATGAACCAACCAAACTTAGCACATGTGACCAACACTATACACGGATCAGGTGGTTGTCAATGAAGACAACTGAAGTTTCATGACAAAGAGTCATGTAGGAAGCATTTATCTTTCAAAAACTCTTTCACAGCATCAGAAGGCACCTTGTGCCCATGTACTGTATCTACTACTATATGGGAACAGTTCTTTTGTATTTGCTGATTCAGGGAATGTCATTGCAGTATTGATTAAGATGCATTGTTTTGCATCTGATATTTTAAGTAGGTCAGTGAAAAAACAATCCCCATTATGCCTATGGTTTCATCATACAGCAACAAGAAGTTACTGTAGGCAGTAAAGCCAACTTTAGATCTACAACTACAATTTCTAAACCGCTGTGAAGTGCATGGCAGAGAGTACTTCCCAGTACCATTTTTTAGGGCTTCTTCATGTTCCATTTGTGTATGGAGTGCAGGAAGAATGGTTATTCAAATACCTGTATGGATGATCTAATTGATGTAATTTTTACGTAACAGTTCCTACAGGAGCAATATATAGAGGATTCTGGTATTCTCCTAGATTCCTTATTTAAATGTGCTTCTAGAAACCTTGTAAGTACACTCTATCTTCAAGCATCTGCCAGTTGAAGTTTTTCAGTATCTCAGTGATGCTCTCCCAAGGCTCAAGCAAACCTATGGTCATTTGTGCTGCTGTCTTTGTATACGTTTGGTTGGTATATGAACTAATTCTACAGGTGTTTCATACATTGGCTGAATTGAAGGCATCCCTGAGTTGTCAAAATTGTTTTGTTCCGAATAATGTTATCTCAGCTAAGTCAAGTCCTTCTTTACTTTCCATGTTGGCTAGTCTGCTAGCTGTAACTAATAAGTAAAACAAATACTCTTGACTTAACCTCTGGGGTTGGCACCAGCATATGATGTGGGTGTGGTGTAGTGACAATTGGCATTGCATACTGCAGGTGAGAAGGGAGGAGGGGTGGGAGATGGAGTTGCAGCTATTAGTAAAGCTGAACACCACAGCTGTGATGCCGTGGCAGTGATGTAGGCCACAGATCCATCGGTGGTGACAGTGGCAGCAACATATCGGAACCCCTCGGTTCCCAGTATTTCAGATACACAACAATTGAAGTAGATAAGAAGTCATTAGATTTCATTACTCACTGATTCACTGTATTAAACTTTGATACTAGGGTAAAAAACACTCAAACTAGTCTTTATGAACTTCACAATTCACCTTCTGTAAAGTAACTTTGCTTTGTTAGCTTCTTCTGCATTGTTATGCCCACCTAGTTTGATTTGACTGACTTTTCACTACACATAGTTTACTGTTGAGGGCAACTGCAGCTGAAGTAATCCATGTTTCTGAAACAAACCACATTCAGCTGTAAAATTCATATACAGCTGAAAGCGGTTTATTTCAGAAACATGGACTTTTCATTAACATTCCCAGCTGATAAACCTTATGTATGCAGATTGTGTCATCTAATTTAAGTTTGATGATTGTCCCTTCGTACTTTCACCCACTCAACAAGAGCCAGTTGACCACTTCTACGAACAACTAGAAAAGTAGTCGAAATCAATTACCTACAATCTACTGTCAACTTGCTGATATGTCAGCTACTGTGCTGAAATGTAGCTAAACCTTGTTCCAGGAACTTGTAAAGGAAATGCACTTAAATTAGCATTAGGGTGATGAAATATCTTCATTTGAAGAAGCAAGTTCTTTTTTTTTTTTTTTTTTTTTAATTGATATCTGTATGTTGAATCCAGATTCTCCAGATTCAGACAAGCCATTTTTCCCAGCAGCACTTTACACATGTTGTAATTGAAAGACTATGGAAGTTCTTCAGTTCCAGATGATTAATTAAGAACTCTCCGCAGCTAAGTTCCATATAAGTTTGCTCACCATAAAGTGGATGGTTCTGGTAAAATTCCACTTGCCGCACAGTACTTTATGCAGACAGCACACAATAAAAATGAAAAGTTCCTCAAATCTGAGATGCAGATAACTGAAAATCACTTTATGGTTTTATAACTAAAATGAAGAGCCAAAGAAACTAGTACAATGGCCTAATATGGTGTAGGGTCCCCGTGAACATGCAGAAGCGCTGCAACATGACATGGTATGGACTCAACTAATGTCTGAAGTAGTGCTGGAGGGAATTGACACCATGAATCCTGCAGGGCTGTCCATAAATCTGTAAGAGTACAAGAGAGTGGACATCTCTTCTGAACAGAATGTTGCAAGACGTCTAAGATACGCTCAATTATATTCATGTCTGTGGAGTTTGATAGACAGTGGGAGTGTTTAATATCAGAAGAGTGTTCCTGGAGCTACTCTGTAGCAATTCTGGACGTGTGGGGTGTCGCATTGTCCTGCTGGAAATGCCCAAGTCTGTCAGAATGCACAATCGCCATGAATGGATGCAGGTGATCAGACAGGATGATTATGTGCGTGTCACCTGCAGAGTTGTATCTAGACATATCAAGGGTCCCATATCACTCCAAATGCACATGCCGCACATGATTAGAGAGCCTCCAATAGCTTGAAGAATCCCCTGCTGGCATGCAGGATCCATTGATTCATGAGGTTGTCTCCATATGTGTACACATCCATCCACTCAGTACAATTTGAAATGAGACTTGCCAATCAGTCAACATGTTTCCAGTCATCAACAGTCCATTGTCAGTGTCGATGGGCCCAGCATAGGCATAAAGCTTTATGTTATGCAGTTATCAAGAGTATAGAAGTGGGCCTTTGGCTCTGAAAGCCAATATCGATAATGTTTCGTCGAATGATTCACATATTGACACTTGTTGATGGCCCAGCATTGAAATCTGTACCAATTTGTGGAAGGTTTGCACTTCTGTATCATTGAACAATTCTCTTCAGGCATCGTTGGCCCCATTCTTGCAAGATCTTTTTCCGGCCACAGCGATGTTGGAGATTTGATATTTTATTGGATTACTGATATTCATGGTACACTCGTGAAATGGTTGTACAGAAAAATTCCCACTTTATCACTACCTCGAATATGCTGTGTCCCATTGCTCATGTGCCAACTATAATACCATGTTCAAACTCACTTAAATCTTGATAACCTGCAATTGCTGCAGCAATAACAGATCTAAAAACCATGCTGGACACCTTTTGTCTTATAGAGTTGTTACCAACTACAGCGTTGTATTCTGCTTGTTTACGTATCTCTGTATTTGAATACACCTATACCAGTTTCTTTGGCGCTTCAGTGTATATTATGCATGAAATGTAAGTTCACCAAATTCTTGTGAAATGATACATACGTTCTTTCCGTGATAAGAGACCTCACTATTGCAGTCATCTGAGGCATGTAACATCACTCACATACTGTCTGTCATGAACGTAGAGATGGCTGTTGAGAGACTGATTTGCTGTGAATGTTTGCAGAGACTGATCTGCCTCTCTGCAGTGGTTTTATAGATCTGCACTATCTGATCAAAAGTATTGAGACTCCTATTACTGGAGATTAACACAGGGTGTGTGCACCTTTTGCTTTGATGATGGCTTTAATTCTGCAGGGGACACTTTCACTACAGTGTCTGAATATCTGTGGAGAAATGCCACCCTATTCTTCCTCAAGAGCTGAAACAAGAAAGGTAGTGAGGCTGAATGCTGAGAACTGGAGCATATTCAATGTTCTGACTCATCCCAAAGATACTCCATTGAGTTGAGATCAGGACCCTGGACAAGCCAATCCATTTCACGAATATTATTGTCCCAAACCATTGCCTCACAGATGCCGCTATGTGGTGGGGTGGCTCGTCTTGCTGATACAACCAACCATTGTCTCCAGAGTGTTCCTCTATGTATGCAGTATACAATGATATAAAATATGTTCTCCTTCTGCATTTAGCAGATTCTGATGAAAAACAAATCCATACTGTGTCACCACTTCCTCTGTACCTCACTGCAGGTAATGTTGCCCAGGAATTCGCCAAACCCAAACCCCTCCATCAAATTACCACAGGGTATAACATGTTTCATCACCCCAGATCAATCATTTCCAGCCATAGATTGCCCAGTGGTGTTGCTCTTTCCACCACCTAAGTGTCACTTAGCACTGACTGCAGAAATATGTTCCTTATGAGGAGCTGTTCGACCTTTGTACCCCTTTTTTTTTTTTTTAACTCCCTACGCATGGTCATGATAGCTGGACTGCTGGTAGCACTTTCGAACTCACAAGTGATTCATTCCACTGATTTCATATGATGTTTTTACTGTCACCACCCTCTGTAATGATTGAATGTCCCTGTCCATCAATGTGTGAGATCAGGTGGGTCTTGGTTTAGTTGTGATAGTTCCTTTGGGTTTCCGTATCACCAACAGTTTACTTGGGAGCTTTAGAAGGGTTGAGATGTCTCTGATGGATTTGTTACTCAGGTGAAAAAGCCAGTGACTACTCAATGTTCAAAGTCACTGAGCTCTCCTGACTGATGCATCCAAACACTTTTGATCAGACATTGTATTTGGGCGAGGATGGCACAGGGAGCACCTCTGTGATGATTGGCACAACTGAGGCTAGTGGGTATGAAATGCTTCTAGCTTATTTTTAAATCACTTACTGTTTTCCTGTTTGGGGTTATGCTAAATTGATATTCTATTTTTGATGGAAGCTTTATACCTAATAAAAATTAAAAATGGTGCTGATCATGGTCTTTCACCTCCAACAATTCACTATGTTTAAATATTGATGTACCCCAAAATATCATAGGTACAATTGGCAAGCTTGATACAGCTTCACTAATTTTTTAACTGAAAATGGTGCTGAGACTTCTAGACTTTGTACCAATTCTAAAGGCCAGTTAATGTATCATGTTGTTATGTTTTGCACTACAAAATCACATTTTTCTCAACAATTTTGAAAATAATAAAAATAGTTTTTTTTAATAACATTAGGACAATATTTTTGTGTCCACAGATTTCATGTTTGGAACTATTGTTTGCAGTGGACTTAAAATTTATGAAAAGAAGTGGAATAGGCCTAACTCAAGAAATGCTCTATGAACTTACATAAAACTTGGAATTATATATGCTCTCATACATCGGCACTGAGTGTGCTGTAAATTTACATAATTCATCTACCAGTTATTATCAGTTATGTGTTCTCACATAATTGCTGTTAGCATGGGCAGCGCCATGCCTACGTCTAACAGAGGCTGCTGCATACAGTATGGGGAAGTCCATACCCGCTGCACTTGAGGCCTGTTAGCGTTTCAATTATGCATAAGAAGCTGTACTTCTTTACAGACAATGGGAAGATATACAGGAAGAACCACCAATCATTTGGTATGTTAAAGAGATTGGTTCTCTGTTTTCACTCAGATGATTACTTGTAAGGGTTTCATAAAATAGTGACCACTGTGTTTTGTAATATTATCATCCAGCAAGTTAAAGTCATCAAGTTTTTATTCCCAAATAGAACTGTATTGTATTTTTCCATCATAATAACAGTTTTAGATCAAGTGAATACAGCAATGTAGGCTAACTGTTTTGAAGGTGTGTCAAGTAGGAGGTTAATGATAAAGTTTTAGTTATCATGTCGAAAAAACTGAGCTTTAACATACAAAAATGAGTAGTAACAATGAATTCTGTTATATGTAATGAGCTCTGCTGCAACTCATGTTAAATGCAGGACTTTATTTTGTGATTTAGTAAAGATATACAGGTAGCAAAAGAGTTTCAAAACTGCTGAGCTTTAATACTGACTCCCAATTAAATTAGAAGACTCATACTAGCTACATTTACAAGTGAATGGCTCAAGTATGATGTTGGATGTGGAAACTGAGAGATGTAGTCAAACCTCCTTGTAATATCAATGACATTTTGGGTTGGAGGGGGAGGGGGGGGGGGGGAATTAGTCTAATGGACAAAGTTGCTTCTAATTAACAATGTCCTCAACTCTTTATTTTTCACAAAAGTATAAAACTGTATATTTATGTTGCATTACTTTAAAGTAGAAGCAACTAAATTGAGTTTGGCCCTGAGGAGGCCATCTATTTCACTCAGGGCCAGCAGGACATCAACATCTGGGAAACCAATCCAAGTGTGCATACAGAAACAGAAGTGGTAAACAACATTCTTAAAAGTATCTTTGACTGGTTTTCTGCAAATAGCCTCACCCTAAATTTTAAAGAGAGAAAAAAATATTCAGTTGTGCACATTTAGGGGTTCTACACCAATGATAAGTATAATACTTGGTGAGGAAACAATATATAGGATGGAAACTTTAAAACTCTTAGGTGTCCATATTGGTGAGAACTTAAAATGGAAAAAGCCCATTTTGGAACTCATAAAAGAACTTATTTCAGCTGAATTTGCCCTTAGAATCATTGCAAATCCTGTGGAGAGACAAATCAGTAAGCTGACATATTTTGCAGATTTTCGTTCAGTAATGTTATGAGGTAACTCACCCTTAAGAAACAAAGTCTTCATTGCTCAAAAATATCCTGTAAGAATGTGATGCTCACCCTCAATTATCTTATACACATCTGTTTAAACAGTTGGGCATTCTGACTACTGCTTCACAATATATTATTCCCTCATAAAGTTTGTTGTAAATAATCCACTACAGTTCAAACAGAACTATGAAGTACATAATTACAATACCAGAAAGAAAAATGACGTTCATTACTCCACATTAAGGTTGTCTTCAGCAAAGAAAGGTGAGCACAATGTTGCAACAAAGATTTTTATCACTTTCACAGTGATGTAAAATGTCTGACTGACAGCAAAGCAAAATTTAAAAACAAACTGAAAAAGTTTTAACTTGACAACGCTTGCACAAAGAAATGTCTTTAAAAATTTTCCCCATCTGCTTGCCCCCCCCCCCCCCCCCCCCCCAGCCCTTAAGAGGTTCAAAGTTAAGATTTGTAAAGCTTTTTGTATATAATAATATTGATATGATATTGTAAGGATGTTGATACAGAGAGAATGTTTACCTCCAATTTTAGTTTCTAAAATTTTAGAGTGTCCATAGTCTAAGAAATTTTGTTTTGTTTGACACCACAATAATGTATTAGCTCATAACAGTGAGAAAGTTTGAATAGGTAGTGGTAGATGACCTTTTTCTATAAAAACAAGTGGGATAAAACCATAGTTCAACATATTTATTTGAACTGAGCCTCCTATATCAGTAGATTAAATGACATTGCACAAGAAGCTAAGACCTTCCTGTTTTACAGACACAGCAACAGAATGTCATGGTGAAAGCTTTTGTTCATGATTGGTGCATTTTGCATAAACGTATGTAAATTTTCCTGATGAGATAAGAAAATCATTCTGCCAAAGTGGGTGTTATCAGCTGAGAGCTGTCATATTAACTGTCATAGCAACTGTTAAATGTTGCAGTAACTTTTTGTGTTGGCTGTGTTGTAGTTCCAGTTGAGTGCTGAGTGCTGGTCTGTGCTTTCACTCATATGTGGAATACTATCACACTATCTGAATGTTCTTGCTCTTTGTGAGTCTTCATAAGTAGATTATTAAATTGCACCATTTGTAACTACTTCTAACAGGGATCAGGACATGGTATGTGATGCCAGATGATGGAGGACATGGAATTCATCTTGTGAATATGCTACGTAGAGCCCGACAAAATGATGTACCTAGTATTGAGTCCAATGTCACACTTTATCTCTATGCAAGGTAAGTGATACTTCTTGCAGCCATCAATAAATGTGAACAATCCCATTTTAGCTCATGAGACTAGCAGTAATGCAAAATTTATCTTCGCAAAGTCAGCTAATTAATACAGCCCAGAAATCTGTTTTGACAGTTTCTGAAATGGAGTTCATTCATGAACCATGCATTACGATGGGCAAGCTGTCTTTGATTCCTAGTTTTTGTAAACAGAAGAAATGAAACTGAAATAAATAGTTGGAAATATATACTAAAAAAATAGAAAGTCATTGTGGGGCAGAAAACACCATACAAAATGGAAGAAAGGGTGAGTAAAATGGTATGAAAGTGGAAGATAACATTTTGAGAAAATAAAGACAGGTGGATCCAGTGATATAAAACAGAAGAACAATGAAGATGTGATATCATCTCCTACAGACTAGATTTAAAATTTAGCCAGCTTATAAAATGTACCTAGTTTCTAGTTTATTTTAAGAGACTGATAGTCATTTGGTCAGCAAACACTGACAACCAAAGAAAGATTGTAAACATTGACAACATGATTCAGAATATTAGAAAACACAAGCAACACGTTCTGTATCTGATTCAAATCAGACAAATGTAGCAAAAATATATACTAAAAAAATAGAAAGTCATTGTGGGGCAGAAAACACCATACAAAATGGAAGAAAGGGTGAGTAAAATGGTATGAAAGTGGAAGATAACATTTTGAGAAAATAAAGACAGGTGGATCCAGTGGTATAAAACAGAAGAACAATGAAGATGTGATATCATCTCCTACAGACTAGATTTAAAATTTAGCCAGCTTATAAAATGTACCTAGTTTCTAGTTTATTTTAAGAGACTGATAGTCATTTGGTCAGCAAACACTGACAACCAAAGAAAGATTGTAAACATTGACAACATGATTCAGAATATTAGAAAACACAAGCAACACGTTCTGTATCTGATTCAAATCAGACAAATGTAGCAACAAAGAGATTTCATAACCTAGTATCATATTACATAATATGTTGGAAAATAGATATCACGTCAAATTAAGAAACCTGCAGATGGATTAAAACTCCATGCAGTCCAGAAACTGAAATCCACCACATTGTCTTCTACAGACAACAACCAACTGAACTATCTGAGCAGTCGCCAACAGGCCAACTACAATCCTCAGTTTGCCAGTATTTCTCTCTCCTTCATCAAATCTTTACCACTCATCTTGCAAGGCTGACACTCTTGTGAGAACTGGATACAACAAAGAATATCTAAACTTAAAATACATAAAATGGAAATATGATGTACAATTCTAATCATGTATTGACAGGTTGAGCTAGATCAGGCCATTGTGTAACCAAGGATTTTTGTTCTATTGAACCAACCCTGGTACTTGAATGTTAGTCACATGCTTTTTGTGTGTGACTAACTTGAGAGATTCATTATGAGTAATAATTGTAGTAATCAGTCATGTCGCTATAGTATTCCGTTGTTTGATGCAGCTCTCCATGCTGTCCTACACAAGTCTCTTCATCTTAGCATTACTACCACAACCTATCTACATCAGAATCTGCTGAATGTATTCAAACTTTGGTCTCTACAATTTTTACCTCTCACACTTCCCTCGATTATCAAACTGATGATTCATTGTTGCCTCAGGATATGTCCTGTCAGCTATTATTACCTTCTTCTAGTGAAGTTATATGAGTAAGAAACTTTTTTAATTTAGCCATAGATAATTTGAGAGATTTGTTCTTCTAACAGCTCAGTATTGTCAATCTAGAAATTCACTTTATATTGGAGAAAGAGGCAGTGGGTAACTTAATTTCCTGGATGTACCAGTAATCAAATGGGTGAACAAGATTTGGGGTAATGATGTGTCCATGAAAGACACACACAGATTGATACCTCCATAAAGAATCCAACCACCACCCAACACAAAAAAGAAGTGTCATTAAAAGCCTACTGGACAAGGCTAAACATGTATGAAGTGGATTATTTACAATATGAGGTGAAATCTCTTAAGGTTAGGTTACTCCAGGCAGGAGGTTGGTTGACGAGGCCAGCCAAGAAAAAGAAAGCCAAGAGTGATGTGGAACATCAGCTGCTCACTGGGAACGCTTTACTCCCTTTTATTAAGAAAGTTAAAGGTCATATCGAGAAAGTGTTTGCCAAGTAAGGAGTTGAAACACTGCTAGTCCCTGTCCTCCATCTGCCTGTTCCATTCCATGCACCCACTCCAGCCCTATACATGTCTTCTATCCTGTTAACATATTTGCATAGTCCTTTTTATTTCTCTCCACTTCCCTTGTCCTCATGTTGGAAAGTACATGTGAGACAATGAGTATTTGCCACCTCTGAAGAAATGGAAAAGGCACTAGCTGCTGCTGGCGCAGACTGCAAGCTATTTGCAATGCAACCACAGTTCATTGTGAATAGTGGAGAGAAGTATGAAAACAAGTATATGAATTCATTTTAACAGGGCATGGAGGTCATAGAGCAACAGATTGATGTGTAGCCAAACAATACTGATGGTGGACTTCTAAGCAAGATGTAGAACAGTTTGTAAAGATACATATATCATGATTGCAGTGCGCTGAATTAAGTCATTGTAGAGATTGCTGGAGACCATTTGAGATGATTGCATTGGATACATTAACTCCATTCAGGCAGAATGTCTCATTGGAGGGTGATGCACAAGGTCTATTGCTGTGCCAAGATGCAAAAATACATTGGTGTCTGGCCTACATATCACTTAGCTGGTTCCAAACTCCAGCCCGAAACTCAATCGCCAGCAGGGAATCATTATGTGTTAATGATAATAGAACACAGTTCACACTTTGTGGAAATGATAGCTGTTCTCAATAAATAAGCTGAAACACTGGGCAAGCCATGATTAATACACACATCAAAAAAAGTTTTGCATCGCCCTGATTTCCAGAATTACTGAAGATAGATGTTAACTGTGGATATTGTATCACAAACACAGTCCCTTTGATTGTTCAGAGACGTCACTAAACCTGCCAAAAGATGTAAACAACCATGCAAGAGCAGTGCCTATTAGACGATCAGTTCCAGTCATTCCACCAGGAAGCAGGAACATGGCTCATGTTGTCTGTAGTTCAATCAGGCCTAATGCCTAGAGAGTCAAACCATGGTTTGATAGTGTCCGCATTGTTAGCTTGTGCATGGAAGGGCTCTCAACAAGGGAAGTGTCCAAGCATCTTGGAGTGAACCAAAGCAATGTTGTTCGGACATGGAGAGGATACAGAGAGACAGGAACTGTTGATGACATGCCTCGCTCAGGCTGCTCAAGGGCTACTATGGCAGTGGATGACCGCTACCTACAGATTATGGCTCGGAGGAACCATGACAGCAACACCACCATGTTTGAATAATACTTTTCGTGCAGCCACATGATGTCATGTTATGACTCATGTGCACAATAGGCTGCATGATGCACAACTTCACTCCCGACAACACACCATGCAGCGCGGTACAGATGGGCCCAACAAAATGCCAATTGGACCACTCAGGATTGGCATCATGTTCTCTTGACCAATGAGTATCGCATATGCCTTCAACTAGACAATCGTTGGAGACATGTTTGGAGGCAACCTGGTCAGGCTGAATGCCTTAGACACACTGTCCAGCAAGGTGGAGGTTGCGTGCTGTTTTGGGGTGGTGTTACGTGTGGCCGACATATGCCACTGGTGGTCATGGAAGGAGCCATAACGGCTGTACGATACGTGAATGCCATCCTCCAACTGATAGTGCAACCATATTGGCAGCATATTTGTGAGGCATTTGTCTTCATGGATGACAATTTGCGCCTCCATCATGCACATCTTGTGAATGACTTCCTTCAGTATAACAACATCGCTCGACTAGAGTGGCCAGCATGATCTCCAGATATGAACCATATCGAACACTCCTGGGATAGATTGCAAAGGGCTGTTTATGGATGATGTGACCCCACCAACCACTCTGAGGGATCTATGCCGAATCGCCATTGAGGAGTGGGACAATCTAGACCAACAGTGCCTTGATTAACTCGTGGATAGTATGCCACGATGAAGACAGGCATGCGTTAGTGCAAGAGGATGTACTACTGGGTATTAGAGGTACCAGTGTGTACAGCAATCTGGACCACCACCTCCGAAGGTCTCTCTGTGTGGTGGTACAACATGCAATGTGTGGTTTTCGTGAGCAATAAAAAGGGTGGAAATGATGTTTATGTTGATCTCTATTCCAATTTTCTGTACAGGTTCTGGAACTCTTGGAACTGAGATGATGCAAAACTTTTTTTAATGTGTGTAATTGATGCATGAGAGACAATTATTACTACAAAGTACTAACTACAAGCAGAACGAATAAAGCAACTTTGTCATTTGTTATGAATTTATAAATCAAGAACATGCATTTAACAGCTGCAAGCAAAATGGCAAAATGGAATGTGTTCACAGGACAATAAGGCAGATGTTGAGTCAGTATGACAACAGTTATCATGGCTTGGACATGCTTACAGTATGAAAGGTAATAACATGTCCAAGCCATACAATTCAAAAGTACATGAAAATATGTAACTTTGCTGTGATGGTATCACCAATTGAGACTGTGAAATCCAGAGTGACAGAACATTGTCCATTAGTGTGGAATTTTGTGAAAACCTTAATGACAGCATGGCACCAAGTTCATAAGGCAATCATAATAGCTCTACAGCAGTAGGAGCAAATGGGACTATGGAACACCAGTTTGCCAAATATTAGGTTGGTGCATAAGTTCATAGCATTTTTCCATATGTTTAATAAACACAACTACTACACATAGCAGAGACTTTAGCCATCAGTAATATATTCTCCTTGAGTATTTACAACACTCTGCTAGTGCTGGGGCAATTTTTCGATTTTGCAACTGTAGAAATCTTGTGGTTTTGAGGTGAAGAACTCGTTGGGCCATGTACGCAGTGCATTTTCATCTGGAAAATGAGTTCCTTGAAGGTTGTTCAACAGAGAGTGGAAAAGGTGAAAATCTGGGGGCAAGTCAACTGATGACAAACAAGCAGAGATTGCATATATGACAGCCCACAGATTTTTTTTTGATTTTGGTTTCGAGAATATGATATCTGTATGCTTGATTTTAGAAACTCCCCCACTGCATGGAGATGTCACACAATGGTCTAATGATAACAGTTCACCAGATCTGCCAATTCCTTAGTTCCCTGATAAGGATCATTGTGGATTAATGTATTTAAATGATTTTCACCAAACATGGAAAGTCACTTATTTCAAAACTATACTCCTTAAAATGAGAAAACCCTTTCTTGCCATGCTCTGTCCAGTGGCATTATCCTCACACATGGCACAAATGTTTCCAGCTGCCTCCACTGCTGTTACCTCTCTATTCAACTAATATAGAAGAACATGTTGGAAGTGTTCTGATTTCTCCATTTGTCACTCCTTTTTCTAGTGTCTGCAGTTGAACTCAGTATCTCAAAATGACAATATGTAAAATCAAATAGCAGCAGTGAGTTACAAATAAAAAAAAATAATAAAAAAAAAATAGACCATCGATAAATAAACTCATAGCAACTGGAATACCAGCATGCAAAACAAAGGAAATTTCAATAACAGGAACTTTCTCAACTTGGTCATCAATTGTGTGGCTTATGTTCACCATTAGTGGACAGCTATATGCCCATTCACTCTCCCAGTGGATTACCTACCAACCTGATGGATCAGCCACAAAGTGTAATCAAAGTGACAGAAGATTTTGGGTTTAACAGTTTCCATATGCTGTTTGCGGGAGTAGTAGAAAAGAAGAAGACAAGGAATAAAGTGTAAATAGTAGTGTGGTAAAAAGTGCACTGTAGGGGCAGGAGGACAGCTGTAGACATGGTAGTGCTATGTCAATTTAGTAGTTTACAGGTTCAGCCATAGACTGGAATTTGGAGGACCGAATTTTCCCCAGTGGGGTAGAGTGTTTTGACCTAAACATCAGACAGTTCTTTGTAGCCATCCTACAGATATGTGAGTCAGATATGTGCTGCAATAGATCTGGCACAGCAGCATGTGATGTGGTGTTGTGCCATTAGTGGTTGACTGTGTTGCTAGATGATGTATCGCAATGCAGCATTTCCACAATTTCCTGCATGGCGAGAGCCTACCGTCTGTCACAAAAAGCCAAACCAGAAGGAATGTAAATGTGTCCAGTTCAGATGGTAGCATCATACCCTTGCAGCCACACCAGCTACTTCAGCATCATGGAGCTGTGTAACCAACTAGGATAACCTACTGATCTATAAGCCATCAGCTAGCCATAATGGTTCTGAGCCTTTAACTGGATGCCAAGATGAGGCCTCCTAATTAGTGCCATCACCTGACACTCCATCCACAGGAGATGCACTTGCTGCCCGCTAGCTGTGACTGGCACCTAGGCCACTACTGCCAAAGTACTTTATGGAAGGCATCAAGTAATACAGAATGTTCCTGTTTCTGTTGAGTAAGTGTTTTTGACTCCGCACTTGATGTGCTGGAAAACCCAAACCACAGGTGCTTGCACACCAGCTCTGCAGCCAGAACCAGCCAATGCATAACGACATGGTAATTGTTTGCAAAATCAATATTGACTCCCACTACAGATGCATTTTTTTACCTACAGAAAGGTCAGAAAATATGAATATAAAACATTTTCCAAAATTTTATAACAGACTGATGCCAGTAATTTAGGCTTGTACTTGAATGCTAGAAGCTGGAAGGAATATATAGAAGGGCTGTACTGAATCTGTGACTTATCTTACAAGATAGGTTACAGGAAGACAAACTTACATTTCCAGCCTTATATTTACAGAATGCTTTTCAGTTGATCAGTCTACACTCTTTAAAATTCTGAAGGTATCATGGATAAAATATAGGGAACGAAATGTTATTCACAACTTGTGCAGAAACTAGACTACAGTTATGAGAGTAGAAAGACTTGAAACGAAGCAGTACCTGAGAAGGGAATGTGACAGGGTTATAGGCTATCCTGATGTTGTTCACTTTTTACAATGAGAAAGTGGTGAAAGGAACCAAGGATAAATTTGGAGAGAGAATTAAAGTTCAGGGAGAAGAAATAAAAACTTTGTAGTTTGCCAGTGACATTGTAATACTGTCAGAGACAACAAAGGACCTGGAAGAACAGTTGAGTGGATCAGAAGGGGTTATAAGATGAACATCTACAAAAGTAAAACAAGGGTAATGGAATGTCATCAAAGTAAATCAGGTGATGCTGAAGGAATTAGATTAAGAAGTTTGGCACTAAAAGTAGTAGACGTATTTTGCTATTTAGGCAGCAAAATAACTGATTAAGGTCAATGAAGAGAGGCTGTAACATGCAAAGCATGTCTGAAAAGAGGCATTTGCATTAGGGAGTCATTCTAAAGGAATTTGTCTGGAGTCTAGCACTGTACAGAAGGGAAACATGAGTTTATAAGCAGTTAAGAAGAATGGTTTGTGTGATAGAACACATCCTGGGGCATGAAGTAATTGGAAATTTGGTAATTGCAAGATGTGTTCATTTGGGGAGGGGATGATTGTAGAGGAAGTCTGAGGGATGAATCCAGTAGGCAGATTCAGATGACTGTGAGTTTTTGTAATTACTCGTAGATGGAGATGCTTGAACAGGATAGACCAGTGCAGAGAGCTGCATCAAACCCGAATTTGAACTGCAGAATACAACAACAGTTTGACAGCCTTTCTCAAAAATAGGATTGACTTGTACCATCACTTGGAATGCTTTGTTCCTCCTTTCAGCCTATGGCAGACTGCTGATCGGGGAGTAGCAAGTTCTTTTGCATACTCTATTATGTAGAAACATGTAGGTATCCCAATAGATCCATTTTTTTTCCTCTGTTGAGCAAATGCAGTTATTTTCAATCTGATGGCCACTTATTGTGATGTATGTCATTTTATTGTTTGTGTGGTGATTGATAAGAGGAACTGTAGTACAAACTTCCTCAGTAAACAGTTTTGGAACAAAGAATTTAATATTTTGGCCTTCTCTCTGTCATAATCCATTTCAGAGCCATTATGTTCACAGAATGTTTGGATAGATGGCTTTGATCTGTTTCAAGATTTCACATTAGACCAGAACTTCTTAGAATATTCTGTCAGATCATTAGATAGAATTTCTTATTTATGAGTTTGCTGAACATTTAATCCATTGCTGTCCTTATGGTAATTTTGCTTCACACTGATTTTGTTCGTCTATGAGACTTTTTCTATGTTTAAATCCATTTCTGCTTCTGACATTCTCTACTTGTGCTCATTTTGGGTTCATTTAGCTCTTGTTTCAATAAAGCTTTGACTTTGCTGAAAGCTCTTTTTGTTTTCATAGCAACTTTCTGATATGTCTATTGAACCAATGGTGAGTCAGTCCCATCCCTCACATCACTTTTGCCTTGAAACAAAGTCACCAGACATGTGTAAATGGCAAAAGATAGCATTTTCTCTGTCAGACACCTCAATTTATGAACTAACAACTACATCTCCAGTAGAAAGAGAAGGTTGATGGGCATTGCTGAAGTACATGGCTAAGAGCTTCTGTTTTCAGTTACTGTTGATGAGTCACTCCTACAGTATCTACTAACCAGTGGGCAGTGATGATGAAGTATCAAATTGTGACTCTTCAAGATTTCCCGGTGGATGTGTTGTAAATAGTCTTCACGAGTTTGCCGCCAGATCATGTTGTGCAAATTCCACAATATTTCCTCGGAGCAACTGTCTGACATCTTCAGGTGGTTCAACCTTGCTGGTGGCTAGGTATCATTAAGGTTGAACCACCTGAAGATGTTGGACAGTTGCTCCGAGGAAATATTGTGGCATTTGCACAAGGTGATACAGCGGCAAACCTGTGAAGACTATTTACAAGTATCATATTCTTAGCAAAATTGAGACATGCCCTGCTGGCGCAGAATGGAGCTATGATGAGAATAATTCTTTGGGATAATTACTGGAAAGTAGTCAGAAAGATATGACAAAACCAAAAATATCATCACAAAGCAACAACAGATGAACACAAATATGCCAAATAAGTAACCCAAATTTTTAACAGCTGCTTGGAGAGTGAGTTGCAAATAGTGCTGTGCAAGTTAACATCTTCATAGGACACAGGTATTTGAGTGACAGCACATTTTAATCTGCAAATATTGTGCAGGGTCAGCTAGGCAGTGGGGTAAGTGCTGCATAGTATTGCAGAGCATAAATGTATACAGATTTACAACACTGTGGGAAAAGTAGGGCAATTGCTTAAAATCTATTTAACTGACACACAAATATTAATAAACAGTGATGATGTGAATACTCTCTAATGAAATACAATGTCCATTTACATAGTTTATTAATTTTTAAATGACAGAACAGGTCTACCTATGTCATCCTCATTCATACTGAAGTAAGCTACAAATCAAAGCCTGTTTATACCAGAGAAGCCATAGTTTGTTCATGTTGATTTGATACAAATCTGATTATAAGCATAATAAACCCAACAATAAATTATTCTGAGTGCTGCTGCCCATCATAACAATTGATATTCCATGAATCATGTAAGTTGACATGTGCTCTTGTAAATTTACTTCTGCTTAACATGAAACACTCTCAAATTCATATCTCCTTATAAATCTTTATATATCAAATAATATACCCGTTGATATAATTGCTTAAATACATACCAGTTTAATTGTGACATGTCCATTTTCCATACTGATTTCCTCAGATGTTAAATCAGTAACGCAAAACCACTACTGGTTTCACATGCACTATACAGCAAACATTGTCAGTGTGATGTGGCAACGGCACTGTTGCCAGAAGAGATGTGTAGCAACAAAAGTAACTGGAAGGTAAAGTGCACCAACTAGAGCATGCTAAGCAAAAAAGTTCAAGTGTCAAAACTTTAGCTTATAGTTGTAACAATCCCATAACTCTTGAAGTCCTATGTAGGTGTTATTTTGTTTGATTGTTTGTTTTAGTTGTCAATCCAAAGACTGGTTTCATATCCCTATCCATGTTAGACTATCCTATCTAAGACTGTTAAACTTTGCATCACTATTGTAACTTATATCCATTTGAACCTGCTTGCCGTATGCAAACCTTCATTGCTGTATTAAAACCTTCACTCTATGTTTCTTAGGCTCCACAATTTCCCCTGCCTGTACTTTTTATCACTGATGTTACACCTCCTATACTGGTAAGCTCCAGAAAAATTTCTTTGGAAAAGGTTAACCTAATACTTAAATTTATATTCAGTGTTAAGATATTTAATTTTATGAAAATCCAGCATAATGCAAGAAAATGGGTCATCAACTTATTTTTATTAAAACTATTATTTGTAATTCTGTTGAAGTTGCAATGATAAATATCCTTTATCTGCGGAGACTAGTTTAGGGCATCACATATATTGCCTTCCCAGTCTCACAATGTCATCACCTTTGACAAGTATTGAAAGATAATACAACCAGTACATTTGCAAAGAGTCACAATCAACAATATTACATGACAATTACAAAATCATGTGCAACATATTATCATTTCTTCTTGCTAAGTAGCATCAGGGCAACTCATGTTATCATGATTATCGATTGTGGCTATTTGCAAATGAACCAGTTGTATTACGTTTTAATACTGAACGATGAAGACAATGGTTGGATAATGGACATTGTGTCTGAAAGTTTTCACCACGAATAAAGGATATTTCTCATTGCAACTTTGACAGAATTGCAAACAATAATTTTAATCATGATCTTTTCCAGAAAATATTTTCTGCTGCTATTCTATACTGTAAATCATTTTTGCTTCTGCTGCTATCAGTTATTTTGCTGCCCAAACAGCACTATTCATCTACTGTATTTAGTGTTGTAGTTCCTAATCAAATTCCCTCAACATCATCAAACACAATTGAACTACACACTGTCATCCTTCTTTTACTTTTATTGGTTTTCATCCCAAATATCTCTTTTCAAGACTTTATACATTCTGTTCAACTGATCTTCCATGTCCTTTGCAATCTCCAACAGAATCAGGATGACATTTGCAAAACTTAAAGTTTGTATTTAATCTCCTTGAACCATGATAGTAATTTTTAATTACTTCTAGATTATATTATATCTATGTCTTAGGAGAAAAACAGCTACTTTGAAAACAAACCACTGTTGCTTTTAGCATATTACTCACCTGCTGGTTTCTTTATTACTTGGCCTAGCATACTGTGTTGAGATTTTCTGTCGAACTGCAGCAAGTCTATCTTGTGCAACACACTTCACCTCAAATAATTAACCACAAATACCATTAAGAAGTATTTACATTGGTATGTATGTTAAGAATGCTCAGGCTTCTGCAAGATGTTCATCTATCAACCTCAACATTTGTATAAATATTTATTGTATCCATCTTCGATTATTATATTGTAGTTGATGACATTTTTCCAAGTTTATATTATTATTATTATTATTTATTATTATTATTGTGTTAACACCAATGACACCAATTGCATGTTATGATGCTCACAGGTGGAATAAAACATTTGTATTTGTATTCTTATTTGCAAAAATAATTACATGGTTCTGTATCATAAATATCTTTCTCAGTTTAGCTTCATCGCCTCAGAAAATTAAGGTGTATGGCAGCACTGAGTACAGGTATGGAAAATATGCAAGCAGTTCTGTCTTCAGGCCAACACAGTTATGGAGATTTCTAAGTGCTAAACAGGCTAACGGAGATTTTTGGGTGCCACATCAATATATTACCCTTAAAGTTGCCCAGCCTTATCCTGTGTATGCCAATTGATCACTTATTTCTAGTTCATGTCAGCTATGATTTTTATTTTAAATTGAACAACATGAGTTTTTGTTGGATTAATGGTTTATTCATTTATTCCTTCACCCACAGACAAATTTCTTTATATGGCTGTTACTTTTGTACATTATGCATTATAAATAACAAAGGTACATAAGATAAGAGTAATGGAAGAAACAGGATACTGACATACATATGGTATGTATCACTGGATTGCAAGATTAAAGAAGTGGAAGGGTTCTGATTCAAATAAAAAAAAATGATTCACAAGAGTCATCCAATAATACACCTCAGTTTTTAGATTACATGCAATAATTTACAAACTATACATGTATGATGTTTCTTACAAATATAATCCTTTCTATTTGGCTACTTTGTTATTGTTGAAACTGATTACTTGTTTGTAATAATTCTTAATTTGTGGACTGGAAAGAACCTGGTGCCTTCATTGATATATAATTGATCAAACAAATGCTCATTTCTGTGCACATAACTCTACTTCAGGGTACATTTATTCATTGTTATAGTAATGTTGTCCGATTAAATGTAATATACAAAACAATGTGAACCATTCAATTCTACATTGTGTGGGAGTGGTCAACACTAGATGATGCCCCACAAGGCAAATCGGCATTCACTAAAACCCACACTACTTTTGCCATACCTGCCAGTATTTTATCCTGTTTATCAATCTTTAACAAACTCATCTGCAGTTTTGTCGGCATCACCTTCATAACAGATGAGCCTTGTGGCATGGCTTCATTTGCAACCATATAACCCAATTGAAACAAAATTCCACTGAGCTCAATGGTGCATTGCCGAAGATCGATTCTAGCATGACATTGGTAGAGAAAATATAGCCTGAGAATCAATGACTACCTTTCACCCACAGATGGCAAAACTTCCATACACTCCGTAAACTTTTCCCAATAGTAAGTACCATCATGCCCAATGACTCAGCTCTGTTATCACCAACCCCACATAAAGTATGTCATGGTGGCCCAAGTCTCCTCCTGCTCACCAAGTCCAGATTGATAATGGACACATGTGCCCCATGTCCACAAGAAACCTCTGTTCTAGACCACTCACTAAGCCCACTAAACAGCATTCCATCTGTGCACTAACTTGTGCATTGTTATGGTCTTTAGGACTGCTTTCCAACAGTTGAAGCATTCCTGTTTGAGTTTAATGACTGCTTATTCTGACGCTGCTTCCCATTCTTCCTTTTCAACAATCCAATGCTCAATGACCAACTTCCCTACATGATTAAGACTCTGATTACCTATGCAGTTTCTGCATATGGCTCTTGCATTTATACCTGTAATATTTGACCTCCGAAGTAAAATCTTCCTTATTTACCTATTGTTCCGTGACAAAATGTATCTCCTCCAATTACTCTGCAATTATAAGAGCTGCTGTTCAATCACTAGGATTACCAGTGTGAACTCTTTGTGACATTTCTGGGTATTTCTCTGCATGAAAATATCTAATGCTCTGTTTTCTGCTTCCTGCAGTAATACTTCCTTGGCCTCCACATTCTGGTTAGGCATCAAGATGAAGACAAGTTTGTGATGAAAATGACAACTGTAGTTTTTGACTTCTCATTGTCCTGATTCTAAAACCTGCACAGAAACCAAAAGATATGCAAGTATGGGTAAATGAATTTATAATCTATGAGAGGAAATAGATAGGTGTGTGACATACAGAACTTTCTGTCAGTCTGGACAGCCTAAGTGGTAAGGCAACCACTTGCAAAAAGCTGGAAATCTGAGTTCAAGTCCTGGTCCAGGACAAATTTTCATATGTTGCTTTGGATAGTACATCTATACCTGTTACAGATAAGCTGAATTTTAGGAATGAATTTCACTTAAATTTATATTAGTCGGATCTGGTCCAGGATGAGCAGAGGCTGGGTGTGGGTCATCATGGTGAGGTGATCAGTACTCATAGACAGTTACTTTCACATAACTTTATTCATAACACAATACAATACATCCACTCTAGCAGTCAACATTCCAGTGGCCTACTGATATGCATGTGTGATGCTCGAGCTCCAACTGGTGGCAACACAACCATCAGCCAACAGAAAAGGCCCACTTCTGTTCTGCTTGGCCGACTGTATTTGTGATTGATGAATTGCATATGTGGCATCAGCAGATGCTTGAAAGCACATATAGTGTGTGAGTATTCTACTTCTGTGCTCTTATGTTTGGTAAAATTTTATGAACAATACAGTGTAGATGTTTTATTGACTGTTATTTCTGGTTTTGTTCAGATTAGGCCATCTTCAGATGTAACACTACAATGGAGGGAAACAAAACCTTTTATTATTCTGTTTCACCCAAGCTAAGAGATATGTAGACGGGATAAAATATATTATCTAAAATACACGATGTTACTGCAACTAGTGTCAGCTACTGTGTCGTTACCTAACAACAAATGCCGTCTTTATGTAATCTTAAAGCTAAGATATATGTAGACGGGATAAAATATATTATCTAAAATACAGGATGTTACTGCAACTAGTGTCAGCTACTGTGTCGTTACCTAACAACAAATGCTGTCTTTATGTAATCTTAAAATTTTTCTTTTTTGGAGTAACACTTTTTTTCTATTCCCAGAATGAATTTTTTACCCTCTCTACTGCATAGACTGAATAATGTTCCTTTCTAAACAGCTTTTTCTAGTTCATATCCTTTGACATGTATATTGCAGTCTAATTTCTGTACATGTTTCAAATAACCTTTCCCTTCCAGTATTTTATTCTTGCTGACTTCAGATTTTCAAAAAGTGTATTCCAATCAACATTGTCAAACGTCCTTCTACATCTACAAACGCTATGACTTTAGATTTGTCTTTCTTCAAACTATCTTTTCAAATAAGTTATAGGGCTAGTATTTGTCTGGTGTTCCTACATTTCTTTGAAACCCAAACTGATTCTCCCCCAGGTCAGCTTTTCACCATTTGTTCCACTCTTCTGTTGATACTCATACTTGTTTGCACCTGGCTTCTCTGGTATTGAGATTATTACATTCTTCATGTCTGCATGGAAACTGAAATGAGTCCCAATAATTTTTTTTAAAAAAAACTTATTGTTGTCCCATCACCCAGCTTTTGCGCCACGGTAGGGCCCCCATCTGATTTTGTGTTTTTACTGGAGTATGATACTTTAAAATTGTTCCCCAGACCCCTGTGGGTCCGGGGGTTAGAATAGGCCTGATGTATTCCTGCCCGTTGTACGAGGCGACTAAAAGGAGTTTCACACATTTTGGACTTTATGTGATGGTCCCCTGTAGGGTTTGACCTCCATTCTTCAAAATTTTCACAAAGAGTGAGCCAATTGGGGAAGGGTGCCTTACAAGGTGCATCGTGTCCATCATGCATTGAGATCTTTAGCCCACTTTCTCATCATTGCATTGAAGTCCAGCCCTTTCTCCATCTCTTGGGTGAGGACACCTTCCTGTGTGCGTTTTCCACCATGCACTATGCAGTGTCGATTTCTGTGTCGACGATGCCCATGGACTTCTTTGCACCTGATATCCAGCATGGTAGCCAGTCCATTGTGGTGAGGCTGCCATGTATCCTGTTGGTTGTAGCCCCCTGACCACACAGGGATGGCTCTGTTGATGCTTGCACCATTAACTCCCCACATATGCCAAGGGGTAGATGCCCATCTCCTGGGGCATCGGGACTCCCAGCAATGGCCATCCTGCCAGGTGGCCTTCGCTGCAGCTGGGTGCCACCCATGGGGAGGGCCCCTGGTTGGAGTGGGTGGCATCAGGGCAGATGACACGCAATGAAGTGTAGTCCATCATCTCTTGCTGGTGGTGAAACACCAGCTGTCTCTAAGCGATCACGAGCTCAATTCAACTCTCAGAAGTATGACCCCAAATCGTTCTCCTCCCTGGCCACACCATGGGAAGAACGTCAGGCTAAGGATGGCAGCAGATCTTATTCGCACCAGTACCTTGTATGCTCGAGAGCTGATTGGAAATATTTCAAGACGATGGAGCCTCAGTTTTTTGTTGAGCATTTAGAGGACAAGTTCGGGGAGGTGGAGGTCTTGTCCAAAATGAGATCTGGGTCAGTCTTGATCAAAACAGCATCCTCTGTCAAGTCATGGGAGTTACTCACTTGTGACAAGCTGGGGGATGTTTCTGTAACAATCACACCCCACAGGAGCTTAAATATAGTCCAGGGTATCATATTTCACAGAGGCCTTCTTTTTCAGTCCGATGATGAGCTGCACACCAATTTAGAGCAGCGAGGTGTATATTTCATCTGGCATGTCCACCGGGATCCGAGGGATAATCAGGTTGCCACCGGTGCCTTCATCTTGGCCTTTTAGGGTGATGCATTGCCCTAGAAGGCCAAGGTGATGGTCTACCAGTGTGATGTAAAGCCCTATATACTTTCCCTCATGCGGTGCTTTAAGTGCTGGAACTTTGGCCATATGTCTTCCTGCTGTACTTCCAGCATCACATGCTGAGATTGCGGATGCCCATCACATCCCAATAATCCATGTGCCCCACCTCCCATCTGTGTCAACTGCGGAGAGCACCATTCGCCTTGCTCGCCTGACTGCAGGATTCTCCAGAAAGAAAAGAAAATCATGGAGTACAAGACCCTGGACCAACTGACTTACACTGAGGCTAAGAGAAAATTTGAATGCCTGCATCCTGTGCGTATGACATCGTCTTACGCTGCCGCTACAACAGTTCTGGCACCATCAGCTCCGCCAACCCAGGTCACTTCTCAGAGCCGGAAGACTACACCTGCCCCCTTGATGGTGGAGGGCATTTCCATCCCTGTTGCTCCTGCACCACCTACTTTGGGAGCAACACCTCTCCAACCATCGTGGACGTCTATCTCCATTTCTAAGCCGGAGAAGCGTGACTCTTCTTCAGCTTCTCTCCCTAGGAAGGGGTCCTTTAGGTCACTCCCTTCCCAGGTTTCCAGGTTTCTTCTAGTGGGAAAGATGACACCCGCCAGTGGCTGAAGAGCCAAAAGCAGCTGGTCATACGGATTCACGCTCATCCTCAGTCCCGGAGCCTGAGCCAGTGAAGTATTCCCAGCCAGGGAAACCCAAGGAGCAGCGAGAGAAATTGAAAAAGAAAACCCCTAAGACCAAGGAAATTGCAGTGACACCCACACCAACGCTACCTACAAGCTCTGCAGCTGAGGATGGGGTGGAGATTTTGGCATCTGCTGAGGACCTAGATCTCGCCAGACACTCAGACACAATGGATATAGACTGCTCAGGCAATAAATCGGTGGCAGCAGGTGACTCTGAGGCGTAAACTGCCTCATTGAATGTTCCATGCCTTCCCAATCTCACAATGTCATCCTCCAGTGGAACTGTGGTGGTTTTTTCCAGCACCTGGCTGATCTACGGCAACTGTTAAGCTTTACACCTGCTATTCCATTGCCCTCCAGGAAACCTGGTTGCCAACAATGCAAACCTCTGTCCTCCGTGGCTATAAGGGATATTACAGGAACCATAGCGACTATAATGGAGTGTCAGGTGGAGTTTGCATTTATGTCATAAACTCGGTCTGTAGTGAACATGGGCCCCTTCAAACCCCTCTTGAAGCTGTGGCTGTCAGAATAAGGACAACACAGTATATCAATGTATATCCAGATGGTGCATTACCCCTGAATGTATTGGCTGCACTGATTGATCAACTCCCTAAACCTTTCCTACTTTTGGGAGATTTTAACGCCCATAACCCCTTGTGGGGTGGTACCATGCTTACGGCTGAGGCGGAGACGTCGAAACTTTACTGTCGCAATTTGACCTCTGCCTCTTAAATACTAGGACCACCACACATGTCAGTGTGGCTCATGGTAGTTACTTGGCCATTGATTTATCACTTTGCAGCCCAGGACTTCTCCCATCTCTCCACTGGAGAACACTTGACGACCTGTGTGGTAGTGAATACTTCGTCATCTTCTTGTCACTGCCCCAGCATCAGGCACATGGATGACTACCCAGATGAGCTTTGAACAAGGTGGACTGAGGAACTTTCACCTCTGCTGTCACCACTGAATCTCCCCCACATGGTAACATCGATGTGATGGTTGAGCAGGTGGCTAGCACAATTGTTTCTGTGGCAGAAAACGCGATCCCTCGCTCTTTAGGGTGCCCGAGGCATAAGGCAGTCCCTTGGGGGTCGTTGGAAGTTGCTGAAGCAATTACGGAGCATCGGCGAGCTTTACAGCTGCATAAGAGGCAGCCTTCCCTGGAGCACCTCATAGCCTTTAAACACCTCTGTGCCCGTGTTGACTGCCTTATCAAACAATGGAAGACGGTGTGTTGGGAGAGGTACGTCTCCACCATTGGGTGCCACACGTCACCTTCCCAAGTCTGGGCAAAGATCAAATGTCTCTTCGGGTACCAGGCCCCAACAGCTATCCCCCGTGTTACCATAAGTGGCGAGTTATGTATCAACGCAAATGTGATTGCTGAGCACTTTGCTCAAACCTCTGCATCAGAGAATTACCCCCCAGCCTTTCGCACACTCAAACGGCGGTTGGAAGGGAACGTCCTCTCATTCACTACACGCTGCAGTGAATCCTATAATGCCCCATTTATAGAGTGGGAGCTCCTCAGTACCCATGAACATTGGCCTGACAGAGAACCTGGGCCTGATCCCATCCACAGCCAGATGATTAAACATCTCTCATCTGAATACAAGCGCCATCTTCAGCCAGCTCTGGTGCGATGGCATCTTTCCATCTAAAGCACCATCATTCCGGTACTCAAACCCAGTAAAAACCCACTTGATGTGGATAGCTATCAGCCCATTAGCCTCATGAACTTCCTTTGTAAGCTGCTGGAATATATGGTATGTCGGAGGTTGGGTTGGGTCCTGGAGTCACATGGCTTGCTGGCACCATGTCAGGGCGGCTTCCGCTAGGTTTGCTCTACCACTGATAATCATGTGTCCATCGAGTCTGCCATCTGAACAGCCTTTTCTAGATGGCAGCACCTGACTGCCATCTTTTTTGACTTTCGTAAAGCATATGACATGACTTGGCGACATTGTATCCTTGCTACATCGTATGGGTGGGGTCTCCGGGGACCACTCCCGATTTTTATCCAAAACTTCCTGTTGCTCGGTACTTTCCTTGTCCAAGTTGGTTACTCCCGTAGTTTCATCCATACCCAGGAGAATGGAGTCCTGCAGGGATCTGAACTGAGTGTCTCTGTATTTTTAGTGGCTATTAATGGTCTAGCAGCAGCTGTCGGGCCCTCTGTCTCACCCTCTCTGTATGCAGATGACTTCTGCATTTCATACTGCTGCTCCAGTACTGTTGTTGCTGAGCGGCACCTCCAGGGAGCCATCCACAAGGTGCAGTCATGGGCTCTAGCCCATGGCTTCCAGTTTTCAACTGCAAAGTCATGTGTCATGTACTTCTGTCGGCGTCGTACTGTTCATCCGGAACCCGAACTTTACCTTAATGACGATCCACTTGCTGTAGTGAGACATATCAATTCCTAGGATGGGTTTTCGATGCTCAGTTGATTTGGCTCCCCCATCTTCATCAGCTTAAGCAGAAGTGCTGGCAGCACCTCAATGCCCTCCGCTGCCTGAGCAACACCAATTGGGGTGCAGATCGCTGTATGCTGCTGTAGCTCTAAAGAGCCCTTGAACTGACTATTGGAGTGTGGTTTATGGTTCAGCAGCTCCTTCAGCTTTGCATTAATTTGACCCTGTGCCCCACTGTGGGGTTTGATTAACGACAGGAGCTTTTAGAACGAGTCCGGTGACCTGCGTACTGGTGGAGCCTGGTGTCCCTCCACTGCAGATCAGCCATGCACAACTGCTCGCCAGTTACCCAGCACACATTCATAGTTCCCCTGAGCATCCGAATTACTGTCTCCTTTTCCTGCCCACAGCAGTCCCTCTCCCACATCGGCGGCCGAGATCGGGGCTAACGATTGTGGTTCATGTGTGGTCCCTTCTCTCTGAACTGGAGTCCTTGCCTTTACCACCTTTACTTGTGGTCCATTCATGTACGCCTCCATGGTGTCACTTCCTCTTGATTCTTGACATGTTCTGGGGCTCTGAAGTTGTTTACACTGACGGCTCAATGGCTGATGGTCATGTAGGCTTCGCATATGTTCATGGAGGACATATTGAGCAGCACTCCTTGCCAGTTGGCTGCAATGTTTTCACTGCAGAGCTGGCGGCCATATCTCGTGCTCTTGAGTACATCCGCTCATGCCCTGGTGAATCATTTCTCCTGTGTACTGACTCATTGAGCAGCCTACAAGCTATCGACCAGTGCTACTCTCGCCATCCTCTGGTAGCGTCCATTCAGGAGTCCATATATGCCCTGGAACAGTCCTGCCATTCCGTGGTGTTTGTGTGGACCCCAGGACGCATTGGAATCCCTGGCAACGAACTTGCTGACAGGCTGTTTGGCTCTGTTTTGTATGAAACTGTATATGAATTATTTTTACAAATCCTATGGATTGAGACCACGGGACCTGCATCACACTGCACTACTCACACTACTCTCACAACTTGGGTCGCATTTTAACAGGCTACTAATAAAATCCTTTCTCTAATGCTTTCCAGTGCTTTTTAGGTGCCTGTAACATAAAACTGGATATTCACAATGATAGCACATGTAAAATTTTACCAGTGTGCTACAGTATTACAAAAATAAACGCATTGGGAACATCACACCCAGCTCCATCTCTTTTCATACACTTTCATAATAAATTTGCTCATGTACTCACTTTTTTTACTACCTCTTATAACCTTTTGATGTACAAGAGTAGTAATCATAACTAAATTGAATGTATTAAGTTTACAAGTGTAAGTTGAACTGTTTACGTGTATGTAAATTTTGTAATTAGTAGTTTAACATTGTGTGTGTGTGGGGGGTGGGGGTGGGGGGGGGAGGAAGGGGGGGGAGAAAAGAAAAGAAGAAGAAGATGGTAACAGCAGGAACTGAACCAATTCAATACCAATGAGTTAGAGAGCATTTTACCTTTTCCTATGGCCCACTCATACAAAATATTTTAGGCACTTGAATGAGGCATTTACTTGCTTCTACTCACAGAGTTTGAGCCAAATCAATGAGCCTGTCCCAAGAGTGTGAGCCAGATTGGACCCCTGTCTCATGTCTTCCCCATGTTATGTTTAAATTTGAGTAGGTTAGCCACACTTTTTAACTCTCACTTTCTCATCTGAAGTTCTACTGGGAAAGTGTCTATTTAACACATCATCTACAGAATTTGCTACATTGCTTACACATTACTTTACATGCACTTTCAAGTAAAAATACTGACCAGGTGATGTGAGCAATGAAGCACCCGTAGTGCCAGGAGGGATGACGTCACATCAAGGTATGCACAGTCAGAAACGGACAGCTGTATCCCCTGCCTGAGTTGATCATAGCATGTCTGACCATAATTTCAGCACTCACCATTGGTTTCTAGTTATATGGAGAGAGTGCTACAAAGACTGCATTTGTCCATTTTATGTGTATACCAATATACATTTGAAGAGAAATGGTATGATTTAAGTGTGATATTTACAGTGTGCTGTAACACATTAGCAAATGATTATTGGCTGCCTTTGGGTGTCCAAATCTGAAATGTTCATAGCAGCTGTAACTTTTTTGATATGGCAATAAAAATGAATTTGTCACACCAATACAACATTTCTTTCTAGGAATAATGATACAAGTGTCATTGACTGTGATAACATTGGAGGCTTTGACTCCAAATGGCCTACTGTGATGCTCGCTCACGGTTGGATGAGTAAAAGTAGTGATCTGGACCACATAAAGAATGGTAAGGAGCTCCAATAATGATATATAGTTGCCACTTAACATAATAGAAATCAATTCTTTTCTATTCTGCTAAGACAAGTATTGCACTGCAACTGGATTTAAATATTTATGCTGTCTTTCACTTCATATCATTAATTCATTCAGATACAATGCAGTACCATATGGATGTCATCAAAGAAACACACAGTTTGATGTAATAAAGAGTATGCACTGCAATAAAAATTATTGAGGCATATTTGAATACTTTCTTCAATATTTTGTATCATTTACGATAGTCATTTGACCATTTCACAATGCCATCTTTCAGTAGCTACTTTCGACCAACCAGTGATCATCTCCAAACTAAAGGCACCTGTCACAAGTGGTTTTCATTGCATTGTCAGGTGTTATTGACAAAACAACAGAAACTACTTGCAGCATGTGCCTTCAGTCTGAAGACTGTGATTGTGATTTTTTATTGGTTCCATAAGTTACCTTTTGTACGTGTATGTACTTGTAATATAGGACATGTCATTTTGCTTACATCTAGACAATACACATATAATAGGCTACACATTAATAACATACATCAGCTTGCACAGTATGTACTTAATGCTAAATGATTAACACCAGAGTTAAAAATACATTTTTGTGAATCTTATACGAGGTGTGGCTAGAAAAAAACCGGACTAGTACTGGTGAAACAATAAAACGAATGCAATAAGGCTGAAAGTCGCGTGGCCTGTCACGTGACTCTCGCTCCACCTACTGCTCGAGTTTCATCTGCCTCCTGCACTCAGTCTGCCCGTGGCGTCTGTTTTAAGTAGTTGACGTTTTGTCTGTGCGTCGGAAAATGTTGAGTGTACAGAAAGAACAGCGTGTTAACATCAAATTTTGTTTCAAACTAGGAAAATCTGCAAGTGAAACGATTGTAATGTTACAACAAGTGTATGGCGATGATTGTTTATCACGAACACAAGTGTTTGAGTGGTTTAAACGATTTAAAGATGGCCGCGAAGACACCAGTGATGACACTCGCACTGGCAGACCATTGTCAGCAAAAACTGATGCAAACATTGAAAAAATCGGTAAACTTGTTCGACAAGATCGCCGTTTAACAATCAGAGCAGTGTCTGAGTTAACAGGAGTTGACAAGGAAAGTGTTAGGCAGATTCTTCATGAAAGTTTCAACATGAACGAAGTGTGTTCAAAAATGGTTCCAAAGTGTCTCACAATTGAACAGAAGGAACGCCGAAGAATGATTTGTTCTGACATCCTGGAAAACATTGAAAGTGATCCCACCTTCTTACAAAATGTTATTACTTGCGATGAATCGTGGTTTTTTACTTACGATCCCGAAACTAAACGCCAATCGATGCATTGGAAAACTCCTGGTTCTCCACGACAAAAAAAAGCACGAATGTCAAAATCGAAATTCAAGGCAATGATGATTGTTTTCTTTTGACGTCAAAGGGATTGTGCACATTGATTGGATACCAGAGGGACAAACAGTGAATCAGCATTACTACATTAGCGTCCTGGCTACCCTACGTGAGCGAGTACGGAGAAAACGGAACGATTTGTGGAGAAAAAGTCATGGATCCTTCACCAAGGCAATGCCCCAGCTCACAGTGCGTTGTCAGTGAAGACGTTTTTGGCAAAAAACAACATTCCCATCTTAGATCATCCACCCTACTCACCTGATTTGGCCCCCTGTGACTTTTTTCTTTTCCCTAAAGTCAAGTCAGCTTTGAAAGGAACTAGATTTGAGACTGTTGAAGCAGTAAAAGAAAAAGCGACGGAAGTAATGTATGGACTTACCGAAAATGATCTGCAGCATTGCTATGAACAGTGGAAAATTCGTATGGAGCGGTGTAGAGACCGAGGAGGAGAGTACATTGAAGGAGATAACATGAAATTGTAAATAATTGTAAATAAATGTTTTTTCCAGCATCAGTCCGGTTTTTTTCTAGCCGCACCTCGTATTGTACACGAGTAGCTTTAATTCTAGTTTAGTTCCTTGCACTAATTTGTAATTCTAGTCTATCTTAATAATGTACATTGTGTTCATCATTCATGGCATGAACTTCTCCTCACTATCTGCTTCTGTATTCAGACACACTGTAGAGTACTTCTCCTTTCAAAAACCTTTTTAGAGATGCAGGGAACATATTCTCAGTTTTGATGTTTAGTAATGCTTGTATTAACTTTACCTTAATGTATTTAGGTACTTTTTCAAAAATTTGAAATGCATTGCATCTGTTCCTTGTGTTATGAGGAGAAACAGTTTCACTGATCTGTATTTTTGTGGGATCTTGTAAAGCAGTCATAAACAGTCTTGAATAAATAGAATGGTGGAAACATCAAAATATTTAGTCGTTTGAAACAGTGGGCTTAAAAGATGGCATTGAGGAAATTATAATGTGATTGTGTCATCAGAAAGTATAAAAAGTAAAAGAACATGTAATCAGTCACTTAATCTCTATGGAGTGCATCATTTTTTTCCAATTTCAGGATATAAGCTAAAATCGAACTTTGTGAGACACAATGCAGATAAAAATACAATTTGATTTGATAACAAAACATAAGTCCAAAATAATACACAGGCTAGTATAACAGGAGCAGAAAAAATTATTGCATAATTACATGACATTAACACCTCATGTAGGGCAATCAGGGTGGCCAAGTAATTCACTTGTCCAGAATGTTCTTCAAACCAACTGCTATTAGTTGTGCCCCAGTGACAGTTGCATTATTGTTTGGGAACATGAAGTCCATGAATGGTTGCAAATGGTCTCCATGTAGCCAAACATACCACTTCCACAGCCCATACTATTATGTAGCCAGCACCACCTTGCACAGTGTCTTGTTGACAAGTAGGGTCTGTGGCTTTGTGGGGTCTGTGCCACACTTGAACCCTACCATCAGCTCTGACAAACTGAAGTTGAACTCATCTGACTAGGTTACGGTTTTTCAGTCATGTAAGGTCCAACCGATATGGTGATAAGCACAAGAGAAGTGCTGCAGGTGGTGTCGTGCTGTTAGGAAAGGAACTTAGTCATCTGCTGCCATAGCCCATTAATGCCAAATGTCATCATACTGTCCTAATGGATACATTCATTGTACATCCTGCATTGATTTCAGTGGTTATTTCATGCAGAGGTGCTTGTCTGTCAGCACTGACAGCTCAAGCAAGCACCACCTCTTTCGGTTGTTGATTGGAGGCCATCAGCCACAGTATGGTTCCATGGTGAGAGATAATCTTTGAAATTTGGTGTTCTCGACACACTTTTGGCATTGTGGATCTTGGAATGATTTCTGAAATGGAATGTCCCATGTGTGTAGCTGCAACTACAATTTCACTTTCAAAGTATGTCAGTTCTCATTGTGCGGCCTAACCACTTCGGAAACCATTTCATCTGTATTGCCTGAGTACAAATGACAGCTTCACCAATGCATTGCCCTTGTATATTGTATACCTCATGTATGCAATACTGCCACCATCTGTATATGTGCTCCTGCCACCATCTGTATATGTGTACATCACTGTCCCATGACTTTTGTCACCTCAGTGTATATGACATAAATACGGGGACAGACACAATTTTTGTAAGTGGAACTATCTTCTAGCATATCACAGAAAACTTATTGAAACAATTTCAAATGTGTGTTCATACTCATGTCAAAGTGAACAACATTTGTGACTCATGTCAAAGTGAACAACATTTGTGGGAAAAAGTAAACAATCAAAATGCTAGATACAGTGATGGTCACCTGTCATGAGAGATCTCAATAGCCACTTGCAGCCATCCTACCTTTTCAGTTGTAGCACATTTCTCAAACATTTTATGAGGTTTCAGTGCCAACATTAACTAGATTTATAAAAGAGTGCTCATCTTTTCAAGACCTTCTGAATTTGATTACAAAGAACTATATTATTCTATAAAATAAAAAAAAAAATTGATTCAGTGTTTTAGTTATTACAAGAGATAAAAGTATTAACCAAGTAATAAAATTGTGTGTCCCTCCGTGTACTACTATTTGCCAAAAACCTTGTTTCACTTGCCATGTATATACATTGCATGATGAAAAAAGTGAAACACCCAGAAGTGTAGAAGGAAATGAAATGAAGCTACATGGTTTGAGAGGGTATGTGGCATTATTTCAGTGATTGCAATCCTGAGTAAAATTTGCAAATAACTTGGATGTACAAGCCAAATTATCCATATTACATTGTACCAGCCCTGGCCTGGATGCATGTACTATTTTTGTCATGCAGTCGTCGTAACCCCTCCCACAGCAAATGGGCCCACAACTGTTGTAACTGGTGGTCCTTGATATCCCAGATGCACTGGGCTGGAGTTGACTTGTGAGCTGGTCTCACACATTACATCGATCACGGATTTGGCGATCTGTCTGGCCACAAGAGCAACTCAACATCACACAGACAATTCATAGAAATGCGCATAGTGTGTGGATGAGCATTGCCCTGATGAAAAATGATGCCATGGTACTAACACGTGAGCAGTAGTACATGAGATTGCATGATATCTGTGCCATGCTATTGTGCCTTTTGAGTTCCCTGAATCACTATCAGCCATAACCTGTAGTCATACCCAATGGTTCCCCACACAGTGTCTCCATGTCCTTCATACTGATCACTCGACATTTGATGCAGTTTGTGCCCATTGTATGCCTTATCAGGCCTAGTAAAAACACTAAACAAGAACAAAGTTAAAGACTTCAAGTGGTTATTGTACTTGTCACAGGGAATTACAAATCTAATCTCTTACATTCTTATTGAAGGTGCTTATGTGTATGAAATTAGATTGACATCTGACCATGTCTTCTTGGTGCTACATTTTTTTGGTAGGCAGTGTATTTACTGTGTTCAAGGTTGAACAGAATAGAGTAAATCCTCACACGGTAAACGAAAGCCAGAACTACTTGAGCATAGGAATATTTGCAAATACCAAAGAAAGTACAATGTTCCCCTCAGTTTTTATACCAGTGATATAAATTAAGAACAAAGTCATAAGTTTAGGATTTTAGATTAAAAATCTAGATATGCCAACCCGCTTCTCACACTTTGGTGCAGGAAAGGGTTCCATCAATACATCCGCTGCCATGCCCCCTGTTACGTAATACTAAAGTATCACTGCATTGTCTTGGAGAATTTGTTGTATAAAATGAATCTTTATGTGACTACCTGAGTTTCTCCTGGCGTATACAATTTTCAAACAACTTACTGGTATTCATCCAGGTAATATTTTCAGCGACCACCGATATTTTGGTGAGAATACACCCTGCCATTTTCAAGGCAACTGTCTTAACCCCACCAAAATATTAGCGGTCACTGAAAATATTACCTGGATGAATACCCGTAAGTTGTTTGAAAATTTATGTGACTATCTTTTGTCTCCTCATGTGCTGTGTCCAAGCAGTGAGCAACAACAGACCACGGCTTTGGCTCACATTGGGATGACTGTGTCTGGGTGTCAGACTCAGCAATAGACTGTCATTCCCTCTTGTACTGGAGACACAGAATGGTGACATGACTGAACGTGAATGTGAGGTCCACAAGCCCTGCTATTTAAGCAGTGTAGCATACACCTGTGATACTGTGGCTCTAGGCAGGTGAACCCAGTTTCTCTGGTTGATTGAACTTGTCAGCATTACTGGCCTTGTTTTGATGGCTCAATAATTATTCTGGGTTATTGAGTTTGGGCCATTCAGCAATATTTGACTATTGCAGTGGCGCTCTGATGCCTGGAGTTTGAGAGCGTTACTTCATACTGACCTGTAATGATGTATTTTGTTTTTGCTCTTTTGCTACCACACTCACAGGTTTTGTGGCATTGCTTGACTGGTGCCTTGCCTTCTGCTACATTGGTGGTGTACCGTGTTGACATATTGATTGGCACACCAGGTTCATGCTGGCATTCTTGTCTCTGAGCTTGTCAAGTAGAAACTTGAAAAAAATTATGCATGGACACTGTATTCATTCTGGGATGCAACACTCCTCCCTTCCACAAAAAATTTGCCCTAAGTTTTCCTTGGATTTTGCCAATTAGAGAGCTGATATAGATGTTGGCAGGAAGGTGGATGGGACAAATCTTACAGTGGCAATAATCACAGGGATAAGAGCCATAGGGTAGAGAAACGAGCACAGAGGGAGCATAGGTTCTGACCAGGATTGAGCTGCTGATCACAACATTGAAGACTGGGGTAGTACTGAGTGACAAGGCATGTATTCCTGTATTTCTGAGTTGTGTTTTGGAGAGATCAGCAGCACCAGGATCGGATGTGGTGGCCTGGGAAACCTACTTTTGAACTAGACTGGTGGGATAATTATGTCCAGTGAAGGCTGAGGTGAGAATGGTGGCATACTGCTGGAAAGAGTCTGCATCTGAACAAATATGTTTGCCTCAAACACCAAGGCTGTATGGGAGGTAACATTTGATGTAGAAAGGGTGGCAACTATTAAAATGTAAGTACTGTTGTTTCTTAGTAAGTTTAATGTGAACAGAAGAGTGTAGCTGACCAACAGTGAGAATGAGGTCAACATCAAAGAAAGTCACATGGGATTCAGAATAGGACCATGGGAAATTTGATTTGTAGAATATGTTTAGAGATTTCAAAATATTTAAAAGGTCAACCTCAACAAGAGTTCATTCAGCAAAGATGTCATCAATGTATCAAAATCAGACCAGAGGCTGAAGGCTTCTGGGTTCCAGGAAATAGTTGGCATAGGAAGGAGCCATCCTGGTTCCCATGATCATTCCCTTTACCTGTTTGTTGTCTGCACATCAGAGGTAAAGTAGTTGTTTGTAAGTTTTCTTTTTTGTTGGGGAGGGGGGAGGGAGGTAGTGCTATTTTTTCTGATGAGCTTACTTTATTTACTTTCACTGTCCCAGGAGACAATTCCACAACACAACATGATGTGAAAAAAGGCATCATCACCAACATCCCTGTCTTTATCTCAACTCAATGGGAGATACTTCTAAGAGAAAAACATGCTGAACTGTGTTTCTTGGTCAGTTTGTCTTTTTTTTTTTAATCTTGTTATCCATTTGAATCCCAAGGCATTGTGCATGCAGTCTCTCATTTAATGTGTGACCGTTAATATTTGCCTGCTCTAATTGCTTGATGTTCCAAGTACAGATGCTCATCCAGAATTATACTAAGACCTGTAATTGTGTTTTGAAGGGAATCCTGAAGACTGCAAGAGCTGACAAGTGTGAGAATTATCGCACAGTTAGCTTATCAGCTCATGCATCAAGTTGCTGACAAGAATGATATACAGAAGAACGGAGAAGAAAATTGAAGATCTATTAGATGACGATCAGTTTGGCATTTTCTTTATTTTTTAAATTTTCTTTTTTATTTTGAGTCATCAGTCTTCTGACTGGTTTGATGTAGCCTGCCACAAATTCCTCTCCTGTGCCAGCCTTTTCATCTCAGAGCAGCACTTTCAGCCTACATCCTCAGTTATTTGCTGGATGTATCCCAGTCTCTGTCATCTCCTCTACAGTTTTTACTCTCTGCAGTTCCTTCTTGGAAATATTCCCTGATATATTAACAGATGTCCTATACCATCTTGTCCCTTCTTCTTGTCAATGTTTTCCATATATTCCTTTCCTCATCAATTCTGCAGAGAAACTCTACATTCCTTACCTTATCAGTCCACCTAATTTTCAACCTGTCACACCACATCTCAAATGCTTCAACTCTCTTCTGTTCGGTTTTCCCACAGTAGTGTCTCACTGCCGTACAATGCTTTGCTCAAAATGTACATTCTCAGAAATTTATTCATCATATTAAAACCTATGTTTGACACTAGTTGATTTGTATTGGCCATGAATGCACATTTTTCCAATGTTAGTATGCTTTGTATGTCATCCTTGTTCCATCTGTCATGGGTTATTTTGCTGCCGAGGTAGCAGAATTCCTTCACTTCACCTTCTTTGCAATCACCAATTCTAATGTTAAGTCTCTCATATCTGTTACTTCTCATTATTTTCATGTTTCTTCATTTACTCTCAATCTGTATTCTGTACTCATGAGACTGTTATGCCATTCATTCGATCCTGTAATTTTTCTTCACTTCAACTGAGGATGGCAATATCATCAGTAAATTTTAACGTCAGTATCCTGTCACCTTGAATTTTAGCCCCACTCATGAACATTTCTTTTATTTCTTCATTGCTTCTTTGATGTATAGATTGAACAGCAGAGGCAAAAGACTGCATCCCGGTCTTATCCCTTTTTCATCCACACACTTCATTCTTGGTCTTCCACTCTATTTGTCTGCTCTTGGTTACTCTACGTCCTTGTAGATATTGTATATTACCCATCTTTCTCAATAGCTTACCCTGTTTTTGTCAAGCTTTCCAACAGCTTGCGCCATTTTACATTGTCAGATACTTTTTCCAGGTTGTCAGGTTCAATGAACATGTCTTGATTTTTCTTCAGCCTTGCTTCCATTATCAACTGCAACATCAGAACTGCTTCTCCAAAGCCAAACTGACTGTCGTCTAACTGATCCTCAATTTTCTTTTCCACCCACCTGTGCATAACTTGGGTGCATGAGCTGCTAAGCTGATTGTGTGATTATTCTCTCACTTGTCAGCTCTTGCAATCTTGAGAACTGTGTGACATTAATTTTGTTGCCACTTCCCTCAATGTTTTTAGAAATTCTAATGGAATGCTCTCTATCCCTATTTATTTTTCTTGATTTTAAGTCATCCAAAGCCTTTCTGAACTCTAATTCTAAGATTGGATCCCCTATCCTTTTCCTTATCAATTCCCATTTTTTCTTCTATCAAGTCATCAGATGAGTCCTCACCTTCATACAGGCCCTCAGTGTACACTTTCTGCCTACCCACTCTCCCCTCTATATTTAGCAGTGGAATTACCACTGAAATCTTAATGTTATAGTGCTTGCTTTTAATTTCACTGAAGGTTATTTTGACTTTTCTAAATTATGAGTCATTTCTTTCTTGATTTTTTCACATTTTTATGTAGCTATTTCACCTTAGCTTCCCTGCACTTCCTATTTATGTCATTCTTAATTGACATTTAATTCTATATTCCTGAATTTCCTGGAACATTTTTGTACTTCCTTCTTTCATCGATCAGCTGAAGTATTTCTTCTGTTACCAACGGTTTCTTTGCAGTTAACTTGTTTGTGGCTAAGTTATTCCCTGCAGTTTATAAGCATGAAGTTGATTAAGGTGAGCCAGAAGGAATCAAGTGGTTGGGATAATGTTCAGCAGCAGGCAGACCAAGTACATGGGGGTTGTTGGTATAGATGGAGGTCGCATCAATGGTGACAACTAGGTGTGGGGTGAGAGGGAGATGGGCACAAATTTCAGATGATCTAGGAATTGGTTGGTGCCTTAAATATAGGAAAGGAGTATTTGTACTATGGGTTGCAGGTGTTGATCAGCTAAGGCAGATATACGCTATGTGATCAAAAATATCCAGACACCTGGCTGAAAATGACTTACAAGTTCGTGGCGCCCTCCATCACAGATGCTGGAATTCAATATGACGTTGGCCCACCCTAAGCCTTGATGACAGCTACCACTCTTGCTGGCATACGTTCAGTCATGTGCTGGAAGGTTTCTTGGGGAATGGCAGCCCATTCTTCACGGAGTGCTGCACCGAGGAGAGGTATTGATGTCAGTCTGTGAGTCCTGGCATGAAGTCGGTGTTCCAAAACATCCTAAAGGTGTTCTATAGTGTTCAGGTCAGGACTCTGTGCAGGCCAGTCCATTACAGGGATGTTATTACCATGTAACCACTCCATCACAGGCCATGCATTATGAACTGGTGCTCAATTGTGTTGAAAGATGCGATCACCATCCCCGAATTGCTCTTCAGCAGTGGGAAGCAAGCAGATGCTTAAAACATCAATGTAGGCCTGTGCTGTGACAGTGCCACACAAAACAATAAGGGGTGCAAGCCCCTCCATGAAAAACACGACCACACCATAACACCACCGCCTCCGAATTTTACTGTTGGCACTACACACACTGGCAGATGACGTTCATTGGGCATTCGCCATACCCACACCATGCCAGCAGATCGCCACATTGTGTACCATGATTCGTCACTCCACACGTTTCTCCACTGTTCAGACATCCAATATTTATGCTCCTTACACCAAATGAGGCATCAATTGGCATTTACCAGAGTGATGTGTGGCTTATGGGCAGCCACTCAACCATGAAATCCAAGTTTTCTCACCTCCTACCAAACTGTCATAGTAATTGCAGTGGATCCTGATGCAGTTTGCAATTCCTGTATGATGGTCTGGATTGATGTCTGCCTATTACACATTATGACCCTCTTCAACTATCGGCAGTCTCTGTCAGTCAACAGACGAGGTTGGCCTGTATGCTTTTGTGCTGTATGTATCTGTTCATGTTTCCACTTCACTATCACGTCAGAAACAGTGCACCTAGGGATGTTTAGGAGTGTGGAAATCTCGTGTACAGATGTATGACACAAGTCACACCCAATTGCCTGACCACGTTTGAAGTCCGCGTGTTCCAGGGAGCACCCCATACTGCTCTCTGATGATGTCTAATAACTACTGAGGTTGCTGATATGGAGTACCTGGCAGTAAGCCACAGCACAATGCACTTAATATGAAAAAGTATGTTTTCGGAGGTGTCTGGATACTTTTGATTATATAGTGTATGTTCGGTGGATGCTTTGAAGGCAGTAATTATGGGACAGCCAGGGTGATTCGGTTTGTGTATTTTAGGAAGAAGGTAAAAGACGGGAGTGTGTGATTTGGGTGGGGTAAGGATATCAATGGATTGAGCTGTTGGTCACTATGAGGGGCCTAGCTTTCAAGGAGGAAGTGCAGATCAGTTTGTATTCCAGAGATGAGACCTTAATTCTGTACATAACAGTCTCAGAAAGCTGGCATAGATCCTTACTTACATAATTGCATCAGTCAAGTACCACAGTAGTAGGTCACTTGCCAGTGGGGAGGTTGGTGATGGTGTCATCAATTTTTAGGGAACGAAGAACTTACCCAGAGTTCCACAGGAGGTAGCATAAGGTCATATTGTAGGGACTGAGAAAGGAGTGTGAAGCAATGCTGGATGTTTGGAGTTCTTGGAACACTTGTAAGGGCTCAGTCTGAGGTAGTGGTGGTGGATGAAACTGCGATCATGGTCTGAAGTGGTCAAAACCAGGTTAAATGTCAAGTTTTCTGCTGAAACAGTTTTGAGATTGTGTTGCAAAGTGATATTTCCATTTGATATCACATGTGATGGAAAGTAGTTCCTTTGCCTCCCAGCCTGTCTCATAAGTCTCACCTGACTCTGGGTTATAGGCAACTTTTCCGTAAGTCTCCCCATTTTGTAAACCTTGCGAGTCCTTTTCCTTCATTCCTCTTCCTTCTCCTTTAACCTTTCTGCCACTGGCTCCAAATGCCACTTGGTGAGTAGATTTTTTTATCCATCCAACTTATATTATATTTTCAAAAATTGCTTATTTTTGTTGACACTTTAGCTCTTGAGGGCATCATTCCTTCTAATGTAATCCCCTTGTCAGTCTTTGTTGTCATATGTCTTGTTCAGACTGTCATCTGCTTTCAACCTTTTGTGCTAGTTTGCTCATTTATTTATCCATACCACCATTTTTAGTACTGGTTTTTACGTGCTTGGACTGGTCTGTTGTCATTTCCAAATTTTCATGTAATGCTTTGTTCCCTGCATGGCCTTCTCTCGATTGTCTTTTGCTGATTTACTTGAAAATTTTACAGTAGTTTTCTTCATTGCATAGCAACTTGAAGAGGTGTGGCCAAGTCACCAGTATTTTGTACCCTAACTCCATATGACATTTCGGTGGCAATACCACACAAAAAACATCCAAAACTCTATTTTTGTCTCCCTGCATTAAGACGCTATTGGTTTCTGAATTTTGTGTCAGTTTGTATGTCTGCACACTAATATTCCAGTTTATATCTGAAAAGACCTGTACCAATTCATTATGTTATTACATGAGAGTACTCAGTTTTTCTCTGAAGAACAAACAGTAGACCAACTGTTGGAACGTTTGTGCCTTACTAAGGAATTCATGAGGGAAAACTTATACTTTAGCTACACCTGTTCATTGAAAATTAACCACACAAAGAGAAGTCTCATCTGACCAACCACACAATGTGGTAGTAGCCCTAACATCATTGTATTGAAGTAGTTCAGAAGCAGGCTGGTTACCGATAAGTTCGAACAACGTGCAACTGTTACGGAGACATGCTTCAGGAACTCAAATGGGAATCCCAATAGGGAAGGCAACATTCTTTTCGATGAATGCTATTGACAAAATTTACAGAGCCGGCATTTTAAACTGACTCAGGGTTGCCACAGGTTCTGAAAATCAGGGAATTTCGAACTCATCAGGGAAATTAGGGAATTATCAGGGAAATTTGAGAAAAAAAATCCTGAAAAAATCCCATTTTTGTCTCAGTAGATGAAATGATTTGTTAACTGGGTGCAGTTGAGTACATGCGGCACTTCTCTATTCCCTCATTCCTACTGCTTCTCCCCTTCCTACCACTCTCCTCAGCTTGCAGTCAGTGCTGCCACCACTTCTTGCTGCTAGCCTAGAAGCTGGCGACAAGAGGCAGGGAGGTGTCAGCAGTCGTTTGTTTGGGTCTGTTTCTCAGTGGCTGAGTTGTGTCTGAGTGATTCTGTGAATGTGTGTGTGCTCTCATTTTCTCACAAAAGCTATGGCTGAAAATTGGTTGCGATTGTCTTTTCTACATGTCTGTCTGTGGCTCAGCAATCATCTTTGTGATGAGTTGCTACCTATCCTCATCATTATTGATTCTCAGAGTATTTGAAGAAGTTATCTGTTGCATAGATTGATCATGTGGTCTCATTTCATCAACATGCTGTCTGTGGCTCATGAACAGCTGGCCACACAAGTGGATTTCTGTGATAGGCAAAATTGGAGGTCATTTCTGCGGGTATTTGTAATGGATCGTGCTGGCCCATCTGAAGCCATTCGATTCCCACTAAAGTGCAGCCCCTGCCTGTCAGATCTCGTCTCTCCGATCTGCCTGTAGGCTGGGTCTGTTTGTGTGTGGCATAATGCAGCAGATTTTCACGGTTTATCCGTGGATCCAGGACTGCAGTGCTCCTCACCAGGCCAGGGGCCATTGATGATGGATTTCAGGAATTGCAACTGTCTCACCACAAGTATGCTGTGCAGCCTGGTGTTTTATAGACATTTTATTTGTTCTAGTACATTTTATATGTTAGAAAGTATGGATGATAAGAAGAAGAAAATTGTGTCACTAATTGGTGATTTGTATGCTCTGAAAAATCATATTATACCTGTAAAATAATAGATATAACACTGTGGATAATAACCAGTAATAATGAACGTTGCAAAATCAACAGTTTATTGGCAGTCACCTACAGCATTGGTTTACACGGTTCTTCTCCACCTTATGCATGTCTTTCAAGAGGCCTACTTGTGTCGGAGGTTATTTCTGAAATCAGTGAAGGTATTTTAAATCTCTCTTGCGACTCCAAGGAAATGCATATTTTTGTCACCAATTGTGCTTCATTTTATTGAAATAAAAGTGGTCTTAATGAAACACATATAGCATTTGGCTTGCTTTCTCCATCTAAAAACAGTTCAATACAAAAGATGTTGATGTTAGTACTTAAGATTTTTGCTCACATTAAGAAACACCATCTGCTTGCAATTTTTTTAAAGCTATTTCCTCATTTACACTATTGTTTCTTGTACTTTAGCTGCAAAGACAGATTGTCAACTTATGTCTTAACTTACCCTTGAGATCTCAAAATTTGTCATGGAAAAATGCTAAAACTTGTCCAGAAATCAGGGAAATGTCAGGGAATTTCACTTGGGGAAACTTATGGCAACCCTGTGACTGCAGAATGATTCTACTACCTCCAATATACATTGTGCATGGATACCACAGAGATATGATACGAGAAATTAGAGCTCGTATGGAGGCTTATAGATAGTCATTTTTCCTTGTTCAATTTGTGAGGTGAACAGCAAATGAAATGACTAGTAGTAATGTGGGGTACCCTTGCCACACCCCATATGGTGGATTGTGGAGTCTGTAGATATAGATCTTCGGTCATTTTGTGACAGAAAGACATTATTAACCTAGCTGCTGATGGATTGAGAAGATGTGTGCCATAGCTCCCCTTGTACCAAAGTGCAGTTGTTGCTCAATAACTCATAAAGCTTCAACCTTAACTCTTCCTTATACTACTGTCACTGGGAATCCACATTTAACAATGCTTATACTTTCTCTGCCAAAGTGGTAACGGTCTCGCACATAACAGCAACACATGTGAGTGGTTTTGTGTAATCTAAACTGCCATTTACAACAACAAACATGAATGGAGAAACTGTAATTAAAATACAAAAAACATAATTTAACGTGTTGTAAAGGCAGTTATTAGCTTCTAAATATTTTATAAAATGCATAACACACAAATGACGACTTACTTTATATTTTATTTCAACTGGTTTGGGTCATAAATCATGTTCATGGTCATTGAAAAATTAGTCTGCACCCAACATTACACATCAAAGCTGAAAGTATTGTTTATTTTGAACATTACATGTATGATATCTGCCTGAATATGAACTAACTGAAGAGGATCAGCATGAGACCATGAAAATGGTTTATGACTGGAACTGGTTGGAATACAATAAAAAAAATAATAAGAAAAACACCCTTTCTCCACATCATTGCCCAATGGGACTCAAAAAAAATCTTATGCCAGGTGTCTAAATCATATACAAATACTATATGTGGCTGGCACACCCTTGGTACATAGCAACTCATGCCATGACATTCCACTGCTGTCAAACATGTCTGTTTACAATTCCCCCTTAGATTGCAATGAATCTGAAGGTGCCTGTGACCTGACAAGGATTACTTTAAGGTCACGATGAATGTCTCTATGTCGTCCTTCCATGGCCAAGCAAGATACACACATAAACCAAAAAACTATCAATAAAAAAATATTCACTTTCTGCATCACATTGTGCTAGTACTTTGAGACAATGTACAAAGGCTGCAGATGTGGTAGCAAGTAGTTGAGGTAACTGCTACTGCTGCTGCAAATGTAGCAGAGTATTTGGTGACCACTTCGTGATATCAAATGTAGTGGCCTGAGCAGATCAAGCTGTGGTGTGGGAGTCGCCAGGCTTTGCCAGGAGGCATTAGTAACATAGATAGGGATATCTGGAATGACATTCTATTGTAAATACTGCATAGAATCATGCAGCGAGAGGACCTCAGCGCACACTGAGGAGAACTGCTGATCCACCTCGTTGGCGAGTCATGGTGCTAGTGCCACAGGTCACTGAACACTGGCTAGCTTGGAGATATGTGGGTGTCAGTGGGGAAGATAAATAGGCACTGTCTGTTACAAGATTTTTGACAGCACAAGTCAGCCTATGCCTCAGTGCTCTCGTAGATGGCCCCTCATGCTTTTAGGTGAGCGTAGCTGACAGCATAGTCCAGGGTGATGGTTGTCATGTAGGACAGTCACCATGAACAACCCTCTGTAGGAGGAGGTCTGGTGGCATATGTATCTTCTCCTTATCTGTGATGTCCAAATAGGCTGCAATGGCAGACCATGGCTTTGGCATACATTGAGGTGGCTGTAGACCACATCGATCAGCTTGTCATGGCTTTACTGCAACTCAGTAGACCGTTATTCTCTCTGGTACTTGTGCCATGGACAGAATGGTGGCGTGGATAAATGTGAATGTGAGCTCTAAAAGCCCAATTATTTAAGCAGCATAGCCTGCACCTGTGACATGGTGGCTCTAATTGGATGAGCACATTTGTTCTGGTTATTGGACTTTTCAACATTCCTTGCCTCATTGCTGTGGCTCAATAATTATTCAGGGTTTTTGAGCTCAGGTCTTTCAACAGCATGTGACTGTTGCAGTGGCCCTCTTGTGCTCACAACTACAGAATGTTACTTCACACTGTCCTGTTACGATGTACTGCATGGTTTTCTGTTTTGCTTCCTTGCTCACAGTTTGTATAGCGACACTCCATGTTTACATACTGATTAGCACACCGGGTATAAATTTGCCTGCTTGACTCTGAACTTGCTGAGTCAAAACTTCAAAAAATTTAGGTGTGTGTGATGAACTCATTCTTGAGTGGAACAATATTGTGTAAAGTATATTACTGTAGATCTTACAAACTTTTTCAGGATCTTGAATTCCTACACTCACTTCTCAATTGCAGCTAAACAGTGGTTTGCATACTCATAATATACAAGTCAATAAAATAATTTTCATGCACATTTTGCTTCCTTGTCAATGGTCCAGAGAGGAGTTATGTAACAAGTTGTTATGTAACATAGTGTGAAAGTGGAAATATCTACTAACCCATAAGGAAATTTTAAAATACCATTAACCAGTCCTTCTACAAATTATCTTATTGTGTAAATTCAGAGTTTGTAAATTCCTGTTAACTGCATAGGAAGCAGCAATGTTCATTTTAAAGCTATATTCCAAGTTGTTCAGCATTGTAAATGAGATTCAATTGTTACAGATGTTTTCCTTGAAAAATACCCATGTATTCAAATAAATTCGAGGGCCGTTCAGAAAGATTTAAAAAAATACACCAAGTTAAATAAAAATATTTTAATATATACATCTTACAACTACATCTTTGCACTATTTTTCTACATAGTCTCCATAGCGATTGAGGCACTTATCGTATCTCTTCACAAGCTTTGAAATTCCTTCTGCATAAAAATCACCCGCTTGTGCCTGGAGCCAGCCTGTGACCGCATCTTTGAGCTCTTCGTCGTCATCAAACCGCTGTGACCCGAGCCATTTCTTCAAATGCATGAAGAGGTGATAATCACTTGGCGCCAGGTCTGGGCTGTAAGGTGGATGGTTGATAACGTCCCACTTGAAGGACTCAAGAAGGGCCATTGTTCTGCGAGCAGAGTGAGGACGGGCGTTATCGTGCAAAAAAACGATACCGGAAGTCAGCATACCACGGCGTTTGTTCTGTATAGCCCGTCGTAACTTTTTTATTGTTTCACAGTACACATCTTGATTAATGGTCGTACCACGTTCCATGAATTCAACCAACAACACCCCTTTGGCATCCCAAAACACCGTTGCCATCAGTTTTCTGGCAGAAAAATCTTGCGAGGCTTTCCTTGGTTTGGTAGGCGAATTTGAATGTGCCCACATCTTTGATTGTTCTTTTGTCTCAGGGTTCACGTACTTAATCCAGGTTTCGTCACCGGTCACGATTCTGTTTAACAATGGTTCTCCTTCGTCCTCATAACGTGACAGAAAGTCTAATGCAGAGGCCATTCTTTGAGTTTTGTGGTGGTCGGTAAGAATTTTGGGCACCCATTGTGCACAGAACTTAACGGTAACCCAATCTTGCTGTCACTATCTCGTACAAGAGAGTCTTAGAAATCTGTGGAAAACCAGTAGACAACTCCGACATTGAGAAACGTCGATTTTCACGAACTTTTGCATCAACTGTCTGAACGAGTTCGTCAGTCACCAATGATGGTCTACCACTCCTCTCTTCATCATGAACGTTTTCTCGTCCACTTTTAAATAAACGTACCCATTCACGGACAACTCCTTCACTCATAACTCTTGGTCCGTACACGGCACAAAGCTCACGATGAATAGCTGCTGCAGAATATCCTTTGGCTGTAAAAAACCTTATGACAGCACGCACTTCACATTTGGCGGGGTTTTCTATTGCAGCACACATTTCAAACTGCCACAAAAACTAAACTAGCGCAGGTACGACGTTCACTCGACCACGGCTTGATGCCGACTGACCTGTTGAGTGCGTGAACGCACAGATGGCGTCGCTACTCCCCCCACAACCCGCACTGTGACAAATCGGAGGTTACTTTCTGAACCGCCCTCATAATTAGCTACTTGTACAAGATAAACAGCAGTAACTTAATATAAAGCAGGAAGCAGTAGCTGCTTTCTGAGTTTTGTCTTTTCTGCCATTTTCCTTGGTTACATTTAGGTGGGGTAAACACAAATGGTATTGAGAGAAGTATAGTGATTGTTAATAAAGTGTAATGATACAGTTTAAATTTATAAGAGATGTGTCTGTTTTGTAAATGTTACCTTTACTCATTCCATCACCTTCGCAGTTCTTGCTCTTGATTGATATGTGGAACATTGTTAAAGAATAAACAAAACTGATGAAAATATAGTTGCTGTACTAGAAAAAAACTGATTCCAACTTGAGCCATTAACAAATCTTATTTGTTCTTTTACAGCGTATTTGACAGCAGGTGATTATAATGTTATTTCTATAGACTGGTCACCTATTGCAAGCAATGCAGCATATGATCAAGTAAGAGAGGATCTAGTCATTGTTGGTCAGTTTGTGGCAAAATTTGTGGATTGTTTAGTAGAGATACATGGCCTGAACTTGTCAATAACTCACTTGGTTGGTCATAGTCTGGGTGCCCATGTTGTTGGTGTGATTGGAGGTTCATTATCACAGCAGAATAAAGTGGCACTCATCACAGGTACAGTATTCAACACTGCTAACATTTAAAAAGAAATTATTTTGCTAAGGATATGTCATCTTTTTCATATAAAGTAACAAAGAAAATCAGTTTTTTGCAAATTGTGATGTCTGCAATTATGACACAAGGTGTTGTGCATGCTTGTAACCCTTGGTTGCAGATCTGTTGTTTCAAAATCTTACCAAGCTACAAACAGATACAAAGTGCAAAATTGGATACAAAGCTAATTCAAATGATATGTATAGGTACACGTTGTACAGAGTTTCCAAAAAGTAAAATAATGTTTTTGTTGCATTGCTATCAGCAGTTGTTCTTACCTAATTAAAGGTGCTTATTTCAGAACTAAAGTTGTGGGTTTTTTCTGAAAGCTCCAGTTTTCCTGCATTCACCAGATGTCTATATTTCATGTTTCCATCATTAAATCACAGTATAGGTGGATAAAGACTTGATTTCAGTCTCTTGAACTTAGTTGTATAATACAAATTACACTACTGGCCATTAAAATTCTTACATCAAGAAGAATTGCAGATGATAAACGGGTATTCATTGGACAAATATATTATACTAGAACTGACATGTGATTACATTTTCACGCAATTTATGTGCATAGATCCTGAGAAATCAGTACCCAGAACAACCACCTCTGGCTGTAATAATGGCCTTGATACGCCTAGGCATTGAGTCAAAAAGAGCTTGAATGGTGTGTACAGGTACAGCTGCCCATGCAGCTTCAACATGATACCACAGTTCATCAAGAGTAGTGACTGGCGTATTGTGATGAGCCAGTTGCTTGACCACCATTGACCAGACGTTTTCAATTGGTGAGAGATCTGAAGAATGTGCTGGCCAGGGAAGCAGTCAAACATTTTCTGTATCCAGAAAGGCCCATACAAGACATGAGTTCGTGCATTATCCTGCTGAAATGTAGGGTTTTGCAGGGATTGAATGAAGGGTAGAGCCACGGGTCATAACACACCTGAAATGTAACGTCCACTGTTCAAAGTGCCGTCAATGCGAACAAGAGGTGACCGAGATGTGTAACTAATGGCACCCCATATCATCATGCCAGGTGATACACCAGTATGGTGATGACAAATACACGCTTCCAATCTGCGTTCACTGCGATGTCGCCAAACACAGATGCGACCATCATGGTGATGTAAACAGAACCTGGTGATGTTTTGCCATTCGTGCACCCAGATTCGTCGTTGAGTACACCATAGCAGGCACTCCTGTCTGTGATGCAGCATCAAGGGTAACCACAGCTACGGTCTCTGAGCTGATAGTCCGTGCTGCTGCAAACATCATCGAACTGTTCGTGCAGATGGTTGTTGTCTTGCAAACGTCCCCATCTGTTGACTCAGGGATCGAGACATGGCTGCACGATGCGTTACAGCCATGTGGATAAGATGCCTGTCATCTCGACTGCTAGTAATACGAGGCCGTTGGGATTCAGAATGGCATTCCGTATTCCCTCCTGAACCCACCGATTTCATATTCTGCTGACAGTCATTGGATCTCGACCAACGCGAGCAGCAATGTCGTGATACGATAAACCACAATCGCGACAGGCTACAGTCCGACCTTTATCAAAGTCGGAAATGCGATGGTACGCATTTCTCTTCCTTACATGAGGCATCACAACAATGTTTCACCAGGCATTGCTGGTCAACTGCTGTTTGTGTATGAGAAATCGGTTGGAAACTTTCCTCATGTCAGCACATTGTAGGTGTCGCCACCGGTGCCAACCTTGTGTGAATGCTCTGAAAAGGTAATCATTTGCATATCACAGCATCTTCTTCCTGTCGGTTAAATTTCGCATCTGTAGCACATCATCTTCGTGGCGTAGCAATTTTAATGGACAGTAGTGTAAATGGAAACATTGTTTGAATGTATTTAGTGGTACAAATTGAGTACATACCATCATGGAGAAGGTTGCAGTTAGATAAAAGTGATTTATAATTAAAACGTTCTGTTGAGGAAGAATTCATTTCAAGCTTTCCTGTTTGTGAACTGCTTCAGGAAGACAATGTTTAATACTTCAGCCATAGTCTGCCATCATATTTATGTCTCATCTTCCTTGATGGTGCTCTTCTACAGTCTTGAAGCCCTGCTGGAACCAATCACCTTGCTCATCACTGATGTCTCCCAAAGTTGCCATGGTATTTATCTAGGTAACTGTATAGGAAATGGAATTTGGCACTCATATTACATCCTATGAGATGAAATGCTGACAGCACATCATCTATGAGACTTTCATAGTTAGCACTTCTTTTATTGCTGTGGAATTTCCAGTACCACTAGGATACTGTTCAGTCTAATCTCTAATTCATAGAGAGGACCAGAGACATTATAGCCATAGACAATCATATTTCCCTCTGGGGGGGGGGGGGGAAATGCATGCAGCCTGCTTTTACTAATTTGACACTTTTATGGTATCACTCAGTACTCATTTTTCTTGTGCCCTGGAGGCTAACACTTCAGCTGCATGTTTAGAGACAGACCCTGATTCATTCCAAGCTCTTCCATTTGTTGACCACTTCAGGGAGGTCTTGTTTAATGCTCCGGGAACAGTTTGCCATCATATGTTTGTCATCCCTCACTTGTAAGTAATTAATCTAACTGTGAACTGCTGGAATGAGAAAGTTTGAATTGTATGAAAACCAGAGTATGGAGAGAAAAACCATCTATACATTTGAAATCAGCAGATCAGAAACATTAAGAATCAGTAAAAAAAATCTCATGCAACCAAGAGTTTAAAAAAAACTATTGACCAGTGTAATATTTCAATCAGAAAATCTATTCATTAACTTATTGACTGTAGCAGTTCCAGATTCTGATCCTCTACAATGCTGATTATGTATAAACTTCAAAATCTGTGCTGAAAAAAAAGAGTACTTGACAGAAATATGTCGTCTCTTCTGTGATATAGACATTGGGGGTATAAGCTGCTTAATGCCAAACCACTGACTGAATTACTTACTTTGTGAAATCCCATGTCATTTTTCAGTATTGGATTATATTATAGGGTAATATTCCACCCAGCTCAATCATCTCTTGTCTCAGAAACAAACTGAAAGAAGATTTCAACTTCTCAAAAAAATAGATTATTGTAGGCAGCTCATTTGGAATGTAACCTCTTCCCATTTTCTTTGGCAAACATTAAAATGGTTGACTGAAGTTCACAAGTAGGCATTCAGTGGCTTGCGTTGGTAACTGTGCACATGACAAAATATGAATGTGAACTGAGTAATTACAATGTTGAGAAAAAGCATCATCTTAAAAGAAATAAGTTATTTAGGTAGTCTCCTCAATGTAGTCTTCTTGAAGTTTCTTTTAGTGGGCTGCTGGTAGATTCATACTTTGTGAGAAGAGAGCCACATTTTTCCAAGTCATGCATTAAATTTTGTAATGAAATGTTACGGAACTTTTTTGTCTTCTTTACTTATTGCATTAGTCAGAATCCCACAGTACATCACACAAATAAACAATTATAAATTTTTTAAGCTAAATATCTGCCTTCGCACACTTGGTAGTCAACATCCTTTCCAAACACAGAACAGAACTAATAACAAACAACTGAACTTCTAGACCAACACTCCATTACTACGCGCTGGTGATGTATAGCTCATGAATGAGTCATTCAAAAGAATGCTTCATCCTGTGAAGTGTGAATCAACAACTCTGTTTCAATGAACTGTTATTTCAAACACTTCACAGTTCTCACACTTCATAACATTCACAACTCATTTTATTCGGCTGTGGCTCCCTCACTTTTTTAGTATACTGACTGCCATTCAGACCCCCACTGAAATGGACTGCCTTGCCTCTGTAGCAAGGGTTCTTGCAAATATTTGTCCACTTACACTATCGAAGCAGCTCTTAGGTGTGGAGTACTCTTTAACCTGGAAGACACCACATTAAATTCAACCCAGAGATACGAATTAGATTTGGTGATGGGAACTGGGATTAACATGTGTGCACTTTGTGTTTCTAAAATTGCGTTATCAGATTGAATTTTACTTTCTGACCCAAATTTTTATCAGAAAATCAATATAATCTGAACTGAGAATCCAATAAATTTGCTTCTGTAAAAATCGAATTTCCCTCTATACTGAAAAATTGCCAGTGTAGCTTTTCAACTAACTTCTCAGTCATCTGGTACACCATGAATTTTAGTGTTATTGACAAACTTGTAACACCCAGTGACCACCCTTTCACTGCTCATGTCTTCAAACCAGTCTTTGAAAACTTCCAATACTTCACAAGCTTGTGTGATACATACAGTGTTGTCTGTGGTCAAATTTGGAAGAGCTGGATAATTGATAATTAGTAGTGACATCAGGGAATGCTTGACATCAGCTATTCTCTCAAGCGCAGCAAAGGTTGACTTCCACCTTGTAATGGTATCCTGTTTTACTGCCAGGGCAGGCTCTTTCAACCTGCAGACTTCTTTTTTAAAAAATTCAGTATTTTTTCACTTTATTCAGAATGATCAGAATGACTTGAATGTGCTGAAGGCTATTATGAACAATTAAACTCATGGTGTATGCAAAGCAGGGGATTTTTTTCCAGGATGTGAGTCGTATAGCTGCCACAATATTAGCAGCATTGTCACCAACTACACACACAACTTTTTATTCAGAGCCCCATTCCCTGGTTACTTATCACAGTTCTTCAGTGAGGTTTTCTGAATGTGCCATTCATTATATCTAAAACACTCTAGAAGAGAAGACGCCAGCTCCGGGTCTTTAACATAGTGTGGTATCACCGACAAATAGCTCTCATTACTGACTATAATCCACACAATTGCTTCTACAGAATTAATTTTGGTTTTTGGCATTACTTCCTTTGTCATTCTGTATTGTCATTGGAGAAATTTGTTGAAAATGGTCTTTTATGCTAGCATTCAGTAAGTGCCATTCAGTTTACTTATGAACTTTTGAAACTGCTTGCTCTCAGCTATGCTAAGGGACAAGTAATCTTTCACAGGCCAAGTGCAACATCTATCTCTTTATTTATTTTCTAAAAACAAAGATGATGTAACTTACCAAACGAAAGCATTGGTACGTTGATAGAGACAATAACAAACACACACACAAAATTCAAGCTTTCACAACCCACGGTTGATTTATTTTGTTAGACAGAGGCTTCACAAAACACATAGACAATGTTCCTTGATTTGGAGGTTGACTTACTGCTGTTGAGGTGGTACTGTCATCCACTGGCAGTGACTGCCATTCAGTTCCGGCATGTGTTGATGTTGGTTGCTGATTATCCTGGTTATCTTTACAAGAAATATCAAGAATTGCAGGAGAAGGAGGTGCTAAACACACACAAAGACTCTGTTGGCTGCATAATACAAATATGACGAGCAAGTTTGAATGTGTTTCCTCCTTTATATGAAATAGACAAAAGTTGCACTTGTCTTTCCCATCACCTACTTTGGCAAAGAAACCCCATATTTCACTATGTCTCTGTGATTGCAGGTTGCTAGCAATAATATAACAGTGAGCAGATACAAAAATGCATTCCAAATAAAAGAAAGAGTGATTTTACCTGAAATGATACCAATGCAACGTGACAGTATACCTTTTGTATCTGGAGGGTTATTATTTGCAACAAAAATAAAATCAGCAGGAAAATTAATTAAAAATTAATTAAGTTAGGTATATAGACTCTATGGCAGTGGTAAATGTATTCATTCTGTTTTGGACTGAATTTTAAGGAGAACATAACATTATGATACATGTGTATATCATTGGTAAACTGGAGTTTTCTGCCAGAGAATATGATAAACAAGATATCACATGGCAAATAAAGATTTTTTTGGGCACATAATCCAAGAATAGCAAGGTAGATGAAACATAAATCCTTCTTTACATGAGACAGAGTTCTCTGTTTATCTCTTCCTTGCCTCCTTCAACCATGATCTATTTAAATCAGATCAGATGCTGTAAGTGTGTAAACCAGGTGTCTCCAAACTATGGCCTGCAGACCAACACTGGCCCGTGAACACGATCACGATGCACTTTTTTCAGCCAGTCATAGCTCATGTCATGTCATGTCATCTCACCAGTATATATATATATATATATATATATATATATATATATATATATATATATATATATATATATATATATATATATATATATATATATTAATAGAGGGAAACATTCCACGTGGGAAAAATATATCTAAAAACAAAGATGATGTGACTTACCAAACGAAAGCGCTGGCACGTCGATAGACACACAAACAAACACAAACATACACACAAAATTCAAGCTTTCGCAACAAACTGTTGCCTCATCAGGAAAGAGGGAAGGAGAGGGAAAGACGAAAGGATGTGGGTTTTAAGGGAGAGGGTAAGGAGTCATTCCAATCCCGGGAGTGGAAAGACTTACCTTAGGGGGAAAAAAGGACAGGTATACACTCGCACACACACACATATCCATCCACACATTACAGACACAAGCAGACATATTTAAAGTTTGGGCAGAGATCTCAAAGTTTGTTGTGGAAGTAAATAGATGTGCTTCTTCTGTAAAAAACACCAACAAATTTAAGATAATGTAACTTAGTTATAAAAAGTAGGTGGAATGAGGCCTGAAAGATATTACAAATGCTCACATTTAAGAATATTCTCATCCAAAGCTTACACTTAACTTATTGAAGAAGAACAACACTTTTCCTTGTCAATCAACAAATCAAAAATGAGCGAAAGAATTGAATTTCTGAATGGAGTGTTGGATCTTATAAAAGCTTAGACAGAACACACTAAAGGGTTGTTCTAACATGTATTGTGGCAAAAAGCAATACCTGCTTGTCATTCCAGAAGGGTTTCATAATTTAAGTACTCTCTGTATCTGTATTGTTCTTTGCACTTTACACTGACATAAACAATTATGAGAGCTTCATACATTTTGACTTTTTGGCAAAACCAAGACTGTTCTGGGAAATTCGTTTTTAGAATTCATGGGCTGAGTGCATTTTACAACAATCCAACATCTTTTGAAGTGAAAAATAGAATGTGGCTTCTAATATTGACTGGAAATACAGAATACAACCCCTTATCAGCAAATACATCCATTATGATGAATACTATACTCCGTACATCGAGAGAAGAGCTCTGACAACTGGCAGCACAGTTGCCAGTATTCGACATGGATGGACAGTGAGCCAGTGGTGGGGGGATTGGGGTGCCAGACCTTCCCACCCCACCGTTTGACCCACAGCATCACTCGGCTCCTTCTGAACCAAACAATGCCGGTCATTCATTGCAGCATTCCTTTATGAGCAGCATTCTGCTGATCGATGTGTTCCTTGATGGAATATTTTTTCACATGTGCTACCAGTGTTTTTCACCTTACACAAAAATACACATAAATATTTCTTTAATGATGTTGCTGCCATTTGACAGCAACAGCTTTTATTTTATTGTTATACTGTTCAGATTTTGCTGTATTTCATACCAGTCTGATAGCATTTGACATAGAAATAAGTTACTGTACTTAAAAATGGCCTATGGCCGAACACTGGATTGTATAACAATAAAATAAAAATTATTACCCTCAAATGGCAGTAACATCATTAAAAAAAATACCATGACTATGGTTCCAGCCAAAATAAAAATTACACACAATCAGATTTTCAACATTAACAAGGTAAAGCAAATTGCACAGATGTTACATATAAAATATCAAATAAGGACAATATCCCTATTTTTCATGTGGGAGAATGGAAACCCCAAGATCATCATCATCTGATTGGTCATCTCTTGTCACAACTGCATAGTCTTCGGTATCTTCACTGCAGCTGTCCTCATTGTCTGATAAAAAATTACAATATTATGAATAGATTTTTCTCTTACACCTTCTTCTGTGTTTGACCTTGTAATCTCGTTCCACACATGGTTGATGACGCTCCTCCAATTTTCTGGCATTATTCGTGTGACAGCCTCATTTTACTCTGCAACATCTGCTTTTATTTGAGCGTAGATGAGTCCAATTACTTGGTAATGGCAGTGGTATGGTAAAAGATGTCTAACTTTGTGTCCGTGGTTCTTTGCTATTTATCAATCACATAATGCATCTTCTGTGGTTTGTATCATTTCACTAATTCCAGAAGTTCCATTTTCTGGATATTCTGTTCAAAGCCTATTTTACTATCTTGCAACCAGCTGACTATTTCATCTCTCCTTGCAGCAGCCGTTGGTGCCTTATTTAATTGTACAGAATGGTACAGAGAATTTTCCATTACAAAAACACTACCAGAACTGAGATTTGGTAGCAAACCAGTCTTTGAAGTATCTGCATTCATCTCCTCATCATAGTAGGCAGTTTTTGTTTTTGACTAGAACATCATCATAGCACCAGGAACAGAACCACTCATAGAGTCAGCATGAACTATAATTAGTCGCCCTCCATTACCAGTTGGCATACTCTTAGTTCCGTGATGCACGTCATCTGTCCATGCGACAGAATGTGCATGATGCATGTTGACCCATGTTTCGTCAATCCATATTACGAGGGTTGTTTTTTAAGTAAGGGCCATTCGGGCGTATAGTCCTGTAGTTCGCGCGGACGCCACAACAAGCCACCGCGCCACTTGCCGGCATCCTTCCCGTTCACACTGATGCAAGTTGCAGCTCTGTAGCTGACGTGTATGCATCGCTGTGCTACTTTATAATGTTTACGATTATTGAATCGCCTGCCGCGTGTGAGATACAGTCAGTGATACATTTTTTGACCGCGAGAAGCCTATCAGCTGCAGAAATTCATCGTCAGTTAACAGAAGTTTATGGCTTGAATGCAGTGAGTGAAGGTAAAGTGCGTCAATGGGTTAGAGAGTTTAAAAATGGCCATCAAAACGTCCATGACGAAGAACGCTCAGGCTGGTCCTCTGTGATCACTGATGATTTGGTGGCTGCAGTCGAAACAAAGATTCGTGAGGACAGAAGATTCACAATTTCCACTCTTTCTTTGGAATTTCCACAAGTTTCAAGATCAGTTTTGTACAAAATTGTGTTTGAAAACCTAAACTTTAAGAAACTGTGTTCTTGGTAGGTACCCAGACTCCTCACAGAGGACCACAAAGGGAAGAGATTTGCCACTTCATTGCACTTTTTGATTCGTTAGGAGGAAGAAGGGGATGATGTGTTGAGTCAAATTGTCACTGGAGATGAAACATGGGTATCCCATATCACTCCCGAAAGCAAGCGACGATCGATGGAATGGCGACACATAACCTCGCCAGTCAAGGTCAAAGACAAACAGACGCTGTCAAAGCGCAAGATTATGGCAACTGTGTTCTGGGACCGGCGCGGTGTTTTGCTAGTGGACTTTATGCCACGAGGAATGACAATCAACTCAGATGCCTACTGTGCAACTCTAAAGAAGCTCCGCAGAGCAATTCAAAACAAAAGGCGCGACATGCTGACAAAAGGAGTTTTGCTCCTGCACGATAACACTAGGCCTCACACCTCTCAAAAGACTCGGGATTTGATTGATTCTTTTGGCTGGGAAGTTTTGGACCATGCACCATACAGCCCCGACCTCGCTCCTAGTGATTTTCACCTTTTCCGGTACCTGAAACACCATCTTGGTGGGCAGCACTTCAATGACGACGATGAAGTGAAAGCGGCCGTGAACTCTTGGCTGTCGGAGCAGGCGGCCGAATTCTTTGAAGAGGGAATTAAAAACTTAGTTGTATGATATGACAAGTGCTTAAATAAACAAGGCAACTATGTAGGAAAATAGGTAAAAGTGTGTAGAATCAGAAAATAAAAGTTTTTGTACAAAAGTATTTGTATCTTTTTTTAAAAATAAAAACGGCCCTTACTTAAAAAACAACCCTCGTACATTTTCCGCAACTCACGCAGGCAACAACATCTCCATGCTACAATGTCTCTGTGTTCCATTAATACTTTTCATCCAGAGAACTTTTTCCAATGGAAGCCAATTTTTTTTTTCAAAACAGTAGAGAGACTTGTCATTCTGCCTGTGAACAAACCACTGTCTGACAGTGATGCCATCAACTTTTTGAGTGTCAGACACTCCTTCCTGCTTTAGTATGCATATATGTGTTGCCTGATAGCACTTGCAGCAAAGTTGTCTGTTTCAGTCACACAACATGGTCTCTTCCTTGGGTTTCCAGGTGTCAAAATAACAGCTAGCAGCCTCTTTATCATTTGTGACTCTCTTCACTGTTGCTGTAGAGATGTTTTCAATGCCTCTGCCACTCTGTCAACCACTTTTCTCACTGATATGAAAGGTCCACCATTGTCTCTTTCCCTTTCAAAGTAAACACGCAATCTGTATATAAATTCACAAGCTTGGGATTTCAGCGTAGCTCCTTTCCCAAAAGCCCTCTTCTCTGCACTACAGGCAGCCATTTTCCACTTATACATACTTCTCCACTTACATATATGGCAAGCAACTCACAGAAACAGTGGAATGCACACGTCAGAAGAAACTAAACAGGACTTAGTTTATCACAAGTTGTGTATCAGTATAGCTGGAAATACAACAGGTAATTTGGGTTTTACTAATTTCAGCAAGAAATAACTAGAACTGAAGTATCTAAAGATACTGAAGTCATGTAACAACTGTTTCCTCTGCTGCAAGTAAGGCCATACTTTAAACGTTGTATGAAGAAAGGCCAGACTTTCTATTCATTCTGTGAACTGATTCATTCTGTGAAGGCAATCATCACAAATCTGTGTCCATTAAACTCCTACATCTCCTAGAGTGCAAATGAGTTCTAGTTCAGTGGGTAATGTAAACACAGGATGCCCCAGCTTCACACATGCAAACAGCATGCATTTATGTTACAGGACACACAGGTAAGAGAAAACTGGTATGTTTTGTTCTGGATTCTGACAACCAGTCCACTTTGCTGACAGATCTTCAATTTCCAGTTTGAATTTGCAAGTGATTAACATATGGGCCCTTAAGATTGACGCATTTGGGTCCACAGTTACCATATCAGAATCATGCAGAGTCATCCATCTGAATTTAAGAAGTATATGGAAGAAAGGGCTCATTAGTATCAATGCCTTTGAGAGTTCACATTAGCTCAGCAGCCATCCTTCTGTACCACAAGATGTGTGAATTATGCAGCATGTGTGTAACCTGTCACTGGCTAATCCCATTGACAGACAGTTGTTTTCATTGATCTATTTATAGGAGCCAATCAATACTGGCAAACTGACCATACTACTGTTTCTGTCTCTAGTCTGATTGTCCTTGAAGTTTGACTAGATATTTAGCATAAATCAAACAGGAATTGCAGTGATTCAGACTGCCATTAACCTTCATGTTGCAAGAGGCAAGGAGCAGGAACTGTCAGTGAGCGTGAAAGACTCCATGCTTTTGGAAGGGTTCAGTGCATCTTATTTCTTTCAAGATACTGCATTGTAAAAATGTGTACTAAACACAATGAGTTAAGACTTGCTTATGACACTCTGATGTTAGAATACATCAGGCAAGACCATGTTGAGTTAGCTCCTTCTGATGCACATACAGGCACCTCTCATCATCCACACCACACAGTAAAAAAAAGAAGGACAAGGAACTATAAAATAGCGATCTGTTTTTGATGGATCAGCTCAAGAAGAGAGCCCAACATAACTTAATGACATTTCAGAAACCTTCAACCGGAAGTAATGGTTGCACTACAATGATTCTGCCTACGACATTTTGCCATTATTGCCCATATCACACAAACTTCCCTTCAGCTTGCTCTTCACTTGTATGAGCAAGAGCTTGTGAGATTCCTATAGTGCAACACACCTGTCAGTGAAACTTCACAATCAGTTCACACAATGGAGACAGCTGTTTACCACTTAAAATGTCTTCCTTTCAGTTGTATATGCAGCTTCTTCCTGTTATCGTCCACTCTCAGGAAACTGACAACCACTTGCTCCTCTTGATTGCAGCCTTAATACATAAAAATATGTACACAGATGATGCTACAACTAGAACTGAAGCACAAGACAGACTGGTGGTCTCTACTATGAGCTTATCTCATTGATGCAACAAATATAGTAACAGTAGCAAATCTGCCATGGTTGAGCAAAAAGTGGATGGCGCAAGAAGAAGTCATAAAAGTGAATGCTGCAGTAGTTTGTGTGTTATGGAACACAACAAACAATATGCTCCCTGTACCTCAAATGGTTGTCACTGGCGAAACACTAGACATGATAGCTACCAAAAGAAATTTGCTTTGAGTTACTGCAAGCACCTATGATTCTCTGGGCCTAGTCTCACCAGTATCCATCACCAAAAAGGTTTTATTCCAAGACACTTGGCTACTATGGTTGTGTTTGGACAAAATCCTGCTTCATCACCGTGTCTCGAAATGGTGTATTTGGCTATTGTGACTTCCTAATCTCTATGTATCTAAATGCAAGTGGATCTCAACTTGTGAGAATAGAATCTTGCACATTCATAACTTTTGTGATGCTTCTGAGCTAGTATATTGTGCCACCTAATTCGTCAGTTGTGAGGAACACGGGAACACTAATAAAATCCTTATGTGCAGTAAAAACAATTTAGTATCATTCAGGAGAGTAACAGTCTCTGGTATTGAATTACTAGCTACATTGTTGGGAATGAGACTGTTGCTTTATTAATACAATGTTACCAACTGCGGCATTGGCAGAGCAAGTCTTTGGACTGACTACTCCATAATCCTAGCATTGATATGGGCAGACCCCAGCATTTTGAATCTCATTTTCCTATGTGCAGCTCTGTGGGGAGCCAGGTAGGAAAGAATGGTTGGTTCAGTAAAATGGTGCCTTTGTAAATTACTCGGGTGAAGCAGTCCGGGTGAGGAGAGACTTCCAATTTTTCTTGTAAGCATCAAAGCCATGCTCAGCTCTACACCTGTCTTCCAGACTTACGATGAGGTGCTTGTGCCAGCTCACTTTCTGGTGTGGATGAGACTTACGACTTGATTGAGTGGGATCGAGCCTTGAAAGCCAACTGACTTAATATAAGAATTCAACCTGTAGCAGAAATTAACAGAAGACTTCTGGAATCAGTGCAGCAAAGATTACTTGCTCTTACACATGTGTTTTCATCAAGTTCAGAATGTCGGTAGAAGTGCGGAAGATTAGAATCGGTGACATTGTCCTTCTTCAAGAAGGTGTCTGGCTCAAACATATGTAGAAAGGGGTGAAGATAAAGGACTTCAGAACTGGCCAGGATGGATTTTATTGGACTGTTATTCTCCTTACTCTGGAGCAAAGGGAGATTACCAGACTAAGCCAACTGGTTATAACATTGGAAGTTGTCCAGGGTTGGAAATGGTGCAGTAGAACTGTATATTATAATACAAGGGGTGTCCAGTAAATAAGCAACACATTTTTTCTGAAAGCAAAAGAAACTCAATGACAATTTTCTGCTTGGAATGCACCTCTGTTACAGAATTTTGAAGGCTGTGTATAGCACCACCACATATCAGAACGTCATGAAACTGTAAGGGCTAAAGCGGGAATATTCCACAAAGTCCCACAACAGATTCTACACTTTTGATTTGAAATTGGCTGAGAAAAGGAAAGTGTTGCATTACTTATTGAATGCCCCTTATATCTTTGCATAACTCTTTTTCTCTTTGGTAGGAGTGTACCCTGTTGTCACCAGCAACTGCCTCAGCTGTTCCTGTTGATGATGCAGGATCCACTTGATTAGTTTTGAGAGTATTGATGATCGCGTGGACACAATGTGAAGGCAAGGGCACTGTGGGAGTCGAAAATGAATATTCTGAGGTGTGGCTGCAGGATGTTGTAATATGTCAGCTATGTTTGATGCTGTTGGCTGTGGAGTTGATTCTGATTCCAATGCCACTGGAGTCATTCAACTTCTGAAGAACAGCCTTGTGTAGCTGTAATTGTAGTGGGACTCATCCTCATTGCTGTCATTTGCTACAAAGCCACATGGTGGTACCTGTGTAATACTGATGATGAGATGACATCTTGTTGTTCATCTACAGAGGCACTAGGTGTAGAAGGGTTGGTGGTTCTTGGCTGTGGAGCCCTTCCAGACTGTTCTCATGGATCAGGGTGGCCCTTTATATGTTAAAAATTATTTTTAGTGTCTTCAGGTGATTTTAAACAGATGACTATCTTCATCTTACCTTAAAAACCTGGTAGATTTGTTCAACTGATCCATTAGACTGTTAATGAAAGGCAGCTCTAAGCACATGTCAGATTGTATGATGATTGCAAAAGTCAGAGAAGACTGATGAAATAAATTTTTGTTCATTGTGAGGCAGGCCATTGATTGTAAATATTTGGTTGTGGGCTGGATAGATGTTTCTTTAGTTACCAAGTAATACATGAGACTGGTCCAATTAAGATAAATATGGCTTTATTCATGAATATATAACAATAATGGAAAACCACTTAACAAGACACAGTACACTGATGTGAACGATACACTGGCAGGACATAAAAGAGCTCCGTTAGCACTGCTCCACACATATATGTGTGTGTGTGTCACTGGCAGACAGCATGGCAGAGCCCTCACTGCGCGTGTGCCTCCCGCAGGCAGCCTCCAGTGTCCAGCCCACACTGACACAGTTGACAGCTGATTCAGAAACCCCCCCTCCCCCACCCCCCACCCCCCTCCCCACACACATACCCACCAACACCAGACTTGATGCACTTGCACTCACATGCACTAGCTGCAGGATACAGTGATCTCTCCCTTGTGCAATGGTGATGGACAACACGCCAGCGGCCCAATGAAAGGCACATGCATTCGACCCATAATGCTGCCGAAGGGGCGGGGGCCGTGGGCCATGGGCCATATGGGCAGGGCAACACAGTATAGGACCAAAATGCACGGTGATGTCAGCATGCCCGAGGGAGGTGGGCCCGCGAAGCGCCCAACGACAGCACTGGAGAGCTGGAGAGAAGGGTGCTGTCGCCATCTCTGTGTGTCATCATCAGCAGACAGATGCCAGTGCGGAGGAGAGGGGATGGACCCACTGGCAACAATGGGTGATGAAATAATGATGAAGGGGCTGGAGGAGGGTGGCCTGACTGGCAGCAAGTGGGGGCACAGCCAATCAAAGTGGCGAGCTACCACCCATCGGCTGTACGGACATCTCACAGACAGCATCCCCAGTCGCAGATAACCTTGGCCGGTATCCACTGGGGCTAGTGACCAAACCCTTGCACCAACATCGGCAATCCTGGTGCGAATTGGCCAGATGAACCTGGCTGCAGCAGGTGTGGCGCAGCCTTCATATGGTGGAGGAGTGTGCACGGTTACCAGCTGTGAAGCAACTCAGCCTGGTTCCATTCCCCCATAGGCGTGAAGTGAATGGTGCTCAGAAAACAGAGAAAGGCATCAGCTGGCAAAGAATTCACAATAAACTTTTTCATTTGGGGCTTGACCATACGTACTAGTTGTTTCACAGTAAAGCCTCCTGGTGCACTTTCTCATATGGCGCTAAGGGGGTAATTCCATCACACACCACAGAGTCTGCATAAGAGTAGATATGGGCCTCAGTAAGGAATTGGCACTTATGACTAAGGCTGTGAAGTTCAGCTGCCTAGGCCTTGTGTGACTAGTGTGGTTTCAGGTGGCACCAGTAGAATTCAACTTGCATTGCTATGACATGCATTCATTTGCAATAGTAGTTTGACAATAAACTGCACAAGTGATCAAAAGTAAGAGGTGCCAGTTCTTGTGAAGGTGCCAGCTGACACAGTAATTCATACATTTTAGGTGGAATCTGCAAAAGGGAGGGGCTTTGCACAAATTCAAGGCTGTCACACCAAAAGCCAAAAATTGCTAATGTACATAAGGTAAAATAACTTAATTGGATGTAAAACAATTTCAATTAAATAAACAGTCACAGTAACATCAAATTAAAAAATGACAAGAGTACTGAAGTATAACTTGAAGAGGTAATTGCATATGGAAGGTGAAACAGAAATAGAGCAAAAGGTAGAACTGGCAATTGTAACTGGAAATACATAAGCTAAATTGTATAACAGTACTGTGAAGAATTTCTCTTACTTAGGGAAGATGCACAAATTGCAGAACAGCAGCATACATGGAGTGTACAATAACAATAAAATAAATAAATATAAGGAACAATGTTGTTGTTGTTGTTGTGGTCTTCAGTTCTGAGACTAGTTTGATGCAGCTCTCCATGCTACTCTATCCTGTGCAAGCTGCTTCATCTCCCAGTACATACTGCAGCCTACATCCTTCTGAATCTGCTTAGTGTATTCATCTCTTGGTCTCCCTCTATGATTTTTACTCTCCACGCTGCCCTCCAACACTAAATTGGTTATCCCTTGATGCCTCAGAACATGTCCTACCAACCGATCCCTTCTTCTAGTCAAGTTGTGCCACAAACTCCTCTTCTCCCCAATTCTATTCAATACCTCCTCATTAGTTATGTGATCTACCCGTCTAATCTTCAGAATTCTTCTGTTTCACCACATTTCGAAGCTTCTATTCTCTTCTTGTCCAAACTATTTATCATCCATGTTTCACTTCCATACATGGCTACACTCCATACAAATACTTTCACAAACGACTTCCTGACACTTAAATCTATACTCGATATTAACAAATTTCTCTTCTTCAGAAACGCTTTCCTTGCCATTGCCAGTCTACATTTTATATCCTCTCTACTTCGACCATCATCAGTTGTTTTGCTCCCCAAGTAGCAAAACCCCTTTACTACTTCAAGTGTCTCATTTTCTAATCTAATTCCCTCAGCATCACCCGAGTTAACTCAACTACATTCCATTATCCTCCTTTTGCTTTTGTTGATGTACATCTTATACCCTCCTTTCAAGACACTGACCACTCTGTTCAACTGCTCTTCCAAGTCCTTTGCTGTCTCTGACAGAATTACAATGTAATCGGTTTCCCAGCAAAATACTAAAAGCTTGTTCTCAACAGATAAGGAAGATCCTCAGCCACCTGTGTAATAGCTCTCTGGAACAGGGCATTTTCCCTGATAGACTGAAATATGCTATTGTTATACCTTTGCATAAAAAGGGGGATGGATCTGATGTCAACAATTACCATCCAATCTCCCTTCTAACAGCTTTATCCAAATTTTTTGAGAAAGTAATGTATTCAAGAGTAGCTTCACATATCTGTAAAAATGAAGTACTAACAAAATGTCAGTTTGGTTTCCAGAAATGTTTTTCAACAGAAAATGCCATATATGCTTTCACCAATCAAATTTTGAATGATCTGAATAACCGAACACCACCCATTGGGATTTTTTGTGATCTCTCAAAGGCTTTTGATTGTGTAAATCATGAAATTCTGCTAGACAAGCTCAAATATTGTGGCATGAGTGGGATAGTGCACAAATGGTTCAATTCGTACCTAACTGGATGAGTGCAGAAAGTTGAAATAAGCAGTTCTCATAACATGCAAAGATCAGCACATTCCTCAAACTGGGGAACTATCAAGAATGGGGTTCCACAAACGCAGAACTGGAGAAATATGACTATTAAATGAAGTTTAGAAGAGGGAAATTATTGACCTGTGTTTGATCATTTAATATTAAATTAGGGCTGTGGGCTGGATGTTTATTGATTTCTGGGGCTTCCAACAGATTATTTTTGGATTTTGTTTTCTAAGTGGTGGACTGTGGGATCGTAGCTTTGGCCCACACCCAGTACACACTCAGCCAATGTGAAGTCAGAATTCTGCAACCTCCAACTGTGCTCATGTTCAATTATGCCTTAGCCCAATTGACCAATGTAAAACTTATTACTATAAGGACAAGTGATTTTTTATACCCCATGATTGGCTATAACTGGCTCTTGTCTTTGCTACTAAAAATGCTCTGAGTTGTGGTGTTCCTTGCAAAGTAGAAATGTGGTAGTTGCATAATTTCAGTGTTTAGGCTACAGTCTGTGATACTTGTCCAAGGTATGGGATAACACCCCACTTCCTGCAAAATTTGGAAGGAACGACAGAGGGGATACAATTTTCAATTTTTGCAGTGGGTAGCGAACAAATTTTATTATGTCAAACTCTGCTCACATAGCTTTTTAGTAATATCCATTTGTAGCGTTTTAAAATAGATATTAATATTTTCTTCCTTGTAATATTTGCTGGACATGCAGTACAAGAATAAGCTTTGCATGGGATTGTAAAAATATACATGACAAAAAATACATGTATGCATACCTTTTACAATAAAAGTTCAATACAGACTGTTCACAAGTATTTTAAGTTTTCAAAAAATGGATAAGTGTTATCAGTTTGAGTTAAATCACAAGCTAATACTTGAGAATGACATTAATGAGCAACTAAATTAAAATACGAAACAGGATTAGACCCAGCAGGGCCTGGATATGATGATAATGAAAACCCAGAAAATGAGAAGATGCTAGACCAAGAAGATGCAGAGTTTGTCCAGGTCATCCATACAAATGCTGGTGTTCTAGGATATAAATATACCCTGGGAGATGCAGACTTCTTTCCAAATGGAGGTTCAGAGCAACCAGGCTGTGATACTGATGATTATGGTGAGTTTTTTTGTGCCAGAACATTTTTCTTTCTACTTACATTGCAAGTTTTTGATTTTGTTCATTGAAACATTGAGAGAGGGGGAGAGAGACAGAGAGACTCTAAATTCATCTCTGTCCTTTCGTATTTTCCCCGTCTTTTTCCATCCCGGAATTTCCACTATTAAAATGGGCAGTTGCTATACTTTCTTAGATTAAGCTGCAACTATTACTACTCCACAATATTAAGAGGACAAAAGAATGTGTAGTGCATCTGTGAATGACATATTAGACTGATTAGGCGCTTAGGATTGAAGTTTTTAAAAATTCCACTCTGATTGTCTACATCTGTTCAGGTAAAAATAGATGTCCATACCATATCACCTAGAGGTTCCACTGTAGCATATCATAGACTTTAAAAAGCCAAAGTTATACTTTAATCTCCAAGAAATATAAAACCCATTATTAGATTTGAATTGCTATTTCACTATTAGTGAATGTCACTTTTGGATCTGACATATGCAATTTATTAGTTTATCAGTTTTTCACACACTGATGCAGAAAGGTAGTTTAGTATGTTGTTCGGACTATTTTTGAGCTAGTAGCAGCAGATTATAAACATATTCTGTTCACGAAATTCAGGTAGAAGTAATCTGTGTGGCAAAGCTAATGCAAATAGTTGAAAATATTATATGAGACATTTACTCTTTTAAATTGATGGTCCATCACCTGTAGACCATTTCTTGCATTACTTTTTTTTATAAGTTGTACAAATCCCAGTATATATTATGGTTTTACAATTAAATAAAAGCTTAAATAATAATATTGGATTGAGAAATTTTAGTAATTTAACTTAAGATTATTTGATTATTAAGGGAAAAAAAGAAGATATGGTAGATCATAAGATTCTGTCACCAATACCATTCCAAACGCAAGGAGCTCTACAGTACACATCGAGCATGCACCTGTGTGTGGTATATTGATTTCTAATCCCAGCGCTTGATTGACTGTAGGGAAACATCTCTAAATTAATGTAGGGGTTGCTGCCTTAACTCTGTCTTCTATGCTATTCTCTGCTAATTATTATTTTACTCTAATGTAAACTAAATTTTTATATCATTCTGTGTGTGTGTTTAGTGTATTTCATTGATATACAATCTAGTAATACTACTTCCACACTATAGCTATTACAATTTGTTTGTTCTTCTTCTGCCTCTCCTGGATTAGGCCAAGGCCTGTTCTGATCTCACCATCTCTCCCTCAGTCTTCCCACACTTCTCTTACCCCATTGTTAATAATATGTTGCAAGTTAGGAAGTCTTTGTGGTGACATGCAAAATTCATGTTCTCTTCATTTTTATTTGTACTGGATTGCCTCTTGTGTTATTGGTTGCATCCCTAATACTTCTTGTATTGCCTCATTTCTAATTTTGTCTTTCGTAGTGCAGCCTTTCACAGAGATTAGAAATTTCATTTGTGATGTTTTTAGTTTATTTCTCAGTGACCAACTTCCTATCCATTTTAATAAACTGGGAGCTGCCATGACTTTATAAAATTTTAATTGTCTCTCTGTTCTTGTTTTTCTCTTAAGTGTTCTTATTTTGCCACATACATGTTGGTAAGTATTAGCTTTTGCTATGTATCCATATCTTGATCATATGATATGTCACATCCTAAGTACTTGAAATGGGCTAGTTGTTCTATTGGTTTATTGTTGAAGATTAATTTTCTTTGCACTGGGTGAACACCTAAAAAGACCATGCTTTTAGTTTCATTTATAGATATAATCATATTGAACTTGCACTTATCTAGTTACTGGCTTAACACCCCTATTTAGTGCACTCCATAGTGTGTTTATAGCTGGTTATTCTTTATAGATGTTTCATCTTGGTGTCTCCTGATGTGGGAGGTGTTAGTTATCAATCTGTCAGAGTTGTGGGATTGACCCTCCTTGTTAACCATGTACAGATTTTACATTTGTTTCTTTTCCTTAAAGTAGCATCCTTGTGTATCTGTTCATGATGAGAGCCATAGTGTTGAATAAATGTTGATATCTGCAATGATGATTAACTTTTTACATCATGTGTATCATGCAATTCTCTCTACCCATTCTCCAAATGAATGGAACTCATCAGAAAGTTGAGGATAAATTGATGAAATTACCCATACATTGTTCCCCTTACATGTTTCTTCCATAACTATGTGATAAGAGCATGGTTATGAGATGTTTATCACATTCCAATGCCTGTTGACTAATATGACTGCAGCTTTGAGATTTGCGCCCACTGTAGTCACTGTTGTATTTATCAGACAGTTATTTATCCATTCCTTGTGTATGACTCCTGCCAGTACACTATGTCCACACATTTCTCATTCACAATCTTTTCCAGCTCCACATTCCTAACAGTACTTTGCATAGCATTTAGTTGGAACAGAGGCACCTATAATTTTATCAGATGTTATTTAAAAAAATTGTCTGTGGCTTTTGTTCTTACTTAGGATATCTTACAGAATTCTATAAAAAGGTATTTATGTTATTATCACAGAGTTTTTCACATTATGAATGTGTCATAGCAGGCAAGAAATTCACATACACTGAGATATGGAGATAGAAATTCAAGCTATGTGGGAGATTGTTTGGGCAAGACAGTATCAAGAGTAAGGATAAATTTATAATTGGGGCCTTCTTTGGATCACCTGATTCACACCAAAAGTAACTGTAAACTGTAGAAGGGGTATTAATACACCAACATAAACATTTCGTGATCATAGTGTTATCATTGGAGGAGAGTTTAATAATCCACTAATCAGTTGGGTTAGTTTAAATTTTGTGAGTGTGAGTGTTGGTGTGACATGGTATCCTGATAAATAATACTAAATTCTTTCTCAGAAAACTACATGGAACAGATATTTTGGATGCATGTGCTTGATGATTAAATATAGCATTGGAAAGATGTGGTAGAATGTAAATATACACATGTTCAGAAAAAAGCAGAACAACTTGAATGTATAGATATAGGACGTTCATATTCACAGGACATGTGCACTTATATGTTCTGCAGAAGTGATTAGCATTTCAGTCACCTCAGTTCACAATGTGCCCTGTTGCCTTTTAGGCACAGGGTCCACCATGAGCCCTGATAACTTGTTCCATGCGTGATAGTATTGACACGTATAAGGCATGAATGGCATCCTGTGGTATAGCCATCCATTCTGCATTCACCAGGTTCCAAAGTTCATCTGTGGCAGTTGGCATTGGGTCACAGTGCTGCACTCATTGTTTCACTATATCTCTCACATTTTCAATTGGTGACAGGTCTGGTGATTTGGCAGGCCAGGACAAAAGGCTGACATACTGTGACACCAAGAAGGCATGTGTCCATGCAGCAATATGTGATTATGCATTGTCTCACTGAAAAATGGTCTTTGGGATGTAGTGCAGAGAGGATATGGCTATGGGTCGCAGGATGTCATTCGCGTACGTCACACTGGTTACAGTGCCCTGAACATGCACCAGCTGTGATTTGTAGTTGTACCCAAAAGCACCCCACACCACAAGGCCTTGAGTTGATGCTGTATGTCTTGTGTGAATGCATTCACTGTGATTCTGCTCCCCTATCTGTGGAGAATCAAAATGTGACAATTATTTTCAAACAAACAACCTGAATTTGTCCAGAAATATTATCTGATGCCATTCCTGTCCCCAGTGTCCTAGTTTCAAACACCATCCGTGTCTAGCATATTTCTGCACATCCATCAAAGGTAGTCAGAGAAATGGATGACACCCAGGTAACCTGTGTCATAATAAACAGTGATTGACTGTGATCCCTGATGATGTATGATGTGTTACACTGTTGCACTGTTGCGTCAAAACTGAGGAGGATGCAGATCTGACCTGCAGTGCCATTCGGATGAGGTGTCAATAATGTCAGGGATTGGTCTGGATGGTGTGACCTGACCCATCTTGTCATGTTCTATGGCCTTCCATGACCCATTGCACTGTCAAAACATTTTGCCTCACATGAGCAGCAATTTCCTGGAAGGATGCATCAGATTCTCTCATGCCAATACTGCAGCTTTGTTCAAACTCAATGATTCACAGCACGCATATATCTGCAAGGCTTCCTGCACATCTGCTCAAGTCACACTGATCCATTACCTTCTGCTTATAGCGACAATGAGAGCTGCAGGAACATATTACCAATAGGTGGGTTGTGCCATGGTATGATGTTGACCTCGAACCCGCAGGCTGACATGGTTCAAATGTTAATCATTTTGGCAGAACATACTAATGAACATGTCTTATGACTATGAAAGTCCTGTCTCTAGTCATTCAAGGTATCCTGATTCTTTTTTTTTTTTTTATGAATAAGGATGAAGGTAACAACATACTAAACAGTTGAGGGGTTGAGTCGTCAACATGCATATAAACAAGACTTAAAACTTTAGTAGCTTTGAAACAAATATCTTTATGAGCCAGAGCTCACATGTGCTACCCTTCTTCCCCCCCCCCCCCCCCCATCCCCGTCCCCTCACTCCCCCCCACCTGCCCCTCTCCACACATGAACCAGTACAGATACCATGTGCGTGCTAAATACACTGTGCCAAGACAGCAGTTCTGCAGCTTGGCTGGGGTGAGGGTTTGTGTTAGATGGTTTGGGTGAAGGGAGAAAGGAAGGATGATAGTGAGACGGTGGTTGAGAACTGTGATGACTGGGAGGGTGGCATCAGCAGCAAGAGACAGCAAAACAGGAGGGAGAGGCAGTAGGTGCACAGGGTACAAATGCAGCATGAACACCAGCATCAATTAATTCATGTAGCATATGATGATGATGACATGATGACGTCAAAGTGTGTTGTGAGAGAGAGTGAAACAACAGGGGAGGGAGAGAGTGTGGGACAAGGATGGAGGTAGGTGTGAGGTAGCAGTTTATCAGAGATTGAGACCAGGCAAATTACGGGAACAAAGGAGTGATGCATGTACAGCTCCCATCTGTGTAGTTCAGAGAAGCTGGTGTTGGGGGAAGGATCCATGTGGCACAAGTTGTGAAACAGCCATTGAAACTGAGCTTGTTGCACTCAATGGCATGTTCTGCCACCAGAAGTTCATCTCTGTTCTTGGCCATACTGTGGTAGTGGCCACTAGCTGACATGGACAACTGGTTGGTGGCCATGCACATATAAAATTCCATGCAGAAGTTGCAACAGAGCAGGTATGTGACATGACTGCTTCCACTATAGGCTCTGCCTCTGATGGAATAAAATAAGCCTATGACAGCACCGGAGGAAGATGTGCTGGGGGGAAATATCAGACAGGACTTGCACCTGGGTCTTTTACAGGAATGACAATTGGTCGGGAGTGGATGTAACATAAAGAGGGACCAGGGTATTGTGTAGATGGGGTGGGCTGCAGAATATCTCTTTAGGAGAGGTAGGAAGGATTGTGAGCAGCATGCTACTCATGTCTGGACGTCGTCACCAGATATTTGAATTGAGTAAGTCGTTTGTGCCAACCGACTGGGTATACAGTGCTACTGGTCATGGGAAGGGGCCTTGTGATGGTGTAGGAGGCCTGCTGAAGCACCATGTTACAAAACATAATCGTTCCAGACCAAATACAGCTGTGATTCAGAATGCCAAGGATTTTACAAGAGTCATGAGATCTTATTCATCCACCAACCTCATTCTTTCTCTCTCTGTCTCTGTCTCTCTCTCTCTCAAGCCAACGTAGACACATTCACACACACAACCATGCAAACATCCAAACACACACAGCCATAGCCATAATGAGACTGATTATTGCTTACTTATCATTGAGAGCAGTTGCCTGGGTAGATAGAGGTGGGGAGAGGGCAGGGAAGGATGTACGAGGTAAGGAGGGAGTAGTGGGATAGTGTGAGGCAGGTCTTTTGACTGATGACAACAAGACCAAAGGGGTTCAGAGGGTAGAGTGTACAAGAGATACAGTGAGAGTGGTGGGGGGGTGGGGGGGGGGAGAAGTGGAAGGTGGAGATGAAGGAGACAGAAAAGAGAGAAAGCAAATGGGGGAGGGAAATGGGGAGGGAGAGAGAGAGAGAGAGAGAGAGAGAGAGAATACCTGCACTGGGAGTGATTGGGGGGGGGGGGGGGGGAGGATGTTGGAGGAAGAGTGGTAGGAAAAGACAGGACATGATCAGTATGGGGAAGAAGAGGTATGGCGAGGCAGTGGGAAACAGGTAAGCAGAGGTTTAGGTCAGGAGAGGTAGCTGGGAGAGAGGGGGCTGCAAGAGCACAGGATATGCTGAAGAGACAATGCTCACCTGAGTAGTTTAGAGAAACACATGCTGGAAGGAGTATCCAAATCGCTAGTGCAGTGAAGCAGCTGTTGAAGTCATTTGTGTTGTGGTGTGCAGCCTGTTCGGCAACTGGATGATCAAATATGTAGCTTACCACAGTTTGGTGGTGGCCATTCATGTGAGTAGACAGTTGGTTAATTGTCATGCCCACATAGAATGATGTACAGTAAATGCAGCATAGCTGATGTATAACATAGCTGCGTTCACACATCTCCCTGGCTTTTATAGGGTTGCAAATGCCAGTGACTGGACTAAGATCGGAGGTGGGTGGGTGGATGGAACAGGTCTTGCACATACATTGACCGCAAGGGAATGACCTGTGGCATTGTGGCATGTGAGGCTTTTTTTTTAAACAAAAAAAATTTAAAATGCTATATACTTTCAAATTGCTTACAAAACAACCTCATCCCCTTCAGAATGCTCTCCATTACAACTAATAAATTTGTCCCACTGGTGCTTCCACTGTTTGAAATATTTTTAGTAGTCAACTTTAGAAATGGCTGACAGCTTCTCCCTCAATTTTTTCGTGACTTCTTCAATGTTGTCAAATCTGTCCCCTTTCATGCCCCTTTTTATGTGTGCAAATAAGAAAAAATAGCACTGGGCCAGTTCAGGCAAGTAAGGCGAGGGGCAGCAGAACCATCCTACTTTTAGCCAAAAACTGTCGAGCAGAGATGGCTATGTGCAGGTGTGTTGTTGTAGCAGAAGAACCAGTCTCCTGGCTACCACAAATAGGGTCTTTTTTATGAACACTGTTGTGCAATCTTCTTAAAAGTTCCAAACAAAGAGTTGGATTGAGGTCTGATCTGGGGGGGAACAAACTCTGAATGAACTATGCCCTTGGCATCATAAAAACAAATCAGCATTGTTTGGATTTTTCATTTGACTTGACATCATTTTTTGGATGGGGTGATGATGACATCTTCCATTGGAATTTTTTTTTGGGGGGGGGGGAGAGGGGGGGGGTATTTCGTAACCATAGCACCATGACTCGCCACCGGTAATGACCTTTGACAGAAGATCTGGATCAGTGTCAAGTTATTGTTTCAAAGCACGACATGCTTCAATCCTTCAACTTGACATTTATTTTGATTGTCAGTCAGAACTGAGGAACAAACTTGGCAGTAAACCTTTTCATTCGCAAATTTTCCATGAAAATTCATTGAACCAAGCTCCAAGATAGCCCACTAACCTCAGAAATTTAATCAGTTGTCTGTCAACAGTCTGTGAGGACAAGCTCTCAATTTTTTTCAATATTTTCAGCAATTTGGACAGTTGATGGACATCCAGAACAAGGTTTGTCATCAATCAACATGTCGCCATTTTTAAATCGAGCAAACCACTCGTCATCTTGGTAAGCTGTTTTCAACATCAAAACAGTTTCAGCAGCATTTTTAGTGAGTAGAAAACAAAATTTCACAGCTTCATGTCGTTCATTTAAACATGCCATCATAAAAAGTGAAACAGGAACAAAACAGTGCTAGCAAAAACAATAATTGCAGATGAACAAAAAAAGCCATGTTGACAACATAGGCAATGAGTTGAGCTATACACACCTAGCGGCAGAAATGCATACTACACAAGGCTCCACCCATGGCAGTGTTATTTCATCTTTCTTACTTCCCCCCCTCCCCCCCCCCCTCCCCCCTTGGTACCCTGTCTTACAGGATTGGAAGCAAGATTGGAACCGCAGTGGGTAAGGATATTCCATTGTGAATGATGTGAGCAGGATTTTGGGTTGGATATCCCTCATCTCAGTGCATGATGAGATATACTTGAAGCTGTGATGAAGCATGTGGTTGAACTTGTCAAGGCCACGGTGATACTGGTCAGTGATTAGTTAATGGGCTAACTGGTGTCAGAGGAGGGTATCACACTAGAGATCTGTTTGTGGATGAGCTGCTGTTTATGAGTGACCTGAATGGGATAGGTCTTATCTTGGCTACACAGAAGTTTATTGGAGGAGAACCATTTTCGTACAGTATCTAGTGATTTCATTGAAATGTGTTTTAATACATACGTGTCTTGATGGCTGGTAAAAGAACTAATGCATAATAGGTGTAAACACAAACCATAGGGCTGTAACTGGAAGATGCTGCATGCAGTGTATTAAGCTGTCAAATAGGGAATACATGAAGCCTACAATGACTGCTATACAGTTAGTTAGTTACTTTCATGCCATGGATTATTTTGCACGATAAATCGTCATGATGTGGAACAAGTCATTTTACATTCACATTGCAAATTAATTTGTACATCTATTTGTACTCTCAACATCACCATATAATAATTCCCCCCTCCCCAAAATGAGAACAAGTTATACAGATTGAGTTAGCAATTCCTACCCACCACCTTTTACACATTACAAACATAGCAATTCTTCTATGGAATAGAAGGAGTTGTCAAGGAGAAACTTTTTCAATTTATTTTCAAATTTTATCTTGCTGTCTGTTAGACATTTTATATCACTGGATAAGTGGTCAAAAATTTTTGTTGCAGCAATGTGCACCCCTTTCTGTGCTAAAGACAATGTTAATGTTATCTTTAGCACAGAAAGGGATGCACAGCATTTATCAAAAGATCTCTCACAAACCTCAAAGAAATTTTGATAATATGTAAAGGTTGTCAGTGGTACCAAAGTTCTTGTCCAGACACAGAGCAGCCATAATTGAAGTAACAAAGCAAAAGCAGAAGTACTGAACCCATTTATCAACTGTTCCATTAAAAGGAAGATACAGAGTACTGCCCCAGTTAAATTCTTGCATCACTGAAAAGTCGAGTGATGTAGATATTAGAGTCAGTTGAAAATACTCATATTACACAATACTTCAGAGCTCAAGGTGATCCCCCTAAGATACTATAAGCATTTGCAGCTGAGAAAGCTCCTATTTTAATCATAATATATCACAGATTCCTTAAACAAAAAACTGTGGCCAGTGGTTGGATGAAAACTCAGGTCACAGCCATCTGCAAGAAGGGCAGCAGAAAGTATCCACAAAATTATAAAATTATGATCAAATCTCATTAATCTTCAGCTGTTCTAAATCTTAGAACCTATTCTGAACTTAATGTGCTACCTCAAACAAAATGACCTCTCCAAGCCAACAAAAATGGACTATGTAAACATTGGTAAGCACTGGAAACGCAATTTGTGCTTTTCTCACATGACATTTTGTGAATTGTGGATTAAGTCTGTTGTGTGGGTGCAGTATTGTTTTGACTTTTGAAAAGCAACAAAATTTATTAACATAATTTGTGATTAGACTGAGGATTTCCTGGTTGGGAGGACTCAGTAAGTTACCTTGGATGAGTACCCTGCCTTCTGGTTTTGAGTGAGTTACTTTACAGTGGACTAATGATCACGCAGTATATCTCTAACAATAACAGTTTTAATTTCCCAGTAGAGGAAGGTGGGAAAGAAAATGAGAACAGTGTTTAATGTAATGGTCTGAAATCCCACAAGTTGTCAGGAAAAGAGGAACTTAATGTTAGTAAGGCTTCATTTGCTACAAAATCTTGACTTCTTCTTCTCTTTTTGCAGTTATTTTCCCATGACAAGATACAACATGTTATAGAACCTTGACTAAATGTGTACAATGCATGATGATATTTTAGTATAATGCTAACCTTATCTAAAGTCAAATTGGGAAAAAGTCTATGTTCTACTCTTGCTTTTGAATATTTTCTACACTGTAATGATTATTTTTTGCCTCTTTATCTTTGAAATAAGGAAAAATGGACTGCCAGAGGAATGTCTTCTAAATACAGCAGAAGGACTTTTTTCATGGCATGGTAAATATGTCTGCCCATTTAAATGGGGAGTAAGTAGGACAGGACCCACCAAACAGTTGCCTATGATATCTACTCAAATATTTATCCTTAACTTATGCTGATAGGGCATAATATAAGTGCCATGCTGAGTTGCGTCCATCCAAATGTGACTGTTTTCAGTGTTGAATGCTCCTTCTCTGGTGAAGCTACATAACACTGTCCATAACACTGATTTAAGTACCACATGGAATATTGGTAATGAGAGGGATAGTCCTCTTCCACTACATCATGCACCTTCTGCAGGTGGTACTGAAATTGGTTTGCATCATGTACGACATCCAATACTACAGTGCACAAAACCTGTAGTGACAAACAAACAGATACATTTTACCATGTGTAATTTGCGGGCATACTTTAAGAATGTCGGAATAACTTTAAATAGACCCAAAGCATTACCAATGGCCCTCAAGCTGGTACTAGGGTTGCAGCAATCATATCTAGAACATTTTCTTCTAATTGAATGTTCCGTATGTAGTGTTCTCATCCAACATCAACATTGATTACAGAAAAATTTCCAATCTCCCATAACCATCTGTCATTCACTATGAAAGTATTTGCACACAGAGTAACGTGGTTGGGAAATCTTGTATTGTAAATGTTGATTTCCTCAGGTACATTTTGATATGTAGCACCATATACTAAACGCATATTGGTGTATTTCTCAAAGGAGTGTGGACGACACGCCTTGTTACCACTCTGTGAGTCAAGCCTCCCTCTATTGTTCTTTGATGCACATCCTTCCATGTACCTTTGCAGCTAAAGCTGCGGTCAGAGTGGCACCAGTATAAGTGGATTCAGCTGATGACCGACATCAGCTGAAGACAGGTGATCTTTTCAGACCCAACATGCCACTGTGTGTGCGGTCACGCTGTAGCTGATCTCATCACTCGAATGTGTAGATTTTGGATGACAATTGGTGAAATTCAAATCAGTTTGTTTTCTTTGGTCAAATTGACAGACATTCTCACATATGGGCTGTGAGAAACTGATAAGTTTAATCCAAGGAAGAATGAGTTTCTGGCATTCTGAGGATAAAAGTATCACAATCAAGATATAGTTTGGATTCTATGTACTGAAATCACAAGTTTATTGGAAACAACAAGTAGACAAAATTTTTAGTGGATATTTTAGGTGTAAATTATAAATTCAAAAAATTAATTAATTCAAGTGAGAAGGATGTCATAACGTATGCTTAAAGTTACAGTAATGGGTCATTTTTTGGCTGTGGTAGGTGGACATTAGCTGTCTACAAATTATTATTACTGCTTACTGGCATTTTTATGCCAGTAGTGGTGATTCTATTACATGAAGTGATTTGCGAATGTGATGTTTTATGTGTCCACTTTCCAGTGCTTTACCATTTCAAGTTGTCTTATTCTAAACTTTTGTTTATCTTTAAAAAGACACTGTGATATAGATGATGACCCTTATTAAAAGCTACACTCACTCTGAAATAATACTGCTACCAGCAAGTGTTGAAATAGCATTGAAGTTTCCAGTACTAGATTCTGATTATCTGCATATTGTGCCAATATTGTATTAATTTTCACCATTTTTATAACAAAATAATTTGCTGCAAAACCATGATTATGTCTTTCATTAAATAAATAATAGTTGGTTACTCACAGACAGATTTTATCCATGTTTCACATAGCAGAAGCAACATCTATTTTATCATGTAACTCAAGCACTAAGTGCTCATAACCTCACTGGCAAAACACCAATGTTCACATCCTACAACTGTAGCATGATAAACTGTACTCAGAACAGTATGTTTTAGAGAGATCCTTAATGTGGCATATAATTGAAACTGCATATTTTCATAATATAAACATAAAAATATGAAAAACATGAAGAATGGCATGTTGAATTCAAAGGTGCTGGCTCCTTCTGACATTAATCATTGGTGGGAAAAGGAAAGTGGTGTCATAAAATTAAAGCATTTCTAACTTTTGTGGCATGGTGTTTTCGTCTTCATTTCATATATTCATAAAACTTGACTGATAACTCCAGTAACTGATGGCAGAGTGTACAGTACTTGCCATGTTCTTTCCAGGGCAGATATACTTGTTTACTTGCATTTGGTATCTTTTGAATAGCAAATGCCACACTGCATCACTCATCTCCAAGCACAGGGATGTTGTGGTATCCATCACACCCTTGGAGGTTAAAATCTAACCTACTTCATATATAGAATGGATTCTAGCCTAACCTCCTTGACCCTGTCACGGACTGATGAAGAATATCATATGCACCGTTACCACGCTGTTGGCTGATGCTATTGGGTGACCTCTGGTGATCCAGTCTGATGACCACTGTTGGTGCCACTGTGAGCCCAGCCTAAACAAACTCTTCTGACAAAGATTGATTGCATACATATGATTCCTGATGATGATCAAATGACAAGCTGATAAACGTTCACACTCAGGCTGATATAACGCAAGTTGGATGTTGCCACAGTGCAGATGGTAATGCATGAAATTGTTGGCCCGTTGGGCTAGGATCAGACCCCACTGCCATCTAAACATTTTCCCATGTTTGTTTTTGTACTGCTTTCTTGTTCATCTCAAGAAAACCACATGCAGAATATGTTTGTCAACACCACTCCTCACAGGCTATTTGAATCTGAGTGCGAAACAACCTGATTGGGTAATTTCAATGCTGTATAACTTGGAAGTGGTGCAATGTATCAAGTTTTTATGTCTCAGTACAATCCAAGAATCATTACAACAAAATGGAAAAAATAACACTAGAAATAAAGTAAGAGGTGCACCTTGTTCGACTTGACCTAGATTTTGGAAATATGTAATTATAATCTGCCTTCGGAATTGTATTCAGTAACTGAGTCACATTTAAAAACTACAATGGCAAAGCAGTAAAAAACTTAGGAACAATTATCTCCATAAATTTGCCAGATCAGTACTATGTTTTGTGCGGTTATCCTTGAAACATTTTATTCAATTCTGTGGGGCACTGTAAAACTCAAATTCTCAAACTGCTGTATCATCCAATACATAACAGTTGAGAACAAACACAACTGTGTTTTTTTTTCCAAGTAAGAACTGACTCATCCTCCTGAAGATGGAAAAAAACTATAACAGTTATCTTGGTATTTTGAGACCATAGAAAAAACTTTAATTACACTAATGCTGACCTAGCAGGACACACAAAATACATATGTGAAAATGAGTAGTCTAAATCCCACAACCCATAACATGACAAACATACTTGCATAGTTCTTAATGCTTTTGTAAGAGGACTGAGGCCTGTTTCATTAGTTCTGTTTTTGAGTAAGATATTGTCCCTTAATTATGTGTATCCATTCTCTTGTACTTCATATTCTTCCTTGTATTCTCCCTGTCTCTATTCATGAAAGTCACTGTACATTCTGCAAACTGTTTTGAACCAAATTCAACTGCTCCCTTTCTTGTTCTGTTCATGTATTCAACAAGGAGAAAAATGCTAGTTGATACTATTGATTACATCTACAGTGCCAGGTGTTTGGTATATATTGTTACTAAATTATTCATTTTCTTACAGGAGCCTGTTCACATGGGAGGTCTACACTGTATTTTGCTGAATCTGTCACATCTGCTTCGGCCTTCATTGGTTACCAGTGTGACAGCTGGGACACATGTACCAACTGTAATGGAAAACCGTCGGCTGTCATGGGAGCGCATGTTGACCCCAGGTAGAACATCACATTTGTGCATACACACACACACACACACACACACACACACACACACACACACACACACACACACACATGAACATGAAATTAATTTTAGATTAGGTTACATTAGATGTACTTTTCATTCCAATTGATCCATGGTGAGGTAACCTTTCAGGCTGCAGAACATGTTGGAAAAGCTAGATAACAAATAAATATTCACAATGAAAAACAAATGCGCTAATGTATCTTTCACAGATCCCAAGTTAAAGGATTGTTATGGATGTGGGAAGAGTAAAACAAAAATTTAAGCATAAAGGTAATAAATACCAAGCAGAAAAATTATTTTACAACACCTATTTACAGTGATTGCATTACTGCACTTAATTTGTACTGAAATCAGATTGTGCTAATACCTGCATTATTTGACATTATTAATATAACACACATGCACACACACACACACACACACACACACACACACACACACACACACACACACACACACACACACACACAATACCAGTTGGTTCTACTAAGAAATTCATCAGTGGAGTAGAAGGAGTTGGTCACAAAAAATCCTTCCGACTCCTCTGAACTGAATATTATTGGTAGTTAAACTGTTTATGGCTGCTGGCAAGTTATTGAAGGTGTATATTCCTGAATAAAGCACTCCTTCTTGGACCAAAGTGACTTTAAATCTTTGTGAAGATTGTTCTTGTTTTCCTAAATATGTAAATGATCTTCCATCTAATATACAAGAAGTAGAATTAATTATTTTTGCACATGACACTAGTATTGTAGTCAATCCAAGCATAAATACAGATACTAAAAACTGCTAAACAATGTTCTAAAAGTATCAATGACTGTTATTCTGTGTATAGTCTCACTGTCAGTTTTAAAAAGACACAATATGTTGAGTTCTGCACATGTAGGCATGTAGGAATACTACACCAATGATCAGTGTAACACATGGTGAGGAAATAATAAATTTAAACTGGAAAAAGCACTCTGAAAACAACTTAGTTCTGCCAAATTTGTACCTGGTCATTGCAAATCTTGGGGAGAAGCAAATCAGTAAATTGTCATATTTTGCATATTTTCATTCAATAATGTCATATGGAACAGTGTTCTGGGGGAAGTAATCTTTAAAAAAGAAAGTCTTCATAGCTCAAAAACATGTCACAAGAGTAATATGTGGTGCTCACCCACAATCATCTTCTTGACATTTATTTAAAGAGTTGGACATTCTGACTGCTGCTTCACAGTATATTTATTTCCTCATGAAGTTTGTTGTAAATAATCCACCACAGATCAAAAGGAGCAATGGTGTACATAATTACAGTACCAGAAGGAAAGAAGACACTCAGTACTCCACATTAAGGTTGTCTTTAGCACAGAAAGTGTTACACAACGCTGCAATTAAAATTTTTGATCACTTACCCAGGGATGTAAAACGTCTGACAGACAGCAAAGTAAAATTTGAAAACTAACTGAAAAAGTTTGTCCTTGACAACTCCTTTTGTTCCATAGAAGAATTTCTGTTGTTGTGATGTATAAAAAGTGGTGGGTTTGAATTACTGACCCATATTTGTATGTTTAAAATAAATAAAATAAAAATTAAAAATGCACTTATTGTTCTTTATCTAACCACATTTAAATTAATTTGTGATGTGAATGCAAAATGACTTGTTCCACATTATTGAGATTTGTTATGCAAAATGGTTCACTTAACATGAAACTAACTCCAGTATTGATTTCATGATCTGAGCTGTTGGTCTGAAAAAGAGACATATTTTTAAAGGAACATTTCATTAAGGAATAAATATATTCTGAAGCAATATTTAGTATTCCTAGTACATTAAACTGGACTCTACAGGATGTTCGTGAGTTCAGACCAGAAATAATTCTTATTGCAGTTTTTGGACCCAGAAAACTTTTGCTTGGTTTCACGAGTTACCCCAAAAAATATTCCTGTGTGACATTATGGAATGTCTTGGAGACAACACAGTATCGAGTATAGACTTCTGATGAAAACTAGCTCATGTGTGCTAGTAACAAGAATCCCACAGTAAATGCATCAAGCAAATCAAATACTCTTGTGGCAGAGGCACAGAAACTAGTCGTGTGATAGAATAAAGACATTCTCAAGATACAGCTGTTGTGGTACTTTTTCTCAGATATATCATCAGCTGAAGTCCCCCATCCATGCAGTAAGATGGACATCCATAAACTGCTTAGGTTTTGTTACTTTTGCCATAAGAATAATTACAAACTGTGGGGATACAGAAGTCAGTAGGTCATCGTATGTTGCACATTTTCGTGCTCTGATATTCTGTGGGTTAATAACTCCCCACTCACTTAAAAAGTATTAATTTCACAAAAAAATAATTAGAATTATGTGTGGAGTTCACACATATCTACCTTGCCAGTATCTCTGAGTAGCTGAGAAAGCTAACCACTACCGTTGTCAACAACCCATCCAAATGTGAGAGTAACTGAGAGATTCACACACACAACACTACAAGGAAATATTATCTATATTATCCTTTACTGAATCTAATTTTTATACAGAAAAGGGTAAAATGTGCAGCTTTAAAAGTCCTTAACAGTTTTCGTGTGGAAATAAAATGTCTGACAAATGGCAGGAGTGTTTTGAAATTTAGATTAAGTATTTTTCTCGTAACAACTCCTTTTGTACCATAGGAGAATTGTTGAATAGAAGTAATTAGTCATTTTTACAGAAAAAAATATTTTATTTTTTCTTTGTTTTTTTCTAATTACACATTTCACATCATAACATTTGTCTTGAATTTGATCTGTAGAACAAGTAACTAACTAACTAACTAAAGTAACTTGAAAAAAATCCCTTTCTCAGTGCTGTAAGTCAAAATTGATAATGCACCCTGGTTGTAAATTTCATTTCAGGCACACTGGAAGCAGAGTTTTAAAATCTCCATTTAGGTAACCAGAGTTCCCCAGGACAGTTTTACTCTTCTGTTTATTTCTTTCTCTTTCATTTTCCATCCAGTTGTGTGTGTGTGTGTGTGTGTGTGTGTGTGTGTGTGTGTGTGTGTGGCTGTGTGGCTGTGTGTCTGTGTACAGATCATGAGAACTCTGAATGTCAATCTTCTTGTGTACACGGTACTAGCTGGAAAACATCTATTGTTGCAGCACTACCACAGGAGTATACTACTTGAGTACTGCCAGTTCATCACCATATGGGCTTGGTGTGCAAGGATGTCCACAGGTTATGTGAAGAAGAGACACATTATAGAATGAGCAGGAAAAGTAGTTGCTGCAACACTTGAGTGTTAGAGATTGTTGCTGGATATACAGTTTATTGCATAAAATACTGTCAAACATGAAGAGTAACCTAAACTAATAAACGTTTGTGTAAAAACTTCTGTTCCTACAAATTATGTATGACAAACAAAAAGTATGTACTCAGGAGAAATACAGTATTTTTAAAAAGCTTTGTATATTCTTTTAAATAGAGTTATATCCTAAAATGAGGTGGACAGAAAATGCAGTTTAAAATTACGTGGACAGAAAATTCAGGTTAAAAATTTTTAAAATTTCAGAATGTCGTGATGAGAGATATGCTTTGTTTGGAGATGGAAACTTGTTGTCCCTCAGTCCATTAACTTTATTTTTAATTTTCACTATGTTTTCCTCCTCCTCCTTTTCCATTTTCTTCCTGTCACTTAACTGCATTATTCTTTTCAGATTTTATTATGCATCATGTTATATAAAATATTTACTTCTCACACTGTGCCTTCTGTCATTTTGGAATTGAACTTAATGGTGTACTATTTTTTATATCCTACTCTCTTTGACACTTTCTTTTTCATCTCTTCCTACTCTTGTCACTTCAACCAGGCTCTGAGTAGCTTTCCCCTGCTCTCTAACTTCCCTTGACAAATCAAACAATGGAAACTTCAGCTAGGAATATCAACATTGCAAAAAAAGTTAGATTGCTATTTACCATAAAGAAGACATGTCAAGTTCTAGATAGGCCATATCTTTCGTCAGTAAAGAGAGAGACACTCACACGCACATGAACACACAAGCATGTGAGATGTGCTTGCTTTTGTGTGTGTGTGTGTGTGTGTGTGTGTGTGTGTGTGTGTGTGTGTGTGTGTCTACTGATGAAGGCTGTAGCTGAAATCTATATGTGAGTGTCTTTCAATCATGCCTGTCTGCAGCTTTCCTTGACAAATCACTCTTTCCTTTCTTAAGAGGCAACAGCTGCAAAATTTTGGGTCACTATTTTCTACTTTAAGTAGGCAGTACTAAGAATTTCACGTCTTGAAGAAAACTATTGTCCAGTCATTCTGTCTCTGTGTAATTTTGATATTTTGTTTTATTAACAATAATTGTAGGCACTTGAAAAATTATTTTCTTGTACATAATTAGTTACCATGTGAGTTACAATGTAGACAAACACCAGTATTAAAAGGTGAGTTGCTGCTTCTCTTCTACAACTATGATGTAGCCTCCAGTGTATTTGTAGAGAGGTCTTTAGAGTCAGGAGGTACACTCACATGCAAAAAAGTTGCAAAATTTGTGGTTCTGGACCAAGTTATTGCCAACTTGACAGCCATAACAATTGAGAAGATACATCAAGCTGTGGCAAGATGCTACTCACCATTTTTAAAGAAAGCAAAAGGAGAGAATAAAATCAGTGTTGTAGTACATCCAGAAGTTAAAAAAGAAAATTTGCAATTACTTTGAGTAATAAGTTTGAGGCTCAGAGATTATATCGAGTTGTTGTGGTACTGTCATGGAGCATCTCTGGTTATCATAGAACTGCAATAAATATGAGAAAGAACCTTATATGAGTTTGATGAACATTTAAATTGCAAGGTACCAGATGTTGTTATGCCCTTTATTCTTTAAAGATTTTTGAAATAGGGACCTGCGTCCATGAAATATCTTCAGGAACCTAATGCTCTGCTGACCCATTTAATAAAGATAAGTATGTTATGAAGATAATTTCCATACATTATGCAGCATTTTATATGCATGCTTTCTAGATAATAGTGTTGTAGCATTATACAGGGTGAAATGAAATTTGTGCACTCACGCCTCGCAGCCCGACTTCTCACATGCCAGCGATAAAAAAAATGTCTCTCTCAAAATATCATCCAGCGAGTACATCCAGCAGAAAAATGACGTTAAAGAGTGGCAATCTGGCAACACTGTAACCGCATGTATGGTAACTACATCTGTCAGCACACATTAGTCATTCTGTACAGGCGGTGCAGTGGATAGAGTTTTCAGTTAGCATACAGGAGGTTGATGGTTCAATCCTGCGTTGAGGCATATGTTTTTTATTTGGTAAATGTAGTCCATGTGGTACAGTATCTGGCATCTTAATCATCAAAAGCAATTGCAATGGGTCCTGTACAAAACATTTGCACTTATGCACTAGAGTCATAGAAACGGAAGATTGGTCAGCTTTGAAAGAAGTCCTTTCCACATCGTGAGCGTGAATTTATTCTCACCACTTCATCTACAAGATGCAAAACCTGTATTCTTTGTACCCTCCTCTAATGGTACCATAGATTAGTACCAACTATTATTGTCACCTCATTCAGGTCCATTACATTTCGTTATGGCCTTATGTTGCCAGTAGGACTACCAACGTACTTTGCGAACAATGTCCAAACTCGGGTACTATTTGTATGTGTTATCACCATGGTCCCACTAATTATGCCTTTCAGCAATGAGTCTGGTAACCACATGCTGTTTAGTACATATCTCTGTGCATTATTATTATTATTATTATTATTATTATTATTATCATTATTCCATCAATGGGATTTTGGAAACATCACGTCTATTACTGTTCGTGAGACAGTGTAATTCGAACCGAGCTTTTCACAATTAGCAGTGTCGTGATGAATCATGCAGAACAATATCTGTCAGAGGGGTAATGTGCGTTAGATGGAACAGCACGCAGGACTGACGGAGTGTTTGTATGTGCTGTCCACCAGACAGGGACCAGTTGCGAGTGGAGTAATGCACCCATGACAGACTCCAATGTACATGTGTACACAAATTAAATTTTCTCATTGTAAATATCTATGCCACAGTGTGGCAAATGTATGGCATACACAAACTATGAATATGTGGATATGCTTCTGTTAATGATAACACTCCTGACACCAAAGTTAACGTATATGATCCAACTTCTGGTCACCATTGTTAATGTATACAAGCAGGGAAGGGGAGAAGGTTGTTACATATGCCTCGTCGCGACAGTATTCAGGAGGTCGAGCAGCCAGGATTTCAGAGTGGGCATCCAGGACTGCCATTAAATGACAAAACAGGAAATTAGGTACAATAAAGAGGATATATTTCAATGTACGGTGTACAAGGGGCGCGCCTAGGGTCGGAAGTAACCAGGTTTAGGCCAGTCTATGGGGTCGAACTATTAATTGAAATGGGCAACAGAAGGGGAAGCGGTTCATGTTAACTTACATTGGTGGCCGGTCATGAAAAGCAGAGCTAGAGGCTCTGACTTCCGAAAAGACATCTGTTCTGCTTGAGGTCTGGATTACAAGATAGAAAGGCAACTGTGTTCTGCACTGCAGAACACTCCAGCGTCCACAGACATGACCTGTATCCCATGCACGCTTTGGCTAAAACCAATGATGTGAATTCACTAGCACTTTCAGCAGAGGTCTCAGGGTGTCTCTTGTCATCAGCTTTAACTCGACAGAACTGCCTTGGTTGTGAAATGCAGGCAACTTGTGTCGCATAGGTACAGCGTAAATTACTCTGGGACAAGACTTGTAAAGATTTCACTGGGCCTTTGAAGTACATTTTTTAATCAATTTCCTTAAAATATTATTTGACTGGCTGCTACTCTGTACATTCCTTTTCCCTTCCAGAGAAGTGGTGACAAACATTGTTTACAAAATGGAATCAGTCACTCCCCAGAAAGACAGTTTACCCTAGTAGGGGCCTTAATACTATGGGAGGGATCTGTTACAATATTTCATCTAGTATAAGTGGAAGAGGACTAACATATAGTCAAGTTTATTAGATTTCATGAGTTAAGAAAATAGTAAAATATTAACTATTCAAATTACAATACAATATTTCCTGTAATGGTTGAAGTCATCACTGGCCATATAATCAGATCTTAAAACATATTATGTTGAAATAATACCAGAAAGCTTCACAAAAGAGGGATGAACTATTTTGGTTTCTGTTATGTCCAGGGAAAAAAATCTGTTATTAATCTGCTGTTGTAGCACAAACTCCTTGTCCTAGGGAGTAGATGGTGGCTGAATTGAATCAGCACTGATCTTTTAATGATTTACAGGCATTGTTTGTATTATTTGGGAAATATTAATCTCATTGCTAGATAGTGGAACTAATACCAAAAATAAAATGCATCAACAACATGACAGAATACTCAGTTCTAGGATAATCAAAGTATTTGGGTAAAAAACATAATAAATCAGCTTAATGCAATCGTTAAAATCTGACTTGGTTAAGAAATGGGTGAAGTACATTTAAAAAGAGTGATAAAAAATGTAAAATTGTGCTATATCCTCCACATATTAGTTACAGGTAATAGGAGGAGGAGGAGGAGGATTTAGTGTTTAATGTCCCGTCGACAACGAGGTCATTAGAGACGGAGCGCAAGCTCGGGTGAGGGAAGGATGGGGAAGGAAATCGGCCGTGCCCATTCAAAGGAACCATCCCGGCATTTGCCTGAAGCGATTTAGGGAAATCACGGAAAACCTAAATCGGGATGGCCGGAGACGGGATTGATACAGGTAATAGTTGCACAAAGTTTTACAGGCTACAAAATATTAACACATTTCAGTAGAATGGAGGATTCAGTTAGCAAGCTAAAGAGATGATGTTCCATAAATCATATGAAAATCTTTAACCACATTAACTCATGTTAAAAGACAAGGTACAAAAGTTTTCTTGTGAAATACTGGAATTATGGATGAATTCAGGGGATAACAAAGGCTACACATCAAAACCCATGAATATCTAATACCAAAATGCTACCTTATCACTTTAAAGTACCTTAAATTACTTCATAGAGCAATCATCCTTCAAAAAATGGCATACTGGAATAGAAATGAACACACAGTAAGAGAAGAAGTCTGTGAAATATTTCACCTAGGTCAAAATTACTCAATAGTTTCAATTTGAAAAATTGTAGCATAAAGTAGTCAGAGCGTCTGATGTGCTGTCACTACCTCAACTTGGATACATCATTCAAAATGGCCAATACAACGAAATAGTAGTGAAAATCTCAGAAAAGCAAAAGATAAGGGACACCTATTCATTTAAAAACCATTTTAAATTACCTCATGGGATAATACTGCTCACATACATCACTTAGTTTTGCATGTAAATTAATTAGTTAAAAGAAAGGCAAATAAAAATTAACAAGGTTGAAATGTGACCACATTGTGGTCCAAATGGTTTCTGGTTTGCACAACAAATACTATAGGTCTCATAATGGGAAGCTATAATCAATGTTTCCCATAAGTTAGTGCTCAACATGGAACACGCGGATTTAATGTTTTTCCCAATAGTGCCACTCAGCCATAATATTCTGCAAACATGTTACAATAATTATTAACAGCTAACAATATCCTCATCCTATTCATAAAACTTCACATAAAAAAGAGAAAGAATGCAGTGAGTTTATAATCAGATCATAAAATACGAAAATATTCACTCTGCACCTTCACCTTCACCTTCATGATGGAACACACAAGATTCATCACGATTCAACATTACAGGCTCCAGCCAACAACACTCCAAGTGAATAACGCAGCTAATGTCACCATACGGATGTTCTCTGCAGAGTCAAGTTACTTGTTTCCATTACACCACTGACAGGTTAATGTAACCATTGCACCCTCACTTTGACGACAGAACACACATGTTTCGTAGTGATACAATATTACAGGCTCCAGCCGACACCTCTCCAAGCGAATACCACAGTTACTGTCGCGGTATCAATGTTCTCCTCGGAGTCAAATTGCCTGTTTCTGTTACACCACTGCCACTTTACTGTAATCCTCGCACCCTCACATTGATATGGAACACACAAATTTCATTGCAATTCAATATTACAGGCCCCAGCCTATTTCTCTCCAAGCGATTACCACAGCTACTGTCGCTGTATCGCTGTTATTCTCGGAGTCAAGTTGCCTGTTTTTGTTACACCACAGCCAGGTTACTGTAGTTCTTGCACCCTCACATCGACAATGGAACACACAAATTGTGTCGCGATTCAATATTGCAAGCTTCATCCTACTCCTATCCAAAAGACTAACATGGCTTCAGTCGGGTTTGGCCGTTCTCCTTGGAGTCCTGTTGAATCATTCGGATGCACCTCTGCCATTTTACTGTAACCCACACATCCTCACATTGACGATTCAACACAAAAAAATTGCGTCTCGATTCAATATTATATTCTCCAGCTTACTTCCCTCCTAGGGAGTAATATGACTATGGTTTCCTTATGGTTGTACTCCTAAGAATCAAGTTGCTTGTTTCCATTACACCACTGCCAGTTTACTGTGATCCTCACACCCTCACATTGACGATGTAACAAACAAATTGTTTCATGATTCAGTATTACAGGCTCCAGCTGACTTCTCTCCGAGTGTCTAATGTGGCGCTAATCGCCATGTGGACGTTCTCCTGGGAGTCAAGCAGCTCGTTTCTGATGCACCAGTGCCACTTCACTGTAACCCTTGTACCCTCTCATTGATGATGCAACAAAAAAATTGCGTCTCGATTCAATATTATATTCTTGAGCTTACTTCCCTCCTAGGGAGTAACGTAGCCATGGTTTCCTTATGGTTGTACTCCTAAGAGCCAAGTTGCTTGTTACTGTTGCACCACTGCTAGTTTACTGTAACCGTTGCACCCTCACCTTGACGACTGAACACACAAATTGCGTCGTGATTCAATATTACAGGTTCCAGCCGACTTCAGTCCAAGCAAATAACACAGCTACCATCACCATATCAACGTTCTCTTTGGAGGCAAGTTGCTTGTTTCTGTTACACCTCTGCCAGTTTAACATCGTCCTCGCACCCTCACATTGACAATGGAACACACTAATTGTGTCACGATCAATGTAGCAGGCTTCATCTTACTCCTATCCAAGTGGCTAATGTGGCTTCAGTCGTCGTATGGCCATTCTCCTGGGAGTCCAGTTGACTGTTTCCGATGCACCACTGCCAGTTTACTGTAACCCACACACCCTCACATTGTGTCACGATTTGATATTACAGGCTCCAGCTGACTTCTCGCCTAGCGACTAATGTTGCGTTAGTCACCATGTGGACATTTTGCTGGGAGTCAAGTGGCTTGTTTCTGATGCACCAGTGCCACTTCACTGTAACCCTTGTATCCCCATCATTGACAATGTAACTTCTCTCCTAGGGAGTAAGGCAGCTACGGTTTCCGTATGGTTGTTCTCCTAAGAGTCAAGTCACTTGTTTCTGATGCACCACTACCAGTTTACTGTAACTGTCACACCCTTACCTTGATGACTGACCACACAAATTTCATCTCGATTGAATATTACAGGCTCCAGCCGACTTTTGTCCAAGCGAATAACGCTGTTACTGTCACTGTATCGACGTTCTCCTTGGAGTCAAGCTGCTTGTTTCCGATCACCACTTCATTCAGTTTACTGTAACCCTCACACCCTCACATTGATGATGGATCATACAAATTGCATCACGATTCAATGTTACAGGCTCCATTTGTCTTCTCTCCCAGTGACTAATGTGGCTATGTCAACGTACAGACGTTCTCAAGTTTGTTTCTGATGCACCACTGCCAGTTTACTGTATCCCTCGCACCCTCATGTTGACAATGGAACACACAAGTTGCTTGGCGGTTCAGTATTACAGGGTTCAGCTGACATCTCTCCATGTGGGTGACTGATGACCTCAGATGTTAAGTCCCATAGTGCTTAGAGCCATTTGAACCATCTCTCCAAGTGACTAATGTGGCTACGGTCATCATATGGAGGTTCTCCTGGGAGTCAAATTGCTCGTTTCTGATGCACCACTGCCATATTCCTGTAACCATTTCACCCTCACATTGATAATGGAACACACAAGTTGAGTGGCAATTCAATATTACACTCTCCTGCCATCTTCTCTCCAAGCAACCAACATGGCTTCGTTCAAAGTATGAACGTTCTTCTCGGAGTCAAGTTGCTTGTTTCCTTTGCACCACTGCTAGTTTACTGTAATGCTCGGCTCCTCATATTCATGGTGCAACACACAAATTGTGCAGTGATTCAATACTACAGGTTCCACTAGGCCTCTCTCCAAGTGTCTAATTCGGGTACGATCACCGTAAGGTCGTTTTCCGTGGGAGTGAACTTGCTTGTTTCTGTTGCACCACTTCCAGTTCACTGTAACAGTCACACTCTCACATAGACAAAGGATCACATAAATTTCATCACGATTCATTATTACAAACTCCAGCTGACTTCTCTCCAAGCGACTAACGCAGCCACAGTCTCTGTATGGATGTTCTCATGGGAGTCAAGTTGCTTTTTTCCGATGCACCACCTCCAGTTTACTGTAACACTCACTTCCTCACATTGACGATGGAACACACAAATCACATTACGATTCAATATTACAAGCTCCAGTCAATTTCTCTCCAAGCGACTGACGCAGCTACTGTCACCTTATGGATGTTCTCCTGGGAATCAAGTTGCTTGTCTCCAATTCATCACTGCCAGTTTACTGTAACACTCACACCCTCATGTTGATGATGGGACACAAAATTCCATCGCGATTCAATATTACAGGCTCCAGTAGACTTCTCTCCAAGCGACTAACATGGTTGCAGTCACCATATGAACATTCTCCTGGGAGTCAATTTGCTTGTTTCTGATGCACCATTGCCAGTTTACTGTAACCCTCACACTGTTCCTCTCTTAGTACACTATGTCATTCGGTTCTGCCCCACAGCTAAACATACAAATGCTAACACTCTCTCCCATCTTCCATTCAGTCCGGACCCACTTTTAGATCGGGAGGAATTACTCTGTTTTCACTTTGATGAATATGCTCAACCAACTGTTGGTGGTTTTCCAATCACCAGCACTTGAGTCTCACAAGCTAGTGCTACTTATCCAACTTTTTTGGAAAGTGAAACGTTGCGTACATTGTGGCTGCCCTGAGGTTCCTCCATCATGGGTATCTTAATCGTGCATAACTATTATGCGTTTCAGCATCGTTTCTGTTTCATTGGTGGTGTTCTACTACTTGATACAGACCACTCAGCTCCTCACATAGTGGTTCCCTCAGCTCTCCATTTGGATTTCCTGCAGTTGCTATTCACTGATCACGTGGGGTGAAAGGGGGGGGGGGGGGGGATGAGGCGGGGACGTGTCACACACCTAGGTGACAGCCTGCCATCATGCTTTTTTGTCGGTTTTGGATTTGTTACAGCATGTTCTCAATGCGCATCGCAGTAAGCCACCCCATGAGCAATGTTGTCTCCATGGGCACAGCCTTCGCAGGCCTGGTAGTGTCTTTCCGTAATGCACACTGGCTAATAGTAATTGATGCAGTCTGTCTGTTCCTATATGTTGTTTTTTGCCTATCACCTTTTGCCTCTGCCAACATGGCAGCCCTATCCAAAAATTTTTCCATCGAAGGACTTCTGGCAACATAGGTCTTTGATAAAGGCCCTCGTTTCTGAAGCAGAAGTTTGCCTCCTTCTTCAATGACCACAGGATTCGCCACATTTTTGCCCTTCTATCCACAGTCCAATGTTTTGACCAAAAGGTTAGTTAGAAAATTCAAAGAGAAAATCATAAAGTACGTGACTTGGTCCCCATCTGATATTGCCTTGGATCAATTTCTGTCTTCCAGTTCGTTTATACTGTTCGGCAACAACACCCCTGCTGAAGTGCTCCCGGGTGTCAATCACAGATGCTCCTGCATCTCCAGTAGCCCAGCCAGGGACACCTAGCCATGCAGCCATTGTGTCTTTTCCAGCCCGGGGTGGCCGTCTGGCATGAGGGTTTGGTCATCACCCAAACTGGATTCTTGCCTTTATTGCCTGATGCTGTGGCCACCATCTCTGTGATGTCCGTACACAGGAACGCCTCTGTGTGCATCATTATGACTAGTTGCACCTGTGCGTGGACAACTGGACAATCCTGGCTGGGACACAGACATCACCACGGCAGTCTGTGTTGCACGATGGATTACCTGACGTGGCTGAGTCTCTGCCACAACATACGAGGGGTCCCCCATCACCAGGCACAGCTTCTTCAATATTGGTACTGGTACTGATGTAGCCTCTGTCCACAACAGAGCTGTCTCCTCTGCCTCTGCCATCACCACCACCATCACCTCCAAGCAAAGGACTCTTATGCGGACATGGAGCTTACTCTGACATCATCCATCTTACCGTATGAGTTGACACAAGAAGGCAGACTGAGATGCTGCCCACACCATAAGTACTTCAAACCACACAGCCCAGTATCAGCATGTCATCTCAGACAGAGTTTCATGGAGGGAGATTCCATGAACATCTCACAAATCTGAGCTGTTCCCCAAGGGAAGAAGAATGACATAATCCATGCACATTTGAAAGCCACATTACCAGTGTGTTGTCATCTGCAAGAGTGCATTGCAAAAGAGCAGTACTGTGAACTTCTGATAGAGCTCACCATGGGTGAGTGACTATTTAAACCCTACCATGCTATGCTCGCACTCTACATCTACATCTACATATATACTCTGCTAGCCAACAAGCGGTGTGTGGCGGAGGGCACAATTCGCACCAAAGTCATATTTTCCCCCCTCTGTTCCATTAGCGAATCACGTGAGGGAAAAACGACTGTCTGAACGCCTCAGTATGAGTTCTTATTTCCCTTATCTTTGAATGGTGATCATTGTGCTATTTGAACGTTGGTGGTAATAATATATGCTCTACTTCCTTGGTGAAGATTGGATTTCATAATTTAGTGAGCAGCCCCTTCTGTTTAGTGTGCCGTCTGTCTGCAAGTGTGTCCCACTTCGAACTTTCTGTGAGATTTGTAATGCTCTCGTGATGGCTAAATGTATCAGTCACGAATCTTGCCACTCTTCTTTGGACCTTCTCAATCTCTTGAATCAGACCCAACTGGTCTGCTATTCCAAGACTGGATGAACTAATGTATTGTAAGCTATTTCCTTTGTTGGAGGACTGCATCGGTTCAGGATTCTACCAATAAACTGCAACCTAGAGTTCACCTTACCCATTACTTATGTAAGCTGATCATTCCATTTGAGATCATTTCGAATAGTCACACCCAGTTACTTGACAGACATTACCGCTTCCAAAGACTGGGCATTTATTTTGTACTCATACATTAATGGGGATTTTCACCTTGTTATACACAGTAGGTTACACTTGAGAGATAGTTGCCAGTCATTACACCACACATTAATTTTCTGCAAATCCTCATTGATTTGTTCACAACTTTCATGTGATACTACTTTCCTGTAGACTACAGCATCATTGGCAAACAGTCTCAGGCTGCTGTCAATACCATCAACCAGATCATTTATGCAAATTGTAAAAACCAGAGGATCTATTATGCTGCTCGGGGGCTCACCCAAAGTTACACTTGTTTCTGTTGAAGCCACCCCATTCAGGATGACATACTGTGCCCCGTCTGTTAGAAAACTTTCTATCCAACTGCATATGTCATCAGATAGACTGTAAGCACTCACTTTTTGTAGCAAGTGACAGTGCGGAACTGAGCCGAATGCCTTTCGAAAGTCAAGAAATATGGCATCAACATGGGAGCCGGTATCTGGAGCCTGTTGTATATCGTGCACAAAGAGGGCCAGCTGTGTCTCGCATGACCGCTGTTTCCTAAAACCATGCTGGTTTCTGCAGATGAGCTTCTCAGATTCTAGAAAGGTCATTATGCCTGAACACAAAATATGTTCCATGATTCTACAACACCTCGATGTCAGTGAAATTGGCCAGTAATTATGTGCATCCAATTTTCTACCCTTTTTATAGATTGCTATGACCTGGGCCTTCTTCCAGTCTTGTGGAACTTTCCGCTGTTCCAATGATCGCTGATAGATGATGGGTAAGAATGGTGCTATATTTGTAGCATAGTCAACATAAAATCTTATGGGGATACCGTCTGGGCCAGATGCCTTCCTGGCGTCTAGGGATCTTAGCTGCTTTACAATCCCAGATACACTAAACACTATGTCAGACATCCTTTTGTTTGTTCAATAATTGAAAGAGGGAATGGTGCTGTAGTCCTCTATCGTAAACGAGTTTTTGAAAGCTAGGTTTAGAATTTCGGCCTTCTGTTTATCATCATCAGTTACATTACCCATACTGTCAGCAAGAGAAGGTATTGAATTATTTGTAGCTTTCATCGATTTTAAGTGCAACCAAAATTTTTGGGGGTTATTTTTAGATTCTGCAGATAAAATATTGCTTTCAAATTCATTAAAAGAATCTCTCATTGCCCTTCAGACAGCTGCTTTCATTTCGCATAATTTCTGTTTGTTAGTGGGCAGTTACCACGTTTAAAATGACTGTGTAAAATTCCTGCCTTCACAGCAACTTCATAATATGTTTGTTGTACCGAGGTGGATCCTTTCCCTCCCCTATACTTTTGTTTGGCACGTACTTCTCTAGCGCACAGTGAACAAGATCTTTAAATTCCGACCAAAGATGCTCAATATCTTTGTGTCTCACAGTGAATGCTTGGAGCTGACTATGAAGATATTCATTAATGACACTTTTATTTGCTTTCCCAAACAAGGAAACTCCACTGCTTTCCCAAACAAGAAAACTCTACGCTGTTTACTTTTTTTTTTTTTTTTTTTTTTTTTTTGTGTGTGTGTGTGTGTGTGTGTGTGTGTGTGTGTGTGTGTGTAACTTCTACTGGCATGGAAGCCACAATGACATTATGGTCACTAATACCTTCTTATAGATTAACTTTCTCAAATGTTGTATGTTGAGAGTGCTCCTAGAATAACTTCACATGAATCTTTGCTTCTGCCCCCTGTGATAAATGTGTAATTTTCCCAATCAATGGATGTTAGATTAAAGTCTCCACCTATAGCTAATGGATAATTTGGATATTTACTTCCTATGTACTCAAGACTTTCCCTTAAACATTCTGTGATGTTTGTTGTGGATGTTGGTGGTCTATAAAAACATCCTAATACAATGGTCAATCCTTGTCTAATTGACAGCTTTATCCAGACTATTTCACAGTCCGACCCAGTATTGATCTCAACTGTGTTTAAACAGCTTTTAACTGCAATGAACACACCACCTCCCATAGCATCAGTCCTATCCTTCCTAAACATTGTCCAATCAGAGTTCAAAATTTCACTGCTTTTTATATCTGGTTACAACCAGCTTTCAGTACCTAATACAATATTGGCATTGCTACTGTTTATTTAGGAGATTAACTCGGGGATCTTTACTAACATGAGATTAAGCATATTAAATCCTTTGGAATGACCTGTTTAAGTGAACTAACAATTTTACAGTTGGCACACCCACATCAGTAACAAGAACTGGTAATTTTTCAGGCCAGCGGTTTGTTTCCCATGGGGAGGAACCAAATCTAAATAACCCCCATGTGCATGCCACAAGTACTGTGCTACCCATGTAGCCACTTCCTGTGTGTAGTGCACCCCTGATCTATCAAGGGGTACCCTACAACCTTCCACCCCATAGCGTAGGTCAAGGAATCTACAACCATTTTCATCACAGAGTCAACATAGCCTCTGGTTTAGATTCTCCACTGGACTCCAGACAAGAGGAACCCTGGTCCACCCTGGGTACAATGCTGCAGATCGTCAGCTTGGCTTCCACTGCTTGAGAGATGGAGGCCACCTTCACCAATTTAGCCAGCCATCGAAAGGACCCAAGGATTTTCTCGGAACTCCGACGACAAACATCGTTGGTGCCGACATGTGCAACAATCTGCAGCTGGCTGCACCCCGCATTCTCGATAGCCACCGCAAGAGCCTCTTCCACATCCTGGACAAGGTCTCCCAGCTAGCACACTGAGTGAACATTGGACTTCTTCCCTGCCCTAGCCGCTATGTTCCTGAGGGGCTCCATGACTCGCCTAACATTGGAGCTCCCAATAACTAACAAACCCCAAACCCCACATGCCTGTCTGGACCTTGCTGAAGGTGTGGCCACTATCCTGGCAGAAGGTGCATTCTCATTTATCATGTCATTACTCCTTGCATACATTTGCCTTATCTTATTGTGTTCAGTGTATGTTATGGTGATTGACGCACATGTCACAGTCTAATAAAGTTGTACTATCATTCTGGGTTGCATTGTTTGTCCAAGTTACAACAGAAGTTCCTCAAGAGATTTTGGTGTTTTTAAGAGAAATACATTCTTTCGGGAAAAAGGCATTCACAAATTCATATGTCCAGAGAGGGAATATAGTCTATCATGAATTATGTAATAATCAGCAACAAACTAGAGGGAATATTTAGATAAAACATTGTTTTTGTAGCGTGTAACATGGGATCAGATTATTTTTTTGTAAAATTCCAAAAAAAAAAAAAAGCTCACAAAATGGAACAGCTGTAGGAATTTATCCAAACGACATGTAAAATAAAGTGTTTTTGTTTAATGAAGACAGTATCAGAGATCTGTATCAGTAATGGCTAAACAGGTACCTGCAGCAGACAAAAGCAGCAGAAGATACAAAGCAGGAATGGAACACTATAAGAAAAATGATAATGAATGCTGCTGACGAAACACTGGATAAGAAGAAAAATATATGATAGAAAGGAGGCATCAAAGTCTGGACACCAAGTCTTGAAGTGACCATAAAGCTCAAACATAAAGCCCATCTTTATTATCTTAATGACCCAACAAAATAAAATCGTCAGATTCACAGACAGTGGTAGAAGGTGCTCACCAATAATCTTGGGAATGTTTTATAAGTATAATTGAAGATGGGGTATCCACAAAAAGCAAGCACTAACCTGTAAGACAGTGAAAATGGTTAACAGGGAAGACAGAGAAACAACACAAATAAATAATTTAGAATAATGGCAAAGGGTCAAACACTACAAAACCCTTTAGTGTGCAGATAGGGAGACAGAAAATGGGGATATGAAATATATAGACTCGTTAGATGTGGATAATTTATGCACAGAAGCAGTGGCAGAGACTATGACGGCCTTGAGAAACAGGAAAGCTACACGCACAAACAGCATAAGCAAAGAACTCCTAAGTTATGGTGGACTTTCTTTTCATTAAAGACTACTAAATATATTCAATATGTAACACAAAATAATTTTCACACCAAGAGGATGGCACAAGCAATAGTTACGTCACTGTTTAAAAAAGGAGTCAGAAATAAGCATGCAGCATGCAAGGCTTATGCTAAGATCCTGAACAGTAGATGGAAACTAATATCAGTGTGCTATTAAGAGAAGAACAGATGGATTTCTATAGAGAAGGACTGGCAGTGGGTGCAGGATTTGTGTTTCCCTAGAGGAAGACTGACAACAGCTGTGGTATTTGTTATGAAACAGATCGTTGAAAAACACGCAGAATTTAATCAAGAGACCCATTTAGCTTTCATTGATCTAGAAAGATAAAATTAACAGAGAAAAACTGTGGAGCTTAATGAAAGAAAGAGAACACTTTAAGAGGCCTATACAAAAATCCAATTACTTCATATACAACTGGAGAACCAGTAGTGCCTTTCAAGGCCGTTACTACGGCCAGAGGTGGTTGTTCTGGGTACTGATTTCTCAGGATCTGTGCACCCAAATTGCGTGAAAATGTAAGAAATGTCAGTTCTAGTATAATATATTTGTCCAATGAATACCCATTTATCATCTGCATTTCTTCTTAGTGTAGCAATTTTAATGGCCAGTAGTGTATATATGTACACAATACGAAAAAAAAAAAAAAAAAAAAAGGAAACTTAGTAGAATGTTGTAGAACTCTTTCCTACAAAGTTACAAATTAATCATCGTTTTTTTTTTCAGGTTTTCCATTTCTTTCTCTCTTTAGCTGTTTAATCTTATGCATGAGATATATATGTAGTGCACATATATGAGCGTATGACCAATGCTAGAACATGTCAGTTATTCATTTTTTAGTCATACCCATTGATATTGTGAAAGTATTTTGATAGCACATTATCAGTGCACATTGCTTTTCATTTTTCCAGTAGCTGATAATGCCTTGATAAAGATCAGTGCTCAAATTCCAAGGTAACAAGTAGCCAACCTCAATAGATAATCAGTTATTGCAGATAGCTTTTTTCTTGTAAGAGTACATTTACTGCTTGGAATTCAAAGAATTCATCATGCTGTTTCTCCATATTTTGTTGTTCACCTGTGTCACATTTGCTTCAGCAAAAAGTAAGTGTTTATTGATCTTAGAAATATCCAGACTTTATGGCACCAGTAATTATTAATAACTGTGTGGTGCTGAAGTTAGTTATATGCAGTAACACTCTACAATTACTTGGAATGTGAAAACTTAGCATATATGATTTGCCAAATTAGCATCTATTTTTGTACATTTAAAAGAATAAGAATTTTTCCTCCTACTAATGAATGTTATATTTTGTAGCTCCCAAATGTTAAATTAAATACTAATGGTTCATCAACCTCTTTTAGGGAAGGAAAAAAAAATTATTTTACACCTTTTTTAAACATACATTTTTACTGCTAAAAAATCCAAACAATATTTAGCTAACATTTTGTTGTTTTCTATTAGCTGCATTTCAATAAGTTACTTGGAAGGACCATAGCTACAGAATACTGCACAAAGAAATTAAAACTTTTAAAATTTGGATATCTTTTAAACTGTTATTTAAAATTATATTCCTTGGGTAAAATTTTACAAGCTGAATCTTCAAACTATATAGGATGCCGATTTTGCTTTTCGGAGAATTAGTTAACTTGCCAACTCTGCCTGCTACTTTTTCTCATGAAGTTAGTAGGTGTAATACTTTTTCTGTTGCTTCAGAAAATTATCAATCACATATGATTCTAAATTTAATTATTGATTTCCAGGTTTTGGGTACAGTATGTTTGACTTTCAATATCTAGAGACTCTGTTCAATGTTCGAAGTTCACCAAATTACTTAGTATGATATTATGCACAAACCATATTGGTGTAAATCCTATTTGTTGGACAACAGTTTCTAGGGTCTTACACTGCTGGCATCATAAAGATGTTTACAGTATCAAGAACATAATTATCTTTCCAAATAGAACACAGCTTCAAACTAGAAGTTCCATAGATTGATTATATGAAATGGAAAAGTTGCTTGCTTTAATATATATCTTCTGACTTAAAGTATTAAATATTCTTGTATTTACAGTTCCTGGTGTTTAAGAAGGCTGACTTCACCATCATTGCATCTTCACTTAAATCAAGCATAATTGTTGCCCATTATTTACTATCCAAACTTGTAGTGTAGAGTACTATGAGGGAACAGCCCTCCTATATTTCCTCATTCACAAAATTTCATTGCAGCATGAATTAGGGTGCATTGTTTTCATCTGACATTTAAATAGGTCAATGAAAACCAATTCCTCACTCTATCTGTGGTATCATCATACAGAAAGTTTATTTATCTTCCAACAAGAAGTTGCTTTGGGCAGTAAAGACCATGTCATATCTGCATATACATTAACACTCTCCAAACAACTGTAAAGTGACCACTGTAAAGTGTGTGGCACAGCCTACTTCTCATTGTACCATATTATTAGTGGTTCTTCCTGTCCATTTGTGAATAGAGTGTGGGAAGAATGATTGCTTAAATGCTTCTGTGCATGCTGTAATTTGCCTAGTTTTGACATGATCCTTATGGGAATGATACATAAGGTGTTCTGGTATATTGCTAGATTCCTCACTTTACTCTGGTTCTTGAAAGTTTGTAACTACACTTCTGTAGCATAGCTACACCTTATTCTTAGGCATCTGCCAGTTCAAGTTTTTCAGCATCTCTACAATTCTCTCCCAAGGCTCAAGCAAACCTTTCGCCATTTGTACTGCCATTCTTTCCATACGGTACAATCAATTGCTACATCAACTGATTCTACAGGTGTTTCATACAGTCATTGACTCAAAGGTATTTGTGAATCATTAAAACTATTCCATTACTCACAATATTACCAAAGCTAAGTCAAGATCTTCCTTAATTTCCATGTTGACTAGCTTATTAGCAGCAACTTATAAATAATACAAATAGTCTTGACTTAATTTTTTTGGTTGCTGGTAACATACAATGTTGGTACAGTGTTCCAGCAAACATGATGCAACATTTCATGAGCAGTGGCAGCAGATTTAGCTATAAATGGTATAGCAGGGCAGTGTTGGGTGTGCAGGGGTGGGGAGTGAGGGGTGGAAGATGACATTGCAACTACTAGCAAAGCTGCCCAGCACAATGGTAATACAGTAGCAGTGATGTAGGCAACAACAACATCCGCGGAAATGGCGGCACAAAATATAATCACCCCTCAGTTCCCAGTATTTCAGATACACAAAAAACAAAGTAAGTTAGTTATTTGATTTGCTATCTTCTACTACTTCGTGATTCATTGCATTAAATTTCGATACTAAGGTGAAAAACAGCTGAACTAGTCTACATCCACATTCACGTCTATACTCTGCAAACCACTGTGAGATGCATGGCAGAGGGTACATCCCATTGTACCAATTATTGGTGTTTCTTCCCATTCCATTCACATATGGCGTGTGGGGAGAATTATTGTCTGAATGCCTCTGTGCATGCAATAATTATTTTAATCTTCTTTTCACAATTCCTGTGAGAGTGATACACAGGAGATTGTAGTATATTCCTTGACTCATCATGTAAAGCTGGTTCTTCAAACTTTTAGACTTTCTCAGGATATTAATTAAAACTTCTGGGCTAAGAGGCCATGGTTGAAAAGTAGAAATTCTTCCTCCTCAAGTTTCATTGCCAAATGTGAGAACCATATTCCAAGGTGAGCCAATGACTGGCTGCTAGGCAATGAAGGTCACATTTATATAGAGCTCATAGAAGGTGCCACCACTTGTCACGTGCTGTCAACAGTGAAACTATCTCTGACTGAGATCATTACCCTTGATCAAAAGTAATCAATTGTCACACCATTGGTACAAAGTCAATCATCATGTCTTATCTAGCTTTAGTCATTCTTCTTTTCTGAAAAATTATTGTGGTGTTTATAAATCTCTATAGCTTCTCTGTACATATGCGCATAATAATAATGCAATGTCTTAGCTAGCTAGCTTGTCTCACTAAATTTTATTTCATGATCACAATCTTCAAAAACATGCTCGGCTACAGCCGATTTGTCGGTGAGTCCCAGATGACAGTCCCTTTTGTGTTTGGTTAGGCAGGTATTAACACACATTTCCATTGTTCCAATATAAACCTTCCCACAACAACATGGAATTTTATACATCCCAGGTTTTGCAAAAGGGTGATGTTCATCTTTCGCCAATCTTAAACATTCACAGATTGTTTCAACCTGAAACTTGGCCAGAACTTTCCCAGTACTTTATGTAATATTGTGGATAAATGGAAGAAAAACTTTCCTAGTTGATGATTGTTGTTGTTGCATGTTTTGGAAGACTTTTCATCTGTGATGGAGTGAATGATCTATCTCATTATCAGTGTATCCATTTTTCTTAAAAGCTGTTCACAAATGATTTAATTCCTCTTGTAAATAAACTGACTCACAGATTTTATTTTCTCTGTTAACCTATGTTTTAATGACACCTCTCTCCTGCCTGGGATGATGGTTCAAATTATTATGGAGGTAATGATTGGCTTGTGTATCTTTCCTATATACCTTATGACCTTAAGTCCCACCTGCCTGTTTAATTACTGAAAAATCCAAAACATTAAGGTGTCCATTACTATCTGTGTCCATACCGAATCGTATCTTTTGATTAATACTATTTAAATGCACCCAGAAATCATTCAGTTCCCCTTTACCAAGACTGCATATCACGAACGTTCCACCACATACCGATACCTTTTCAAAGGATTTTTATTGGCTGATTGCAGTGCCTGGTGTTCAAAAAATTCTATAAAAACTTTGTCAACAGTTGGACTTAGATGACTCCCCATTGGCATTCCTTCAATTTGTTCACAGAACTCATTATAACACTGGAAATAAGTCGTCGATAGGCAGAGTCAAAAAAAGCTACTATATCAGTGGGAAACGTATCAGTTATATAAGAAAGAGGTTTGTTAATTGGAACCAGGGCGAACAGGGATACCACATCAAAACTGACAAGGTATCACTTCGGTTGACAGTGATCTCCTTCAATTTTTTGATAAAGTGCATAAAGTTTTTTATATGATAATCAGGTTTTCCAATATGTTATTGTAACGAGGCAAGATATCTGGCCAACTCTTGAGTAGGGGATCCAATAGCACTCATATCGGGCTCAGTGGAACATTAGGCTTGTGAACCTTAGGTGGACCGTATAATCAAGGAGGGTAAGCATCCATTTCCAAAGATATTTTTTATCCTCTTTAGGGATGGAAGACTTTTTTATTAATCAAAGAAAAGAATATTATCATACTTACTGCTGATAAGTGTAATGCTACAGCTGTGTTGAAGAGTGAAACTACCACAGGAAGATCAGTCACTTCTTCAATCCCACCACTTATAAAAAGTTGAAAAAGGATCCTACAATGAAAGTGTTAACAGCTATCAATTGATTAATAAAAAAAGTCTTCCATTCCTACAATCAAACAATGGAAAAACCAGAATGGAATGTAACAATATTATGAGAAGGAAAGTTTCTACTCACCGTATAGCAGAGATGCTGAGTCTTCCATCCCTACAGAGGATGAAAAATATCTTTGCAAAACAGAAGCTTACCCTCCTAGACTGTATGGTCTACCTAAGGTTCATAAGTCTAATGTTCCACTAAGACTGATAGTGAGTGTTATTGGATACTCCACTCTAGAGCTGGCTAGACATCTGGCCTCCTTGTTCAGGTATATATTGGAAAAACTGATCATCATATTAAAAACTGTATACACTTTATCAAAAAATTGAAGGAGAGTACAGTCAGCCCAAGTGATATCCTTGTCAGTTTTGATGTGGATCCCTGTTCAGTGTGGTTGTGATTAATGAAGCTCTTTCTTACATATCTGATATGATTCCCACTGACACAGTAGCTTTTTTAGACATTGACTATCCATGACTCTATAGTAAATTGCATATTTGGATTAATACTATTTAAATGTACCAAGAAACCATTCAATTCCTCTTCACTGTGATTCAATATCACAGATGTGTCGTCCACATACTGATACCTCTTCAAAGGACTTCTATTGGCTGATTGCAGTGCCTGGTGTTCACAAAATTACATAAAAATGTTAGCAATGGCTGGACTCCCTATTGCCACTCCTTCAATTTGTTCATAGAATGTTGATAACATTTTTATGGAATGTTTTGAACACCAGGCACTGCAATCAGCCATTAAAAGTCCTTTGAAGAGGTATTGGCATGTGGATGACACTTTTGTGATACGGAATTATGGTGAAGAGGAATTGAATGGTTTCTTGATGCAGTTAAACAGTATTAATCCAAAGATGCAATTTACTGTATAGACAGAGAGTAATGGACAGCTTAATTTTTTGGATGTTTCAGTAACCAAACAGACAGATAGGACTTTGGGTCATAAGGTATATAGGAAAGATACAGATAGTGACCATTACCTCCATAAGGATTCGAACCATCATCCCAGGCAAAAGAGATGTGTCATTAAAACATTGGTGGACAGGGCCAGTAGAATCTGTGAGCCAGTTTACTTGCAAAAGAAACTAAATTGTTTGTGAACAGCTTTTAAGAAAAATGGATACACTGATAATGAGATGGATTGACTACTCCATCCCAGAAGAAAAGTCTCCCAAAACATGCAACAAAAACAACCGTCAGCTGGGAAAGTTTTTCTTCCATTTATCCACAATATTACAGACAGTAATGGGAAAGTACTGGCCAAGTTTTAAGTTGAAACAATCTTCAGACCAACCAAGAAGATGAGTGAATGTTTAAGATTGGTGAAAGATGCACGACACCCTTTTGCAATTCCTGAGGTACATAAAATTCTGTGAGTTGTGGGGAGGTTTATATTGGAGGGGGGGGGGGGGAGAGAGAAGAAGAAGAGAAGTGTTTGTACCTGCTTAATTGAACATAAAAGGAATTGTCACCTGGGTCACATTGACAAATAGGCTGTAGTGGGACATGTTTTTGAAGATGGTGATCATGAAATAAAATTTAGTGAGACAAGCTTGCTAGCTAAGAGATTGCATTATTACACATGCATGTACAGAGAAGCCATACAGATTTATAAACACCACAATAATTTTAACAGGAAAGAAGAAGGCTTAAAGTTAGATTCGATATGGCAGTCGACTTTGTACCAACGAGGTCACAATTGATTAGCTTTGATCGAGAGTAATGATATTAGTCAGAGATAGTTTCACACTCAACAGCATATGATGAATGATGGTGCTCTCTATGTGCTCTATATAAACAGGACCACTATGGCCTAGCAGTTAGTCATTGGCTCACCTTGGAAGATGATCAGCATTTGGCAACGAAACATCAGGAGGAAGAATTTCTATTGTTCGACCACAGACTCTTAGCCTGAAAGTTTTAATTAATGAAGATGACAGCCATAATAGCCTACACATTATGATTTCTTGGGATAGTTTATGCCTATCTTCAATTCCTCCAGCATCTCTGTGACACTCTCACATGGATTAAACAAACCTGTGACCATTGGTGTTGCCCTTCTCTGTATATGTTCAATATCCCCTGTTACTCCTGTCCCACACACTTGACAAATATTCTAGTACCTGTCACATGAGTAATTTGTAAGCAATCTCCTTTGTAGATTGATTGCACTTCCCCAGTATTCTACCAATAAACGGAAGTCTACCACCTGCTTTACCCACAGCTGAACCTATGTGATCATTCCATTTCATATCCCCACAAAGTGTTACATCCAGGTATTTATATCAGTTGGCTGATTCCAGCAGTGACTCATAGATATTGTAGTCACAGGATACAACTTTTTTTTTTTTGTTTTGTGAAAAGCAAAATTTTACATTTCTGAAATTTTAGAGCAAGTTGCCAATCTCTGCACTACGTTAAAATCATATCAAAATCTGACTGAATATTTATGGTGCTTCTTTCAGGTGATTTTAATATTAATAATGTATGCACAGTCATTAATATGCAATATGAACAGCAAGGGTCCCAACACATTTCTCTGGAGCACACATGAAGTTACTTCTACATCTGACAACAACTCTCCATCCAAGATAACATGCTGTGCCTTCCCTACCAAAAAGTCCTCAATCCTGTCAGAAATTTCACTTGATATCCCATATGACCATACTTTTGACAATAAGTGTAGGTAGGTACAGTACTGAGTCAAGTGCTTTTTGGAAATAAAGAAATAGTACATCTACCTTGTTGCCTTGATCCAAAGCTTTCAGTATGTCATGTGAGAAAAGTGCAAGTTGGGTTTCACATTGCTGATGTTTTCGAAATCCATGCTGGTTAGCATTGAGGAGATCATTCTGTCCAAGATAATTCATTATGTTTGAGGTCAGAATATGTTCTATGATTCTACAACAAATTGATGCCAAGGATATTGGATGGTAGTTTTGTGGATCACTTCTACTACCCTTCTTGTGTATGAATGTGACCTGTACCTTTTTCCAATAACTGGGTATGGTTCTTTGTTCAAGGGATCTATGTCAGATTATAGTCAGAAGAGGGGCTAACGCAGTCACAAATTCAGTATAGAATCTGACAGGGATTCTATCAGAGCCTGGATCTTTGTTCAATTTTAATGATTTCAGCTGTTTCTCAACACTACTGACCATAATAGCTATTTTGTTCATCTTTGCAGTGGCATGAGGATTAAATTCTTTGCAGTGGTACAAGTATTAAATTGGCAGAGTCCTTCAGGGTTTTCCTCTGTAAAGGAACATTTGAGAATGGAGTTAAGCATTTCAGCTTTTTCTTTGCTACTCTCAACTTCATTTCCTGTCTCCTTTACATATGACCAGAATTTCTTTTGGTACTGTGAAAGATCACTTGAAAATATTCTGCTATGGTAGTCACTGAAGGCACCACACATTGCTCTCTTGAGCATCTCTCATTGAGCATCTCTCTATCTATAGAGAGTTATAGCTTCACTAATCACTTCCATTTAAGTACCTATTCATCCTCAGATTCTTCTGTATCACTCTGCCTGTCTAGTTCCATTTCACTGATTGTTTTCACTAACTTTCCTTATTGATATATCGTGTGTGTGCAGATGGTAGGTAACTTTGGCTGTTACATTTGATGATTATCCATTCTTACTTCAATCCAGTCTACTAGAGCCTTCTTTTTTCTCAGATAGAACTATATTGTATTTTGTCTCCTTCGTAAGAGTTTTAGATTAGGTATGCTCATTGATGTATGCTAACTATTTTGAAGATGTGACAAGTATGACTTAAGTCATAATTTTTTAGTTCACATCTCAAAAAAATAAAAATACAACATAGAAGCATTAGAACTAACTATAGATTGTTTTTAATGTAATTAGCTCTGGTGTAACTCACATTAAATACAGAATCTCATTTTATGATCTAGCAAAGAGATATCAGCAGCAAAAAATCATCAAAACAGTTGAGCTTCAACACTGACTTCCAATTAACTTAGAAGGCTCATATTGTGCATGTCTACATGTATCTGTACTTTCTGTTTTTCCACTCACACATTTTGATAGCATACTGATATGTGAACTCCTTGTCATATAGTTATATAATAAGACTGATGCGCAAAGGTCGTATTAGGCAACTATGTCATTGCCTCTTTATCAAGCTGAAGTTTCACACAGATATTAAATTCTACTTTTAAAGGGTTTGCTTTGGCACCAGGTAGACCATTCATTGCACTAGGGGCAGACAAGAAATGTCATCTTGAGAAACAGTCAGGAGAAAGCCAATATCTTGTATGAAATAATATCTTTAAAAATCTTCAATAAAATCCCCCCAGTGTGCTTGGTCCACAGCCTCTAAGATGTTTATAAAGCTAAGATTTATAATGGTTTTTGTAGTTAATAATGTTGATGTCATACATGGGTCATCCAGAAAGTAGAGAATATTTTGGAATACATAAATAAAAAAAGCAAGATCTCAACACAAAATCTTATTTACAAAGTTAGATCACCTTACTTTATTTTTCAATGTAGTCAGCATAACTGTCAAGGCACTTATTGTAACACAGGACCAGTTTTTTTTAAATTCGTATGTCATACTCTTCTGCCACCAAATACCTGAGCCACAGGATATCACTGATTATTAGAGGTCTTCATCATTTAAACTGTTTACCAACAAAAACTCCTTTAGTTTCAGGAAAAAGTGAAAATTAGTTGGTGCCAAGCCAGGGCTGTAAGGGGGGTGTACAAAAATTTCCCACATAAGATGCTGGAGTTCTTGCTGTGCTTGAGCCAATGCACCAGGCTGTGTAGTGCCATGAATACCTTCCCCAACAATATTCCATGTCACAGAAAAGTCACTCATTTCACTATCACCATAAACAACATTTATTTGCCTATAACTTTCCATAGACCAAACATTTGGTGCATTCATAAAACAAGTGGCACTATACACTTTGCATTTGGCAGGATTTTCTGTGGGCATTGCTGTTTGAAAAGGTTACAGAACAAAGAGACTAAATGCTCAGCAACGAAACTTGGCTCACAAAAAATGGGGAAAAGATCTAACAGACATGCTTGTGTCTGCAGCAATGGAGATTGGCATTGGGTGTGGTACACAACTGCTCTTTACATTCTGGATGACCCTCATATTTTAGGTGTATTGATACAGAGATTCTGCTTGCTTCAAATTTTTGTCTGTTGCATTTTAGCTAGTGTTTTCAAAGTCAAAGAAATTTTATTTTGTTTGACATCACAACAATGTATCAGCTCAGAACAGTGAGAAAGTTTGAGGTTAAACAATGACTTATGCACCCTACACTTCTTGTGTAACTTCTTTTTTGCCCATAAAAACAATGGAACATAACTAGAGACTGATACATTTATTTAGTTTGAGTCTCTTACATCAGTAGATTAACTAAAATCACCCAAGAGAGTAAGACCTTCCCATTTTACAAATATAGCAACAGAATGTCATGGTGCAAGCTTTTTTTCATGGTTGGTGCACTTAGGATTTACATGTACAGAGAGTTCCAAAATTACACCAACAAACTCTGAGGATATGTAGAAGGTGTCTTGAAGAACAAAATGAGGGTAGGAACCCACATTTGGAAATGTCATTCAATGATGCTACAGAGTGTCAAAGTTATAGATGTCATCACATGTATATCTGCATGTATGTATATATAGGTGATTCCTTGATGATGTCACAAACTTTCAGGCTGATAGAGAAGGATAAATGTATGAGTTTGAGGGACTCTGGTCTGGAAACAAACAAGTCAAAAGTTATAATCGAAAATTGTACTCATATCCCGGATAGTGGAATACTTGTGCCAGTCTTGCTGTTGCTAAGATTGTAAGGCAGGCAACGTTCAGATGTGGTAGCATGAACCAAAACAAGAAAAACAGGTCCAGTAAATATGGGCTCTAAAATGCATGCATACTTTAGGATCTATGAGCAGTTGTTCAGTAGGGGAGACGTGTTTCACAGATGTGAAAATGAACAAGTGCTTGTAACTCCTCAGGTATGGATTTTATAGCCCATGTTTACTGGAGAGGTTTTTCTTATTTTGACCCGTACTAAGACCTCTGAAATTTGCCTACTCTACAAACTTAGCAACAACTGTACAGTTGAATGTATTCAACTGTCTGAGGTATCAGAATGATTTTCACTTATAACTTTTGACTCGTTCATTCCCACGTCAAGGTCCCTTCCCTCAATTTCATACACTTTAACTTCTCTATCATTCCTAAAAGTTTGTAACATCATTGCAGAGTCACTCTGTATGTACATACATATACAGGTGCTGGTGCCTATAGCTTCAGCTCCCTGTAACATCATTGGGTCACATTTCCAGACATGGGTTCCTATCCTCATTTTGTTCCTCAAGTGCCTTCTACATTCCATCTAAGTTTGATAGTGTAATTTTGAAGCACCCTGTATAAATTTCCCTAACAAATTAAGAAAATATTTTGCTTTAAAGTGGGCATTATGAACTGAGAACTATCATGTTAAATATCACAGGAATTGTTAAATGTCACAGTAAACTTTTTCTTGGTTGCATTGTGGTACTAGTTGAAAGTTGAGCACTGGTCTACACTTTCACTCATGCATGGAATACCATGACAGTAAACTAAATTTGATACTGTTTCATTACTTTATTGATCTGTGTAAGTCTTCATAAGTACGAAATAACACCACATGTAACAATATCCAACAGGGAACAAGGCATGGTATTTGATGCCAGATGATGGAGGACATGGAATTCATCTTGTGAATATGCTACATAAGGCCACAGAAATTGATGTACCTAGTATTGTGTCTAATGTTACACTTTATCTCTATACAAGGTAAGTGGCACTTCTTGCAGCCATACCTCATTTTACTTCATGACTCTAACAATAATGCACATTTACCTTACAAATGTCTACCAATTATTGTAGCCCACAAATGGTTTGGTAGTTTCTGAAAGAGAGCTTGTTCATGAACCATACAATACTATGGGTGGTCTCAGATTCCCAATTTTTGTAAATGAAAAGGTTAAACTGAAATAAACACTTAGAGATAGGCCACTTACTAAAAAATTTGAAGGTCATTGTATTACAGAAAACATCATACAAAATGGAAGAAAGATTAGACATTGAAGGACAAAAAGATAACTGGAACCAATAACATCAAATACAATATCGATGAAAATGTGATAACATCTCCAAAAGACTAGATTCAAAAAGTAGCCAGTTGCTAAAGTGTATCTAGTTGCTGATTTATTTTAGAAAGCAAGACAGTCAGTGAACAGTGATAACCAAAGAAAGACAATAAACATTGGCAACATGATCAAAAATACCAGGAAATTCACTTTCTGTATCTGATTCAAATCAGTAATTAGCAGTTCATGTTGTTGTTCTCAGTCTGAAGAATAGGTCGATGCAGCTCCCCACACTATGCTATGCAAATTTCTTCACCTTGGCAGTACTGCTGAGTTGGGTATAAAGGTCTTCAATAGTCTCCCTATCAATATAAAAAAGGAAATAAATATGTACAGTTTTTCAAAAGGAAACTAAATTTATTCCTCATCGAACAAACTTACGAGAAAATGTGAACTCCCATGTATCCTACCCTCTTGAGCAGTCACTTAAACGTCTCCTTAAAGAATGCAGTTAAAATTTGTATTCAATCCAAACCATGACCAGGAAGCAAATTTACCTGCATATATGTCAGTAGCATAAAAATATGCACTATCACTTATTATACTATTTTAAACAGTCACTTAAACTGTTTTTGGCATAATGCAGGCTTTAATACTGCATGCAAGTAATTGTTCTTGTTAAATAAACAGATGTCTGTGCAATGTGATGTATAAATGTTCATGTACTACTGTAATTGTATCTGTTGACTTGTTCTATACTACTTTTATACTGGTTGTATAATATGTAACCAACAGGACCAAATAACTAAAAAATACCTCTATTAGGATCCAACCATCATCCAAGACAAAAAAGAAATGTCATTATAATCTTGATGGATCAGGCTAATAAAATTTGCAAACCGGATTATTTGTAAGATAAGCTAAATCATATATTTATTTATTTACTTCTTTATTCATCCAAGGATAATCTCACAATGACATAGGATTTGTCAATCTAATACAGTGGTGATCAATAGGCCAAAATATACTGAGACAACAAAAGTCATGGACTACCTCCTAATAGTGTGTTCAACCTCCTTTTATCTGGCTTGAACCCAAAAATTGTTAGAAGTCCCCATGCTGCTGCTATAGTACCCACAAGTGCAAAAGTGTTGCCAGTGCCTGAATTGTGTACAAACTGAACTCTCAATTACGTCCTTAAATATTTGATGGGATTCATGTTGGGCGATATGAGTGGCCAAGTCATTTGCTTGAAGTGGCCAGAATGTTCCTCCAGCCAATCATGAACAATTGTGGGGCAGTGACATGTTTGGGAACATTAAGTCCCATGAATGGCTGTAAATGGTCTCCAAGTAGCCAAACATAACAATTTCCAGTCAATGTTCAATTCCATTATGGAGTGATCACCACATTGCACTGTTGTGACAACCTGGGTCCATGGTTTTGTGGGGTCTGTGCCACACTCAAACCATACTATGAAGTCTTACCAACTAAAATTGGGTCTCATCTGACCAGGCCACATCTTTTCAGTCATCTAGCATGACAAGCTCAGAAGAGATGCTCCAGGTGGTGTCAAGCTGTTACCAAAGGCACTCAAATCGGTTATCTGCTACCATAACCCATTAATGGCAAATTTTGCTGCACTATCCTAATATATATGTTTGTCATACATCTCACATTGACTTCTGTGGTTATTTTATGCAGTGTTGCTTGTCTGTTAGTACTGACAACTCTAAGCAAATGTTGCTGCTCTGAATTGTTAAATGAAGGCCATTGGCTACTTCATTGTCTGTGGTGAGAAGTAATGCCTGAAATTTCATATTCTCGGCACATTCTTGGTACCTCAGAATATTATATTCCTTAATGATTTCTGAAACAGAATGTCCATCTACCTCCAACTACTGTTCCATGTTCAAAATCTGTTAATTACATTGTGTGACCATAAACATCTCAGAAACATTTCCATATGAATCACCTGAGTATGAGCAACAGCTCCACCAATGCCCTGCCCTCTTATACCTTGTGAATGCAATACTACAACCAGCTGTATAAGTGCATATTGCTATTCCAGGACCTTTGTCATCTCAGTATATATAAGACATAGCATACATAACATGCTTTATGGGGATAGGACAGGTAGCCTGTGGGGACAGGACAGGTAATCAGCCATGGCCTTGATTAAGAACCATCCTGGTATTTGGTGTAGCAGTTCAGGAAAACTACAGAATACCCAAATTAGGATGGCCAGACAGGGAAACTCCGTTCTCCCAAATATGAGGTCAGTGTCTTAACAGTTGCAATGCTTCATTGAGTAAGTCCTTATTGTATAATGTTCATTGATTTACAAGCAGTTCATTTAAGGTAACTTGCAAATAAAACATAGTTTCATTCTTTATTGCTGCACAGGCTGAGGTCATGGATTGTTTCTGGCTACTTGCTGTATAAAACACAGTCCACAGTCTATAGATTTATCATCTATACTTAAAGCGACAGAGTTACCTCCTCTTTTTATGCTGAACTACATCATACTGAACAGTTTCCAGCCCCAGGCAGGATCTGTGTGCCTCTTGGTAATTTCTTACGCATCTCCATTTCATGTCCTTTGTATCTCCATTATCTCCATGTCATGTATCTTCTTACAAATCCTCTTGTTTTCCATTCTCTTTATGTGCCCCTACCATCTTAGACTTAATGTTTCTAACCTGCTGTGCAAGAGTTCCTCTTTCACTATTTCTCTTGCTCTTTCATTTCTCACACTATGTCTCTCCCTGTTACTCTTGTCCTACTTCTGACAAATTTTGTTTCACATATCTGTAATCTGCTTACATCTCTTTTTCTTCATTACTCATGTTTCAGACACATAGGTTATTATTGGGCTGAAGCAATTTCTGTATGTTACTTCTTTGGTTTTTTTGAAGGACATCTTTGTTCCAAAGCAGGCTCCTAACACTTTGCAGGAATGCTTCTGCCTGTCTGCCACTTTCACGGATCTCTTTCTCATTTCTTCCATTTTCCTCTGACATGCTTCACAAGTACTTGACAGTTTCCACCTTCTTCAGTTGTTAACCTCCAGTCCTTATTCATTAATTGGTCTATCTTTCTTTTTGATTGTAACCAGGATTTCACATTTGTTGACACTAAATTTCATCCTGTGCCCTCTCATAATTTCTTCCCAGGCATCCAGCTTTTCCTGAATCTCCCTACCTGTTTCCCCAGATGATCAAGTCTTCTGTGAACACCATTCTTTCATTTTGTCTTCTCCAGTTTTTTCTGCGACCTTAGTTATTATCTCAACTAAGACTACAATGAAGAGAAGAGGTGATAGTGCAGTATCCTGATTCACATCACTTGCTTGCTGAAACCAATCTATCCCTTCATTTCCCACTTTCACACAACTCAGATTCCCAAAGTACATCTCCTCCACTGTGCGTGTTGTCTCTTTTTCCACTCTCTTCCTTTCTTTTGCTTTCCAGCTCTTCCTTCTACACATGCTATCTAATGCCTTTTCTGTACCAAGAAAGACTTCACAAGGTCTTCCCCAAATTAATAGTGGTGCTCCTGGAGCTGGCTCAGTGCAATTATGAGATCAACAGTTGGTCTCTGAGACTGAAGCCATACTGTTTCTATCCCAATTTTTTCTCGATTCTGCTCTCTAGCATCTTTTCGCATACTTGGGGACAGTGTGGTATCAGTATGACTTCCCTGTAATTTCTACAATCCTGAAGTACATACTGTTTGTTTTTTATCTTCAACACTAATTAATTGCATACTGCCCAATTGTAAACATACTTGAGGTTTCATTTGCTTTGTCTAAATGGAATTCTGATGTTTTATCAGTGACTATGATGTTGTAGTCATTGGTGAGGAGAACTTCTTCTCTATGTCTTACACTGTCTGGAAAGTCATTTATACATATTAAGAACAGAACTGGACCCAATACATTACCTTGAGAAACACCTATATTTATGTGTTTCTTGCCTGACATTTGTTTTACTAAAAATGTATCATCAGCAGATGTGCAAATAATCTCCACCTTTTGGTCAACAGTGTCAAAAGCAGTGGATAAGTCAAGAAATTGTATGTAATACAATCATCCCCATCCAGAGCTTCACGTACCACTCTTGCGAACTCTGCAATAGCCGATATTGTACCTCTCCCACTTCTGGAACCATACTGTGCTTTGTTAAACACATTGTATTTCAGAATGAGATTTTCACTCTGCAGCAGAGTGTGCGCTGATATGAAACTCATTCTGGAAACATCCCCAAGGCTGTGGCTAAGCCATGTCTACGCAATATCCTTTCTTTCAGGAGTGCTAGTTCTGCAAGTTTCACAGGAGAGCTTCTGTAAAGTTTGGAAGGTAGGAGATGTGATACTGGCAGAAGTAAAGATGTGAGGACGGGGCGTGAGTTGTGCTTGGGTAGCTCAGTTGGTAGAGCACTTGCCCGCGAAAGGCAAAGGTCCCGAGTTCGAGTCTCGGTCCGGCACACAGTTTTAATCTGCCAGGCAGTTTCACATTGTATTTGTTCAAGTAAGTTATTAGTCTCTGTTTCATGATTGCTTGAGTTATTTTTGAGAATGAAGATGGCAGTGAAACTGGCCTGTAGTTTTCAATGCTACCCATAATATCTCCCTTATGACTGGACTTTCAATCAAAATGGTTACTTCAATAATGTGGTGGATCGAGCAGTCCCTCTAAGAAGAGAGAAAGCCAGGTCTAATAAGGAACAACAGCCACCAATTGGAAAGTTTTTCTTCCTTTTATTAAGAAGGTTATGGGTCGCATTGAGAAAGTGTTGGCCAAGTGTGGGGTTGATCTTTAGACACACCAAGAATATAAAATAAAGCTTTTGAGTGACAAAAAATGGAGAGTATCCACCAGTGACAGAGGAGGTATATAAAATTCCATGTAATTTTGGGCAACTATGCACCAACAGAATGAAAATTGATTACTTTTAATGATGAATGGTAATGCCCTCTATTCAACTCTATAAATTCAGAGCCCCCCTGGCCCATGATGCAGATGATGTTTTACCTCCAAAGGTATCTCCCACAGTCTTCGACAAAATTTCAGGGAATAGTTTTATGTATCAGACACAGCCTTTCTGCTCGGAAATCTCACTGAAGTAAAAACTGGCTGTGAATACCCGCCTTGTAAGCTTAAAATGTGCGATCTGAGACTTTGTATTTGATATATTTTGTAGTACTCTTCTGCTCAATTCATGAAAACTACCTCTAATCATAAACACATGAGGAGAAATGGTACTCTTATGATCTGGCTCACAATAAGAATGAGACTCTAACACTGTACAGAACATATAAAACATGTTGTAAGTTTATGGACAAGCAGAATGACACTATTTATAAAGCTTATTTAGAAGCAGACTGACCATAGAAATTTTCACAGTTTGATTCAGTACTTCTTCGTTAGTTAATCCAGTCTAATCTTCAGCAATCTTCCGTAGCACCACATTTTTAAAAAATTTCAACTCTTTTCTTGTCCGAACAGTTTATTATCCACTTTTCACATTCACTGATCTGATACAAGTCCTGTTCCTCCTGCCCCAACACTTCACTAATACAAACTACATCTCTCTTTGACCTATCCATCTCTCTATTAAATTCTCTAACCTTCGTATGCAGTTAAGGTATCTAACATTCCATACTCCAACCCACAGAACACCGATGTTGTTTCTGCTGATGATAGCTTCCTCTTGAGTAGTTGCCATCAGGAGAGGAAAATGGGGGGGGAGATATATTACTCCAGAAAATTTTATCCATGAGGATGTTATCATCTTAAAGCCATACAGAAGAGCTACATGTCCTCAGGAGATATAATGAATTTAGTTTCCCCTTGCTTTCAGTTGTTTGCAGTACCAACACAGCAAGCTTTGTAATACTCTCTTTAGGGCAAACAAACATTTACTGAATACAAAATTAGTGTTCTGTAACAACAGATAAAATTGTCTGTTATTCCACAAAACCAAACAATAACTGTTACTGACTGAAGGTAATATAAATCCAAGAATGACCACTTCCTAACAAGTCTTATTATGGTGGAAACGACATGCTCATCAAACAGAAGCACTATACAGAAATCTTTTGACTGCTTATGGGAGCACAGGTAACAGGTGCATCACTCTAGTTATTCAGTAACTCGGCAAACACAGAAGTCACCATGCAAACTAAAGTCCAGTCCAGTCCAGGTAAACAGCAGCATGAGTCATGGGTTACTTTGTAGAGGCAGAGTTAGATAATAGCATCTAGCATAGCCTTGTGCCCTTATTTATATTCACTGCAGAATTTCACATGACTGCCCTGCAGTATCAGTGACTTCCCTACCAGAGGTGCCCTTATTGGATGTATGTAGTGTTACATACATGGATATGTCTGTATCTTTCATTTACATGTCTGGCAGTGCTGCTAAACCGCTCCCCTCTTGAACCAGAATGTGGATTTGTGGGTGAAGATGATGCGGCAGAAGCAGCCGAGAGCTGGCTGATATCATGATGGAAGACTCCTGAGAGATGTCTGGGATCTTCAGTAATGACAGTGATGGATCCAGAGCATCCTGTGTAGGCCTGGAAATCTCCAGGAGTGGAGGTATCCATATGGAATGTGGCAGATCCAGTAATACAACCACAGGTGACACCAGATCAACACCAGTGTTTGTGCCCCTCAGCTTGCAGAAAGGATGAACCAGGTGGCCATCCTCTGTAACATTGGATTGAAGAGTGGTTGTGACAGTGGTAATAATGGACCTCCCAGTGAGATCAGCCACTGACCAGGACGCTACAACTGCAGTTGGTTGAGGTGCTGGTGCAGCATCACATGTGTCGTAAGTACCAGCATCACGTGCTGTTCCACAATAAATCCTCTGATCGACCCCAGATTTCACTCAAATGTGTGTGTAGACACTGTGACACTCATACAGAATGGTGAGACAGTGTCTTCTTCATGTTCCAGGGCAGGAACAAGTGATTAATGATGAATGCCAGCAACACTCACTAGGGTTACTGGTCTGGTCATGGGCCAGTGGGCCCCAGCAGATACACTGATGACTGAGAAACAATGCTTTATTAGCTTCAAATACATATCACATTGATAATAATGTGAGACAGACTCATCCCACTCCAATGTACCAAACCGGTGAAGGCTTGCAAATGGTGACTTCTGCCCAGATGAGATGTAACAGCATCAGTGCTGACACTGGGCAGAGTGATGGCCAATGCCCTGAAAGTGGGCCATGGCCTTAACATCAGCAACACTTTGTTGTGCTGTGATAGCATTCTACAGTGGTGGATGCCTGAACTTAGGTGGCTCAGGCCCAACAACATCCGCCATGAAGGTGGAGGCAGCCTTAGGCATGAACAACACAATCAGCAACACTGTGGCACTAAGTTCTGCAAGGAGATTCAGCACAGGAAGTAGTTGGCCTTGCCCAATCTTGATCCCATGGCTGCAGCTGGCCAAGCCATCATCTCATCGTCTGGCGTGGCCCTCGTGTCATCTCCGTGCTGCTAGACTCCAACTACCTCTGCCTCAAAATCCGCTACTATTTATATGGCTCTGGTGTCCTCTTGTTATATTAAAACCCTGCAGCCAGCCACCTAGCTCATAGCAAGAGTATTCCCTTGGTGTGTTGACACCATCCTGCCTGTTCCGGCTATTACCACTGTATTGTGCAATTTTCTGCTGAGAGCTGGTAGCCTGTTTCACAATCCTTCTTCATGTATGTGGCTATGACCCATATGATACCACAATATGCTTACCGTATTTACTTGAATCTAAGCCGCATTCGAATCTAAGCCGCACCTGAATCTAAGCCGCACCTGAAAAATGAGACTCGAAATAAAGGGGGAAAAAAAAAAAATTCTCGAATCTAAGCCGCACATGAAATTTGAGACTCGAAATTCAAGGGGAGAGAGAAGTTTTTGGCCGCACCTCCAAATCGAAAGAAAGTTGGTCCATTGTAATATGAGACACAATTTAGGTCGGATGGATGATGATACAGCTACAGTTGTTTAGTTCGAGTCGTAAGCTTAGCAGTTAAGCTTTATCAGGTAGCCATTGCTATGCATCAGGTGCTCCATCCATATTTATACGGGTACCCTTCCTTTTTCACCTGCTTCATCTGGTTTGAATTGATTGCTTATTTTTCTTTGATCTGATAAGTGCTGTTCTCTTTGTTATAGGTGTTTACGTCACTCTAAGCTGAAAATGCATTACTGTACTGTGTCATGCATTGCTTGTCGCATTCTGATAATGAGAGTTTACGACCTGTCGCCGCTCGCGGCATGACCTGCTTTTGTGCACGCTACCGCCACTTACAATTAAAAAAAAGAGAGAGGAATCATCTCATTGGCGAAACGATGGCAAGAGACTGCTATTTGCTGTTACTTACACTGCTGCTTTCTTTGATAATGATCAACAAGAACCAAATAATAGACTGCGTATGATAGAAGATGTTCTGAATGAGAGTTTAGCAAAAATTTTTCTCCGTTTAAAAATCTTTGCATACGCCTCTTTAGTACATTACATTCTGCACGGAACTTAGACACATCTTAGATTTAAAAATCTAGTCAGTTGCCGTGCTTCATTTCTGACTGTATCACTATTAGGCATAAGAATAATACAAATATAAACATGACATGATATGTATATTCTTCAGCGTTTGCAGTTGTCTCACTCTAGTTTCGTAGTTTATTAGGCAGACAGGATTTAAATGAGATAGCAGCAAACATGAAAGGATACATGACAAAATGTTTGTATTCGTATTATTCTTATGGTAAAGAGAATACTGCATGTGATTCACAAGTCATAAAAGTTACTATTAGCAACCATCTCTTCTCACAGGTAGGAAAAAATTCAGAGTGTAGAGTTGGCCATATCGACAAACATCCTGAACAGTCTTGCCAGTCGGATTTTCATAGTACATTGAAATGCTACTACATTTGAAGACGAACAATACGGAATTTGTCTTTACTTCATTGGATAATGTATGAAAATGCAGTGGTCGAAACTCGAGGCGGAGAAAAAAGCTCGTCTTCCACCATTTTTTTAAATTTATTTACTGACACAGAGGTTTTGGTGGCAGTATTTATCTATGTGCCTGCAAAGCATGCCTGTGTAGCCCTGCATATATTCAACAGCATAAGTAGTTGTGGTGGCACCTACCAACAATTTTTAGAACTTCCGCCTACTTTGCACTCGATTCTAAGCTGCAGGCGGTTTTTTGGATTACAAAAACTGGAAAAAAAGTGTGGCTTAGATTCGAGTAAATACGGTACTGCCCAGTGGTAGCTTGACACAGTGCTACCTGAAGCTCCTTACAGATTATTCCAAGTTATACTAAAATTAGGTAGGGACCAGTGGCAGATAGATATGGGGGGCACACGGGGCACACAGCCTCCCCTTGCAGGGTGCGTCCACATTGCCACTTGTGCCGCCCCCGCCAGTCAGCCTGCATGCTATTCGTTCGTATCTTTCATCAGTCAACTCAACTGAATTGAGTTATCGAGTAGTTGCACCTTGCTATGTAGCACGCGTGTCCACGTCATCACATTTTATACACTTCTGTCTGGCATATAGATAGCTAACGCATACCTACAAGAAAAGTTGCGGCCATTCTAGTGATCTCGATACGTTACTCTGTCTGGCATTTGTTCAAGAAAAGATACAAATATCCTATTGTTTCCTTGTACAGAGAAGCTTCAATACATAGCATTATAAATATGGACTATTCGCCAAATAGGAAGCTAGTTTACATTCAGAAGCAGAAATATTAAGACTGAAGAATGAATAAGTAAAAAGTCCTAGCTGTAACAAGTGTAAGTGTGAAGATTAGTCAAGAGAGAGAGTGATCAGTTGAGTGTAAAGTATTAATAACAGTAATTTAGCTAATTCTCAGTAAAAATATTGATACAAGGCTCGTAACAATATTTTTACCAATAATGTAAGAATAGTGTCCCGTAACCTAACTCGTACTGATGCATATATCTCTGGTAATAGTAATGTGGATGAGGTTGACAATGAAGGAGGGTTGACTTAATGGCTTAGCTCTGTTGAACACTCACCCTGACATTGATTGTCCTACTGATGATGTAATTAACCAATTTGCCAGGAAGAATAGGCACATATAATTCATCATTTAAAGAAGAGAACCACAATTGTAACTTTTTTATGTCATAAGATGGCGTTGTCTTGTATATCTGTATAATCAGTATAAATAAAACTTTCTTCAACTTTGCATGTGACGTGATTATTTTTTACTACGATAAAAGTAAAGGTAGCTCAAGATATATTTAGCGCCCCCTCCTTGAGATTTTTCTCCATCCACCACTAGTAGGGACACTACACAATAGATCCAAAAGCATTCTTTGAGGGCACTCATATAGGAACTCCAATGGGATTTGATCATTGATGGTCATTGATCTGTAAGAAACTAGGAAGGCATTTAGCACAGAAGGTGATTTAACAAACCCTAAGGCTTTTAACATTTGAATTTTGAATTCATGGTCGATCTGTTCTGCCAGCCCATTTCAGGGTGGATGAAATGGAAAGGAGGCGGGAAGGGTAAGTTCCATTGAAGGTACAAAACCTACTGAAATTAATAGTTGTGAACTGAGGACAATTGTTGGACAGGAGCATATGTAATTGTTCCTCTATTGTAAAAATCTGTTCTGAGGTTTCCTTTGTGGCCACTATTGTTGTCAGCTGTAGGTGGATGACACAGAGGAAGTGGGAGAAGGAATCAATGATGAGTAACCATGCAAACCCCAAGAAAGAGCCTGGAAAATAAGTGTGAACTCAGTCTCATGGTTGTGTCTGGTCTGGTCATGAAGACTGGAGTGTTGCCAGCTGGTTTGCCTGGCAAAAAGCACACTGTCAATCCATCCCTGTACATCATCTTCCATACAAGGCTTATAGATGTAGCAGTGTGCTAATTTTTCAACTCTGAAATCATCCAATTGCATTGATGTAGTAGTTGGACAAAGCAGCAATGAGATCCTCCCCTCACTCAATAGCAGTGGACATCTTCATGCAAGCATTTGAGTTGAGTTGTTTGGGGGTGGAGACCAGACAGCAAGGTCATCGGTCTTATCGGATTAGGGAAGGATGGGGAAGGAAGTTGGCATTGCCCTTTCAAAGGAACCGTCCCGGCATTTGCCTAGAGTGATTTAGGGAAAACACAGAAAACCTAAATCAGGATGGCTGGACACAGGATTGAACCATCATCCTCCTGAATGGGAGTCCAGTGTGCTAGCCACTGCACCACCTCACTCGGTGCAAGCATTTAAACAAATTGCATTAGGCTCTACACAATTCTACCTGTGCTGTTTGATGTGATATACGGACAACACATTTGTCATCTGGACATATGGAGAAGCAGAGCTGCATAAGTTACTTTACCACATCAACAGCCCACATAACAACATCCAGTTCACCCTATAACAAAAAAGTAATGATTAAATCCTATTCCTGGTTATGGATATCTACAGAAATCCCAATTGCAAACTGGGACAACCAATACCTACATGTCAAATCCCATCACCATCTGGCTCAGAAGTGTTCCATCCTACACACACTGCTTGAGCCCACTGTATCATTGATAAAATTGGTATCAAACAAGAAGAGAAGGTGCTATGCAACACCTGTCAGGTCAACAGATATGACAGTAAAATTATATGAAGAGCTACCTTTAAAAAAAAAAATGGGGGGGGGGGGGGGGGGCGCTAGGGGAGTTAAATGAACAGCTTCTGTCGTTGCACTTACTTTATGTCAGAGACATCAGTGACGGATCAAACTGGTCCTTTGAAGTGACCATAGGACCCAGGGTTTAATAGGGTCTCCTAAAGATGCATATATGAAATAAAATGTGTGTACAGTGCCGCCTACATTGGGGAAACTGGAAGGCCTGTTAGCAACAGCATTGCAGAGCATGAGTGCTTCACTCAGTTGGGCAATATGACAGAGCACGACTTGCAGAACATTACTATGATTATGGACAGACTGTTGAGTTTAAGGAATCATGAATATTAGGACACAGTCTGTAGTGATTCGAAAATTTGTGTAAATTCTAGAACCCCTCAGCCTTCTACCATCTCAAACACATGATATTCTAGATACAAGTGTGGGATGGTAAAATCCTAACTACTGCATGTCTCATGTTTGTGTGTGCAGATTTAAAATCAGTCATGGGAAGAAAGTAGACGCAGGGTCAAAAGGCACCGACAAGTACCTGTCGGGCAATCCATAGATGGGTTAGTGAGTGTGAATGGAAGAACCATGGAATCTATATGCAGCTTTGTGCTTATTGTGTCACTGACTAATGTTATGTGAAACAAGAACAGTTGAAAAAGTACTCATATAGACTCTTGCCTCAGCATTGTTAGGGGCAAGACGTTTTTTCAATCTCCTTTTCTGAAAGTCGTGGTGTCTAAGCAGACTTTCTTCTGAATGTAAATCAATTTCCAGAATGAGTTTCTCTAACATACGACTGTATGAGAGACTTACTGAAGTTACAAATTATGTTGGAAGTGAGAATTTTAATTGTGCTTGAAAGTCAAATACATCATTGATTGATGAAACGTAAAGTTTGTATGGCTACTTATTTTACTAGTAGAAAGAGGCTTGAAAGTTCCTGTACCTAGCATTATTTGACAGAGAAGAAGTCAAGAGAATTTCCAGCAGCCGGCTATCCAGCAAAGAAAAGTGGCTGCAAACCCCAAGTAAGTTATCTCGTAAAGAAGTGGAATGTGGTTTGGGGAAATAAATCAGTATAACCCAGAGCCACACTCACACTGTAAGTTATCAAAACATTAGAATGTGGCAACCTGTGTGAAACGACCAAAAAAGCAGGAATTTTCAGTCAAAAACGAGAAAAGAAGCTGTTGTGTGTTGCCATAGCAACCAAACATAATATGACAAGGAATTTACTCTGAGACATGGGAATATGTTCAAGTATCTAATGGAGCAAAATTTGAATGAAAAGTAGGGAAGACATGAAAAATTCACAACGATAAAACAGCAAAGAAGGTTTTGACGTATCTGTCTAAGAAGAAATATGCATAGAACGCTTCAACCAAGAACATCCAGTGCGGGGAGTATACAGCTTTCACACATCTCCTCATTAATCATTATATATAAAAAATTATACTCATTGATGTAACTGTTTAAATACTTCCCACGTTAACTTTTGTAAGTCAGTTTTCCATGACTCTTTCCCCAGATGTTAAGTCAGCTGACCCAGAACTGCTGCTGCTTCTGCATGCACATTTGATAATGCTCCAGCCACCATAAAAGATACATAACAGCAAAAGATACTTACAGGTAAAGCTCACCAGGTAGTGCATTCTAAACCAAAGAGCACAAGTGTCAAGAAACTGTGCTATTACAGTTGTAAAAACCACATAGACTGATTTGATGAAACTCTGCATGCAAGTCTACCCTATGTAAGGTGCTTAACTCAGCATGACTATTGTAACCTATATCTATATCAATCTGCTTGTTGTGTTTAAACATTCTCTCTACAGTTAATACACTCTATACTTTCCTCCATTACAAAATTGAATATTCCATAGTTTCTGTTCTCTTCTTGTCTGTGCTGTTCATCACTCAGATTTCTCCTCATATACTGCTACACTCTATAATAAATGTGTTTGAAAAAGAAATCCTATTACTTAAATGTGTATTCAATATAACATACAAGTTCTTCTATCACCAGTTGACATTGTAAATTATTTTTGCTTCAGCTGTCATCAGTTATTTTGCTGCCCAAATAGCAAAACTACTACTTTTAGCGTATCATTTTCTAATCAGATTCCCCAAACAACACGTAACTTCACTGAACTACACACTGTCACCTTTATTTTGCTTGTACTGATGTTCATATATTACATAAACTTGTTTCAACTCTTTATTCATTCTGTTCAACTGATCTTCCATGTTTTTGCATCTCCAAACAGAATTAGAATGACAGTTGCAAATATTAAAGTTTGTATGTCATATCCATGCACTTTGATAGTAACTACTTCTAGATTACTTTATATATGTGTATGATAAGAAAAACAGCCACATTGAAAAAAAAGAAAAGAAAAGGAAAAGAAAAAAGGTCACTGCTGTTCCTACTATACTACTCACCTGCTGCTCTTTTATTGCATACTCTAGTATGCTGTATTGAGGCCTTCACCCCAAGTAGCCCTAATACTGGTTTCCATTCTAGTCTGTCTTGTCCAAGTCTCTTTAGACAAGCACTTCCATGCATAGCCAACATGACAATTCCTTGATGTCTCAGGACATGTCGTATCATATGATCCTTTCTTTTATCAAGTTGTTCATTCATACACTGTGTTCTGCAAATCTCATCACACATAAGAGCCTCCAGGAATGTGGAACAAATCAAGGTATTCGTAGACAATGCAGAAGCAACCACTGCTACTTTTATAATGAGTGCTAAGAATGAATTACAACTAGTGCTAATCTACTCACACTAATAATGTTAGTAATTACTTCTTTATTATTTTACGTATATATGTTAGGATAAAAACAGCTACTGTGAGAAGATCCACTACTCCTTCTCCTACACAGCTCAGCTGATGGTTACATGTAATGCTCCAGATAAAGTATTTATCGTACTCCAAACTGGTCACTCTCAACTGGCTATAATATGACAAATTCAAAATCTATGTAACACAGATACTGTAGAGCATTGATTATACAAACATTGCTCAACCAAACAACCACTTAACCATACTTACCTTTCTTACGCACCCGACCCCTTTCCCCGCCACCACCACCACCACCACCACCATCTCACCATCGCTCACCCTTCCACACCAATGACCAATGCCAAGTTGCTGACAGTGGTAACCATTTGCACTTCTTTATGATCACTTGTGTCACACTTGTGATATAAAATACCTAAACATTAATGTGTTGTCCTTTGTGTGAGAGATAAATATGAGATAATAAAAGGTTAGAGGGAATTGAATCAGCAAGTAAGTTCTCTAATGATATGAGATTGGCAAAGCAACAAAGCATCAATTTTTATATATGTTTAAAAAAAAAAGTCACAGATTTTACATCTAAGTTTGATTCTACTGATGGACTGGCGAGCCATAAAACTTTGAAGTGTATCATGAACATGGATCTAGATGATGCTGAATACAAGTGGTTTACACAAAAAAGATCACAAGGAGAACATGTATTTGGTCCTCTTCTATGTGAAAAGGCAATTCAATTTAATGAAAATCTTGGAGGGCTGTTGAAGTTTTAAAAAAGCACCAGGTGGTTAAAACACTTTCAGTCAAGACTTGACATTTGTGACTCAAATACAAGAAGAAAATCTAGCTGCTGATTCTTTCCAGATAAAACTACTGGTGGTATTGAGGGAAGAAGATTGTGCATTCAAAAACATTTACAATGCTGATGAAATTGGGCTTAATTGGAAAGCTTTGCCAACATGTTAATATGTATGTGATGCCTATTGTTTACATCTCAGAAAAGAGAGTCTGGGTGCATAGTACAATTTTCACAGAATGATTTATGGAAGTTTTAGTACCCTCCGTAGCACCTCCTCAGTTAAAGAATGGTAAAGGGGAGAAAACATTACTACTCCTGCTTCTTGACAATGCACCAACTCATCCACCATGTGATATCATAAACAAAAGGAATGAGTCCATAAAAGTGGTGTTTCGTCCACCTGACATAATCCCCTTATCAAACTCCAAACTGGTCACTGTTAGCTGGCTATAATTTGACAAATTCAAGATCTATCTAATGCAGATACAGTAGAGCAAACAACTCCTTAACCATATTTACCTTTCTCATGCGCCCTGCCCCTTACCCCCCACCCCCAATGGATCAAGGGGTTGTCGAGACTGTCAAATGGCATTACCGAGAAAATATGTTACTTAAGTTATTGTTAGAAAGAGAAGAGGAGGAAGGAAAATGTCTGTTAAGAAATCATAAAAAAATGTTGATTTGAAATATGCATGTTACATGATAGGAGCAGCATGGGATAGTGTAAAGGAACAGAATTTGGAAAAAGCCTGGAATAACATTTGCAACATAGTGGAAAGTAGTCAAAGTCTAAGAGAAAATGATGAACAGAATGATATGTCTGACATGCTCAATATGCTAAAGAACTCAATTGTCATGAATGTGGTGAAGAAGACATTCAAGAATTGATGAGTGTCAATGATTCAGAGCCAGGGCACCAAATCGTGCAGGATAGTGAAACTGTAAATCGTTTCATTGATAAAGCTGACACTGCTAGCATCTCATCAACTAGTGGTCCAGAAAATGAAGAGGAAAAATGCTGGCTGCTTCTGAAGCACTTACATGTTTAGATATAGATACTGCCTTGTGACAGTTTGAAGTGGTCGGCATCAGGTATATGTCCTGAAAAAGTGTGTCATTTAGCTGCTTGTAAGTGGGTAGGCTCCCTTAGACAGAGCAAAATTAAGGACGTTTTAAGCATTGATTCTATATATTTGTGCTGTACATGCAAAATGCATATGTACTACATACTTTTTGATTAGTAGGTTGTACTAAATGTTCCTATTGCATTTGCCTTTTTAATAATAATAGAGATCCATGTTATTATAAATATACATAATTTTTACTGGTAAACTGATAAATAAAAGTATACAGTATGATTATGAGAAAAAACTGATTTCCAAACACCCGTATCCCCCACTTAGTTTCGATAATTGACACTCTACTGTATTAGAGTTACACATAATTTACATTACAGACCCAAATATTCCAACAAATAGTTGAAGGGATGGCTAATGAGGTATTCTCAAACTTCGTTTTTCACTATTTGAGGATTTTTCAGTTCCTGCCTGATGCCTACCGGAAACTGTTTTAGACATTTCCACCTAAGTATGAAACTGTAGAGAGCATTTTGTTATTGTTTCAGGCTTCAGTTTCATGCACCTCTACATATTACCTGTTTATCTTTAATAACTACTACAGCCTAAGTCCATTTGAACCTGCTTACTGTCCTATTCTCCCCTTGAGTTCCATTTATAGTTTTCATAACTAACACTTCCTTCCGTTACGAAATTGAACATTCCTTAATGCCCTAGGATATGACCAATCAAACAATCCCTTCTTTTGATCAAGTTGTGCCATAAATTTATTTTTACCTCCTCATTAGTTACACTATCTAATCTTCTTCAGCAGTCCTTTGTAGCACCACATTTTATAAACTTCTATTCTCTTCTTGTCTGAACTGCTTCCATCCAGATTTCACCTCTGTAGAAGGCTACACTCCAAACAAACACCTTCAGAGAAGACTTCCTAGTAAATACATTTTTGTTAACTGTTAACAAATTCCTCTTCTTCAGAAATGCACTATGGCCAGTTTGCATTTTATATCCTCTCTACTTTGGCCATCATTAGTTATTTTGTTGTCAAAATAGCAAATCTCATTTACTACTTTAATGTCTCTTTTCCTTATCTCATTCCTTCAGCATTCCCAGATTTAATGTAACTATATTTCATTATCTTTGTTTACATCAATTTTCTCGTGTTTAGTAATCAGAAGGAACGATTTGTTTTTCTTGGTAAAAACTTTCTAAAGCAAAGATCACATAAATATTTCTTTATTTACAAAACCGTTCCTACAGACTTTGCTGTTGCCTTCAGTTCTTCAAAAATTTTTGTTATAAAACATTTTCATTTTGAGTTGAAACCTCACACCAAGCTGTCATATTAGTGCATAAAATACAGTGCATAATGCAAAGGTTTGTCACAAATAAAACATTTACAATCAAAAAGCACCTTGTGCACATGACCATGTCCATAAATGTAGCACTCAAAGATGATAGATACATTATAAAAATCACAGTACACCATAAAAAGCATGGTGGCACATCTGTTTACTTTAACTAGACATGGTCTAATTGTTGAAGATCATCCTCAGATGGTGTATAAGGTACAACTTTTTACCCTTGTTTTGCTTTTGTTATTGTTCATCTTATAACATCTTTTCAAAATAAATTGACATTCTGTTCAACAGTTCTTGAAAGTCCTCTGCTGTCTCTGAGAGAAGCATATTGTTACAAAGAAACCTCGACATTTTTATTTCTTCTTCCAGAAATTTTAATACCTTCCCACATTTCTCCTTGGTGTCCTTCACACAGTGCTGAATATAGGGATTGTATAACATTGGGGATGGGCTACAACTTTGTCTCACTCCTTTCTCAACCTCTGCTTTCCTTTCGTGTCTTTTTGTAACAGCATCAGATTTCTGTACAAGTTCTAAATAACCTTTCACTCCCTGCAATTTATCCCTGCTACCTCTAGAGTTTCAAAGGCTGTATTCCAGTCAACATTGTCAAATGATTTCTCTAAATCTACAAATGCTATATGAGGTCTGCCTAAAAGTATCCGGCCTTTGATTTTCCCGCACAAAATAGAGACGATAGCATGGCGCCATTGTACACAATAAAGGAAGAGACCTTTATGTGCATAGCAACTTCCAATGCGTCAGTCACTGCCTGTTGATCGCTGAGTGAGGTGCTACACAACGTGTTTGTCGCATTATTGATTCTCTCAAGAAGACTGAATGTGTTAAGCAAAGATACTGCATCAAATTTTGTCAAATGCTTGGTAATTCTCAAAGCAAAACAATTCGCAAGATTTGGCAGGTGTTTGGAGAAGATGTGATGGGTGTAACACAAATTAAGGAGTGGTTCAACCAAGTCAAAAATGGCCACACATCAGTGGAGATTGACTAGCATTCTGGCAGGCCCCATACTGCTTGGAGTGCAGCTGTTGTTGAGAGGGTGCAAAATTTGGTGATGGCAGATTGTTGTTTGACCATGCAGGAGATTTCCCAAGAAGTTGGAGTGAGTAAAGATTCTGCACATGCAATTTTGCATGATGATTTGAACATGCTCTGAGTGGCTGCAAAATTTGTGCCCAAGTTGTTGTTGCTGGAACAAAAAGACCTCCATTTTGATGTCTCACAGGACCCTCTGGACATCAGCAACACTGATCCTCGGTTTCTGAACACTGTGATAAATGGAGATGAGTCATGGGTGTGTGGTTATGACCCAGAAATAAAAAGACAGTCTCCAAGGCTGAAGAAAGTGGGGCAGGTGTGAAACAAAATCAAGGTGATGCTGACTGTCTTCTTTGATGTCCATGGAATGGTGCATCAGAAATACACACTGGAAAGACAAACAGTGACAAAGGATAATGTTGTAGAAGCTGAATAAGTGCTGCGGCCTGGACAAAGGAGTACTATCAAGATGTTCTCTGGCGACTGTGTGACACAGTTCAGCACAAAGACCAGCCATGTGGATGGCAAAAAACTAGCAATTGCATCACAACAATGCCCCCACACATTCATGCCACTTGATCCAAAATTTCTTGTTCAAACATGGAATTACAGCTGTTGGCCAACCTCCCTACTCTCCAGACATGGCTCCTTGCGGAGATCATGATGATGAAACTGAACACTATTCCAAAAGAAGACTTTCAGAGGTGTTTCTAGCAGTGGAAGGATCGGTGGCCTAAGTGTGTGCAAGCACAAGAGGCCTACTTTGAAGAGGATTAGAGTCCCAACCCCGTCAGGTATTTGAAATGTTTTTTCTGGCCAAAGGTAGGGTACTTTTTAGACAGGCCTCGTAAATGTAGGTTTGACTTTCCTTATCCTATGGTCTAAGAAAAATCACCTACATTTCTCCCAAACCTGAACTGATCTTCACTTAAGGCCACCTTCTATCAGCTTCTCAGGCTATATGAAGATTATTCTTACTTATGCTACTGTAGTAGTGAATTGGAGAGTCCATCTTAAATTCTCTATTTTTATTAACAAGAAATACCATTGGTATGTGTAAAAATCCCTAGGTGTCTCTGGAAGATATTCTTCTATGAACCTTTCGCAAAATTATTGCATGCTTCAGTAGAATGCTGTAGAACAGTTTTGAGTGCAAGTATGCAAAATACACAAGCAATCATGTCTTAATGTCAACACAAAGAGAGGGGTTTCTAAGAGAATAGCAGGCAAAATGGAGCTTTTTGGTTCACTTATTTACATACTGAGGCTGCATCAGTATATTAGCAGTATAGATGGCCTCTCATAATCCTGTGTATGCCCATTGATCTGTCTAGTCTAGTCTAGTCTATGGCTAGTACGTGTGTGTTATACATTTTTATTGGAAGTAGAATAATATGAGTTTTGTAACAATATTATGAAAAGGAATGCTACTACTCACATATACCATAAAATGGGGTGAATAGCAACAAATTTGAACTTTGGTTGAAAAATTTACCTATTGTTCATCATGTTTAAACAAAAAAATACTACCCAAAACTCAGGTCTGTATTGCTCTTATCATGATATTATTATCAAATTATTTTCTTTCAATAAATTAAAAAAATTTAAACATGGTGTTTCTAATCACCCTGCAGATAGGGGTGAATAGAAACAGTGTTATAAGACTATCATTTTTTTAAAGCAAAGAGAGGTTGCTAAAAGCTATGAAATATATTTTTTCTATTATAAAATAAAGAGATAAACATTTATTTCAAAAGATAATGGTTTATTAATATTAAATGCAAGTAAAATATGCAAATATGTTCATGTCTCATGGCTAATCTATTCAAACTTAAGGTGAACAAACAGAACACAGCTGTTTACCATGAGCATGGTACTGTATTATTAATAAATTGTTAAATCAGACAGATTATCCTCAAAACATAGCATGTCTTTGAAATGAGCACTTGAACTGAGAACCGGTGATGACAATTTTAGGATGACATCATTTCTTGTGACAAAAGATTCTTCTTCAGTCATTGTGAACTTTTTGGTTTGAGGAACTCTTTTTAAAAATGTTCCAACAAAACCATTGTCAATAAGGTAATTAACTTTGCAAACATAACATCAAAAAGATGATGTTTTACCATATACTATGACCACCAAATAGTCACTTTGGCTTATGGAGATACCAGTATTTTCATCTAGATCTGAAGGATTCTAAGAGGACAAAATCAAGTCTTCATCACTGTCCTGCACTGAGTATACATCTTCATCCTCTGATGATGAATCAAAACATTTTCTGTTTTTCTTGGTATTTTTTTTTCATTGTCTTGGCGTGTTTAGATGTACAAGGGCTTGGATCACAGTAAAGCGAAGAATTGGTGGTCACATCCTCCCCATCCATGTCTTCAAAGTCATCAATGCTAACACTTCTGCCAAGTTGGACATTAACTTTTGTCATTTTTCTCATTTGTTGAGGAGTCTGGTCTTGTCTAAGACTCTGAAACAGTTCTTTAAAACTGTTGTCAACAGCATTAGTGGATTCTTCAAGATTGTTCTTATCCTGGTTTTTATTTACTGGTGTACTGGTACCAGTACCTGGGAGCATTGACAACACTTTATTGTCGTCTAGAGGCACAATCCCACATTTCCTAAAACCTGCAATAACATTTTTTTCCTTCAAGGAGTCACACAACTTTTTCAAAAGCAGAGGAAATTTATCCTTAGGAACTGTCACCTCATTTCTTCCTGGGCCTTTCTTCCATTCTTCCAATATTTGTCGCCAAGTAGTTTTAAGAGCCCAAAAAAATGCCACATCCAGTGGTTGTGTCAGGTGTGTTGAATTTGCTGGTAGGAATATAAATCTTATGTCATTGTCCTGACACAGCTTAACTGATTTGATGGACAGATGTGAAGAATATTGTCTCCAATGAGAAATTTGTTACCTTCCAGCTTTTTCAGGTATGGAACAGCAACTGTAAAGATCCAATCATCGAAGCAGAATGAATCGAATAAGGCAGATTTCGTCTGGTTGTATCTTGCATATTTGGCCCACCTTTCGCCCAGCTTCAATATAAATGCAAATCCTTATACACAATATAAGGGGGTAGTATAATGCCACCTGCAGCAGCTGAAAAAGTTACAGAGATTGATGCCTTTGAGGAGTTCATGACCCTTTCAGGTTATTTAGTTCCCCTCTGTGTGACTACCTTTCATTTTCCTGGATCATCTGTCAGGATTGTCTCATGATAATTTATAATATTAGAAGGCAGCACAGTCTCCAATTCCTTTGACAGTTCATCAAAGTAACTGTTGATAGTTTCTGGAGTGTTTTATGTTTTGGCACATTCGCACTGGTAAAGTGTCGCCTCATAAATGATTCCACAAAATCATGACCAGGATGATTATTCGTAAACCTTGTCACTTCCTTCCCCCTTCTGTCCAAAGCATCCTTTACTAGAAGTCTTAAGGTTGTAAAGTCAATGGGATAGCCCCACTCGCTGCTTATTTTCAATCTCTCTACAAGCAGCTTCTCTTCTTCAAAAGACAAGGCACTTTGTCTGCCCTGAGGTTTAATGGTTGGTGCCTGTTTTTAGGTGTCTGTATAGTATGCTAAAATGAATCCTGTGTTTTTCAGCTGCTTTACACAAGCTAAACCCCTATTTGCTGTCAGAGAGGGCATTGTTTATATGACTAGGTCTGTGTTTTTTGTAACCACCTCCTATGATGGGTTCGTATTTCTGTTGCATATTTGAACAGCAACTGTGAAACAAGGAAGATATGTTAGTTGTGCATGTAACATAACTAGATCCAAATGGTTCAAATGGCTCTAAGCACTATGGGACTTAACATCTGAGGTCATCAGTCCCCTAGACTTAGAACTACTTAAACCTAACTAACCTAAGGACATCACACACATCCATTCCTGAGGCAGGATTCGAACCTGTGACTGTAGCAGCAGCATGATTCTGGAATGAAGCGCCTAGAACCGCTCGGCCACAATGGCCAGCTGACATAACTAGAAAATTAAATAGTATTAATATGTCATACTAATAGATTTTGTTATTGTGGGGTGAATAGAAACACCAGACTTCATATGTTTCTATTCATCCCACAAAGTTTATAAACATAACCTAAAAAATTTGAAAATTCACAGACCTGGTTTCATTGAAAGTGAAACAAAAACCAGCCCTTACTGTTTTATGTAGATGTTATACCTAGTACTTACAATGCCATTAACTGTCGTATGTATAATACATGTTTACTTACCAAAGAAGTTCATAGTAGGTAGGAAAACAAATTTAAAACTATCGACAAGGACAAACATTAACCTACAATACTGCCAACCCAACTAAACATAATTTCCTTGTTAGTTTGAAGTGATGCCAACCCAAAAACAATAATAGTTAAAATTAATGTGTAGTACAACCTTACAGTATTTAAAGTAGTTGTGCATATGAAGATTTGTTTCTGTTCAGCCTGCTGTTTCGATTCACCCGACTGTATGGTAGCGGAGATGCTGAGTAGCAGATCGGCGCAACAGAAATACTGTCACAGTATAATGGCCAAAAGATTATATTATGACAATCGTTTTTGTTGTGCCTATCTGCAACCCAGTAGCTCTGCCATATGGAAAGTAGCAACTTTCCTTTCCATACTACTGTTACGTAACATCCTAAATTTTCCGTTGTTTGATAATATAAGTTTTATAAGATTAATGTTTTATTTACTTCTATTTATTTATTCATTCATCTGTAGACAAATTTCTTTGTAAGAAAGTCACTGTTGTAGAATCCATGCAAAATACTGTGGCCGGTAGATGTGCAGATAGCAGGGTATGCATGGGGAGAACAGTAGTGGTGGGGGCTGCTGGCAGGCACTGTAGGGGGTAATGCTGAGGGCTGGAGGGGATGTGCCATTCTAAACTGAAGCCTACACTTGCATTCTTTGCAAATATTAAGTGGGCCCCCTCCACATCCACACATGCTCGGTGACCAAAAATATCTGTCTCCCTTGCTTTTGTTAGTATCTAAAGGAATTTCACCAAAAATGTAGCAATTTATTTTCACCTGGCTTGTTAACCATTTTTAACTTTCAGAGAAGTGTCATGAGTGGCAAATTTTGAGTAAAAGCTACACATTTCTCTTGTTGCCATTATAAAATTTGCTTCTTTTGCCAAAATGCAGTGATGTTTACGCAGTCTCACCTAACTTACATGTTTTGCAGATGCAATTGTGAGAGAATTCTGAAACAGCAGTTTACTAAGTGAGGAAAAGTAAGGTCACTCTCTATGCAAAAGAGCATCCTCAGTAACAAATAAATATATAATGCCTTTACTTAAATCCATAGCATTTCTCACTTCACCAGCTATCGATGACCCTTAAATATTATATTCTTTTATCAAAAAAGTTTGTAGTTAACAAGGTAGATAATGAAGTTTTGCATAATAGCCACATGGAAAATTCTCTCCTCTTTGCATGCTGTCACTTGCGAAAATCTCATTTCGATATCTCAAACCATTTATGAAATACGAGGAATGTTGTGCACTCTGGCTTTATTGGTGGTGTGGTGCGATCACAAAAGAGTGTGCTACATCAGACCAGTTTTCTCAAAACTCCAAACAGATAGAGACCTCCACCCAAGTCTAAAGAAAAATTCAATGTGTTAGCTAAATTTCATATACAGCAACATATTACGCAATATACACCAAATGCAAAATCATAGTGACCCCTATTTTTCATTGCAAACTTTTTTGAATTTTACACAGTTTCTTACTTCCACATGAATATCATAATAACCATGACCATTAAGAAAATGATGGGCATATCATAATGAACCTGACATGTAAAGCAAACATTTGTTTTTTTAATGAATAGATTTTTTGAAATCATTTGAGAAAGATTCCAGGGCATGTGCCTTGATTCTGTCATCACTGACCAGCCAAAAGGTAGTCTACAGTGTCGGCCTCCTCTTCCAAACAAAAGAATGAATTTGCTCAGTGCTTTGGACAAAAATTGGTCTCTGCACATTGACCACCATATCCTGCACAGGCTCCACATACATATATGCATTATTTATAGCAGAGGAACCTAAGATGAGAATAATGTAAGAAACAGAATATGCGCAAGAAATTCATGATATAGTATATATATGATATTCATCACTTAATTACAAAAGGTGAGGTTGAAGCAATGGATTCAAACAAGAGAAATGAATTACAAGCCTCCTCTATTAGCACATCTTGGTTTTTAGATTGCATGGAACAATTAACAACCTCGACATGTATTGAGCTGCTTACGTACATCATTTATCTTCTTTGGCTGCTTTGTTATTGATCAAACTGATTATTTATCCATATTAATTTTTAATGTGCAAATTGAGAAGAAACTAGTGGCTTCATAGATAGGTAATTACACAAACACTCATTTCAGAGCACATAGCCTATTCTACTCCAGTGTACACTTATTCATAGTTGTGGTAAATGCTGTTCAACCAAATGTATAAGGTTGTACAATATCAATGTAACTGTGTCAAAATGGTCAACAGGGTTAACTTCTGTTATCATTCAAGTTGAGAAGTGATAGATTAAGAAGTTGACATTGTTTGTCTTCCCTTGTTTCCTATCTTAGGTATCAGTTTTGCACTAGAAAATGGGCTTACAATCCAAAACAAGGTCATACAAAAAATATGGCAAAATGTGAGTAAAAACCAGTTTTTTGGAAATATACTTTAAGAAATGTTTTGAAGTTACAAATTTCCTTCGTATTTTTTATCTCTTTTGGCAGTTTATTATGTACCTTGACTTTATTGACTTAGTTGTCTGGTCCTCAACTTTGGCCTTCTATCCAGGTACAAACACACATTATCTCTCATTTAGTGATTATGTATGGAGATGTTTGCTGCCTGTTGAAGCTTAATAAGCTGTTGGATGTGAATTAGTTGTTACCCTGTTCCAGTATTCTCCTGTACTTTGGCCCTTTATTAATATATTTGTGTCATCAGCAAACATTACAGTTTTTGAAGATTCCCCAATTGTCCCAACTAAATCATGTATATAAACCAAGAACAGGAGCAGGCCAAGCACTGAAGTTTGCAGAACAACATATTTAATATTTTCCCACTGTAAATTTAATTTTATTCCCATTGTATCATTTGTTTATGTAACCTTCTGTTTTTTATTGTTACAATAAGACTCCATACTTGCAAGGAGGACAACCTTTAATAATAAACCCTGTTAGTTTCCCTAGCAAGATCGTATATATCCTTCTCATTATAGACACTGTTATGGAATCAAAACTGAGCTCAGAAAGATGTTTCAGTATTCTTCATTAAGCTAACTTCTCTAAAATGTTTGAGAACATAGGAAAGATAGAGATCAGTGTAAGTATAGTTACAGGTCACTTGCTTATCTCATGTTTGTATACTGGTGTTATGACTGCATACTTCAAAATTTCAAGAAATAGTCTTACACCTTGTCATATGACTGGTCACAAATATAATTTAAGGGTATCACTATCAAGTCTATTTTAGTATTTTTCATCACCTACTAATTTGTGTGATCTTTCTAACAGATGAATTGATACAGCTGATATCTGGTGGCGGGGTATGCATTGCTCGTCTAAGTAAGTTTCTTGGATCTGCTTTGATGGATTAATTTTTGTTCCCAAGTTTCCAGCTACTATTAAGAAGAACTCATTGAATTTAGTAGCCAATGATTTGAATTAAATATCATCTGTCTCACTGCTACTGTCATCTTAAAGTTTAAGGTCATTTTCCAACAAAATTTATTCATTTAGAGCCTAATGGGAAAGAACTAAATTCCTCATTTACCATGTTTCCTTCATAAATATCTTTGCAGTTTTCATCCTGTAAATTCGCTCTGAACATTGTACTTGAGTCAGCTTTTACAATTCTATGAACTTTTCCTTTTCCTTTTTTAATGGAAACTGATTGATCGGGATGTATTATTGCTGCCATTTGATCTACATGCTCAGATAAATCATTTAATATGGGGCTCACATCTGTTTTGTTTGTTGCACTCATTCTATTCTTGTTGAGAGTGTTACTGTGGGGGGATCAAACTGAAGCTGGACATCAGAAGCTTCAGGTTCCCTTGATCAGAATTATCTGAGATGAAATCTATGTTGAAATCTGCACGTAAAGTCACTTCCCAGTTCTATGTATTAAATTTTATTATCATCTTCTCTAATTTCTTAGTAAAATTTTAAATAAGTTAGAGGACTTTCTTCTATGTTTTCAAGATTGTTACTGAAGTAAAGCACTCAAAGAGCTTTTTAATTCGGTACTCATTGGGGTCTGTGGCCTGGGGCTTTATTGCATGTTATGTTTAAGTAGCCACTACTCCATTCCTCATACTGTGCCTGCAGCAATGTGATACTAACTATCTGTGTGTATCTGATCAATTTCTACAATTTCCAAGTGACGTTCTGTTACACATAGTACATCTGTAGAAATATCTTCATATTTTTCAGTAACTTGTATTTGTCTGAGTTTTATTAGTCAACTAGCTTCTTGTATTTTTACGTAAATGTCCAAAAGTATTATGATTGTTATTACCCTTTAGCAGAAAAGGAGAGAAGTGTCACTAGCAACGTCCATGCCTGTATCAGTATTATCCAAATTTTCATTGGTTACTGCATGTTTCATCTTTCAGCCTTTTTTTCTTCACTTAGTATGGGCTTGTCTTTTCAGCTCTTGATGTAAAAACTGTATGCTAACTTTTGATCTTCAAGTAATTTTATCATGATGCCATGGACTATTGTATTTGAAAAAAGTGAAAACATTCCTTATCATCAATGCTTACTATCAATTAACTCAGTTATTAATGTTATAAGGTTATCAGTGCATTAATCTTATAGGATAGTAGGACCTATCTAGAATATAAGTGAAAATAGACGCTTGTTATAGGAAGATAGTCATGAATAAATTCAAATCACATTGTATTAAATAACGATACTCTATATATGGAATAAGGAGCAGTTATTAACACTCAAGATTTTATGCAGCTGAAAGACTACAGTTTTTGTAAAAATAGAGAGGTTCACTACAACTAAAGTTTTTTGTTGTAGAATGAAAACAACCATCTAGTCTTTGTGCTTGCAAATGTTACTCTTAAAACTCTTGCAGTCTTTTCTAAACACTAGCTCAAGTGAGCTTTAATGATATTTTTTACATATGTACATACCAATTTTTTTTCTATTGTTACAATAATTTATTCTGTTTTATCAATGTTTGTCTTTAATATCAGTTTGTATGTACAGCCTTAAATTTTGATATTCCCAATACTGATAATCATCTTCAAAATCATTAGGTATTTGTTTATGCATTGCAGTCTCCATTTTCATTATGTCAGTTTGTAGCAGTTCTTATATAATTCTATAAAACTTTACAAACCACAAATAAAAACAGAAAACCTATTTTTATAATGATACATTCTAGGTGACAAATTTGTGAATGCTGTTAATCATATAATCTGTGTGGAAACTAAAACCAGTCAGTTTATAATTTTTTTAAACTTGTTATTGCCACATCATCCAGTTTTTGAGCCACTGGAAGGTCATCATCTGATGGTGTGCTTTTACAGGAATATGATACTTAAAAAATTATTCATTATATACCAGGATAAAAATACAACACTTATACCTTGATCAAAATAACTTAAGTGACTGACAGCCAAGCATGGGGAAGGGCAATATTGTCAGTTCAAATTTGCCTGTGCACACCATATTGCTGTAGCAGAAATAGCTGAGCCTTTCTGTTATGCATAATTCTAAACTGCATGCTGACATGTAGTAAATGGTTTGGTTAGTGGGGCAGGAATAGTCTTATCATTTTCCTATGCACTGTCTCCACTAGTTAAGGACATTGTACCACATAAAATAAATACACCTAATTGAGAAATAATGCAAACAGTGAATATGGATCATGATTGTTACTTTACTAGCTATAAGTGCCATCTGCAACTATGACAACTGACACCTGAAATAGCAGAGTGACATTACATTTGTGAACAGCACAGAAGGCATGATCAAGCAAGCTCATTCTCTGATCAGTTGTTGTTCTGGTAGCTGTCCTGTAAACAAGTAGCTGTCAGTCACTACATTATTGCAATCCATGTATAGATGTAAATGATTTAGCACACAGTCTATAATTACATGGTTTCCACATGATTTAACATACAGTGTACAAATACACGATTTGTATGCTATTTGATAATTCATGTGCAATAGATAGTATGTTTCCCATACTAGTAAATAATGGTCCTTTTTAGAGTGCCATAATTATAACTTCTGGGAGACTAGCCACTCATAGCGCACAATATAAAGTTCTTGTAAATGCTCACAATCTAATGATGAGTCTGCAGTGGCTCAAAACATGGCTAATGGGGCAAATTGTCTTTAAAAATTGATATACATGATTGGTTGTAGTTTCCACAAAAATAACTGGATAGGGAAAGTACTTCATGAGGTGTTGTTATCATCAAAACAGTGTAACATGAAAGTCAGTTTACATGGTATGTGATTTTGTTTGCCATGAAAGTTTACAAGAATCTTTTATTGCAAATCCTGTGAATGAGACCATGAGATTGTATGATGTGTCAGACAGAACACTGCACTTCTAAGCTCACAGTATTCTCACAACTTCGCATAGCATTCTAAAAAATTACCAACTAAATTCTACGTATTCTTTTTCCAATGTTTTCTAATGCTGTTCAGGTGCCTATGACATAAGACTATGTCCAAATTAGAAACATTCATAGCTGCTGGAACTTTTGCATGATACAATGAGAAAAATTAATTTGTCTTACTAATACATTTCTTTCTAGGAATGATGAAGGAAGTGAGATGGACTGTGAAAATATTGGAGGCTTTAACACCGTATGGCCTACTGTGGTGCTTTCCCATGGTTGGATGAGTGAAAGTAGTGATCTGGATCACATCAAGAATGGTAAAGAGCTCCAATAATAACATTTACTTGAGGCTTAACATAAAAGGAATAACTTGCTTTTTTTATATGTCTATGACAAGTTTAACATCACAGTTGGATTTCAATATTTATACTACCCTTCATTTCATAGCATTTATTCACTCAGATACAACACAACATCATATGGATGTCATTAAATACATGCACAATTTGCTGTGATAAAGAATACCAAGTGCAATAAAAGTTATTGTGACATATCTCCATATTTTCATGAATCTTTTGCCTTTTTTATGACAGTCAGATGCGCATTTCTCAATGTTATCTTTCAATAACCAACCAGCAGTCATCGCCAGACTGAAAGCACATGTTGCAAGCGGTTTCCATTGTCCACTGAGGTGACAGAAATCATGGGATAACTCCTAATATCATGTTGAACCTCCTTTCGCCTAGCATAGAGCAGTAACTTGACATGGCATGGACTCAACAAGTTATCTGAATTCCTCAGCAGAAATACTGTCTTGCTGCCTCTATAGCTGTCCATAATTGTGAATGTGTTGCTAGTGCAGGATGTTGTGCATGAACTGACCTCTCAATTATGTCCCATAAATGTTCAGTGGGATTCATGTCAGGCAATCTTGGTGGCCAAATCATTAGCTTGAACTGTCCAGAATGGTCTTCAAACCAATGGCAAACAATTGTGGTCTAGTGACATGGTACATTGGCCATTCATAAAGATTCCAACATTGTTTGGGAATATGAAGTCCATAAATGGCTGCAAATGGTCTCCAAGGAGCCACACATAAGCATTTCCAGTCTATGATCAGTTCAGTTGGGCCAAAAGATCCAATCCATTCAATGTAAACACACCCCACACTGTTATGGGACCACCACCAGTTTGCATTGTGACTTGTTGACAACTTGGGTCCATGGCTTCATGGGGTCTCCAACACACTCAGATTCTACCATGAGCTCTTACAAACCAAAATTGGGACTCATCAGACCTGTCCATGGTTTTCCAATTGTCTAGAGTCCAACCGATATGGTCATGAGCCCAGGAGAGGCACTGAAGGTGATGTCATGCTGTTAGGAAAGGCACTCAATCATCTACTGCCATAGCTCATTAACATCAAATTTCACTGCACATTCATAATGGATATGTTTTTCATATGTCCCGCATTGATTTATGCAGTTATTTCATGCAGTGTTGCTTGTCTGTTAGCACTGACAACTCAACACAAACACTCCTGCTCTCAGTCATTAAGTGAAGGCCATCAACCAATGCATTGTACGTGGTCATAGATAATGTATTGCGAGGTATTATTGACAACACAATACAGCATATGTGCCTTTAGTCTGACAATGACCACTAGCTGGTTAAAACCAATTATTAAAAGGTGTCAATGTGAAATTCTCACATGGCCATGTCACACAAAATATAAAAAATAAAAGAACATGTAATCAGTTAGTCACATAATATCCATGGACAGTATGTCTTTTTCTAATGTTTTGGTATATAGAGTAAAATTAAGCTTCTGGGAATCAGCAAAATGCTGTAAGTAATGAGAATATTGGGAAAGGGGGACTACATTACTAATATGTGAATAAGTTGAGAATTTTAGTCTGACATGAGGTGTGCTAGGATAGTTGTGATGACTCCTCTGTCAGGATGATGCAATCGTCATTGCATCTGCCTAGTAAGCAGGAGACCTGTCTTCGAATCCTGGATTGGCATAAATTTTAAAATTTTCCCATTGATTTAAATCAATGCCTACTCATAGTCAACGTCTGTAATTTCTTTGTGTCTTAATTAATAGTGGCTGCTGGATCAAAATTATGACTGTTCTCTCGGGCATGTCCAAAGGATCAGGCACCACATACATAAGTAATGATTTATGTCCATTGTTATTTAGTTGTAAGGTGTCTCCCTTTTCGTACAGATGTTTTAATTTGGATGCATTCAAAAGCTTTTGAAGAGATGGGTACAGTGATATAACGTTTTTATTGCTGACACTGAAACTTTTTGCGAAAGTACGCAAGAAGTGAACCCAAGCTGAATGGCATGATGGTCATAACTAGCTGTTATGCATAAATAATCCAAAGTTGTTTTTTTATGACTCTGTTATTATTTGCAGGAAGAAAGAGGACTACATAACTAAGGTAAAGCATGTTTCCTCATGGGTATTCTTTACCTGACATAAATACAGAGTCAGCTACAATTTTTGTAAATGGAATTATCTGTTAATATATCTAAAAACAAAGATGATGTGACTTCCCCAAATTCTTTGACTTTAAATATGTCTGCTTGTGTCTGTATATGTGTCGATGGATATGTGTGTGTGTGCGAGTGTATAACCGTCCTTTTTTCCCCCTAAGGTAAGTCTTTCCGCTCCCGGGATTGGAATGACTCCTTACCCTCTCCCTTAAAACCCACATCCTTTCGTCTTTCCCTCTCCTTCCCTCTTTCCTGATGAGGCAACAGTTTGCTGTGAAAGCTTGAATTTTTTTTTTTTTTTTTTGTCGACCTGCCAGCGCTTTCGTTTGGTAAGTCACATCATCTTTGTTTTTAGATATATGAATTATCTGTTAACTAATAGCATGAGAAAATCTTTAAGAAAACGATTTCAAATATATGTACATGCTCATGTTAGAGAGAACAGCTTTCATGGAAATAAGTTAACAATCAAAATGATGATGGTAACTATCATGAGAGACCATCTTGGCTATGTTTACATTTCCTGAATGTATTATTATGTATAGTAAAAGATCTTACTTCAACATTTTGATTGATACAAAAGTTAAAAATAGTTACGATGTAATTAAATTGTGTGTTCTTCGTGCACTAGTATTTGTCAAAAACCTTGTTGCACTCTCCACATATATACACCACCAGACAAAAATGGGAAACACCCAGATGAGGAGGGGAAAACAAAAAATCCCATGTTGCGGCGAAGAATTACCAGTGTTATGTTCATAATCTTGGGTTTGTTGGTGACTATTGGTAAGGCTTTCATAGTCTGTTCTTCTGAATCCAACAGCGAAATGGAGATTGTACGCCATTCTGATATGTCCAAAAGATAATACAAACGTGGTAATAAAAACCACCTCAAATGCAAACAAAATTCATTATAACATTTACAATGCCAATGCAATTTCTCTTTGGCTAACTTGTGTACAAGCCTATATTTGTTTCTACCTTGAACAGGAGACCTCACTACCCGTGAGGCTATTTTCTAGGATGGCCTTCAGCTGTGTGTCTGAGGTATGACTTTTGAGGATTGAAGGAGTGTGGAACATTATTTCAGTGATTACAAACTTTAGCCAAATGTACAAAAAACTTGACACTATGAGTCCAGTTGTCTGTACAGCCCAATTATCCATATCACATTGCATGCCATCTGGCCTGCAGGCATGAACTGATTTGTTTTCAAAGGATGCATATAGCCATTGTATCCTCTTCTGCATCAAATCAGCCCACAAGTGTTGTAACTGGTTCTTGATATACTGGATATGTGCAAACAAGATGGAGTTGACTTCTGAGTTAGTCCCGCACATGTTTAATCAGAAACAGATCTGGGGATCTTGCTGGCCACAAGAGCAACTGAACATCAGGCAGAGCATGCATAAACACATTTGCCACATGTGGGTGAGCATTGTCCTGTTGAAATATGGCTCTCTGACACTGCCACATTAGAGCTGAAACATGAGCACATCTGTTACTACAAACCTCCTCTGTATTAGTTCAAAAAAATTTGTGAATTGCTCATGTGCATTTTTTTCAGATATGATAACACGATATCTGTGTGGGCATTTCAAGTGTGAAGAATGTTCGAAATAATTAATAAACCAATTTACTTATTTAGTTCTTGTAGCTCCACATTGATAATATGGCTTGTTGAAAACATGGTTTGCTGAAAGCAATACTTTTTCTGGTGGTATGGTAAGGTTTGTTTATGTTTGACATTTAGACACTGAATGATTACATTTCTTCATCATCCCTTTTATTTTCTTCATGTCATATTTCAATATAGCGCTACAAATTGGTCTCAACTCATTAGAACAGACAGCCTCATAACAACTTCTCCATAACTCCATAATAACAACTATTGACTTCAAGAAGAACAAAGATACAAGAAGTCACACTTCAGCAATCTTGTAATATATTGATATTTTACATCCAGAAAATTTCATAAGCAATTAAATACTTCTTTTATAATAAATTATAAAAATAGGAATAACAACAATAATTTCAAATATAATTATAATTTCAACTATATATTGCTCTGAAAGAACAGATACCGTTGATGACCGTGCAGCTTCTCTAGAATGAAATGATAATTAAATTGACACCCTAGCTGCAAACAAGCATTGATACACATCATTGGGGACATGTTGAAAATGTGTGCCCCAACCGGGACTCGAACCCAGGATCTCGTGCTTACATAGCAGATACTCTATCCATCTGAGCCACCGAGGGCACAGAGGATAGTGCACCTGCAGGGACTTATCCCTTGCATGCTCCCCGTGAAACGCACATTCCCAACATGTCCACACCACTACATTTGTAGTGTGCCTAACAGATGTTTGCCCGTCACACTTGAGTCCCGGTCAGGGCACACATTTTCAACATGTCCCCAATGATGTATATCAATGCCTGTTTGCAGCTAGGGTGTCAATTTAATTATCATTTAATTATAATTTCAAATCAAAATGGAAATATAAAATATAATTATATTTTCTGAAAATAAATATTATGTTAATCACATGTGTTATTTCCATTTAGAAAAAGGATTGTAGTGACATTTTAATTATGTAGCCAAAATTACATTTAACACTAAATTAAAATTTGTATGCCATTGCATCATGTTGTAATTTAATGTGAGCATCATATTCTCCAATACATAACAAAAATAGGTGTAATGAACACTTCAGTTATATGGTGATGTATTGCTGCCTCATCAGAGTTCTCTGAGTCACTATCACCCATAATCTGAAATCATAACTGATGATACCAGGAGTGATACTGGTGTGAACTCCAAACATTGCAAGAATGAGACCTTTCCCCAAGTTGCCACCATACTTGTCAGTGATAGTAATTCATGGTAGTGCTGTTCTGTGATTCATCACAACAACATTCACTAGAAGTTCATGCTTCCTGGTCACAGCTCTATTCCAAAGGAAGCCATTTGTGTTGCAGTGTTAACTGCAGCCTACGCTTGGGCTAGTTGTCTGGCTTTTGCTAGTCACCAACAAATGATGCAGAATTACACAGGGTGTTACAGGGATTCCACCATTATGTACTCTCAGATGGCAGGCACATATGTGATGGGGTTCCTGAGTGCTTGCTGCACAATGTTGCAATCTTCCCTTCTGGTTGACCAAAACCTTGATGATAAATATGCCTGCCCTCACGTTTCCATGTAGTCCAACACTAGGCCACTGTCTCATCTGAATGCCACACAAGTTTGGAAGTTGCACAACTTGACCAGCCAGCCAATTGGAGATCCACAGTGAGGCCTCTTCCAAATTCTGTTAAGTGCTAACAATGCTCTCTCCTATGTGTACAAAGCCATCCCCTTGTCCTTTACAGAGATCACTCAATGTTTGACACTTACCACGCCTTTTTTATACCCTAACCAGCCTGTTAACTACACTAAACAAGAATAATAATAATGCATTCTGGTGTCTGACCACGTCCTCTGGATGCTTCACTATTTTTTGTCAGGCAGTGTATTTACTGTGAACTAGGTTGAACTGAATTGAGTCAATACTCACATTGTCAATGAAAGACAGGACTACTCGAACATAGGAACTTCTGTGAATATCAAAGAAAGCAAGATGCTCTCAATTTTTACAGCAATAATATAATTAAAGAACAAAATCTTAGGTTCAGGATTTTACATTCAAAATCAAAGTTCATCAACCCACTTCTGACACTGGGGTGCAGGAAGAGGTTTTGTCAATATATCTATGATCATTCACTCTGTCATTTGGTATTCCAGTTGCAGTGGACGCTCTTGGAAAGCTTGACATATAAAATGAAATGTTTTGTCTTTGAAAAAATCAGTGATATGTTGATTTTCCAGCAGACTGTTTGTCACTAAAGAAGCAGATGTTTGATAGCTCCCTCTATCCTAGTTCTTTCGTTAATGTTGACAGGTAAACTGCTTTCTTCATTCCTTCAATAAGGCTCAGGTACTCAGCTTCTGTACCTGAAGGAGTGGTGGGTCTCTGCTTGCATCAACACCTTGAGGTCACTGTTCTGGAAAGGTGAAATCATAACCTGTATGTGATCTCTGGCAGTTTTGGGATTCCCCATTCAGCATGTGCAAAACTGGAGATTTTCTCCTTGTCCTTGATATAGGTCAACTTATTATTAATCATTCCTTTGAAGTTTCTCAGAGTTCGGATAACACTTGACTGCAAACATTGTTGGGATTGTTGTTACGCATAAACCAACTTGCTTTCAGTTGCCAATGGACTCCTTAGTGGCATTCATTTACACATCGACATAAAATGAATATTTAATTTGGCTGACTGTCCTCAATGCCCAGTAATACCTCATGCCCCAAAGCCCCTTGACATAAAGTGTGGAAGGGGACTTGTCCTTGATTCACTTTGTCCTTTTTGGGTCTGCTGAAACAATTGTAATGTCATACTCAGAAATAAGTTGAAAGACTAGACAGTTTCCTCCAATGTCCACATAAGCACAAGGATCTGCATTTGTTGGCTACAATCCATCTGGTTTTAAAGGTACATTCTATGTGATGTGCCGCTGTTGATCAGTCAGATGAGCTCTGTAAATGGCTTTTCTCAGAGCACACACTTTATCACCAAGTTGCAGCACTTGGTGCATGTCACTTACCCTGTTGACTGTCGCTGTTTTCCTCAGACTGTATCATCCTTTGTAAGATTTCAAGGTGCAAATCCAGCTGTTCCACGCATGCTACTGTATTAAAGTCACCTATAAGAAATGCACTTGTTATACCCACCTCTGAATATGCAAATTAAGTTTGACTGACAGCGCATTATGCATTCCTTGCGATCTGAGCAAACATTTTCATGCTGGCTACTTGTGTAAATTGCACTAACAACAAATTATTACTGCTGCTAATTTCCTCAACAATTATCAGTGTACTTGCACTCAAGTCTGTGGTAAAACAAGTGGTAAAGTAAAACAAAATGAAACCAACTGGTGGAATGATAGGCTAAAAAAGTTATTAAAAATAGAACATAGCAGAGAAAGTGAAATATGTGGAGAAACAAAAACAAATCCATGGACTCAAACCAATAGATGCTCAAAGATTGTCCAAACTGGAACAGGCATACAGGGAAAGGAAACATACAGTTACAAAGTTTATGAAGAAAGAAAAGGTGAGAAGTTGAGAAATATTCACCCAAAGGCTAGAGGAGGGCAGCAATGGAAACAAAAGAATTGAGATTGGTGAAATGCAAAAGATCAGCTAGTGAAGGCATGAAAGTGATAGAAAGAGGAAAATGGGAATATATTTTGGTATGCAGAAGGGGTTGAAGATGAGATGAAAAAATACTGCAACACATTACTGAACGATAAGGACATAATAGAGGGAAAACAGGAAATAAAGAATTTACCAGAATCTGAAGTGAAAAACCACATATTACCTGGGCAGAGACTGAGAATGCCTTGAAGCAGATTAAAGGATGCAAGTTGGCCAGGCCAGATCAATTGACAGCAGACATGATCAATTCAAAAGGCATCCAAGGAATGCAATGGCTACATCAAACACTGGGAACCATTTTGAAAGAAAATAAAGTACCATATGACTGTAAGAAGGGGGTTATAATTATACTGGAGATACAGGAAAAGATTATTGAGGAAAGTTTAAAATCATTGTTAGAAAAACAGTTTGAAGGGAAACAACATGGGTTCAGAGGCAGCAGAGGAACAACAGACATCATATTTGCACTTGGGCAGTTAATGGAAATGTATTGGGAAAAGAATGAAAATCTCATAATAGTATTTCTGGATTTGTAAAAAGTATATGACAGTAATCCAAGTTGCAAGAGAAAAACTAATAGTTTAAAACTCCCCAGTAGGGAAGGTGTAAATGCTATATGAAAGATGCAAAAGTTATGTACAAGTGGGTAATGGGTAATGGCAGATCAGACTGATTCAGGGCAGAGAGAGAGAGAGAGAGAGAGAGAGAGAGAGAGAGAGAGAGAGAGAGAGAGAGAGAGAGAGATGTGCAGTAGTGCAGTGCACTTTCCCCATTACTTTCTGTTGCACTTATGAATGTGATTATAAAGGAAATCAAGGAGATAGGAAATAGTGATCTCACGACTTGATGATGTAGCTATTTGGGGAGAAACAGAATTAGGGGTACTGGGAAGATTGGAGTAATGGAACTCCCAAGTTTAAAGAGTACCAGCTGACAGTGAGCAAGAGTAAAACTGTAGCAATGGTTATGAGCAGGATATCTACCCAGGGCAGCCTGATGCTACATGGATAGAAAATTGAATTTTTGGAAGCTTTCAGTTATCTGGGAAATACAATATCAAGGAATGGAACTACCAAACTAGAAATACAGAACAGAGTAACAAAGGATCTAAATTTGTTGTGGTACAAGGGAGTTTCTATGTGAGCCAAACAGACCATGTTTAAAATATGACATACAGCTATTCAGAAGTTTCTGAGATCAGCCTTTCAGAAGACTAGAAGAGATAAAACTAGGAATGAAGACATCAGGGGCGAGATGAAAATGGATCTGTTAGTGGCTGTGAGACTGAGCCCTGTACAGCTCACATGGTTTGGACATGTGAAGAGGGTGAAGGATAGCTTCCTGTGAAAACAATACTTGAATAGAAATGTGCAGGGGAAAAGACCAGCAGACAACAGTGAAAAAGATGGCTGTATCAGACTAGAGGAGAAAACTAGGAAATATTATCTAGACAAGAAGTATCTCAAGATAGAATAAAATTGAGGCAAATTGTTCATAAACATCCTACCTGGCTCACTGGAAGGATACAAAAATCATAATTTGCACTCAGGAATATAAATTTGTCATAACTCTAATATTGGTCTTAGATAAATTCTGATTCTGCCAGTACAAAGACATCTGGCTGTAGTCTGTGTAAAGACAAATATAGGCTTTGTATGAAGAATTAGATAATAAAAGCAGCTGAGTACTACAGGAGGAGTAGTTGCTTCTTTTGAACTAGCTGTTTTTCTCCTACTATAGGAGGAGGAGGAGGAGATTAGTGTTTAACGTCCCGTCGACAACGAGGTCATTAGAGACGGAGCGCAAGCTCGGGTTAGGGAAGGGCAGGGAAGGAAATTGGCCGTGCCCTTTCAAAGGAACCATCCCAGCATTTGCCTGAAAGGATTTAGGGAAATCACGGAAAACCTAAATCAGGATGGCCGGAGATGGGATTGAACTGTCGTCCTCCCGAATGCGAGTCCAGTGCGCTAACCAATGCGCCACCTCATTCGGTCTCCTACTATACATATATAAAAAAAAAATCTAGAAGCAGTTACTATGTTGATGAGGTTGGGTATATATTACAGAAGTAGCTAGCAGTGATTGTTAATGTATAACTTGACTCATTCCATAACACTGAAGGCTCTTCTTCGTGAGGGGACTTGCAGAAGTACTTGGGCTAGTTCCAGAGAAATGGTCCCCACAGGTGTAACAATCCTAATGATCAGCTGCCAAAACATTTGCAACAAAGTCTTAGAGTTGAAGTACTGGAGCTCATATGATACTAGATACAGAAACATAGGATGCAATATGAAGTTGTGCTGGAAGCATGCGACCATTATGCCAACTTGAATCCTTATCCACTCCTGAATAGGTTGCTAAAATAACTATTCACTTTGTTGTTTAAAAGTGATTTATTGATGCATCTCAAGTTCTGCCCATCATTAGAATATCTGCCAAGTAAGAATGGAAAGTCATTACTACAAGGAATGGAACTACCAAACTACTTTTAGTGATTTGCTGTTAACTATATTTGTGGTTATGTCTTCCATTTTTCCTTCACATATTACTGATCATGAACAGAGCAAAAAATGGGTCAATAAATCACTTCTGAACAACAAAGTCAACAGTTATTTTAGTGACCTCTTCAGCAGTGAATAAAGATTGGATACAGAAAGCTAGCTATAACCTGAAATAGACAACTGTGAGATTTTTGAGATAAATTAAGTATATATTACAGTAGAAAGGAAACTCAAACCTACTGAGACAGAAACTGAAGTCACATGCAAGATTATTTGGGCAAGACTCAGTATCAAATGTGGTCACAAACTTATAACTGGTTCCTTTGATCAGCCATCAGACTCAACCCAGGACCTAGATGAACACTTAAGAACAAAACCTCACTAGTACATATTGCTGAATCACACTGTTGTCACTGGAGAAAACTGTAATCATCAGTAATTCATTGGGGACATTACAATTTTGTAAGCAGAGAGAATGACAAAATAGCATGCAAAATAATACCAAAGAAATAAATGGGGAATCTCATCCAGTTCAAAAAAAAATTTTAAACATACATCAGTAGCCACACTTTATACAAATTACAAGACTATACAGTGTTATGGTTTTAAATGTTGTGTTAGCAAGATGGCAAGTGGCACTGATCATTGGAAATTTGCATTACAAGTAGTAATACACTGTAGACATGAAGCAATATTAAAAAATGTGGTAAAGTATTTTCTTTGAAAAATGTCCTTGTAAACAAGTAAATATTAAGCTACCAGAAGGAGTGACTTAATATAACTAAGGAGAAACCAACTGTGTGGAAAGTAGAAGCCTTCTTTGGATTTACTTGATTAAATTTAGCTGCCATAAGCATGAATACCACTAAGCAGGATAGTGGTAGTTTCTCTTTAATATCATACAGAGATTTAAGTGTCTATGAATTGCTTGTCTGTCATTAATTTATGCCTAGGGTAACAGCATGTCTGTGAAGGTTCTCCTTCTCATTAAGATGTGCAGAACATGATGAATATATTAATGAATGACTGCACAAATTTTATCCTGGGATGGGTAAAAGTAACAGTTGTAATGAAACAGTTATGTATAATGTGCACTTTGTTCTGTAATTGACACAGGATGAATAAATGTCAAAGTTCATGGCAGGCACAAAACACAATTAATCATAGTTCCTTAGACATTCCACACCAAGTCACTCATTAGTCAGAGAGTTTCCTCTCTGTGGCAGCCACTGTCACTGTGGAGCCTTCACAGAGCCCTCCTCCTCCCTCCCCTCACACCCTTCCTGGAGTGAGGAACATTGGGGGCAGGATACAACCAGGGAACACCACTGTTGGGATCATATTCACATATGTGCACATGATCAGCTGCACCAAGGCCATCTGCAAAGCAGGGAGTGGTTGGATCATTTCTCATTCAACATGGGGGAAGGATGTGACGACATGAATCCCACACAGAGATGTGTAGACGCTATTCATTGATTTGATGTGGAGGTCAGCCATAACAAGAGTGATTAATGATGGCTATTGACTTTGCAGGGGATAGAATGTGGGGTTGGCAAATCAGTGGGGGTGGTGATGTCACAATCCACAGGCTGTCATTATGTCTTGGGTGCTTTGACAGTAAGGAAACCCTCAGGCAAGAGTCATTATGTGATGGCGGCTGTGTCCACATTGCTTCAGACTTTGTCCCAATGAGATAAATGTTGAGTGACAAGTTCATTCTCAACTCAATGTTCCTCATGCCTCCCCTCAACCAAGAGGAAATCATTGATTAGTCTGTCGTCTGACAGCAGGAGCTGCATGTCTAGATGGAACTTGAAGGTATTGTCTATGTTCAGATGGATAATGTGTGATTGGACTGTGAAAGGAACAGAGGAACTGTGTTGGTTGGAGGGGTTTGTAAATCTATGTTGAAAGTGTTAGTGCCTTGTCTAATGACTCTGTGAGGGCCAGTGTATGGCAACTGTAGTGCAGGGCAGATAATGTCATCATAGAGCATGACATAGTTACAATCTGCTAGTGCCTTATTGCTGAAAATTCTGGGAGAACTGTGCAACTGTAGAGGTGGTACCCTGAGCTGTGCAATGTGTAGTTTGACTGTTTTGATGAGGGATGTTAGTTCTGAGGTCTTCATTGGCAGCACTTGTCGCACAGAGTCTGCAAGTAGAGTGAGTGATTCACCGCAGGGTACTTCTGTGATGGAACTGCTGAGATCGTCTTTGTGAGCAATGCATACATGTAACAGCATCCAAAGTAATGCTTCCATTCAGCGACCACAGTGGTAGCTTTTAGTGCACAATGCCATCATTATATGAGGCCGTTGCTTTGTGGATGGTAGACCATTGTGTGGCAACACTGTATGCAGCAGAGGTTGCATAGTTCATTAGATAGAACTGATTTAAACTGTCATCCTTGGTCAGTGGTTATAGAGATCACACAGCCAAAATGTTACATCCAGTGTCAACAAATGCTGTTATTATCATCTGTGCTGTAATGTCCTGCAATTGAATGGGGAGTTGTGCTGTCATAATACAAGACAGTGAAATAATTTTCATGTATGCTTTGCCTCCTTGTCAAGTGTTCAGAGTGGAGTTATGTATCCTGATGCAAAACAAGCTCTAGTGTTAAAATGGGAATGTCTAAAAATTCAGAATGAAATTTAAAAATATCTTACTAACCACACATTCCAAAAATTATATTACTATCTAAATGCAAAGGTATTAAATTCCTGATAGTGACATACATGTAAAGGTATACATTAAGTAGTTGTGTATTGTAAACAGGCTTCAGTTGTTACAGAGGTTTTCTTTGAAAAATACCAATGTATTCAATGGTGTGGAGCAGTATAGTGATAGCCCATTGTCAGTACAGTGTACAATTCCAATTTCTAAGAGCTGTTTCTGTTTTGTTAATATGTATCTTCACTCATTCCATATCCTTTACAATTCTTGGTCTTGATTGGATCTATGGAGCATTATTAACGAGTAAATGGATGTATGAATGAATGAACAAATTTAATGAGAAGATAGTTGCTCTATCGTATAAACTAATGCCAAGTTGAGCCACTTAAAAATCTTGTTTGTTCTTTTACAGCATATATGACAGCAGGTGATTACAATGTCATTTCTGTAGACTGGTCACCAATTGCAAACAATTTAATATACACTCAAGTAACAGCAGAACTAGTCATTGTTGGTCAGTATGTGGCAAGAGTTCTGGATTGTTTAGTGGAGACACATGGGCTGGACCTGTCAAGAGTTCACTTGGTTGGTCATAGTCTGGGTGCCCATGTTGTTGGTGTGATTGGAGGTTCATTATCAGAGGAGAAGAAAGTGGCGTTTCTCACAGGTGCAGTATTTAATACTGTTAATATCTGAAAGGAGATCACTGTGCCAAAAGTGTATCATCTTTTTCACATAAAGTAACGCCAAAAATTAGGTTTGTGTAAATTGTGGTGTGTGCAGTCATAACAAACTATTGTTGTGCTTTCTTATAACCCTTGATAAATTTCAGGTCACAGCTCTACAGTGTTATTTCAAAATTTTATTGAGCTAAAAACAGATATAAAGCACAAAATTAGTAACTAAGCTGGTTCAGATAATATTTATAGGACCCAGATGAACGAAGTTATTAAAAAGTAAAATAACATTTCAGTCAGACAATGTGTACTAACTTACTCATTGTAGCAGTTTCAAATACTCATTCGTTACAATCCTAATTATGTTTAAATTACAGAATGTGTGCTGTAAAGAGTACACATCACAGAAATATGGTACTCACTTCCATGACATAGACACTGGAGACATAAGCTGCGGCGGAGCTTCGAGTCCTCCCTCAGGCATGGGTGTGTGTGTTCGTCCTTAGGATAATTTAGGTTAAGTAGTGTGTAAGCTTAGGGACTGATGACCTTACCAGTCCCATAAGATTTCACACACATTTTTTAAACATAAGCTGCTTCAAGCCTATCTACCATCAGAATTACTTATTTTGCCAAATTCCAAAGTATTTTTTGTATGGAAACATAATCCAGCGTAATATGCCACTTAGCTCAGTTATCTGTTGTCTTACAAATGAACTGTTACAACATTTCAACTTGCTCAACAAATAGATTCTTGCGGGCCCCTCTTTCAGAAGTTTCCAGTTGTCCCACACTTCTATATTTGTATACTGGAACCTTGTAAATAACTGAGACAGATTTCAAAACAAATCAATGAAAACATTTGTATCTAAAAACAAAGATGATGTGACTTACCGAACGAAAGCGCTGGCAGGTCGATAGACACACAAACAAACACAAACACACACACAAAATTCAAGCTTTCGCAACAAACTGTTGCCTCATCAGGAAAGAGGGAAGGAGAGGGAAAGATGAAAGGATGTGGGTTTTAGGGGAGAGGGTAAGGAGTCATTCCAATCCCGGGAGTGGAAAGACTTACCTTAGGGGGAAAAAAGGACAGGTATACACTCGCACACACACACATATCCATCCACACATATACAGACACAAGCAGCTTTGTGATGATTTTAACACTGAAGCATGGAAATCTTCAATACATATGAAAAAAATGTTCAGTCATATACCCACAATGTCCTGTCCAACAAGATTAGCAGTATACAAATACTGTTTTTGTAAAGTACAACATTATGGCACTAAGGAGAAGTCTACTATATAATTTTGACCTTTGAGAAATGTTTATTCACCCTACTGGTTCACAATCAACTTGGTTGTCACAACAACAATATTCAGATCATATTGTAATGTGCTGTGTTTGTCCATCACGGTGTAACAGTTAAAATGTTGGCTGATGGCATGTGGGTCGCAGATTTGATTCCCTCTCCCTGCATTGTTTAACATTTTACTTTTTTGCAACGTCCTGGGAGTTCATTATTCATGCGATGTATGTAGTGCTAAGGATATTCTACGTGTGTTCAAATAGGAGCAATATCTGCTGGGGTGACAGTTCAGCTCCCTCTGTCTTTTGTTGTGTGCTTAGTAATCATCCTTACATTTTGAAGTGTTAATTCATGTTGATGACACTGAACTTGCAACAGTAAATCATTGTGAGTCTCACATGACAATGTAACTGCTATGACAGTATTTTAAGACTTATTACATTTTTATGTGCATGAAGTCAAATGTCATAATTTTCGTGGCAGTAATATAATCTGAAAATGAGCGAGTTGTTGTTCATTTGTTGTTGTCTTCAGTGAAAAGACAGGTTTCATGTGACTTTCCATACAAGTCTGTCCTGTGTAGTCTCCTCATTTCTCCTTCAATAAGGCAGCCTACATCCATTAAAGCCTGCTCCTCTACACATAGCTTGGTCCTCCACCATAACTTTTACCCCAGACTCTTACTTCTAGTACCAAACCAGGAAGTGAGTTGGATCCCTTGCCATTCAAGTTGTATATTAATGACCTTGTGGACAATATTAACAGAAACATCAGACTTATTGAAGATGATGCAATTATCTATAATGAAGTGCTGTCAAAAAGAAGCTGCATAAATATTCAGTCAGGTCTTGATAAAATTTCAAGGTGGTGCAAAATGACTGGCAACTTGCTTTAAATGCTCGGAAATATAAAACTGTGCACTTCACAAAATGGAAAAAACAAATGCAGTATCCTATGTCTATAATATCAATGAGCTACACTAGGACTCAGCCAACTGATACAAATATCTTGCTGTAATATTTTGTAGTGATATGAAATGGAATGATTAAACAGGCTTAGTCATAGGTAAGGCAGGTGGTAGGCTTCAGTTTATGCAAGTCAGTCTACAAAGGAGATGGTTTACATAGCACTTGTGCAACACATTTTTCAATATTTCTCAAGTGTGTGGGACCCATACCAAATAAGACTAACAGGGGATATTGAATGTATACAGTGAAGGACAGCACGAATGGTCATACGTTTGTTTGATCCATGGGAGAGTGTCACAGAGATGCTGAAGAAACTGAACTGGTGGGCACTTGATGATTGAAGTAAACTATCCTGAGAAAGCCTACTTACAGAGTTTCAAGAACAGCTTTAAACAATGAATGAGAATATATTACAACCTCCTATGTATTGCTCACATAGGGATTGTGAGGACAAGATTAGATTAATTATAGCACGTACAGGAACATTTAAACAACCATTCTTCCTGCACTCCATGTATGAATGGAACATGAAGAAAATCTGATAAGTGCTATAATGGGAAATACCCTCTGCCTTACATTTCACACAATAGCTAGATGTAGAATGTGGTTTTTCTTTCTTCAACCTGTTTTCTATAATAAGTCATAAAGTCATTATTGCCTATGCATTCCTACAGTCTTCATAACCAAAATTGATATTCCCTCAGGTCATCTACTACCAATATTTTCATTACTCTGTAGATAATTTGCAGTAACATTTTGCAGTTATGACTTATTGTATTGATTAAAATTATGAAAAGGATAGTTGTTACTCACCATATACTGGAGATGCTGAATCACAGGTAGGCACAACAAAAAGACAGGCACAAAATAAGAGCCAACAAGACATTTGTCAAAAATAGACATCTATTTTGGCAAAGGCGTTGTTGGCTGAAAGTTTATTTTGTGACAGTCTTTTTGTTGTGCCTAGCTGCAACTCAGCATCTCTGTAGCAACTATCCTTTTCATAATGTTGTTACATTCCATCCTGGATTTTTTACTGTACTGATAGCTTGGGTAAACTCACATCTTTCACTGTGTGCCTTCTTTTGTGCTAGTACAATTTCAGTCTCCTTGAAGTCTTAGGCTGCTTGGTCTGTCTCACATATTCTGATTACCAAGTTTAAAGTTTAGTTGTAATTGGTTCAGCCAAGGATTTCAATAATAATTTGGGAATGTTGTCTGCTTCATGTAGTAGATGACTTATGGGAAACAGAAACTATTCAGATGAACACTAGTATGTTGATTTCTAGGGAAAAAGCTTTTATTTATACAAAACCATAAGTGAACATCTTGTATTTGATTTACGTGATCATTTATGAAAACTTATATCATCCAAATGGTAACCATTCTCTGGGACACTGGGGCCACCTGATATATGTTTTTTTTCTGCCAGAAGTCACACATAACTCAGTCCAACAGGTGTTGATCAGTCAGAACCACAGAACCACTGAATGTTCTACAGTATTAAATTAGTTCATTTACCAGTTTTTGGCTTACATGGCCATCAACAGACTTTTAACTATCATGCTCAAAGAGGGTACAATGCTAGTGAACAACACTGAAAAAGATGTTACACACCTAGAGTGAGGTACAAACACAGATTAGATTATACTGGTAATGTAATTGTAAATGTTAAATTTAAACAATAGATTATTATAAAGTAAACATATGTTCATATTATAAAATAGCAGATTAATTAGATCATGCCTTTGCTTTTTAAAATACACTGGATCATTGTGTTCCTCAGACAGTAGGAAAACCAGTGGTTACAGAGTTTCAGTGTTTCAGCTACACTCTGTGATACCTGGCTGTGTGATAAATTTTGTAGATTGTATTCTCCCAAAACACATGCAAATTTAGATATTATATTTTTTCCACTATACTGAACTGCCTTAGCACCTGCTGCTTTGCTCACATGGACTGTATGCTCTGCACAGATTTTTTTTGTTTTTCTTTAACTGAATTTTTGTGTCATTCACAAATTGCAGCACCTTCTAAACTTTTCATGCTAATTAAGGCCATAGAAGCATGGTCTTTTCTGAATGTACTTCTGACCAAAGACTGCTTCTGATAGCTGGAGTCCAAGGTTTTTGTTTGTAATGGTTTTTATGTTATTTGTTGATATCTTTATAGAAACTTTCATCCTCTAACACATATTTCTTTATATCTAACTGAAAAGGGAAATACAAATTTTCACAGGTTTAGCTTCAAATTTTTTTTAATACAACAAAATATTTTGAGCCTCCATTTCAGTCCCCTGGGGTAACAAATGCATATTGCTTTTATTTCTTACAGAGTAACCAAATTTTCATAGATATAGCTTTAAAAATACTGTCTTACTGAAATACTTTCATAAATATTTTCATTCTCTGTTTCACACCCTTCAGAGAGAAATTTTGAATAGTCCCTTCTTAAATGATGCTTTCAGTAAAATCAACACCCTCTCCAAATTTGAAGCCTCTATCCCTAGTGGTTTGGGCTGAGCAATGATGAATCAGTGAATCTGTCTGGCCCTATTTCATCCTCAGAGGGGTTGAATTTCTGAAAACAATGAAACATATATTTTTTTCATTTACATCCAAGAAACCAAATACCAAGTTTCAAAGGTTTGACTTTAAAAATAATTTCACACTGAAACAATGGAAAATTCTGGATGGAATAATGACAGTATTATGGCTTCAGCTGCCAGAGACTGTGTGTGTGTGTGTGTGTGTGTGTGTGTGTGTGTGTCTGTTTTCTTTTTTTTACAAAGGCCATGTTGGCAGAAAGCTTATTGTGTGACAGTCCTTTTGATGTGCCTATCTGCGACTTAGCATCTCCGTTATATGGCGTATAGCATCTATTCTTTTCATAATAATATTATGAAAATTATAGATTGTTACTCATCATATGGTGAAAATTTTGAGTTGTAGACAGTTACAACAAAAAGAATGTTAAATAAGTAAGATTTTGGCCGAAAAAGCCTTCTTCTGAAGTAGAAAAAACACACATACCCATTTCCAAGCAAATATAACTCTCACATACATGACCACTGTCTCTGGCTGCCAGGGTATAAGTTGTTGTTAATATAGTTTTCCAGCTGTGGTTTCTATCTGTTAATGTATAACTTGACTCATTACACACCTCTATGTGGGTTTCTCCATGGTGAAGTTCATAAAACACAATATGTGAGTGCCCAAGAAGCCACAGCTTCACAGCACATAATATAATGTGGTGTGTGGAGGTCACACCTGTTGACAACAGTGCAACTTTCAGTATAGGCCCTCTGTTCAGCAGCTTCCAAATAGTTAATGATAGCACACTCCCCCACAGCCATTGACATTGCTATTGTTGTTGGCTACAGCACATGGGACTTATGTTTCATTAAATTTCACCAATCAGAACATATAAATTTTATACATAGTAGGCCTGTTCATGGAATGTACAGCAATATAATATGTAGTACTGTCCTGCATCTATTAACTGGTTAATAAAAAGTATGAATTTTGTTATCTGCACATCAGAAACCAATGGCCTTGTCACAGTGGTAACTTCAGTTCCTATCAGGTCATAGAAGATCAACACTGTTGGGCTTGGCTAGCACTTCAATGGAGCTACTTAACTTAGAATTGGCATCTCCGGTAACGAAAATTGACAATGGCCAGGAAAGCAGTGTGTTGACCACATTCCTCACCAGTTCCACATGCAGAATGACATGCAGTCGATTGGGAACATAGGGCCTTCTGAGACCTGTTCAGACAGAGATACATAGCAGAAGTTATAGATTTGCAAAAGCACAGTAATATTTGTCAAGCCCATCCTGCACAACAACAACACCCACTCTCCCACCCACCTCCCACTGCCCCAACCACCACTTCCCTTTGAGACCATGTAATGTCACTTCCTTTATGACATCCAGGTTCTCATCACTCTGCCATTACACATTTATTGAACAGACTTACCAGAAAGTTGGAACCATGCCTCTTCAGTTATAAACACTATTTTTGGATCCATACAATTTTGAGAAAACAATCACAGAAATTCATTTTCTTGATGATTCTGCTTCCTTCAGCTGTTGCACTTTTATATGGTCTAAAATTAATGAGTGTAGTTGTTTTACTTTGATTGGTTATTTAATGACCTAGAAAGTAGTTTTTCAGTCGAATTTTTGAAACATGTCATAAAATTCACAAATTTTTCTTCATTAAAACAAATATGCTCCACTCTCCTTTTATCATAAACTGAACCTATTCTACATCACTTTTCCAATAATTTTTAAATGCAAGGCTTTGTAGGGACTGTTGAGTCAGGGAATTTATGTGTAAATATGTGAACACATTTTCTGTATGCGTTTTTCTTCACATAAGACACTGCCAAATTCATTCTGCATGAGAATACCACTGAAGAGCTGCATTTAAAACCTCAAATTATCAAATTGGACCACCTCAAAACAAACAAAATATCTTAGTTTTACAGTGCAAGTGCCACAGAAAGGACAAAGATGAAAACCCAACACTGGCAAGAAACAGTCCTGTAGGAGGAACATCCGCAACCAAGCATTAAACCAGAGGTTGAAAATGCTGCTACAGTTGTAAGGTTCTTTTAAGACACCCATCTTTTAAGGACACCCATCTTCAGGTGTCATAACTTGGTGCTGTGGCTCCGAGTGCCACGGTAGCACTCGCTGGTAGCACACTGCGTCTTTTATTCATCCACTGCAGCACTTGGAGTCACAGCACCAAGTTATGACACCCAAAGATGGGTTTATAGGATCCCAAAACCAGTCATCTCCTACATAAAAGAACCTTACAACTGTAGCAGTATTTTCAACCTCTGGTACTGGCAAGAAAATCGTACTGTCGATATTTAAAACAGTTGTGATCCTTCATAAAATGTACACACTGCACTCATGTTCATCTGTGCAGCACATGAATTAATCCATCTCATAGTTTTAGCACTTGTCAGGAGCTCAAGAGATCCTTGATGATTGCTGCTCCAGCACACGATGTGAATATGGCATACACTAGAATACAACATACTCTGTGGTCAGTGTTGGCATAATTTAGAAGTCTAAAAGCCTGAATTACTTCTATGTTACAGCCATAGTGGGTGTGGTCTTCTGGTGTACAATATATATTTATACTAATGCCATATGCTGGAGCAGCAGTTATCCTGAAGTTCATGATAAGTGCTACTAATATTGTGTTTTCATGCAGGTGCTGCATTGAAGAACATGCTTATCAGGATATTTCATAAATTATAAGTTTTTAAATTTTTTTCAGATCATTTTATGTTTGTTCACATGATCCTTACTGTACTTTTAATGGGATAGATCCACCTGAAGACAGAGCGAGTTTTCGCTCAGTAATGGAGTGTGTGAAGATTTGAAACTTTCTGGCAGATTAAAATTCTGTCCCAAACCAGGACTCAAAACTGGGACCTTTACCTTTCTTGGGCATGTGCTCTACCAACTGAGCTATCCAGATCACAGCCAGCACAAACCAAGATGACCAAAAGATGAATCTTCCATGTTTAGTTCCATTGCAGCACACAGTTTTAATCTGTTTTCAGGGCTCTCAGGAGTCCAGGTGGATGCAATCATTGAAGTCCCATGATATTTTGGTGAATAACCTTTCCACCATCATCAGGTGGGTCTGATTGAATGGTTGGTCTGCTCACTGTCAGTGTTATTTATGTCTGTTAGTCGGGCTTTGATTCCCTGCCTGATGGTCCAATTGCGGCCACCGATATTCTGATTGCGAATGCCGATGCTTCAATTGCGGGCACCGACCCAGGTCCATGCCATCCCTGGCATCACGCCTGGTGATGGAAGATGCAGAATCCCATGCAGTGTCCCCAGCAGCCATCATGGAAGGATCTTGTGTCCGCTTGAGGCATGACTGCTTGATGAGCCTAAGTAAGAGCTTCCATGCCTTGCTGAATTGAAAACCCTTGTCTCTATTCATGAGATTGTCTGTTACACAAATTTCAATGGCCTCCTTGAAGATGCTGTCCCATTAGAAGCTAGTACGGGCCAGAATCTTAGTCTCTTCATATTTCGCGTTGGGTCCAGTTTCCAAGCAGTGTTGTGCCATGAACAATTTGTTGGGCTGACCTAGGTGCATGTGTCATTGGTGTTCTTTGCAGCAGTCTTCAACTGTTCAGATTGTCTGACTGATGTAGGATTTGCTGCAACCACATGGAATATTATATACGCCCACTTTCTTGAGGCCAAATCTGTCTTTCACTGTCCCCAGTAAGGCATGTATCTTGGACGGTGGTCAAAAGAGTGTCTCAATTTTGTGTTGTTTTAGCAGTCTCCCAATTTTTGACCTCATATTGCCTGCATATGGTAGAAAGGCAAGGCTTGGTTCCTCATCTTTACACTGTTCTTCACCTGGGTTTCTATTGTGTTTCTGTAGTCTGAGGGCTGTCACATCTGTCAATTGCTGTACCCATTCCTGCAGAACACATTTTCTAGGTGTTTAAGTTCTTTGTGTAGATTTGTTTGTCTGATATTGAGTATGCCCTGTGAACCAGTGTGTTGAGCATCGTATAGAGTTGTGCAGGATGGTGGCAACTTGAGGCTTATAAATATGAGTCCTTATGTGGAGACTTGTAGTGCACACTATGACCCAGTGTGCCATTTGATCTCCACTCTACAAGTACATCAAGAAAGAGTAATTTCCCTTCCTTCTCAATTTCCATGGTGAACCGTATGTTGTCATAGATGGACATCTGTAGATGATCAGGTCTATGGGGCCAGATGACAAACATGTCATCCACATATCGGGAAAAATACAGAGTTTTCCATTCGGCTGCTTGTAGTGCCTCCTCTTCAAAACTCTCCAGAAATAAATTGGCTACCACTGGTGAGAGAGGGCTCCCCATAGCCACACCATGGGCTGCTCATATACTACAACAATGAGCAGACCAACCATTCCATCAGAACCACATGATGATGGTGGAAAGGTCTTCTTCTTCTTCTGTCATGCAGTAGGTTTTCCCTCAGCCCATTGCAGCTACACCTGGTCCTTCCATCATTTTGCCGGTCTTCCAATGCATCATTTACCTTGTGGAGCACATCATCAAAAATGTAGTGGTAATCTTGATTTGTCCATTCGTAACAGATGGGATATCCATTTCTGTCGGTATTTGTCAACCTTACGGTTTATATCAATAATATTTAATTCCTTCTGGATATCCATATTTCTTTTGTAGTCTAGCTTGTTGTAGCCTGCTATGTACTTGAGGAATTTCATTTCATTGCCTTGTTATCTTATTTTGAGGGAAACATTCCACGTGGGAAAAATATATCAAAAAACAAAGATGATGTAACTTACCAAACGAAAGCGTTGGTATGTTGATAGGACACAATAAAAAACACACACACAAATTTCAAGCTTTCGCAACCCAAGGTTGCTTCATCAGAAAAGAGGGAAGGGGAGGGAAAGACGAAAGGATGTGGGTTTTAAGAGAGAGGTTAAGGAGTCATTCCAATCCCGGGAGTGGAAAGACTTACCTTAGGGGGAAAAAAGGACAGGTATACACCACGCACACACACACACACACACACACACACACACACACACATATCCATCCGCACATATACAGACACAGGCAGAAATGTCTGCTGTGTCTGTATATTCATCACCCGGTATACAGGGTGAGTCACCTAACATTACCGCTGGATAAATTTCGTAAACCACAACAAATACTGACGAATCGATTCCACAGACCGAATGTGAGGAGAGGGGCTAGTGTAATAGGTTAATACAAACCATAAAAAATTGCACGGAAATATGTTTTTTAACATAAACCTACGTTTTTTTAAACGGAGCCCCGTTAGTTTTGTTAGCACATCTGAACATATAATCAAATACGTAATCAGTGCCATTTGTTGCATTGTGAAATGTTAATTACATCTGGCGATATTGTAACCTAAAGTTGACACTTGAGTACCACTCCTCCGCTGTTCGATCGTGTGTATCGGAGAGCACCGAATTACGTAGCGATCGAAAGGGAACGGTGATGGACCTTAGGTACAGAAGAGACTGGAACAGCACATTACGTCCACATTCTAACACCTTTTTATTGGTCTTTTTCACTGACGTACATGTACATTACCATGAGGGGTGAGGTACACGTACACACATGGTTTCCGTTTTCAATTACAGAGTGGAATAGAGTGGTCCCGACATGTCAGGCCAATAGATGTTCAATGTGGTGGCCATCATTTGCTGCACACAATTGCAATATCTGGCGTAATGAATGTCGTACACGCCGCAGTATATCTGGTGTAATCTCACCACAGGCTGCCACAATAAGTTGTTTCATATCCTCTGGGGTTGTAGGCACATCACGGTACACATTCTCCTTTAACGTACCCCACAGAAAGAAGTACAGAGGTGTAAGATCAGGAGAATGGGCTGGCCAATTTATGCGTCCTCCAAGTCCTATGAAACGCCCGTCGAACATCCTGTCAAGGGTCAGCCTAGTGTTAATTGCAGAATGTGCAGGTGCACCATCATGCTGATACCACATACGTTGACGCGTTTCCAGTGGGACACAATCTATTCCACTTCGCAATTGAAAACGGAAACCACGTGTGTACATTTACCTCACCCCTCATGGTAATGTACATGTGCGTCAGTGAAAAAGACCAATAAAAAGGTGTTAGCATGTGGATGTAATGTGCTGTTCCAGTCTCTTCTGTACCTAAGGTCCATCACCATTCCCTTTGGATCCCTACGTAATTCGGTGCTCTTTGATACACACGATCGAACAGCGGAGGAGTGGTACTCAAGCGTCAACTTTAGGTTACAATATCTCCGGATGTAATTAACATTTTTCAATGCAACAAACGGCACTGATTACGTATTTGTTTATATGTTCAGATGTACTAACAAAACTAACAGGGTTCCATTTAAAAAAAGTAGGTTTGTGTTAAAAAACATACTTCCGTGCATTTTTTTATGGTTTGTATTAACCTATTACACTAGCCCCTCTCCTCATGTTCGGTCTGTGGAAATGATTCATCAGTATTTGATGTGGTTTACGAAATATATCCAGCAGTAACGCTAGGTGACTCACCCTGTATATACCGGATGATCAAAAAGTCAGTATAAATTTGAAAACTTAATAAACCAGGGAATAATGTAGATAGAGAGGTAAAAATTGACACACATGCTTGGAATGACATGGGGTTTTATTAGAACAAAAAAAAAAAAAAAACACAGTTCACAATATGTCCAACAGATGGGGCTGGACAGCAAAACGTCAGTGACTGCACATGACAATTGTGTATAAAAGGAGCTGTGATGAGAGAGAGAATCAGATGTGCCAGCAGTTGCAGCATGTTGACGTTACCTGAAAAGGCACTTTTATTTTATTTATTTTTTTTATTTACACGTCAAGTTCCGTAGGACCAAATTGAGGAGCAAATCTCCAAGGTCATGGAACGTGTCAGTACATGAACTTACAACATAAAAGTAATAACAGATGAAAATAAATGTTCATGAATCTGCAAGAAAATCAGTCCATAAGTTTAAGCAAATGCTATCAGCTATACAATGAGAATCAGCTTAATTTTTCAAGGAAATCCTCGACAGAATAGAAGGAGTGACCCATGAGGAAACTCTTTAGTTTCAATTTGAAAGCACGTGGATTACTGCTAAGATTTTTGAATTCGAGTGGCAGCTTATTGAAAATGGATGCACCAGGATACTGCACACCTTTTTGCACAAGAGTTAAGGAAGTCCGATCCAAATGGAGGTTTGATTTCTGCCGAGTATTAACTGAGTGAAAGCTGCTTATTGTTGGAAATAAACTAATATTGGTAACAAGAAACGACAATAAGGAATATACATATTGAGAGTCCAATGTCAAAATACCCAGACTCGTGAACAGAGGTCGACAAGAGGTTTGTGAACTCACACCACTTATTGCCCGAACCGCCCATTTCTGAGCCAAAAATATCCTTCTAGAATGGGAAGAGTTACCCCAAAACATAATACCATACGACATAAGTGAATGAAAATAAGCAAAGTAGACTAATTTACATGTCGAAGTATCACTCACTTTCGATACCATTCAAATAGTGAAAATGGCAGTATTAAGTCTTTGAACAAGATCCTGAATGTGGGCTTCGCACGACAGCTTACTATCTATCTGAACACCTAGGAATTTGAACTGTTCAGTTTCACTAATCATATGCCCGTTCTGTGAGATTAAAACGTCAGGTTTTGTTGAATTGTGTATTAGAAACTGTAAAAACTGAGTCTTACTGTGATTTAACGTTAGTTTATTTTCTGCAAGCCATGAACTGAGGTCATGTACTGCACTACTTGAAACTGAGTCAATGTTGCACACAACATCCTTTACTGCCAAGCTAGTGTCATCAGCAAACAGAAATATTTTAGAGTTACCCATAATACTAGAGGGCATATCATTTATATAAATAAGGAACAGGAGCGGCCCCAACACTGATCCCTGGGGCACCCCCCCCCCCCCCCCCCCACTTGACAGTACCCCACTCAGATCACATATCACAGCCGTTATCAACATTGTGAATAATGACCTTTTGCTGCCTGTTGCTAAAGTAAGAGGTGAACCAATTGTGAGTTACTCCCCTTATTCCGTAAAGGTCCAACTTCTGGAGCAATATTGTGAGATCAACACAGTCAAATGCCTTTGTTAAATCAAAAAATACCCCAAGCGTTCGAAACTTTTTGTTTAGCCCATCCAGTACCTCACAGAGAAAAGAGAATATAGCATTTTCAGTTGTCAAATGACTTCTAAAGCCGAAATGTACATTTGATAGCATATCGTGTGATATAAAATGATCAATTAACCTTACATATACAGCCTTTTCGATAACTTTTTCAAACGCTGATGGCATAGAAATAGGTCTAAAATTATCTACATTATCCCTTTCTCCCTTTTTATAAAGCGGCTTTACTACTGAGTACTTTAATCACTCAGGAAACTGACCATTCATAAAGGAAAAATTACAAATATGGCTAAATACAGGGCTAACATGTGCAGCACAGTACTTTAATATTCTTCTAGACACTCCATCATAACCATGAGAGTCCTTAGACTTCAGTGATTTAATTATTGACTCAATCTCCCTCTTGTCTGTATCACAGAGGAGTATTTCAGGCGTCAATCTCGGAAAGGCATTTGCTAAGAAATTTATATGATTTCCTGTAGAAACTAAATTTTTATTTAATTCACCAACAATGTTCAGAAAATGGTTGTTAAATACTGTACATATATCTGATTTATCAGTAACAGAAATATTATTACTGCGAACTGACTTTATATCATCAACCTTGTGCTGCTGACCAGACACTTCCTTCACAACTGACCATATGGCTTTAATTTTATCCTGTGAATTAGCTATTCTTTTTGCATACCACATACTTTTTGCCTTGCTAATAACATTTTTAAGCACCTTACAATACTGTTTGTAATGGGCTACTGTAGCTTGATTGTGACTACTTCTAACATTCTGATATAATTCCTGCTTTGTTCTACATGATATCCTTATCCCACTAGTCAGCCAATTGGGCTATCCATTACTGCTAGTACCCCGTTTACAATGTTCTAATGCAAAGCAACTCTCAAAGTGCATGAGAAATGTGTTATGGAAAGCATTGTATTTATCATCTATATTATTGGCACTATAAACATCTTGCCACTCTTGTTCCTTGGCAAGTTTTGAAAAACTCTCTATTGCTGTTGGATTAACTTTCCTACATAGTTTGTAATCAAATACGACATTGGTTTGAGTACAAAAACCTTTTAGCGTTAAAATTTGTGCATCATGGTCTGAAAGGCCATTCACCCTTTTACTAACAGAATGCCCATCTAGTAATGAAGAATGAATAAAAATATTGTCTATGACTGTGCTACTGATCCCCCGGACCCTAATTGGAAAAAACATGTTTTGCATCAGATCATATGAATTTAGGAGATCTGCCAACATCCTTTTTCTTATGCAATCATGTACAAAATTAATATTGAAGTCACCACATATAACTACTTTCTGGTATTTCCTACAAAGTGAATCAAGAACCCTCTCTAGCTTAAGCAAAAATGCTCTGAAGTCGGAGTTAGGGGACCTATAAACAACAGCAATTAGAAGTTTAGTTTCACTAAATTCAACTAATGCTGCACAACTTTCAAATATCTGTTCAGTGCAGTGTCATGATATGTCTATGGACTCAAATGAAATACTGTTTTTTACGTACAGAGCCACTCCCCCACCCCGTAAGGAACTCCTCGAGAAACAGCCAGCTAATCTGTAGCCTGGTAAAGGAAGCCTCTGAATTATCAAATTATTTAAGTGGTGCTCTGATATACCAATAATTTCAGAGTTAACATCTATTAGCAGTTCACTAACCTTATCTCTAATACCTCTTATATTTTGATGAAATATGCTAATTCCTTCTCTACTTGGAAGCATTACATCCTCTGGAGGTGAGCCCTTAGTTAGAGGCACTTCCTTTAAGCAGGTATACCTATCAGCTGACTTCAGTCTAAAAAAAGTGCAGCTCTAACACCAACTACTACAGGAATTTTTCCATGAGTGATACCACTACCACCACCATCACCCACTACACTGTCACCTATAAGCTTAGCCAGCCTCCCCTTCCCATACCTATTGAGGTGCAGGCCATGCCTAGTGGAACCCCATCTACTGATAGACCCAACTGGCACCACTGAGATGTGATCCATGCCCTCCGCCATCAGTGCCCTCCTCAGCCCCACATTAACGCGCCTAACAGCTGCATTAAGGTGAGGCCGATCATGACGCTGAAATTTTAGTGAAGCTGTATTTTCAGAATGGGGAATGTGCTAGTTCAGCATTACAATCCTATTGCCATAGGAAGGGGATTCGAATGGGTAATGGTCCATTGACAAATGCAGCTGTGGCAAGAATGATTTCAAAGTTCGAAGTCATGGGTTGTTTAGACGTTTGACCCCATAGTGGCCGACCGGGCACTCCGCTGAGACAGTTCCAGAAGAAATGGAGACTGTAGCGGGTTCGTCATGCATGGGAAAGTCAGCACTCATGCAGTCGCGTACAAAATCCATCAGCATCATGAACTGTTACATGGCGATTTAGTGAAGTGGAGGGCATTTGTGGTGTGGGCATTTCAAAATATGGCGGAAGATGACAATTGGTTGAGTGACATGTTGTGGACTGACAAAGCTCATTTCACGCTCTGAGGGTCTGTCAATGCCCATAACTGAAGAATTTGGGCTACCGAAAAACCTAAAAATGTCGTGGAATCTCCATTGCACGACAAGAAAGTCACGGTGTGGGTTGGATTTACCACAGCTACCGTTATCAGGCCTTTTTTCTTGGAGGAAATGCGTGATTTTGGTTTTGTAACTGCTACCATGATGGGTGAGAGGTACGCCGATATGTTACAGAATCGCATCATCCCCAGCCTGGCTGATAAACACCTGCTGGAAGGTACAATTTTTATGCAGGATGGCGCTCCACCCCATATTGCTAGACATGTGAAAGATCTCTTGGGCATGTCGTTTGGTGATGATCATGTGCTCAGCCACCACTTTCGTCATGCTTGGCCTCCCAGGTCCCCAGACCTCAGTCCATGCGATTATTGGCTTTGGGGCTACATGAAGTCGCAAGTGTATCATGATCGACCGACATCTCTAGGGATGCTGAAAGACAACATCCAATGCCAATGCCTCACCATAACTCCGGACATGCTTTACAGTGCTGTTCACAACATTATTCCTCGACTACATCTATTGTTGAGGAATGATAGTGAACATATTGAGCATTTCCTGTAAAGAACATCATCTTTGCTTTGTCTTACTTTGTTATGCTAATTATTGCTATTCTGATTAGATGAAGTGCCATTTGTCAGACATTTTTTGAATTTTTGTATTTTTTTGGTTCTAATCAAACCCCATGTCATTCCAAGCATGTGTCAATTTGTACCTCTCTATCTACATTATTCCGTGATTTATTTAGTTTTGCAAATTTATACTGACTTTTTGATCACCAGGTATATATAGGTAACAGGATTATAGAGCAAGTAGATACATTCAAATTTCTAGGAACCATGCTGCCATACAAGGGAGACCTAGATCAAAAAGACAAAACAGAAATTTAACTGCTTAAATGGCACTATCTGAAGAGCCCTCCAACATAATTTAAGAACAGAAACATATCTAAAATTTTATAAAGTTGTGTCAGTACCAAAATTACTATATGGAAGTGAATCTTGGGTAATAGCAGAAACGTTATTCACCGAAGTATTGTGGGACGTCAATGGTTGCATCTGGCAGGACACTCGAGAGCCCTAGAAACAACACATGTGCTGGGAAAGCCTCCAATCACATATCAGTTTTAATCTATTGGGAAGTTTTGAATCAGCACACACTCTATTGTAGAGTGGAAATTCATTCTGGGAAGAATCCTGTAGGCTCTGATTAAGTCAATTGTCTGTAATATCTTTTCTTCCAGGAGTGCTAACCCTGCAAGACGTGTAAAAGAACTTCAGTGAAGTTTGAAACACAGGAGAAGAGGTACTGTGGGAGGTATAGGTGTAAGGGCAGGTCATAGGTCACACATTGTATGACTCACTTGGTAGAGCATTTGACCACTAATGACAAAGGTCCTTGGTTTGTGTCCCTGTCCAGCTCATAGTTTTAATCTGCCGTAATGTTTCAGCATCTGAAGACAGTTTAATTTACCTAAAATCAGTTCCTAATAACAAAATTTTGTAGTCTATATTGTTTCTAATAAATTTAATTTGCATCTATTGTTTACTTCCCAGCATTGTGATGCTTACAAACTGTAGCCTATGTTGGGCTAATGTTCAATGTTTGAAATTAGTATGATGAGTGCTTTTTGCTTTAAAAATAATTAATCATACAGAGTTTCATCAGTGACATTCATAAGATTTCACAATTAGGCAGAATTGTTTAATAGTCAGAGCTCATTTGTCAGAGCCAATTTTTCAGTTACTGAACCATACGCCTGCATGTTCCACATTCCAGAGAGATACAGAACTTTCCTCTTCAGTGTTTGGTTGCATTATATTACAGTATTTGAAAGCATTTTTTCATTGTAATTTTTCATTTGCTAAATACATCATGTATGTGTACCATTTTAACCTTATTAGTTTTTCATTTTAGTAGCCTACTTTGAAAGCTTTCTCTTGGGCTGACAAATTGTACCATTTAGGATTAAAGTAGTTGTTGTTGTTCTGGTCTTCATTTGAGGGACTGGACTGATGCAGCTCTCCATGCTACTCTATCCAGTGCAGGCCTCTTCATCTCTGAATAACTATTGCAACCTACATCCTCCTGAGTCTGCTTAGAGTATTCATCTCTTGGTCTCCCTCTACGATTTTTACTCTCCACGCTTCCCTCCAATACTAAATTGGTGATCACTTAATGCCTCAGAATGTGTCCTACCAATCAGTCCGTTGATCCCTTCTTCTAGTCAAGTTGTGCCACAAATTACTCTTCTCCCTAATTCTATTCAGTGCCTCCTCATTAGTCATGTGACCCATCTAATCTTCAGCATTCTTCCATAGCACCACATATCGAAAGCTTCTATTCTCTTCTTGTCTAAACTATTTATCATCCATGTTTCACTTCCATACATGGCCACACTCCATACAAATACTTCCAGAAAAGACTTCCTAACACTTAAATCAATACTTGATGTTAACAGATTTCTCTTCTTTAGTAATGCTCTCCTTGCCACAGCCAGTCTACATTTTATATCCTCCATACTTTGATATTCATCATTTATTTTGTTTCTCAAATAGCAAAACTCATCTACTACTTTAAGTGTCTCATTTCCTAATCTAATTCCCTCAGCATCTCCTGATTTAATTTGGCTACATTCCATGACCCTCATTTTTCTTCTGTTGATGTTCATCTTATATCCTTCTTTCAAGGCACTGTCCATTCTGTTCAGCTGCTCTTCCAGGTCCTTTGCTATCTCTGACAGAATTACAATGTCGTTGGAAACAAAGTTTTTATTACTTCTCCATGGATTTTAATTCCTACTCTAAATTTTTCTTTTGTTTCCTTTGCTGCTTGCTCAATACACAGATTGAACAACATTGGGGATAGTCTACAAACCTGTCTCAATCCCTTCTCACCGAATGCTTCTCTTTTGTGCCCCTCAACTTTTATAACAGTGATCTGTTTTCTGTACAAATTGTAAATAGCCTTTCGTTTCCTGTATTTTACCCCTGCCACCTTCAGAATTTGAAACAGAGTATTCCAGTCAACATTGTCAAAAGCTTTCTCTGTTTCTACAAATGCTAAAAACATATATTTGCCTTTCCTTAATCTATCTTCTAAAATAAGTTGTAGGGTCAGTATTGTCTAGAAAATCCAAACAGATCTTCCCCGAGGTTGGCTTCTACCAGTTTTTCCATTCATCTGTATAGAATTAATGTCAATATTTTGCAACCGTGACTTATAAAACTGATAGTTTGGTAATTTTCACACCTGTCAACACCTGCTTTCTTTGGGATTGGAATTATTATATTCTTCTTGAATTCTGAGGGTATTTTGCCTGTATGATATATCTTGGTCACCATATGGAAGAGTTTTATCATGGCTGGCTCTGCCAAGGCTATCAGTAGTTCTAATGGAATGTTATCTACACCCGGCCTTCAGCTCTGAGTGCTCTTTCGTTTGTTATTGTACTCTTTTTCAGTTTTTATAATTATAGACTTATAAACATCTATTTAATCTAAAATGTTTTACAATTTATTTCCATATCAGTGGCTTATAAAATATGAATTCTACTTTGCCACCTTACACACAGAGGAATTCACCAGAGAAGGCATACCTGTATAAGCTGCTCACATAGCCCTTTAATAATACTTATAACAATATTAGTAGTTTATAAAATATGAATTAATATTTGCTGTGTCTTATACTGTGATATATGCTGGAAGTGTCGTAACAGAATCAGCTGTTCACATAGCATTGTAACAATATGGATAATGATATATGCACGTATTCTTTCTTCTTGCAGCAAACGTTAAATTCGCACTGCTCAGCTGTATGTTAAGGTTTTTAAAAAGTAGAAGTCAGAGTTAAATCACAGGCTAACACTTCAGAATACTAATGTGCAACCAAATTGAAACCTTCATCAGGACTAGACCCAGCAGGGCCTGGATATGATGATGACCTCAAGCCAGGCAATGACAGTATGCTGGACAAAGGCGATGCAGAGTTTGTCCAGATCATCCATACAAACACTGCTGTTCTAGGATACGAATTTGTCCTGGGAGATGCAGACTTCTTTCCAAATGGAGGTTCAAAGCAAGCAGGATGTGGTGGTGACTGGCTTGGTGAGTTTTTTGGGCACAACATTTTACTTTCAACTTATATTATTGGTTGTGTTTCCTAAAACATTGAGAATGGAAGAAAGAAAGTGGGGAGGGACAGAGAAAAGGAGAGAACTCATCCCTCTTCTTTCCTATGTTCCCCTTCTTTTTGCCATCCTGGAATCTGTCATTATCAAAATTTGCAATTATTATGTTTGCTAGATTCAGCTGCCACTGACTATTACCATTCCACAATATTCAGAGGCAAAAAGTATGTGTAATATTTCTGTGAGTGGTGTATGAGACTGATTAGACAGATAGGAGTGTAATATATAACAGACAAACAGATTTTATCACATCATACACTTTGAAAAAAAAATAGTTTTTAATATGCTAGAAACATAAAACCCTCTATCAGACAGAATTGTGATTTTCCTGTTGATAAATGTTACCCTTGGATTTGTATCTACAATTGACTGGTTTATCAGGGTTCAATACACTGAAGCAGAAAGAAAGGTTAGTACATTGTTTATAGCCTGCCCAACTAGCCGCGTGGTCCAATGTGCTGCTTCCTGAGCGGGAAGGCGTGCCTGTCCCTGGCACAAATCCACCCAGTGGATTAGTGTCGAGGTCTAGTGTGCCAGCCAGCCTGTGAATGGTTTTTAAGGCAGTTTTCCATCTACCTCGGCGAATACGGACTGGTTTCCCTTATCCCACCTCAGTTACAGTGTGTCTGTGATTGCTGTGCAAACAACATTTCCATGTATGCATAAACCATAATTACTCTACCATGCAAACATTTGTGGTTACACTCATCTAGTATGAGATGTTCCTGGAGAGTCCACTGGGGGCTGAACTGCACAATAACGCTGGGTTCGGTGTGGGGCGGCAGTGGGGTGGGTGGACTGCTGTGGCCTGTTGTGGGGTTGTAGAAAACAAAACTTCACAGCTGCACATTGTTCACTCAAACATCCCATTGGGACGAAGCCTCTCCTTCATTTCTAGGTTCCCGGTTTAATACATACACACATTGTGTATTAGTTAGTAGCAGAAGTTATGAAAGCAGACTGCGTACATTAAATTCAGGTAAGATAATTTAAATGGTAAAACAGATAGTATGGGACACCTTAGTTTTGCCACTGTGCAAGCTGTGATAAGAAATAGGTCTCCTCAGTTGTAAAAAAATGTTGGTAACTGATCCACCATTAACTAAAGTCTCATTAGTGAAACGCTAATTCATTTATTATTGACGAATTTGTACCAATAATTTATGAATTAGTAGAACATACACATGATTTCTATTTGTATGTATGGTTTTGCACTGAATTCTTGAAAGAAAAGTATATTTCTATTTTGGATTGAGTCTTTCTACGTTATGAATTTGTATACAAGAAATTCAAATCATCTGAGATACAAGTCAGAAATTCAAGCTACTTGTGAGATTGTTTGGGCAGGGCTCAGTATCAAGAATGGGTACATATTTATAGTTGAAACCTTCTACTGGCTACAAGACTCACATCAGATTTAACCGTGAACTTTATAGAAAACCCCAGTACATTAGTGTGAAGGTTTTTCTATCATACTGTCATCAGTCAAGGAGATTTTAATTATCCAGCAATCAGTTGTATGACTGCAGTTTTATGAGTGGTCAACCTGGCAAGATATCTTGCAAAATAATACTAAACTCTTTCTCTGAAAACTGCAGGGAACACATTGTTTAGAAGCATACATTTGATGGATATGTATTAGATCTGATTGTAACAACTGAGGTCATCCACACTGAAACTGATGTCAGTGACCATGAGACAGTTGAAGCAATAATCTTTACAAATCAAATACAAAGGGCAACTAAATAATTAGAAATGATAACATGTAGAATAAGTATCACAGTGGAATGTCATGGTAGAATTTAAGTTATTTAAGAGTAAAGGTAGAAACTCTCCAAACAGTTGAGGCATTGAGTCTTCAACAGGCAGTTCCATGACTTGAATGGGGTGATGGGTTTTGTCAGGTGTGTATATGTGAGGAGAAAGAGGAGGGAGGGACAGAGGTTGGGGAAGACTGGTTGATGACTGGGATGGTGGGCAGGTGAGTGGGGTGGGGGAGGGGGGGGGGGGGTAACCAGTGTCTGGTACAGTAAAACAACAGGGAAAGTTGGCATGTGCAACATATAGGAATGGGTACCAGTACTGGTGAATTTGAATAGTGTACAGTGGCAGGGAAGGTTGGATTGGGAGAGAATGCTGGTGTATAAAAATACAATTAATTTGGTGAGAGATAAAGGTATGATGATAGTATAGTACTCGGTAGCACCTTTCAACTGGTAAGGTTTTTTTCTTTTATACAAACATCATGCAGGACACGATAGTAGGTATTGTTTTAAACCTTCTGTAGCAGTAATTTGAAATGATTAGTCTTGAAAGTTCTCTTCCTATTAATGAAAACTACCTCTTCTCTCTTGTAGCATGAAAATGCTGATGATGAGTGGCAATTGTCTTCTTGAGGATTATTCCTGTGCATCCAAAGATTTGCTGCAATGGTTCATGGTGTGCATAGAGGGGAATGGGTGTACTTGAAGCTTGTAGAAATAAAATACTTTTCTTCCACTAGTAATCCACTTTTTAATTGTTAGACACATACAGAGCAAACATATGTCCACACACCATGGCAGACAAGAACAGAAGAGTTATATTACAAAAATTAAAACAAGAAAGATGTTGTAAAAATCTGAAGGTATGTCATTTTTAATTCTTCCACCGCCCTCTCAGTTTACATTAATACAGCATAACAAGAATTATTGTACCTTTGGTGCATTCAATTGGTGCCTGCATGAATGAATACATCTCATTTGTCTATGCAGATAAACCTTGTAACTACCTACACACAGGGTGTTGGTGCAGGGTAAGTAAAACTACTGTCCTGGGTCAAGTTGGAGGTGGGAGTAGGATATAGTGGGAGCAGAGGTTGATGCCAGGAAGATAACTGGAGAAAAAGATGTGTTGCAAGGACAACTCCTGCCTATGTAGCCGAGAGAAGCAAGTGTTTGGAGTAAGGGCTCAAGTGCCATAAGCTGCAAAGCACCCACTGAAATCTAGCATGTTGCACTCAACAACATGATCTGTATTGGGTGGTCAGGTCTGTTCTTTACCGCAATGTGACAGTGGGTATTCACTCAGTGGACAGTGTGTTGGTGCTCATGCTCACATGAAATACCATTCAGAAATTTATGCAGAGATGTGACTGCTTTCATAGGTGGCCCTGCCTCTGATGGGACAACATAAGTCTGCAGTGAGACTGGTGTAGGATGGGCTGGGTTGGCACATTAAACATGTCGTGCATCTGGGTCTTCCACGTTGTATTACCCATGCAGCATGGAGTTGGGAGGGAGTGTGGCATAAGGATGGACCACAGTATTGAAAAATTGGCTAGGCAGTTGACTATTTCCTCAGGAGGGGTGAGAATGATGATACATTGGACATCCCTCACTTCTGGGCACAATGATAAATTAGCGAAGCACTGGCAAAGGATATGGTTCAGTTGTTCAAATTCAGGATTTTATTGTATGATTAGGAGGTTCTCCTCTGCAGCTGGTTCTTGGGAGTGATGAGAGGCTTAGGGATGTGTGAGAATGTAGCATGAGAAACCTGTCTGCAGACTAGGTTTGGTTGATAGTGCTTGGTGCTTGCCTGTTAAGGTCATAATGAGACCTTCAGCATGCTAGCCAGAGGAATTCTGGGCACTGCAGATGTGCCATCCACAGGTGGCCAGACTGTATGGTAGTGCTTGTTTGGTGTGGAAGGGATGACAGCAGTCTAAATGTTGATGGTTAGTGGTCTTGATATGGATAATGGTATGGACAGAGCAATCAGAGAGGTGCAGGTCAGTGTCCCAGATAGTGGCACTTCGGTCAGGGGAAGACCAGATGAAGTTCATGGGAGATAAGGTGTTGAGACTGTGGAGGTAGGGGACTGATGTCCTCCAATGTTAAGTCCCATAGTGCTCAGAGCCAACTGTGGAGGTATGAGGATAGAGTATTGTTCTGCTACATACTGGAATAACATTGTTTCCTCAGAGCTTCCAGATATGTGTTGAAGGGTACAAAGGTGAATGCCTTTGAGTCTTTTATGCAGCAAACAAAGACATGAAGATGCCACCATCACTAACATTACCAATGAAGCCTGTCTTTGGTGGAAAACCTGAGGGGCAAATCCAAACAGAAACCTTTTAAGTTATTCTGTAGATTCTTATACTGTTTCATTTATTATTAACTAAAAGCATAATGTTTTACTGTAGACTAAAAAGATTAATACCAAGATTTTTAAAATATTCTGAACCTCAGAAGGATCTAAAACATTAATGTAAATAAGTAGATTGAAAGACAATGAATGAGAGCATTTCTTGGTGGGGGTAAGAGTGGTGAAAGACAGAATAGTGCACCCCTTGTGAGACAGAAGCAGGGAGAAGGTTATGGAAGTGGAAGCTCTAAGGTGTATGAATGAGCCTCGAGACACCTGGTGCAGCCATCAAGGGTCTACGACACATCTCAGCAAAGGATATTACCCCGACTCGGTATGACAGTACCATTGGACATAATGCTTCCACTGCCATTTTGGAGACTCTTTTCAGAATTACAGGCTATGTCTGCTTCTAATGTTTAAGCTGCATGAGTTCTTGGGTCAGAAGTAGAGGTGGCTGCCATCTGTTATGCCTTATAAAGGTGGGACAGCCACCATGTTGTGGAATGACTCCTGTAGATTCAAAGCCTTGCTAAAGAACTTTTTACCAACTAACATTAATGCTTTAGTGATCGTTCAGAATGGCTTTTACGTAAATTATCTTATTTGCTGGGAATACATGAATCATAAGACATATTTGAACCACTGAATTTTTATCCCCTTATACATTGTATACTACTGATTCTGTCCATTATAAACATTCTTCCGAAACATTATGTGAGGAATGATATCAGAATAGATAGGAAGACACCTGATGTCATCATACCAAAATCAATGTTGTGAAGACATCACAAGTAAATGAACTTTCTGTCTACCTAGAATTATGACCATAGTAATTGCAAACAGACTTAATTGTCTAATGTTGCTGTTGTGACTAGTTCCTGGAGCCTTAAATGCTAATTTATTTCAGTAGTATTTCAACAGTAAAATTATTAAGAACTGTTATTTGTCATTTCATCACTGATAAGTGGTCTTGGCTTCTTCCATGAAGTAAAGAGTAGTGTTCCAGCATTGTTCGCCAGTGTATTATGTTCAGACCTCATGTTGATCTGGAGTAGCCGGCCGCGGTGGTCTAGCGGTTCCGGCGCTGCAGTCCGGAACCGCGGGACTGCTACAGTCGCAGGTTCGAATCCTGCCTCGGGCATGGGTGTGTGTGATGTCCTTAGGTTAGTTAGGTTTAAGTAGTTCTAAGTTCTAGGGGACTTATGACCTAAGATGTTGAGTCCCATAGTGCTCAGAGCCATTTGAACCATTTGATCTGGAGTAGTGGTATCTTTACTTTGCAATGAATGTGCTATGACTGAATGTGTGGAAGAGGGGGGGAAGGCTGCAGAAAGTGAAAGTGAAGAACACTGTGGCCTGGCCTATTATCAGGATCAAAGAGTTTTCGCTACGGTGTGTGCAACCCTCAGTGCAGCGGTAAAAGCCAGTTGTCTACTTAGAGCTAGCTTTTCTGCTGTCAATATCTTTTTCTTTGAACATGAAGCTGTCAGAATATTGAATCTGACTAAATACAGTAACTAAAACAAAGTCAAATAGCCATAAAATTGCTGTAAACTGAAGAAAAGATAGTTTTGTGACAACTAGCAATAAGTGTAGTATAGTTCGTTATTGTAATAACCAAAATATTAGTGGATATTAAGAGCATCTCAGCTCTAGCTGCAGACCCTGTAAGTATCTTCAATGAACCTGAACCACACCAGGGGATTTGGGGTTTCGGAAAACTAGGAAGGTTTTTTCTATTTGGCCTATAAACAGGTTGGCACAAGAGCGTGTCATGTGGGTGTTCATATCTATGCCATACATTTGTTTGTTTATCTTCATCTTGAAGAAGAAGTAGTTTTGAGAGGACGCAATTACTTAGATGTACAAGGAATAGGTTTTGGAATTGGATGGATGTTGGGAAGGTAGTGTTCGATAGTGAAAGGCCGTGTGTTCGGGGGATGTTGATGTATAGGGAGGTAGTGCAACAGTGGCAAGTAGTGACCCATGTGGTACTGGAATGGGGATGATTGAGAGTCAGGTGACACAGATGCATGACAATGTTTTTAACAAAGTCACCAAGTTTCTGGAAACAATGGTCAGAACCTTCTACCAATCATTCAATTCCTCTATGATAGAGCCATTTGAGAACTGCTGTGTGAATGTCCTCATCATCTGAAAATCTGCCGGGAGATTGTCATCTGTGGTTGATGTCAGTGGCTTTCCTTTCTGATCAGCATTACCCATATCTGTGCAGCCTTGGTCAAACTGTTGGCATTATTCCACTACGAGTGCATGCAACATTGTGTCTCATCCATATACCACCAGAAATTCACAGAGAGCCTGTATGTAATTTAGACTTCCATAACAATCGTACTGTCTCATGTACTTCAATTTTGTAGTATGAGGGGGTACCCAAAAAAATGGAATAACATTGCGGCAGAATTTAAGGAATAGAACTCAGTTATAGCTAGGGAGTGGTATATGTTTTTGAACTGATGGAGATAGATGGATCAGGAGTCCATTTGGGATTAAATGTTGCTAGGGAGGAGGGAAAGATTGTAAATTATGTCCGTGAGTGTTTGCTAAACACTACGAAGAAAATATTTGTGGTAAAACTGGAATAATTAATGATGGAAGAAAGTGTGAATCAGAGTTGGGAAGGGGAAAAGTGATATATATAGGCCCTGTTGCATTCCTATCCAATGCACCTGCTGGCTCTACCTCCTGCATTTCATCTACTTGCTGCCTCCCTCACACATGTCCCAGTCATCAACCACCCTTCCCCAAACCTCCCCACTTCTCCCCAACTCCTTTCTCCCCTCACATGATCCATGGGAAACAGTCCCTCATCCCAGTCAAGCTGCAGAACTACAGTCCTGGCAAAGTGTTAGTGTGTTCAGTCAGGACATTGTAGTCACACTTCTGGTGTGTGTGTGTGTGTGTGTGTGTGTGTGTGTGTGTGTGTGTGTGTGTGTGTGTTTACTTTAGCTGAAAAAATGGTTCATCCAAAAGTTAGCAAAGTTTTCAGTCTTGTGTATGTGTCTGTTGACAACTCAACACATCTACTATTATACGAGTTGTTACTTTTACTCCTAAATTACTTGTTGTGTATGCGAGATAAGAGATAGTTATGTCATATCTCAAAGACAAATTAAAAACATTTATGACTGGAAAGGAGCATGTAAAATGAATCAGTCAATGTCTATTCATCTTTAACATATACATACTGGAATAGGACACTTCATCTCTTATACGTAATTACAGACATACCAGTGTACTAAAACACAAATGTACATAATTGCAGATATTTAGTCATGTTCACATTCTGTACTTCAAAAAAGTCTATTATATTATAAAATGGCATTTAAACTCAGCAGCAATATAATTTTTTAAATAGTTTGTGGGACATGGACCATACTGAGGGTGGTAATTTATTAAAGATTTTTAGGGAGCTGACTCCTGGGTGAGTGGGTGCTTTCACCAGTCTATATCATGGAATATCAATTTTCATTTTGGCTCTAATGTTGTGCCAATGAATATCTCCTCTTTTGTAAAATTCTTTTACATTCAGTTTAATGTATAGTGATCAGACATATTTGTACAAGTTTACAGTCTTGAGCTTTTAATGTTTTCTAACCAGAAGTCAATACTGATCTCTTGGGCTAGCCCTACACATTTCTTGTGTGGATTTATTTCCCAGTATATCAGTGAAGAGTCCCCCAGTGCCAGCAGCCCATAAGAAATGTGGGATTGGAACATACCAAACTATGTCAGTCTCAGATATTCAGAAGTAGATACATGTCTCATTTTTATGTTAGATATGTTACCCTTGATATTCTTTTATAAATATGTCTGATGTGTTCTCCCAAGGTCAACTTGGAGTCATCATGAAGTCCTAAAAATTTAGCTGACCTTTTTTCGAAGTCATAATATAGTGCTAACAGAAGATGATGGGTCTTATCTGGATTATAAAGAAGTTTGTTAGAGGAGAACCATTTCAATGCAGCAGTGGAGTATATAAAGTGCACACCCCATTTGTCCTTCCTACTATGTAGGAAAAGCAGCTAGAAATTTCAAAACTTGTCACCCAGAAAACTTGAATGCTTCCAGTCTTAACCACTTTGAAAAATCAGTCATTGCACAACATATGCTGGAAACTAAACACATTATCAACAGGTTAGAAAACAATTTGGTGGCACTACACAGTAAAGTCCATGGTAAGACTGTATCTCTCTTAGGAAAACTGGAAATATATCGCTATAAAATCAAAAAGCCTGAGTCCATGTTAAATGAAGTGATGATTTCACTAGCCATAGTTATTTTAGCAATTTTAAAGCCTTATTTTCAATTTATTTCCTTGCATCTGTCAATTTATTTAAAACCCTGATCTCTGACACTACATAATGAAGATCATCTGCAGTCATGTCAGTATAAAGAGCATCCATGAAGTGTTTTGAAAAGTATAAACATGTATGTACCTTGAATGACATGATGTGTGATTACAGAATGGGAAAAACTAAAGTCCGCTGACATTAATATGTTAAAAATAAACATTTTGGATTTTTTGCCAAGTTCTCCACTGTTTCTCATCATATTTTCCATAATTTGATTCACAAATTACAAAATTTAACATAAAACTTTTTCACAATGGAGACATACATTTCACATTGCCTCACTCAAGATAACAGATTAAAACGATTTGCATCTAACAGTGGATCTATACAGTCTGAAAGACATTGTGTGATTTTGTGAACACAAACAAATTGTGACTGAAGGTGTTATTATTCATACTTTGTTTTTTAGTACTCATATGTCTTGATGGTTGATAAAAATAATAACATAATAAGAAAAAGAAATCTGTTTCTCAAGTTTGAAAGATTGCTTGTCCAAGCATGTAACAGCTATGTACAAGGGTTGCCCAGAAAGTAATGCACCACTTTTTTTTCTTCAGCAATTCTTTACTGAATATAATGAGAATTACACACACAAAAGAACAGTGTTTTACCTGCATACCCTATTTTTCCATGTAATCTCCATCCCATTCTATGACCTTCCTCCAGTGCAAAACAAGGGTGTATGTGCCCTATCAGTACCAATCCTTGTCCTGGTGACAGAGCCAGTGCTTCACTATAGGAATCACCTTCTCGTCATACTCAAAGTGTGCCAGTGTGCACAGAATCAGATAAGTGAAAAATCCGTGCAATATTCACATTTATTTATGTATAAAAGCTGACACAGGAATTTTCCCTTGTGTGAGACTGCTTGTACAAGATCATGTGTCAATTTGGAGTTCCACATTCACATATTTTACTGTTTGAATCACTTCTTCTGCATAATCTTTCATTGATTGTATCAATACCCAGTTGTATTGTGATATACTGTGAAATTTCAAACATATGCTAGTGCCACGATAAACTAGTACTCTTATCATCAATTGCAGTGTTAAACTAAATAGTGTAGTTATAAAATTTTTGAGGACAGTAGGCCTACCCTTGTCCAAAAACAATCTTGCTCTAATTTCATTATACAATTATGTGAGAAATAGGTTAATTTCAGAATTTTCAGACACTTGCAAAACTATATTTTCGTAAGTTAGCAGTACGAGTGTTTTGGATACGTAATTTAATTCATAACAAATCAGTGTTTGTGGTTCACAGTTCACCCAAAGTATACATCACCCCTGAATTTAATTGTATATCAATGTAAATAAATGAGCATTTTTGAGAATTTTAGGACGTCACCATTGGCCTTTGCATAATCTACGAGCAAGTTATAACAATTCGCCATTTGTGATTTAGTTACTGCAGCAGATTTTCTACGTAACATATTGTGTTACATTGTGTTTCCCTTAAAGTGGAGTAGCCCTATATATTATCTGCATTTATCATAAATTAACTCTGTTTTTGAGTTTGCTAGCAACTATAATTAAAATCAGAATGTTTTAGGAAACTAGTAAGTTTTACTGCAGGTTTTTGTGTTGCCTTAACAAAAATCTTATAGTGTGTATCTGCTTCAATTTTTATATGAAATTAGCAACTTTTTAGCTCAACAGATTAAAAGATAATCAGCAGGTTTAATTTAAAGTTATTTGTTCACTGCCTTGTAATATATTACAATAACCAAAGTGAAGCCCCACTGTGAATGCTGTCCTCAAACACGGGATGAGTTGGTTGATGTTTGTAAGCAGCTAGAAATCGCCCTGACTACTGTCAGTTGCTGTGAATCAGTTTGTTGGAAGAGCTTCCAAGAGTCATGTACCTGTGATACCTGTATCAGAGGTACCAGTACCTCGAGTACTATCGTCTCCTGTGGATCCTGTCTCCTCTGCAGAAAGTACAGGATCTGTCATTACCCATCCACTTGACTGTGAGTGGCATGTCAGTGGCAAATCTAGGCATCCTGCACAGGTTGGACAGGGATCTTGGAGGATGCAGGGTGTTGTATCGATCCCCCTAACTGACAAGTTTGAGGTCCTGTCTTTCACTGAAACTGAAACTGAGCCAGTGGGACTCACTACACCTACTTAGGGAAACCGTTTTGTCCAGTGTCAGGAGGTGGAAAACGCAAAAGGATAGGTATCTATTAATGACTGGCAGTTCAAGCGTGTGGCGAATAATGGTACCCCTTAGGGAAATGGCAGCAAGGGACAGGAAAGGACACAAAATGCACTCAGTGTCTACGCCTGGGGGCCTCATTCAACATGTTGAAGAGGCTATTCTGGGAGCTATTGAGGGAACAGAGTGCAACCAGTTGCAGACTGTGGTGCACATTGGAACAAATGACACCTGTTCTCTGGGTTCTGAAGTCATTCTTGGGTCATTCTAGCAAATGGCAGAGAAGGTTGAGAAGACCAACCTTGGGCACAGAGTTTCAACAAAGCCCACAATTTTGCAGCATCACCCCCAGAACTCATTGTTGCCCTTTGGTTCTGAGTCTAGCGGAAGGACTAACCTAGACACTTCGAAGGATCAGTGACAAGCTAGGCTGCAACTTCCTAGAGTTGTGCCATAAAGTTGAGAACTGTAGGGTCCCTGTAAATAGGTAGCTGACTGTGTGTGGGATGCACACAAGGTTTTTTTTTTAGATTAGGCAACTCTCCATCTAATCCAGATAATGACAGCTGTAGGAAACCCAGAAGTATCAGTGTAAGGCTGAAAGAAATGCCTCCCACAGGTGAGAGTATTAAAATCCTAATGGTAAACTGCTGAAGCATTCACAATGAGGCACCAGAGCTTGAAGTGCTCATGAGAAGGAGTGAAGCTCATATAATATTAGGTACAGAAAGCTGTTTGAAACCTGAAATTGATAGCAGTGAGATTTTTGGGCAAAAATTTAGCATAAGTCAAATGAATAGGCAAATGGGGAATGGAGGTGGTGTATTTGTTGCTGCAGACAAGAAACTCAAATCCGGTGAGATAGAAATTGAAGCTGCATGTGAGACTGTTTGGGCAAGACTCAGTATCAGGGGTGGCCATAAAATGATAACTGGATCCTTCTATCACCCACCAGACTCATCTCCTGATGTAACCTAAAACTTTAGAGAAAACCTCAGTTCACTTGTATGTAAGTTCCGCAATCATGCAATAATCATTGGTGGTGACTTTAATCATCCAAAAATTAATTAGGAAATTTACATTTTTGTTAGTGGTGTGCCTGATAAGACATCCTTTGAAACTTTGCAAAATGCTGTCTCTGAAAACTATCTAGAACAGATAGTTAGGAACCCCACTCATAATGAAAATATATTGTATCTAATGGCAACAAATAGACCTGACCTCTTTGAGGATGCAACATTGAAACTGGTATCAGTGACCATGACATGGTTGTGGTAACAATGATCAGCAAAGTACAAAGGACAACTAAAGCAAGCAGAAAGATATATATGTTCAGTAAACTAGATAAAAAATCAGTAGTGTCATATCCCAGCGAGAAATTTGAAACTTTCACCACAGGTCAGGAGCATGTAGAGGAACTTTGACTCAAGTTTAAAAAAATAGTTGACCACTCACTGGGTAGATATGTACCCAGTAGAACAGTTCATAATTGGAGGGAACCTTCAAATTATACACTCACTGTAAAGAAAGTTCTGAAAAAAAAAGAGATTATCACATAATAGGTGTAAAACAAAGCATAGGGCTATAGACAGAGAGGTGCTGAATGAAATGCATTTGGTTGTCAAGAGAGCAATACGTGATCCCTTCAATGACTGCTGTAACAGAATATTGTCAAATGACATTTCACAAAATCCAAAGAAATTCAGGTTGTATGTAAAGGCTGTAAGTGGCGCCAAAGTTAGTGTCCAGTCCCTAGCTAATGGGACAGGAACTGAAATTGAGGGTAACAAAGCTAAATCTGAAAGGGTTAACACCAATTTCAAAATTTCGTTTACCAAGGAAAACCAGGAGAATTGTAACAATTTAATCATTGTACCACTGAAAAGATGAGTGAAATAAGTATTTATGTCAGTGGTGTTGAGAAGCACCTGAAATCTTTAAAACTGAATGAAGCTCCAGGCCCCAATGAAATCCCTGTCAGATTCTAAACTGAATTTGAAGCTGAGTTAGCTCCTCTTTTAACTAAGATCTTTCATAGATCCCTCAAACAAAAAACCATGCCCATTTCTTGGAAAAGGGTGCAGGTCATGTCTGTGTACAAGAAGGATAGTGGAAGTGATCCATAAAACAACCGTCCAATATCCTTAACATGGATTTGTTGTAGAATGTTAGAACATATTCTGAGCTCAAACATAATGAGGTATCTTGAACAGAATGACATCCTCATTGCCAACCAGCATGGATTTAGAAAACATCAATCATGTGGAACCCAACTCGCACTTTTTCCACATGACATTCTGCAAGCTTTGGATCAAGGCAGTCACATAGATGCAGTGTTTCTTGATTTACAAAGGGCATTTGGCTCAGTTAGCACCTATGCTTATTATCAAAAGTATGATTATGTAAGATATCAAGTGAAAGTTGTGATTGGCTTGAGGAATTTTTGGTAGGGAGGACACAGCATTTTATCTTGCATGGAGAGTCATTGTCAGATGTAAAAGTAACTTCAGGTGTGCCCCAAGGAAGTATGTTGGGGCACTTGTTGTTCATGGTGTATATTAATGACCTTTCAGACATCATTAATACTAAAATTAGGTTTTTTGCAGATGATGCAGTTATCTATAATGAAGTACTATCCAAGAGGAGCTGCATAAATATCCAGCATGGTGCAGAAACTGGAAACTTGCTGTAAATGCTCACAAATGTAAAATTTTGCACTTCACAAAACAATAACACATAGTATTTATGACTATAATATCAATGAGTCACTGTTGGAATCAGCAAACTCATACAAACACCTGTGTGTAACACTTTATACCCCCCAAGGAACCATGGACCTTGCCGTTGGTGGGGAGGCTTGTATGCCTCAGCGATACAGATGGCCATACCGTAGGTGCAACCACAACAGAGGGGTATCTGTTAAGAGGCCAGACAAACGTGTGGTTCCTGAAGAGGGGCAGCAGCCTTTTCAGTGGTTGCAGGGGCAAAAGACTGGATGATTGACTGATCTGGCCTTGTAACACTAACCAAAACAGCCTTGCTGTGCTGGTACTGCAAACGACTGAAAGCAAGGGGAAACTACAGTCGTAATTTTTCCCGAGGGCATGCAGCTTTACTGTATGGTTAAATGATGATGGCGTCCTCTTGCGTAAAATATTCTGGAGGTAAAGTAGTCCCCCATTTGGATCTCTGGGTGGGGACTACCCAAGAAGACGTCTTCATCAGGAGAAAGAAAATTGGCATTCTACAGATTGGAGCGTGGAATGTCAGAGCCCTTAATCGGGCAGGTAAGTTAGAAAATTTAAAAAGGGAAATGGATAGGCTGAAGTTAGATATAGTGGGAATTAGTGAAGTTTGGTGGCAGGAGGAACAAGACTTTTGGTCAGGTGAACACAGGATTATAAATACAAAATCAAATAGGGGTAATGCAGGAGTAGGTTTAATACCGAATAAAAAAATAGGAGAGCGGGTAAGCTACTACAAACAGCATAGTGAACACATTATTGTGGCCAAGATGGACATGAAGCCCATGCCTACTACAGTAGTACAAGTTTATATGCCAACTAGCTCTGCAGATGATGAAGAAATTGATGAAATGTATGATGAGATAAAAGAAATTATTCAGGTAGTCAAGGGAGATGAAAATTTAATAGTCATGGGTGACTGGAATTCGAGAGTAGGAAAAGGGAGAGAAGGAAACATAGCGGGTGAATATGGATTGAGGGTGAGAAACGAAATAGGAAGCCATCTTGTAGAATTTTGCACAGAGCATAACTTAATCATAGTTAACACTTGGTTCAAGAATCATAAAAGAAGGTTGTATACATGGAAGAATCCTAGAAATACTAGAAGGTATCAAATAGATTATATAATGGTAAGACAGAGATTTAGGAACCAGGTTTTAAATTGTAAGACATTTCCAGGGGCAGATGTGGACTCTGACCACAATCTATTGGTTATGAACTGTAGATTAAAACTGAAGAAACTGCAAAAAGGTGGGAATTTAAGGAGATCGGACCTGGATAAACTGGCTAAACCAGAGGTTGTACAGAGTTTCATGAAGAGCATAAGGGAACAATTGACAGGAATGGGGGAAAGAAATACAGTAGAAGAAGAATGGATAGCTCTGAGGGATGAAGTAGTGAAGGCAGCAGAGGATCAAGTAGGTAAAAAGACGAGGGCTAGTAGAAATCCTTGGTTAACAGAAGAAATATTGAATTTAATTGATGAAAGGAGAAAATATAAAAACACAGTAAATGAAGCAGGAAAAAAGGAATACAAACGTCTAAAAAATGAGATCGACAGGAAGTGCAAAATGGCTAAGCAGGGATGGCTAGAGCACAAATTTAAGGATGTAGAGGCTCATCTCACTAGGGGTAAGATAGATACTGCCTACATTAAAATTAAAGAGACCGTTGGAGAAAAGAGAGCCACTGGTATGAATATCAAGAGCTCAGATGGAAACCCAGTTCTAAGCAAAGAAGGGAAAGCACAAAGGTGGAAGAAGTACATAGAGGGTCTATACAACGGTGATGTACTTGAGGACAATAATATGGAAATGGAAGAGGATGTAGATGAAGATGAAATGGGAGATACAATAGTGCATGAAGAGTTTGACAGAGCACTGAAAGACCTGAGTCGAAACAAGGCCCCGGGAGTAGACAACATTCCATTGGAACTACCTACGGCCTTGGGAGAGCCATTCCTGACAAAACTCTACCATCTGGTGAGCAAGATGTATGAGACAGGCGAAATACCCTCAGACTTCAAGAAGAATATAATAATTCCAATCCCAAAGAAAGCAGGTGTTGACAGATGTGAAAATTACCAAACTATCAGTTTAATAAGTCACAGCTGTAAAATACTAACGCAAATTCTTTACAGATGAATGGAAAAACTGGTAGAAGCAGACCTCGGGGAAGATCAGTTTGGATTCCATAGAAATGTTGGGACACATGAGGCGATACTGACCCTACGACTTATCTTAGAAAATAGATTAATGAAAGGCAAACCTACATTTCTAGAATTTGTAGACTTAGAGAAAGCTTTTGACAATGTTGACTGGAATATTTTCTTTCAAATTCTAAAGGTGGCTGGGTTAAAATACAGGGAGCGAAAGGCTATTTACAATTTGTAGAGAAACCAGATAGCAGTTATAAGAGTCGAGGGTCATGAAAGGGAAGCAGTGGTTGGGAAGGGAGTGAGACAGAGTTGTAGCCTCTCCCCAATGTTATTCAATCTGTATATTGAGCAAGCAGTAAAGGAAACAAAAGAAAAATTTGGAGTAGGTATTAAAATCCATAGAGAAGAAATAAAAACTTTGAGGTTCGCCGATGACATTGTAATTCTGTCAGAGACAGCAAAGGACTTGGAAGAGCAGTTGAACAGAATGGACAGTGTCTTGAAAGGAAGGTATAAGATGAACATCAACAAAAGCAAAATGGGGATAATGGAATGTAGTCGAATTAAGTCGGGTGATGCTGAGGGAATTAGATTAGGAAATGAGACACTTAAAGTAGTAAAGGAGTTTTGCTATTTGGGGAGCAAAATAACTGATGATGGTCAAAGTAGAGAAGATATAAAATGTAGACTGGCAATGGCAAGGAAAGCGTTTCTGAAGTAGAGAAATTTGTTAACATCGAGTAGAGATTTAAGTGTCAGGAAGTCATTTCTGAAAGTATTTGTATTGAGTGTAACCATGTATGGAAGTGAAACATGGACGATAAATAGTTTGGACAAGAAGAGAATAGAAGCTCTTGAAATGTGGTGCTACAGAAGAATGCTGAAGATTAGATGGGTAGATCACATAACTAATGAGGAGGTAGTGAATAGAATTGGAGAGAAGAGGAGTTTGTGGCACAACTTGACAAGAATAAGGGACCGGTTGGTAGGACTTGTTCTGAGGCATCAAGGGATCACAAATTTAGCATTGGAGAGCAGTGTGGAGGGTAAAAATCGTAGAGGGAGACCAAGAGATAAATACACTAAGCAGATTCAGAAACGATGTAGGTTGCAGTAAGTACTGGGAGATGAAGAAGCTTGCACAGGATAGAGTAGCATGGAGAGCTGCATCAAACCAGTCTCAGGAGTGAAGACTACAACAACAACACTTTGCAGGGATATGAAATGGAATGATCACATAGGTTCAGTCATAGGTAAAGCAAGTAGACTTTCATTTCTTGGTAGAAGACATTGTTTAAAAGTCACTCATGCAACCCATCCTAGAATACTGTCAAATGTGTGGGATTAATACCAGATAGGACTAACAGGGAATCTTGAACATATACAGAGAAGGGTAGCATGAATGGCCACAGGTTTGTTTAGTCCATGGGATAGTGTCACAGAGATACTGATGGAACTGGACCTGCACACTCTTGAAGACAGACATAAACTATCCTGAGAAACTCTATTTACAAAATTTCAAGGACCAGCTTTAAATGATTACTCTAGGGTGATACTACAACCCCCTACATATTGCTCACACAGAGATCATGGGATTAGAGTAATAATCTGCATGTACAGAGCCATTCAAACTATCATTCTTCCCACCCTCCATAAGTGAATGGAACAGGAAGAAACTCTAATAACTAGTACAATGGAATGTACCTTCTGCCATGCACCCCACAGTGGTTTGCAAGGTGTAGATGTAGATAGATGTAGATGATTTTTGAACGCATTTCATGTGACAACAATATGAGGGCTCACTGCAGTTATTTGTCATGCCAGGTAACAGACCCTTCCAATGATGACTGTCTGCATACAAAGCTAAGTTTAACTGAATTACTGTGCTACACATTTTGCAGTGTATTGTAGTTGCTCAGTTGCTACTTTTAACAGATTTTCAGATCTTGCACAATGCCCATAGATTGTTAATGGGTAATGCTGCCATCTGTTAGTTGTTTATCAATCCACCTTTTACCTAGGCCTGCTAAGACAATTGCAATCATCTCACGATGTCTGGCACAGAAATGTATTTTGAATTAAGTACACAACTTTAATGAGACAACCCCTACTGAATATTGTGAATTTTCTAAGGATCGATTACAGGAACTATTGTGTACACTTACATACATTGATAACAAAATATACAACCTTCTCAACGACACTGATTACAGCCCTGATGTGTCCAAATCTGATGAATATATATACCCAGCCAAGTGCAATATCTTAAGCACACCATGGGGAATAGAAGGGAAGCTGATGAATTCCATGACCCAAAAAACCATCAGTGATGAATAACCTGCCACAACCATCATATCAGACTGTCCACTACAAAACGTGAGATATTTTCTTGAGATGTTGTGATCTGGGCTCATTTTTGGGAACAGTTTCAGCAGTACATTGATCAGGATCCCACAATATCCACTGTTCATAAACACATATTTTTGTGTGGTTTCTAGCCAAAGTATTTAGCTAATGATATCACTGTGATCTATGACATGTAAGAAGAAACTAAGAGAATCCTCAAAGGACACTATGATGATAAAAATAGAATTGTACAAGTTCTTCTGGATTATTTGGAATTTATTTAACCTGCATGCTTTTTGAATCCGGAATCACTTAACTTATTGATTGAGTAAGATCTCAGCAGCACAGAGCAATGTCACATCTGTCAGTAAAATAAACACAATTACACCAAACTTCACATTCTTGCAAATATCTTGGGCACACAACATAGGACAGAAAGGACAAGTAAATGTACTCAATGTGTTCTGGCCAATGGAAACCAAGCATCCTTCTTAGCAAAGCCATAACACAAGACTTGAAACTGCCTGCCTTGGACCAATGAAAGCTTAGTATTTGCACATTCAAATTCAGACTAGATCCTAGCAATAGCATAACCTTGTCAGTTTAGAAATTAGAGGAGTGTGGACTAATTTTATGACTTAAATCTGTACATATGAAAGTGACCACTGCTTCATGTCTCAGCCCAGAGCTACACAAGATATTAAGACTATGGCACATGTCCACACACTGCAGTTAGCTGATCCAGAGACAGATACTGAAGAAGATGTGACCATTGAGCTTTTAATTGTTAGTGATTATTACTGGAAGATTGTCATTGATCCACATCTATAGTTAACAGATGACCATTTGAGAGCATTCATGGATCTACAAACAACTTGCGTAACTACATATTGTGATACAGTAAAGACCAATAAAGATTCTGTCCTCCCTCAAGAATTTCAGGCATCTTATCTTGTGGGTGTCCATCATAGAGCTGTTTGTTTGTCTAAGAAACAAAATATTATTCTGTGTTCTATGAACAAACTGAATGCAGAAAGTAGATTTATTTAGTTTGCTTAAAATACTTCTTAGCAATGATTCCTTAAAGGACATTTAACACTATTTTATGTTTAACTACATTATAAAACAGCTGCCCCAATAGCTGAGAGGTCAGCACAGCTGAATGCCATCTGGGGGATTCAGGTTTGATCCTGGTACTGCTCAGCCTTGAGAAGTCAACTGAGAAGCTACTCAACTGTATGGTAGTGCTTCTAAGATCAAGAAACCAGACAACAGCCAGGAGAGAGGTGTGCCTACTACATACTCCTCCATACTTTCATCTGATGACACCACCGACAGAGGATGGCACAGTGGTTGCTTGGACCCAATTGGCCCTACTAGGGCCAGAAAGCAGAACCTTACCTTTTTTTACATTACGAAGTATCAGGTAGGACTTGCACCTCCTGAAGACCCAAGTAACACAAGGCAGTTAAGAAGGAAACTTGGTAAAATAAAGTGGAGGATCATTTTCGATGCATCTTCTCACTAGATCAATGCACCACTCCAACATCACTTTAAAGAGATGGGGCAAAATCTTCTGCCAGAAATACTTGCTGTTTAGTTACAGTTCTGTTTATATCCTATGGCTACAATTAGCAATTTCTGTAAGCATTTCTGCAACATGTCTTGCATTAAGATGTCAGGGATCTGACAAGATTTCTGTGGCATAATGTTTTTCGAGATAGTCATGGAAACTACCATACCATCAACAAACTAACATCTTACACATCTTAGTATTTCACTAGACTTCCATTTGACCTGACAGCAGTTCATTCTCACCTTTGACAATGCTACAAGAACATGTTTCGAGACATGAGACTGCATTTTCCATTGCCACACAGGTACTAACTCTCAATGTTTTAATGGACAACTTCACATTTGGTTCAAAAAACAACAATGAAGCTATTGCTATGTATTATGAACTAACAGTTTTCTTAAAATTATTGAACTTCCGATTAACAAAATGGACCACTACTTCAAATCAGTTGCCAGACATGTGGAGAACCAAAGGGTGAGATGTTAATAGAGATACTCAAGTTTCAGGCATATACTGCAACATGACAATGACTAGCTTCTACATTAACATGATTGGTGTCACAGAAAATTAATGCTAAATTTTATGATCCACTAGCACTGTTATCTATTGAGGAGCCACTTAAGTGAGAAATAGCAGCTCCGATCACAAGAAGCGACAATGGCCGGGAGAGTGGTGTGCTGACCACATGCCCTCAAAAAATGGTTCAAATGGCTCTGAGCACTATGCGACTTAACTTCTAAGGTCATCAGTCGCCTAGAACTTAGAACTAATTAAACCTAACTAACCTAAGGACATCACACACATCCATGCCCGAGGCAGGATTCGAACCTGCGACCGTAGCGGTCGCTCGGCTCCATACTGTAGCACCTAGAACCGCACGGCCAATCCGGCCGGCCACATGCCCTCGATGTCCACATCTGGTGGTGCCTGTTGAGAGTATGAGGTGGCACTCAGTCAGTATTGTTGGGCGTTTTGAGGCAGAGAGGACTGCTCTCTCCTGTGTCAACCATGGCAAAACATGGTGTAGGGGAACTGACTGAAATGAACTGCTACCCAACTATCTGGCAACATGATGGAATACTTGGGTGTCCACTTTACCTTCATTGTCTTGCATTTGTATCCTGTGATGGATGGATATCAACTAGAAAAAATCACAATTTTCAGATTTCCATATTTTGTGATACTCCAGGATGAGCATATGTTGCAGCTCAGTACATCCACAGTGTTTTACACAGCAACGCAATGATTCGCTTACGGTATTGTTGTGGATAGACATTACAGTCACCCTAGGCTGGATACACTGTGATTCTGATTGACAGAAGACTTTCATCTGTAACAGGGTAACAGAAATTCATATATATATATATATATATATATATATATATATATATATATATATATATATATATATATATATATATATATATATCCTAATCACTAGAGACATTCTCCTGGGCGTGATATCCCAACAGATCATCAAACATGGGGACTTCTTTGCAATCAAATCTAATCTGTGCATGTTCGGAGGAAAGAGCCAAGATCCCCACTTACAGAACAAATACATTGTTGAAGCCTTTTACTGTCACTGGCATAGACTTTTCAGGTCCTCTCTACATGAGTATAGGCATGACCATGGAAAAGGCCTATTTAACACTCTTCACTTACATTTAGAACTTTGCTCCAACATGAATATTGACACTTTTTTATGGCTTTACAGAGCATAACTAATAGAGGTGGATTGCCACACACATCCTACACTGCCAATGCAAAGACTTTTCATGCTGACAACAAAGAATTTTTGGAGCTATGCAACACACTGACCACCTCAGAGACCTATCATTCCTCACCAAAAACAAAATCACATGGAAGTTTATTGTAACATGGGCATCTTTCCAGAGAAGATGGTGGAAGAAGATGGTGGACATCATCAAGTGATGCTTACAGAAAGGCTGAGACAATCAAGAGTAACTGCAGAACAGCTCCTACCACCTTGGTCAATACTGAAGCTGCAGTGAACTCAAGGGCTACCTCTCCAAGAGATGATGCACGATCTCTGTTAATGACATCCAAAGGACAGTTAAATGTTCCCACTGGACCAGAAACTGCAGTCACACAGTGTTTGACCAAATAATTTAGCTACAGCAGTAACTAGCAGATGCCTCTGAGGAAAGATGGACCATGGAATATCTCATAGAGTTTATGAGCTTTTGTGCAAGTCAGAGGCACATGTGCAAGATGTATTGACTTCTGACCTGATGATCTGGCTTTGGTTCAAGAGGACAAATGCACAGGACATGTCTGGAGGAAAGGGAAAATAAAAAGTTGTGTACAGGAAGAGACAATAAAATAAGGAAAATAATACTGTGCACATCAGCAGGACAGCAGATAGCATGCTCAGTTCAGCTGATCATCCCATGGAGGTTAACCAGGGTGGTGACGATGTTGGAAATTGATGTGGTCAAGACGTTTATATTGGTGATCGATAATGCTGATTCCTAATATACGACTTGTTGTATACAGTTTGTGACTTGTAAATACAGACTTCAGATTGCTGCCTACTGCTGTCATTCAAGGCAACTTATAAAGAAAATAAAGAAACAGCAACTACTGCATAACAAGTGTAAAAACATGTGTAGAGGTATAATTATAAACATTGTGAATGAAATACTTTTGGCTGTCTAAAAGGTAATGTATGAGGCCTACAATGGCTATTATAGCAGAATCTTGTCAAAAGATCTCTTACAAAAACCAGACAACTTCTGGTCATGTGTAAAGACTGCCAATGGTGCCAAAGTTAGTGTCCAGATATTTGTAGATAAGAGAGGAACATTAATTGAGAGTAGCAAAGCAAAAATAGAAATACTGAACTCAGTTTCCAAATGCTCCTTTACAAAATAAGATACAGGGGTGCTGTTACAGCTTAATTCTTACACTATTGAAAATATTAATAGAGATATAAAATCCCTGTTAGATTGTATACAGAATTTGTTGCTGAATTAGCTCCCATTTAAAAAAAAAAAAAAAATTGAAGAAGAAGAAGAAGAAGCTGTGCTCAGTAATTAGGATGCACAAGTCAAAACCATTTACTAGAAGGGTATCAGAAATGATCCATACATCCACACCCTGAAAACATTGGTTGTGTGAAACCCACTTTTTTCTCACACGACGTTCGTCATCAAACAAAATTTGTGACTGCACTGTAGATTTCTTGGCAGGGAGGATACAGCAAGATATTTTGAATGGAAAGTCATCAACAGAGGTAGAAGTAAATTCAGGTATAGGTCAGGAAAATGTATTGGGACTCTTGCTATTCAAGTTGTAAATTAATTATAAGGCAGACAATATTAACAGTTTTTCTCATACCTTTTGCAGATTATGCAGTTATCTATAGTGAAGACTTTGGTTCACTAATAAGGCACTAGGAAAATGTAATCAGTCTACAAATGCATAAAAAGTTTTCAGCATAATTGATGCATCAAATTCAGGAGCAATCCTAAGCTTTTGAAGAATGCCTCCATCCTTGCCACCAGGGGCTAAGTCTGAATGTCATAAAACAGGTGAGGCTCTCACTTATCCAGAGGACAGCATCTGATTAGCCAGAGTACATCATGATGACAGCACAGAAATGGTACATACTGAGGTGGCACCCTCCATGTCAATAAACATTTTTGAACTTTCTATCCAGTGCTGCTTGCAGACCATCCCTTGCTTCAGGCAGTAAACTGCAAGAATTCTTCTTCTGTGCTCTTTTGCTATCAGGTGCATGCCTCCATGGCTCAATAAATGCATACCAAGTGTCTCCATTGAAAATGTTTTCACATACTATGGGAGGTACCACTCCTTCTCTAATCATACAAAAGCTGTGTTTCAAGAGACATTCTGTAATCTTAGACTTGAACAGGAGGCAGATTACATTATTTGCAGGACTAATAATTGTCACTGTGAAAGTCAAGCAACATCTACACATAATGGGTATAGAGAAAGAAGCTGCTAAGTGTAGACTATGTGGTAAGGGGGATGAAACCACACGACATCTAATCTTCCAGTGAAAAGCATTTGATGTCAAAAGTCACAGAATTTGGCTTTTTAAGTCCTGAAGAAATTATGTCATCATGTCTAATAAGTAGCCAGTGAAGGGTCCCCTACAACTCTTTAAGGGAACTGGTTGGCTTTCTAGAATCACAGTGAGTAAAACAACACAATAAACTCAGTTTTGGTGGGAGCAATGGTTTTTTCTCCCTGAACAATCAAATTAAATCAAACCTAGGTATGTAAATCTTATAAATAGAGCTACTCTTGAGCCTTTTTAATGCATCCTCATAGTAGTTTACAAATTAATATGTTGTTAAGCATAGTAAAAAACAGTTGTTGTTACATTGTTATTCTTTTTTAACCCACTACCTGACCATATTAATTTCCAGAAATTTCCCTTGTTCCATGTACTGAACTGTGATGAGATGAAACAAATCTAATTCACCCAGCAAAGCTTCCATATAAAATTTCTGGTTTCTGAAATTCTTCCAGGTAAAAAACTTTCACATTTCCAACATATTTTTGTTTCAGTCTTTTAAACTGGGAAACACATTCTTGCAGAATGAGGACACTTTTAACTTTTTGTATCTTTGCCCATAACATGATGAACAGTTTTCTGGTTGTAAGTTGATTGTTAAACGGCAAAGATAATTTGTCTTCAATATTTATTCACATAGGAGAACAACATGAACAAGCACTGACATTTTCAAAGTTACACTTTCAACAGACACATTGTTGTTGTGGTCTTCAGTCCTGAGACTGGTTTGATGCAGCTCTCCATGCTACTCTATCCTGTGCAAGCTACTTCATCTCCCAGTACTTACTGCAACCTACATCCTTCTGAATCTGTTCAGTGTATTCATGCCTTGTCTTCCTCTACAATTTTTACCCTCCACACTGCCCTCCAATGCTAAATTTGTGATCCCTTAATGCCTCAGAACAAGTCCTACCAACCAGTCCCTTCTTATTGTCAATTGTGCCACAAACTCCTCTTCTCCCCAATTCTATTCAATACATCCTCATTAGTTATGTGATCTACCCATCTAATCTTCAGCATTCTTCTGTAGCACCACATTTCAAAAGCTTCTATTCTCTTCTTGTCCAAACTATTTATCGTCCATGTTTCACTTCCATACATGGCTACACTCCATACAAATACTCTCAGAAACGACTTCCTGATACTTAAATCTGTACTCGATGTTAACAAATTTCTCTTCTTCAGAAACGCTTTCCTTGCCATTGCCAGTCTACATTTTATATCCTCTCTACTTCAACCATCATCAGTTATTTTGCTCCCCAAATAGCAAAACTCCTTTACTACTTTAAGTGTCTCATTTCCTAATCTAATTCCCTCAGCATCACCCGACTTAATTCGACTACATTCCATTATCCTCATTTTGCTTTTGTTGATGTTCATCTTATATCCTCCTTTCAAGACACTGTCCATTCTGTTCAACTGCTCTTCCAAGTCCTTTGCTGTCTCTGACAGAATTACAACGTCATCAGTGAACCTCAAAGTTTTTATTTCTTCTCCATAGATTTTAATACCTACTCCGAATTTTCCTTTACTGCTTGCTCAATATACAGATTGAAAAACATCAGGGAGAGGCTACAGTACTGTCTCACTCCCTTCCCAACTGCTGCTTCCCTTTCATGTCCCTCGACTCTCTCCTGATAACAACGTCCTCTTGAGTAGTCCCCGCACGGAGATCCGAATGGGGGACTATTTTACCTCCGGAATATTTTACCCAAGAAGATGCCATCATTATTTAACCATACAGTAAAGCTGCATGCCCTCGGGAAAAATTACGGCTGTAGTTTGCCCTTGCTTTCAGCCGTTCGCAGTACCAGCACAGCAAGGCACATTAACAATACAGAAAACCAAAGAGAAAATAAAATAATAAGAGTGCTCTACTACAGCACATTATATAGTCTACTCTGAGATGCAAGTAATAGAAAAATCTTGTTTCCAACAAAATGTGTCTCAAATATTTATACTATCTATTGTTGCCTGCTGGATGAAGATTTTCCTTGCTTATCTTAGGTAATAGGTCACATACGTTTTCAGTTTAGTAAATAGAGTGTTCTGCTAATCACCCCTTTTTACTCTTTGCCTGTTACCTTTCTCCATCCCTCATTGTCTCCCCCCCTCCCCTCCCCTCTTCTCCCACCAAGACTGGCTTTGTTGAAATTCCTCATTTGTGACTTACGCTGAAGAGCAATCCATTTCAATAAGCTTTCTGCTTTGCTGAAAAGAATACCTGTCCTACTCCCTTTTCTGGCCTATTGCAGTGCTCCACCAAGAACACTCACAGGTTACATAATACATAGCAGTATCTACTTTTATCATTCATAATTGTGCAGTTTGGGGAACCTACAAAATCTACAAGCAGTCTGCTTGTGTCTGTATATGTGTGGATGGATATGTGTGTGTGTGCGAGTGTATACCCGTCCTTTTTTCCCCCTAAGGTAAGTCTTTCCGCTCCCGGGATTGGAATGACTCCTTACCCTCTCCCTCAAAACCCACATCCTTTCGTCTTTCCCTCTCCTTCCCTCTTTCCTGATGAGGCAACAGTTTGTTGCGAAAGCTTGAATTTTGTGTGTATGTTTGTGTTTGTTTGTGTGTCTATCGACGTGCCAGCACTTTCGTTTGGTAAGTCACATCATCTTTGTTTTTAGATATAACATTATAGTTAAATGAGTAGGCTGCCTTCTGATTTAAGTGAGCTATTTTAAAGAGGGCTGATGGTCACACAGGGCATCTGAAACAATTTTAATTTCAAATGGAGAAAGGAGGGAAAGGAAACAGGCAGGAAGTATGAATATAACAATCCACAACCTGTTGTGCGGTCAGGCGAAATGTCAGTTCTGAACATAATGTTTAGTATAGCTTTATTTACTAAAAAAAAAAAATCATAACTACTTCTTCTCTGTGTGCAATAACAGATAACTTTCGCCTTGCTAAGATGCAACCAATTATGTAACCTTGACTAAATGTGTATATTGCACAATGATAATTTTGTGCAATATTGACTGTAACTAAGTACAATGGTATAAGGAAAAGGATAGATTGCTACTCACCAAAAACATAATTCATTCAGCTACAGACAGGCACAATGAAAAGGCTGTCACACATTTAGCTTTTGGCCAATGCTAAATGTGTAACAGTCTTTTCATTGTGCCTATCTGCAATTCAACATGCCATCTTTATGGTCAGTAGCAATATATCCTTTTCCTCATATTGTTGATGTTCCTACCTGAAGTTTCCATTGTTAGTAACAAAATGTAATCTGGGAAAAGATTTTAAAGATCTTGTGAAATGTAATGACTGTTTTCTCTCTTTGTCTTAAAAATAGGAAAGTCTTGTATAGGTATGTCATTAATATTAATACTTGTTAATAAAATGTGTCAGACTTTGTGGAAAGAAAAAAATTCCAAGATTTTACTAGGTTTTGCAAACAGCGCAAGAATGGTTATAAGAAAATGGAAAAGATTAACATTAGGAAAAAAAGTAAATACAGATTTTGGAAAATGTAATTATAGGCCTAATCTATCTTTAGAATTGCATTCAGTAAGTGATTCAAATTTACAACCATTACAGCAGAGCAGTAAAAAACTACAGAACAATTATCTGTATATATTTGCCAACTACTTTCTGATCAGTTGTTCTTGAAACATTTTATTCAGATCTGTGGGATGCTGTAACATTCAAAATGCTTGAACTATTGTATCATTCAGTACATAAGTGGACAGAACAAATACAACAGGGCTTTTTCAAGTTGGAGCTGATTCCATCTCCTGAATATGAAGAAAAACAAGTGTATCTTGAGATCCCTGGAGAAACTTCTGTAATTACCATAGTGCTGACCTAACAGATCAGGCACAATGCACATGAGAAGATAAAACCAGCTACAACAGTCTACATCACACAACCCACGGCATAACAATAATATTTGCCCAGTGCATAATGCTTTTGTGAGATTTTTGTTTCTGAGTAAACTATTTTTATTTATTCATGTGTGTCCTTTCTCTTTTATTCCATATTCTTCCTTGTCACCTCAGAAAGAAAATTATGGTTATTAATGCAACCCCCTCTCCCTTTTCAGGAAATTCATTGTGCAGTGCATGGTGCGAAATATTGTGAAGCAGAATTAATCGCTCCCTCTCCTGTTCTATTCATGTATTAAACAATGAGAAAAATGATGATACATGCTTTAGATTATTTCTACAGTGTTAGGTGTTTGGTATGCATTGTTACTGAATTATCCATTTTCTTACAGGAGACTGTTCACATATGAGATCTACACAATATTTTGCTGAATCTATAACATCTCCTTCAGCCTTTCTCGGGTACCAATGCGATGACTGGGACACATATAACAGCTGCTATGGACGACCATGGGCTGCCATGGGAGCACATGTTGACCCCAGGTAAAATATCACTTTTGTGCATATGCACACACATGCCCCCACACTGACACACACACACACACACACACACGCACGCACGCACGCACGCACACACACAGAGAGAGAGAGAACAAGATTATTTTTATCATTTGTATCTACATGTGCACTCAAGGTTTTCTCTTTGGGGAAGATGGATGCCCATCTGTTTTTGTATGCTTCCTCATACTAATGTATACTCTGCTCTTCTCTCATTGTCATCTTCAGTTATTTGACATCTACTGCTAGATAAAGATCTCCTCTATAATTTTCCGTGTGTTGGCTGGAATCCCCCCTCACCAGCACAGGGCTGGACACCATCTTCTGGTGGCACACAGGTGGCCCACTCAATGCTTTATTGGCACTGGAGGCTGCAGAACAGTAGTTATGAAAGATTATGTCCGACTGAAACCGCACTCTTTGCTTGAAGATGAGAATTAGTCAACTCATTGAAACATTGATTCATGATGATGCTGCCACTTGACTGGTAACTTAAGATGATGTGATCAGTGTTGAATGGTTTGCATGTAGTAAATATTTTTTTCTGAAAGATACTGATTGATTCTGCACAAACAGGCTGGCTTTAAACTTTGAAAAATCATAGTTTCTCCAGTTCTGTACTCTCAGAGACATTCCCTTTCCTATTAACCTAGCATACCAATAGTAATGGTAAATAGTCTAGAAAGTTCTGACTTCTTAGGTGTGGACATTGATGAAAACTTAAACTGGAAAAACTATGTGGTAGACCCACTAACATGTTTAGATTTGGTTACTTTTATTTTAGAATAACTACCAACTTTGTGGATACAGAAGTAAATAAGCTAATGTATTTTGTGTATTTTCATTCACTGATATCTTATGGGATAATAGTCTGGGGTACTCCTCACTTACACAAAAAGTATTTTTTGCAAAAACAAAAGTGATTAGAACTATGTGTGGGATTCACACAAATACATCTTGCAGGTATCTCTTTGAGCAGTTCACAATATAAACCTGAGCTTCATAGTACATTTGTTAAATTATGACACTTCTTATGAACAACTGATCTGAGTTTGAGACTAAGAGATATTCACATGTGCAACAGTACAACAGAAAAATGATCTCTATTGCCCTTTAATATATCTACACTCCTGGAAATGGAAAAAAGAACACATTGACACCGGTGTGTCAGACCCACCATACTTGCTCCGGACACTGCGAGAGGGCTGTACAAGCAATGATCACACGCACGGCACAGCGGACACACCAGGAACTGCGGTGTTGGCCGTCGAATGGCGCTAGCTGCGCAGCATTTGTGCACCGCCGCCATTAGTATCAGCCAGTTTGCCGTGGCATACGGAGCTCCATCGCAGTCTTTAACACTGGTAGCATCCCGCGACAGCGTGGACGTGAACCGTATGTGCAGTTGACGGACTTTGAGCGAGGGCGTATAGTGGGCATGCAGGAGGCCGGGTGGACGTACCGCCGAATTGCTCAACACGTGGGGCGTGAGGTCTCCACAGTACATCGATGTTGTCGCCAGTGGTCGGCGGAAGGTGCACGTGCCCGTCGACCTGGGACCGGACCGCAGCGACGCACGGATGCACGCCAAGACCGTAGGATCTTACGCAGTGCCGTAGGGGACCGCACCGCCACTTCCCAGCAAATTAGGGACACTGTTGCTCCTGGGGTATCGGCGAGGACCATTCGCAACCGTCTCCATGAAGCTGGGCTATGGTCCCGCACACCGTTAGGCCGTCTTCAGCTCACGCCCAAACATCGTGCAGCCCGCATCCAGTAGTGTCGCGACAGGTGTGAATGGAGGGACGAATGGAGACGTGTCGTCTTCAGCAATGAGAGTCGCTTCTGCCTTGGTGCCAATGATGGTCGTATGCGTGTTTGGCGCCGTGCAGGTGAACGCCACAATCAGGACTGCATACGACCGAGGCACACAGGGCCAACACCCGGCATCATGGTGTGGGGAGCGATCTCCTACACTGGCCGTACACCACTGGTGATCGTCGAGGGGACACTGAATAGTGCACGGTACATCCAAACCGTCATCGAACCCATCGTTCTACCATTCCTAGACCGGCAAGGTAACGTGCTGTTCCAACAGGACAATGCACGTCCGCATGTATCCCGTGCCACCCAACGTGCTCTAGAAGGTGTAAGTCAACTACCCTGGCCAGCAAGATCTCCGGATCTGTCCCCCATTGAGCATGTTTGGGACTGGATGAAGCGTCGTCTCACGCGGTCTGCACGTCCAGCACGAACGCTGGTCCAACTGAGGCGCAAGGTGGAAATGGCATGGCAAGTCGTTCCACAGGACTACATCCAGCATCTCTACGATCGTCTCCATGGGAGAATAGCAGCCTGCATTGCTGCGAAAGGTGGATATACACTGTACTAGTGCCGACATTGTGCAGGCTCTGTTGCCTGTGTCTATGTGCCTGTGGTTCTGTCAGTGTGATCATGTGATGTATCTGACCCCAGGAATGTGTCAATAAAGTTTTCCCTTCCTGGGACAATTAATTCACAGTGTTCTTATTTCAATTTCCAGGAGTGTAACTTTGGCACAGAAAGCAAGAACATATGCAGCTATAAGATTCTTTGACAATCTACCCATAGAAATAAAATGTCTGACAGATAGTAGATGTTTTTAAAATCTTGATTAAAATTGCTTTGTCTTACCACCTCCTCCTGTACCTTAGAGGAATTCTTGAATATAAATAATGAATATAAATAACTTGTACAGAAAAAAACAGTAAATGGTCAGCATGTAGCCCCATAAATATTTTTCCATCTTACAATACAGGGTGGTTAGAAACAGTCTGAAAACATTGTAAGGGTGTTGCAGGTTAGGTTGTCCTGAGAAATAATTTAAGAAAAAATTTGATACATTGTGCTTTTCTGAGTTTGTTGGCATTGAAGTTAGCCAATCAGGCCACTGCACTAAAAAGGTCAAGTATCCCACCAGATAAAGCTAGTGTTAGTTGTTCTCAAAGCAGTGATGATACTGCATGAGACTGCTTAACCTGTGAATTCTTACTACTGTCCCATATCCAGTTTTCGTATTGCTCTCTTGAAGAACACATTTGGTGACACAATCTCTGGCTGGCCACTTGAATTTGCATGTGCAATTACCTGACTGGCTAACTTCAATGATAATTAACTCAGTAACAGTGCAACATTTTGTTGTTTTTTTTCTGAAACATTATTTCTCTGCACAACCTACCTGCAACATACATACAGGCTTTGCAGACTTTTTCTGACCACCCTTTGTGCCTGGAAAGGGTAGACTACTACTCACCATATAGAGGTGGTGTTGAGTCGCAGACAGGCACAATGAAAAAGACTGCTGTCCTACCAAAGCTTTTAGACAAAGTCCTTCTTTCGGGCACTGAAGGCTGACTGTGACTATGTCTGATGAAGTAGCGACCTGTTAGGATCTTTAGTGAGGCTAAGGAGGAGGTATGAGATGGGAAGTGGCAGTGATAGCAGGATAGGGGTGGAGGAAGATTCTAGTGCTGCCTGTTGGAAGATACGGGGAAAGGACAGGATAGGGCTGTTAGTTACAGTATCGGAAGGCTTTGAGGGGAGGGAGAGGGGGGGATGAGAGGTAGAGAAGGGGAAAGGACTTGTAGTGCATTGATAAGATAGATGTGACTGGAGAGACACAGAAGGTCTGTTTTTGGACAAGCTTGGGAGAGTAATTTTGGTCTGTGAAGACCTCCATGAGACCCATGTCATATTTGGTGGACTTTTCATCATTACAGATGAGATGATGACAAGTGGTGAGGCTATATCAAAGTGGAAGTATTGTGTGTGGTTGGTAGGTTTTATGTGGATGGAGGTACTTATGTAGACACCCTTGAAGCTGAAGTCTGCATCAAGGAATGTGGCTTCTTGGATCGAACAGGGTCAAGTGGTGTGAATGCTGGAGTGGGTGTTGTGGTTCTGCAGTAATGCAGATAGGTTGTCCTCATACGATCACGAAGATATCATCAAGGGATCCGAACCAGGTGACTGGTTTGGGATTCTGGGCAGACAGGAAGAATTCCTCTAGATGCTTTATGAATAGGTTGGTATAGGATGGTGCCATGTGGCCATCCATTGCTTTCCCACGGTTTTGTTTGTAGATAACGCCTGCAAGGAGAAGTAATTGTGGGTGAGGATATAGTTGGTCATAGTGATCAGGAATAAGATAGTATGTTTAGAGTCAGTCAGGCATTTGAAAATGTAGTATTCAATAGCCATTAGACCAGGGATGCTGGAGAAGTTAGTGAAGGGGGAGGTGACATCAATAGTCATGAGCAAGGCACCAGGTGGTAAAGAAACAGGAACTGTGAAGAGTCACCAAATGATTGGTGTCTTTTATATAAGAGGGTAGATTATGGATAATAGGCTGAAGCTGTTGATCCATGAGAGCAGAGGTTCCCTCCGTGGGAGTACAGTAGTCAGCCTCAGTGGGGCATCTTGGGTGACTGGGCTTATGGAATTTAGGAAGCATGTAGAAGGTAGGACTGCAGGGAGTGGTGGAAGTGAGGAGAGAACAGACTCAAGGAGAAGTTTTGGGTTAGGCCTAAGGATTGGAGGTGGGGCTGGAGATCATGTTGGATTTCTGGAATGGAGTCACTGTAACAGGAGCCCTCCACCAGGTAATTCTACATCTACATCTACATGACTACTCTGCAATTCACATTTAAGTGCTTGGCAGAGGGTTCGTCGAACCACAATCGTACTATCTCTCTACCAGTCCACTCCCGAACAGCGCGCAGGAAATACAAACATCTAAACCTTTCTGTTCGAGCTCTGATTTCTCTTATTTTATTTTGATGATCATTCCTACCTATGTAGGTTGGGCTCAACAAAATATTTTCGCATTTGGAAGAGAAAGTTGGTGACTGAAATTTCGTAAATAGATCTCGCCGCGACGAAAAACGTCTTTGCTTTAATGACTTCCATCCCAACTCGTGTATCATATCTGCCACACTCTCTCCCCTATTACGTGATAATACAAAATGAAGTGCCCTTTTTTGCACCCTTTCGATGTCCTCCATCAATCCCACCTGGTAAGGATCCCACACCGCGCAGCAATATTCTAACAGAGGACGAACAAGTGTAGTGTAAGCTGTCTCTTTAGTGGACTTGTTGCATCTTCTAAGTGTCCTGCCAATGAAACGCAACCTTTGGCTCACCTTCCCCCAATTGAAGTTGTTTGCAATTTTAACACCCAGGTACTTAGTTGAATTGACAGCCTTGAGAATTGTACTATTTATCAAGTAATCGAATTCCAACGGATTTCTTTTGGAACTCATGTGGATCACCTCACACTTTTCATTATTTAGCATCAACTGCCACCTGCCACACCATACAGCAATCTTTTCTAAATCGCTTTGCAACTGATACTGGTCTTCGGTTGACCTTACTAGATGTAAATTAGAGCATCATCTGCGAACAACCTAAGAGAACTGCTCAGATTGTCACCCAGGTCATTTATATAGATCAGGAACAGCAGAGGTCCCAGGACGCTTCCCTGGGGAACACCTGATATCACTTCAGTTCATAATGACAGCAGTGAAGCCTCTGTCATCAGGTCATAAGGTCAGAGCTAGTATGTGTGTTTTCTACTGCAGAAGTAAGATTTTGTCCAAAATCTTTAATATTTTAGCAGACTTATACATTGTGCCTCTCTGGGACACAGTGCCTCATCTATGGGGAGAGTAGCAATCTATCCTTTCCATATTGTTGTTATTTTATCTTGGACCTTCCTTTATGTATCAACAGTGTATGTATTCTATGTTTGTTCTGATGACATGTTCCACATCATCTGTAGAACAAGTAAATAACTAACTAACTTGTAAGTCCCTATCTCAGTGCTGTACTACTAGTTGGAAACATACTTTGTTACAGCAATACCAAAGGGGTATACTTCATGAAAACTGCCAGTTCATCACCATATGGTCTTGGTTTATTAGGATGAGCACAACATATGCAAAGAACAGGAATTGGTTGCTGCAATACAGGACCACAAGACTGGTAGACATTGATGCTGGAGATGCAGTTTAGTGCATAAAATATTATCACACATGAATAATCATCTAAATCAATGCACTTCTGTGGAAAAATTTCTGTTCCAAAAAATTATGTTTATGGAACAAAAAATATGTATTAAGAAAAAATACGACATTTTAAAAAAAGCTTGTACGTTGTTTGAAATATATAATGTCCTAAAATGAGGCATTGTTATTCAGTTTAAAAGACAAATTTCAGTTGAGAACACCATTAAAATTACAAGACATAATGACTAAGGAGGAACTTTGGAAATGGAAACTTGCTCTCTAACAATGAACTTCCACCCTCCCCACCCCCCTCCTCCCCACCAAAAAAATTGGGAAAAAACTTTCTACCTCCCTTTTTAATTTTGCCTAGTTTCCTCTCTCCATTTCTTCCTATTTCTTAACTGCATCATTCTTTTCACACTTTTCCTCTTTTAATACACCTATACTTCTCTATCTCAGCCTTCTGTCATCTCATAACTGAATCTGGCATATTACTTATTAGTGTATTAACTTTGACAGCCCACACTTTCTCCTTAATTTTTGCTTTTGAGAGTCATCACACCAAGTTCTAAATAGCTTAACCATTCACTCTTTCTAACTTTCCTTGACAGAGCCCTCTTTCCTTTCTGAAGGTGCAGTAGCTTCACACGTTGGTGTTGCTATACTGTAAGTAGGTAATACTAAGAATTTCACTTCTTGAAGAAAAGTGTTTCCCAGTCGCTCTGCCTCTGTGTAATTTTGACATTTTATTTTTATTAACAATAGTTACTGTCATTTGAAACATTCTTTTCTGGCATATAATGAGTTACCATTTATGCTACAATATAGACACATGCTAGTAATAAAAAGGTGAGTTGTTGCTTCTCTTATATAATTATGATTTAACCTCCAATGTATCAGTAGACAGCTCTTTAAAGACAAGACACATCATGTTTTCATTTTGGTAAATAAACTGTATTTCCTACTTTATGTTTAAATCCATATTCACACCTATAAGTAGAAATAGGGATAAATATAACTCTGTAGCGACGCTGCCGCGCGCTAATTCAAGCTCGCCAGTGTGTGTGTGTGTGCTGTGCGCGTGTGTCAGTACAGTGATGTAGCGTCGCTGTGTAGTTCCGCGCCCAGCCTCTAGAGGCGCTGTGTTTTATAACTTTTATATACGTTCTGTTTCTTATGATTATTATTCCTTGTTTTTTAGAGTTAGTGAGTAGTTCCTTGTCTCCTGACTTGTGTGGACGGATACTATTTTCTCTCCTAACTACAGAAGTTCCCGAGGATTGAGGATCCTCTGTATAGATCGGAAGCAAAATTTTATAGCCCCGAACTGTCCACGCATGCCGGGCGTCGTCAGATACGCGCCGCAATAAAGTTATTATTACTCAACTGAAGGTCTTCATTCTTCCGAATCACGTCAAGCAAAAGTCGGACAGCCACCAGTTTAGCTGTACCCGACAACTCCATTAACAAATTCATTGATTAACATTATTATATTACATACATTCAGAAGCATCAGTCTCAAAAGAAATGAACGAGCTTTAGATTCACACTGACATTAACTCAACTTTTGTTCCTATAAACCTTAAACTGACAATCTGTTTGAGCATATGTGTTGTGTGTGTCCCTTTGGCTACAATGGTTTCAGTCTTTATAAGAGGTACTCACACATTTAAAAAAATGATTCATTTGGTGTGGACTGTGTCAGGGTCATTCCTGTGGACTGTGTCGGGGTCACCCCTTAGGTTTAGATAATGAGGCTGTCAACAGCACAAGTTGCACAACTTATTGTCATGAGGGATTTCCTTGTATACCTCATGTAAGATATCAAGAATCAAGAATTCTGAACTGCTGTTGGAGAATCCTTCACTAGAAAAAGATATGCCTCTTGTGAAATTTTCTGGAAGCCTGTGATCTAATCACTGTTGAATTCATATTCATCTCATGGTTTTTCTTTCTTTTTTTACTAAATAAACACTTAGTGACAAAATACATTTAATGAATAGCAATTTTTAAAAAGAAAGTCTTTTAATTGAAAGTGAGAACATTATTATGTTTAATTGCATTAGTGATTCATTTACTTTTATTTTGATGGATTCTTGTGTTTGACTTGTGATCATAGAACATGTCCCTATATATCCATACTTGCTTTAAAGAAAAAATCTGAAAATGTGGTGACAGCAATTTCAGAGAGCATCAGTCACAGAGTACAAAAGATATTTTATTGATGGAAAAATGACATTTCAGAAAAACTGCAGACACAGTGATTTATGATTTTATTCATAAATGTTATTTTCCCAACAATTATAGTACACATTTCAGAATAAAATTCACTCATCAGTTGCACAATTTTTTTATTTCAATTTACTGGTCTCAGCAGATTAATCTATCACCTTCAGAAGCCTAAAAAATGTGGGACATTATAAATCATTAGAGATTGGCCTTACCTTTCTGTGAAGTTTAAGAAGTATATCATAAAAACTTATACTTAGCACCATATTGGTCTAATAGACGTCAATATTATCTTCACAGAAGCATAATGCCATGAGAAGTCCAAAAATGTACACATTGTAAGTGATAATTATAAATGCAGATTGACAGAAACTCATAATTTACAGCATATGAATCACATTTATCTACATAGTCACATTGTTGTGCTAGTAGTGAGGGACATATATATAAAAGCATATAAAACTTAGAACTATGGAATCATAATGCAACATCTCGGCAAACATTTTAAAAATATTGAAAATTCAAAACAAATGTCTAAATACCGGCATCCTGAACAACATGGAATTACAAAGGTGTTTTTGTACCTGTTGAAACAAATTCATTTAGAAGCAGCAGCGAAGAAGAATTGAGAAATGAAAGAATAAACATGATTCATGCAGCAAGAAATGTCTATGAGGGATCCAGGCAAAACTGTGAAAAGAAGGTCAGCAAATGATAAATATATCTCAAAATAAACTTTGCTATCAAAGAGCAATGTGATCATCTTGGGGTTACCTACATAGGCCCAAACAAATTTCTATGTAAAAACTGCCTGGGAAAGGATGGCATACATTTAAGTAGATTTGGACCTTTAACATTCATTAGAATGTTCACAGATGTATGAAAAATCATCAGAAATAAGGGAAACTAACATGGCATGAAGGCGGGGCAGGAGGGGGAGGGGGCTTGAAAGACTAGTAAACCTGATGTGTACAATTAACAGAACCAATGAAACAGAACATAGAAAAACAACAACAAAAGAACCAGGGTATCCAGTTAGTTAAGCAGATAACCCAACTCTACTGTTTATGGGTAAAAACAAAGAAATTATAGAAATAAAGGCCAAAGATTTACTGAATTAAATTTGCATAGCAACATTACATAGATGAGTGTTTGCGCAATCCGCCACATCAGCATTTGTATCTCATGCCAGTGGCGATTGGGAAAAACAAGTGCACCATCATCGCCCACAGCCAGTGCCCTGGCCAGCAAATGTGAACACCTAAGGCTGTTGCCAGCAGGGTCTTGGTCACTTGCATTTTCTCTGCCACATGCAAATGTTCACACATCAGACTAGCTCCATGCCAGTGTGCATTCAGTTGTCAGTGACAGGGCTATGTACTTGGACTGTTAATAGTTGTGTTAATGTTTCTCTAACCTTGTTATTATTTGGTGGGCAGTTATCAGCTGACATGATTTCATGGATGTAGTGGCTGTCAATAAACAATGTAGTTTTGGTGATGATGTAGTTCACATATTGTGTGTCATTCATGAGTGAAATGGATCTGGTGTTGGTTCAATTGCTACAGTAATAGTTTGCACAACAACAGCAGCAATTACACTTTTTTTGTTAATCATTCACAAATTCGTTGGGAGCAATGGCCCCCAAGCCACTGCAGCCTATACACCCATCTGCTGTCCCTCCCCTTCACTGCTCCCTCTCCCCCATCCAAGCTTTTCCACCATTCCAATAAACAGATGAATATTGGAACACACACACGTGTGACATCTGTAGCAGCATTTCAGGTAGAGGATCCATTGTGAGAAAAAGCTTTTTTTTCTTTTCATGGACTGTGATTGAAATGTTTCACTTGATTCAAAAACTTGCCCCCTTGAAAACCCATCAGCATTGTTATTTTTCTGAAATGTATTATTTGGTTATGTTTATTATCTTAAGCAAACAAATGTGGTGTTTCCTGTATGGAGCTTCACCAGCAGCAACAGAAACGACACCAGTCCTATGAAGCATGGGCAGCCAACCTCTGTGGGCTAAGTAGGAAATGTAAATTTGTGTGTGCCCACTGCCAACACTCCAATGCCACTTCTCTGATTCATGAAATTGTTGTTTGTTCTGCAGGGGACAGTGAGGTCTGTTGTGCTTGTTGCCACAACATTGGCAGCATTCCCTGATGCTTTCAATTTGTTCCTCTAATTCAGCCATGTGGCAATCGGATGTTGCTGTTTTCTGACGTGGTTTCCTGTTGTGTCATGCCTGCTTCCATGTACATGCTAGCGCTGCAGTCCACATAGGTATACATCTGTGCTGCTTGCAGTAAATATGGCCATGCGGATACAGTCTTTCATAGCTTCCCATGCAGCCAGGCCCACTTTCACTCTGAGTCCCACTCCAAGCCATGTGACTGCATCCACATCTATTTTACAGATCCTTTCTGCCATTCCATGTGGTTAATAGTGTTGGATACACTGTCAAATTATCCATGTGTCATGCACATGGTCTCCACCTTGGCAGACACTACTGTGCAGGCTCTAATGCAAATTTTTGCAATCCAAGGATTGCCACAGATGATCACCTCTGATAATAATGGCCCACAGTTTGCCACGGCATTGTTCCATAATTTCTGCATCTGGATCTTTATTACCCACCCCCCACCTGCACCATTTCACACCCAGCTGAATGGTGAGGCAGAATGTATGGTGTGTACATTTAAGATGCAATTGGAAAAGTGCTTGGTGAAGTTGTGTGTCAATACAGTGATGCCTCTGTTCCTAAGCACTTACAGGACCATCCCGTTGAATGGCCGCATCCCAACGGAGTTTCTGCATGGCCAACATCCCCGGACATTGCTACACCTGCTCTGCCATGCATCACAGCCCTGGGCAACATTCTCCTGTTGTAGCTACCTCCATCTCCACAGAGCCCCCATGTGCAGATGTGTGACCACAGCTAATGCAACATAACCTCGGCCACTTCTGCCTGTACACCCTGCCAGGGCTGGAGACAAATGACAGCCAATCCCTGCGGAGGCAACATGACTTTGGATACTGATGAGCCAATGGAAGCCACTGGCATTGCTGTGTAGGTGCCGTTGCGACACCTTCATTACTGCTGCCATTTTTGTCAGGTCACCTGGGCAGATTTGGTGGCTTCCTCATCCCTGCTGACCTTCCACCAGCAATCAATCCAGCCTGCATGGTCCTGCTTTTTCACATGCTGATGCCTATGGGGCCAGCTCCACGGAAGACAGGTGGAATGTGGTTGCACACCCGTGCAATCTGTCACCACAGTATTTGTATCTGATGTCAGCAGCGGCTGGACAAAGCAAGCACACCCTGTTGCCCCCAGCCAGCATCCCAACTCGAAAATGCAAAAGTGTCAGGCAACTGCCAGTGTGGCCTCGGCCACTTACATTTTCTCCCCCCTATGCAAAAGTTCTTGAGTCAGACTGCCTCCTTGCCAATGTCCATGTAATTGTCAGTGATAGGACTCTATACTTGGACAGTTAATAGTTGTTAATGTTTCTCTAACCTTGTCATTATCTGGCATGAAGTTATCAGCCAGCATAATTTTGTGTACGTAAATGTCGTCAATAAAGAATGTAGACAGGGCAGAGTTCTTAGCAGGAATCATCAAATACACTAAATTCCTTGGAATATTAACTGATGAAAATGTAAATTGGGATAAACACATTGAATATATAAGTGGTAAAATCAGCTCAAACTCGCATGTATCATACGAACACAGCTACCAAAAGACACAAATATTATGAAAATAATATACTACGCACTAATCCCTTCAACATTAAGTTATGGTATAGTTTTATGGGGAGGCACCTCCAAAACAAACATTAACAGAACATTTATACCACAAAAAAGGACAATAACAGGGTGTAGGTGCCACAGGACAACAGAGAAATTCGGGAAAACCAGGGAATTTTTTCATCTGAGAGGAAACCAGAAAAAACAAGGAATTTTTTAGAATTCTGGGAATTTTTCATTGCATTAGTTTTCAGTTACATTTCTGTAATTGTGCCATTTACAACAACATAACACCACGCACACGTTAGCATCTGCCAACACCAAAATGTGTTAAAGGCCTTAGGATGAAGGCTATGCAATACATAGTAACAACAAACTACTTCTGATGAGTGTGACATCATGACTGTTTGTACTTGTTTGTTCGAGCAGTTGCCAGCAGTCTCATGTGCATGCACAATTCAGTCACATATGAGCTTCACGCTTCTGGCTACTTGAAACCAGATGCTAACCCAAGCTGTCAGATTCACGCGTGCACAGAGCAGTCCAAGGTGTAGTGGGGAGAGGGGTAGTCTCCGTGTGATCCATGTTTACGTTTAGCGATTTTGTCTCTTTGCTCACAACTCCCATGTCACATGAAAACAAAACGGATTTCTGTAGCTGGGTGCTATCAAGCGAATTAAAATACATTCACATAATTATGAAAGGCTGAAATACGTTATTAGTTTCAGTTTTCTGATTTTATTTTATTTTCACATTTTTGGCAGTCAAGCAATACTTGCCTTGTGGAACAATGAACTTCTTTTTGTCAGTTTGCTAAATAAATTTGGCTTTTATTAATCTTCTCCACTGAGGCAGTCAATTGATTTGAAATGAAGCATTTCATTCCATGGTATAGCCTAGTTCCAACTGTTCCCTGAATTTCAAGTGCATATTTCATCTTCTGACAGGTGTGGCATTATGCCATAATAAAGAACCAAACATGAGATAGTACAGTACTGGTACTCCAAGAAAATTTACATCCCTAAAACCACACTGAAAAGCTTAATATCAGGTTGGGACCAACTTAATTGTGAATCTGGACATACAAATGTGCACTTCAAGCCAAATTATACATTTTAGTATGGTTTATGAAATTCCAGTACTCTTGGAGCATCCTCTGATGTCCTGTTTCTCTTATGACTTAATGTAACATCTCTTACTGCATTATATGTATGAACATACAGGCTTCCTATGCCATCATAGCTGCGCACACACTGTAATGCCTGCTTTTGGTTGCTCTCTGGCAACTGTTGAAACCAACCTATTTCTGCAGATCTTGGAAAAATATTGCACATGGTGGTTTCAAAACTGTTACTTTCAAAGTAAATTTCCTTTTACCCAAGAATGTTTGACTCTCATTTAAAATGTAACACATTGGGGATCGGCCACTTACTCCCCATCGCACCCCCTCTGATTTTGTGGTAATGTGGCCCAGCTGACAGCCTGTCAAAACTGGAATACAGATGAAACATGAAGACAGGAAGAAGGTGTACTGAACTGTGAAAAAAAGCAAAATAGGGTGAACAGTCCAAGGAAAAGAAATGCAATATAGATGACTTTAAACATGTCATGGTTAAGTGGTCACGGTGATGGACTATCAAACAGGCGAGCCGTGTTCAAACTTCTCGCAATCCGATTTATTTATTTATTTTTCCTACTGTTCACTGTATTCAAATTTGTGTCTGTATTGGCTTTTGAATGGGGACCACAAAGTTTTTATGACAAGGTGACAAGTCAACCAAATCCTCCACTGGTAAGCATATCTGGTGTGTCATACATGGCATTAGTGACAGTTCATGTATCATATGATAGGAATCTCTTTGTGACACACTGACACACCTAATTTGTACTCATAGTTGGTGGGTGAGATATGCCTCCTTGCCCAGTTTAGGTGTTCGTATGAATGTGAATGTGATCACTCCCAAAGACATGATGAAAACATAATAGTTTATCACATAAGCTGAAACAAATGACTGCAACAGTTTCACAACTACACAGTTCCTCTGTGCACTATCAGAACATAGGTTTTTAATGTTTCTGTAGTTGCTTTCCAGTTTGGAAGTTTTGACTCTTGAATTTCTTTGTTGTAACATAATTCACACCCATTTATTTGTTGTTTTCATTTCTGTGAGACACCTGTGTGGTATCTCACCTGCTCTCACTATTCATCACATTTACTTACGAAAGTTATGTATTCTTACCACATGAATAGTATGACACCTGCCAAAACTACAGAAAGAGAATAAACATTTCAATGGCCGAGCGGACAGTTCATAAAGTTGTGAAAAATAAAATAAGAACAAATGGCATGAGAGAGTTTTGAAAACAGCTCATCTACTTCACAGTCCAACACCGTGACCACTTTACCATGACGTGCACCTGTTTATCTGCGCTTAATATTGTACTCGTTAAGCTTGAACCGTTCACTCTTTCTGTTTTGCTTTTTTCCTGAATTAAGTACTCCTCCTTCCTGTTTTCATGCTTGATCTGTATTCAGTTTTTGATGGGTTGTCTATTGGGCCACCTTACCACTAAATCTGAGGGGAGCGGGGGGTGATGCGATGGGGAGTTTCCCTTGTTAGAAGATTTCGAGTCCAGAAGACCAGACATTTATGTCATTGATTTAAATTTTACTGGCATGATGTATATTAAAGAGTAACACATGCAAAAAAGATCGATATTACATGTGAAAGCTTAGCTTCTCTTGTAGTTTATTAAACTTCAATATCTACACTATATGAGAAAGCTTAGCTTTTCTTGTAGCTACACTATGTATATTAATTTAAACAATTAACTTTTCTTATTCATGTGTTTGTTCTACTTAACAATGATGTTGCTACTGGTTGACTACATCACGTGTCCTATGCTCTGATGTATGCTGTCATCAGCTGGCGAGATCATGTGATGTGAGCTATGATTGGCTTACAAAAGGGCATTGCAATCTTGATTTCAATGCTTTGAAAACTAACATTCTGTGTTTGGTGGAAATCGAATTTATACTTTTATAATTACAAAAATATGTAGTGAATCATAATACAAAAATATGTAACATATGTTGCTGCACATCAAAGATCTTTCCCAGACTTTTTTGCTGGGTTTTGTTTTCTAAAGTGCCAGGAAGTTCTATGCCAGTGTACAAAATGTTAACCATTCCAAGGACTGATAAATTTTTTTACATTTCCATGGGAAAGTATATTGTCACTTAACATGGAGGAAGTGTATTTTCACCCAGGAAAAAGTGTATTTTTTAATCGGGAAAAATCCAAGAATTGTTTTTTTCTTCTCCATGTATACACCCTGAATAATAATGATTGCCAACCTTAAATGGAGATTATCATGTAGGCCAGCATTTAAAGCTATTAAGATCCTAACACTACCAAACACATACCTACACAGGCTCATGTATTGGACAAGATTCACATATGCTCCCGACGCTTAAGATAACAAGACAGAAAACAACCATGACACAAGGAAATAGGACTTCTTCCATGAATCCATACACAACACCATGAAATGTAAAATATGCAGGACTGAAACCCCTAGAAAAACTACCTTTAAACTTGAGAGAAATAAACAATAAAAACATTTTTAAAAAATCTCTCAAAACTTATCTGTTATTGTAGCATAATGATTTTATGTGCACCACAGTTAAACTGTAAGACAAACTGCCATACAAATACTGTATCAAAAAGAAATGTCAATTATATGTACAAGTAGCACAGATGTTGTAAACAAAAATCATAGTTTTCCATGAAATAGATGTAGAATATTATTGTAAAAAATCATAACTTGCTGATTGCTCCATAAACAATCCATATTTATCAGTGAACATAATATAGGCCCAACTGTACCTGATCCATACAATGTATTTTGCCTACAGATCCAGTAAATAAAAACAAATAAATATAAAGAATGTCATTGTAGTCTAATACTAAAGCATTATGGGTAGGGCCCTCCAACCATCTCAGGATTTTGATGATTAACTCGCCAGTTGGACAGAAATTGGCGTGGAAAAAGGCACAGTCACACCCATCTACAAGAAGGGTAGTAAAAGTGATCCACAAAACTGCCATCCAATATCCTTGACTTGGGTTTGTTGTAGAATTTTAGAACATATTCTGAGCTGAAACAAAATGAGGTATCTTGAACAGAATGACCTCTTCAATGCCAACCAGCATGAATTTCAAAAACATTGATCATGTGAAACCAAACTCGCACTTTACTCATATGACATACTGAAAGCTTTGGATCAAGGCAGTCAGGTATGTGCAGTATTTCTTGATTTCCAAAAAGCATTTGAATCAGTACCACACCTATGCTTATTGTTAAAAGTATGATCACATGGGATACTAAGCAAATTTGTGACTGGGCTGAGGACTTTTTGTTAGGGAGGATGCAGCATGTTATCTTGGATGGAGAATCATCATCAGACATAGAAATAACATCACGTGTATTCCAGGGAAGTGTGTTGGGACCCTTCCTGTTGATGTTGCATATTAATGATCTTGCAGTCAATGTTGTTGTTGTTGTTGTTGTTGTGGTCTTCAGTCCTGAGACTGGTTTGATACAGCTCTCCATGCTACTCTATCCTGTGCAAACTTCTTCATCTCCCAGTACCTACTCCAACCTACATCCTTCTGAATCTGCTTGGTGTATTCATCTCTTGGTCTCCCTCTATGATTTTTACCCTCCACGCTGCCTTCCAATACTAAATTGGTGATCCCTCGATGTCTCAGAACATGTCCTACCAACCGATCCCTTCTTCTAGTCAAGTTGTGCCACAAACTTCTCTTCTTCCCAGTCCTATTGAACACCTCATCATTAGTTATGTGATCTACCCATCTAATATTCAGTATTCTTCTGTAGCACCACATTTCAAAAGCTTATATTCTCTTCTAGTCTAAACTATTTATCATCCATGTTTCACTTCCATACATGGCTACACTCCACGCAAATACTTTCAGAAACGACATCCTGACACTTAAATCTATACTCGATGTTAACAAATTTCTCTTCTTCAGAAACGCTTTCCTTCCCATTGACAGTCTACATTTTATGTCCTCTCTACTTCGACCATTGTCAGTTATTTTGCTTCCCAAATAGCAAAACTCCTTTACTACTTTAAGTGTCTCATTTCCTAATCTAATTCTCTCAGCATCACCCAACTTAAATCGGCTACATTCCATTATCCTTGTTTTGCTTTTGTTGATGTTCATCTTATATCCTCCTTTCAAGACACTATCCATTCCATTCAACTGCTCTTCCAAGTCCTTTGCTGTCTCTGACAGAATTACAATGTCATCGGCGAACCTCAAAGTTTTTATTTCTTCTCCATGGATTTCAATACCTACTCCAAATGTTTCTTTTGTTTCCTTCACTGCTTGCTCAATATACAGATTGAATAACATCGGGGAGAGGCTACAACCCTATCTCAGTCCCTTCCCAACCACTGCTTCCCTTTCACGCCCCTCAACTCTTATAACTGCCATTTGGTTTCTATACAAATTGTAAATGCCTTTCGCTCCCTATATTTTACCCCTGCCACCTTCAGAATTTGAAAGAGAGTATTCCAGTCAACATTGTCAAAAGCTTTCTCTAAGTCTACAAATGCTAGAAACGTAGGCTTGCCTTTCCTTAATCTAGCTTCTAAGATAAGTCGTAGGGTTAGTATTGCCTCATGTGTTCCAATATTTCTAGGGAATCCAAACTGATCTTCCCCAAGGTCGGCTTCTACTAGCTTTTCCATTCGTCTGTAAAGAATTCACCTTAGTATTTTGCAGTTGTGACTTATTAAACTGATTGTTCGGTAATTGTCACATCTGTCAACACCAGCTTTCTTTGGGATTGGAATTATTATATTCTTCTTGGAGTCTGAGGGTATTTTGCCTGCCTCATACATCTTGCTCACCAGATAATAGAGTTTTGTCAGGACTGGCTCTCCCAAGGCCGTCAGTAGTTCTAATGGAATTTTTTCTACTCCCGGGGCCTTGTTTCAACTCAGGTCTTTCAGTGCTCTGTCAAACTCTTCACGCAGTATCATATTTCCCATTTCATCTTCATCTACATCCTCTTGCATTGCAGACAATATTAATAGTAAAATCAGGCTTTTTGCAGATGATGCTGTTATCTGTAATGAAGTACTGTCTGAAAGAAGCTGCATAAAGATTCTTGCTTACAGATCAGTCTTGTGACCAGTTTTAGAATATTTCTTAAGTGTGTGGGACGCATACCAGACAGGACTAACAGTAGATATTGAACATATACAGACAAGAATAGCTCAAATGGTCACAGGGTTGATTAATTGATCACAGGGTTGTTTAATCTGTGGAAGAGTGTCACAGAGATAATGAACGAACTGAACTGGAAGACTCTTGAAGATAGATATAAACTATCCCAAGAAAGTCTATTAAAAGAGTTTCAAGAACTGGCTTTAAATGATTACTCCAGGAATATACTACAACCCCTCTACGTGTTGCTTACATAGTAATCGTGAGGATAAGATTAGAATAATTACTGCATGCACAAAGGCATTCAAACAATCGTTCTTCCTGCACTCAGGAAGAAACCCTAATAAATGATAGAATGGGACATACCTTCTCCCATAGTGGTTTTCAGAGAATAGATGTAGATGTAGATATTCCTCAGGAAGACATCCAACAACTATATCAATCAATGACAAGTAAATAACTGGTTGCATGAGTGCCAGAGATGGACCAACATATTATTGACTTGCTCAATTTGTGAAGCTCTTTTGAATAAATCATCCAATTTTACTAATTGTAACCATTTCTTTGTCTATAGAAGCATATCACATCTATTGATTTCTGTCTCATTCAGATAATTCGTTAATGGTGTGTTCTTTTTTGTCTTAGAGTGTATAATACATTTGCAAAACATGGCACATAGTTTCACAAAAGCTATTGCCAACATTAATATTTTACAAGAGATGCTACACAGTCAAAACAGTGCTTATTTTTTCAATTTAAGCTGATTCTTCAACAACTCTTTTTAATTTAGGTAGGAGCATTTGTATGCTTCAAACTCATTTAAAAGGTTCATTTTGCAGCCCTTGCCAAGTATATGGAAAATTTGCATGTTAAGCAAGAATGGAGGGGGAAGACTATGCTTCTTGATTTTGAAATGTTCTTCAAAAGTTGACATATGAATTTTCACCATCTTTGTTGAGCAGGTGCTCATGAAAGTGGTCTTAAATGGCCTCCCTGTCTGTCCTACATAAAAACTTGGGCACATATTACAGATAACCTAGATTTGAGAAATTTGTCTGATGGAGGCTTCTCACTATATATAAGAGCAACTTGGCTACCAGTACATTATTGGTGGTACAGGAACAGTGATGTCAAATTTTAAAACAAATTAGTTATGCGATATGAAATGTCAGCTAAAAATGAGATTGTAGTGTATTTCTTAACAGTAAGGTCACTTTATTCTTACTGGATTTATTTGTATCAAGTTTTTCTACAAGCAGCATAAATTACACCAAAATTTGTAAAAGCAGGTACATCTATGAACAAAAATATATATGACATTTTGCATCCAGATGACTGTGATAATGATTGTGCAAAAGACTGGAAACCTACAAAAATTAATTAGAGGAGTATGAGCGGTCATTTTGAAAAAGGTGTGGGACCATCAAGTAGAAAGAGCAGTGTGTTTTTCTAAAAGACAACCACAGCAGAAAACTATCTAGCATGTTCTGAGAGATAAATAAAGACACTGCAGTGAATAGTGTCAGAAAACAAGGAGTAGGAACTACAAACATTGTAGATGCTGACTTTCAACTGAAAATAAAACAAATAATTTACTGCCGGAAAATCATTTACTTTGTGCTTGAATGAAGTTCCAAAACCTGAAGCTGAATTTGATAGAAGAGAACAAATTAAGAAATACAGTAGTTGGTAGAGTGCTTCATACACATATTCTAATATATAATTCATGGCAATAAATAAATGGGGACTGATGACCCCAGATGTTAAGTCGCATAGTGCTTCGAGCCATTTGAACCATTTTTGAATAAATAAATTTGAACAGCTAATACTAAAATAAAGAAAATTTGTTCTGAGTACATAAATTCTGCTGTATTGGATGAAAGTAAACTGCCTCATAATCCGCACGTCAAATATGGGTCCACTCAAATTATGAAAGAAGTTTATGCTTGATTGTCTCAACAAAGTAATCAAAGAAAGACTTGAACAAAATTAACTATCTATCACAACAGTAATCAGAGTATTAACAAGAATTTAAATATGTTTATAATAGAAGTCAGTTAACAGACAATAAACAATAAAAATAAAATCCTTATTATAATGAAAATGAACATTCACTACTTTACGAACAAGATATTAGAATTAGTATATTTTCTGAAAAAACAGAAAAAATTATTTGATGTAGTCTGTAATCAAATTTTTATTTTACCTGCTGACTATTGGTTTTGGACCAAGTACTGTCATCAGGCCATTCCCTGGCATGCAGCCATCAAGCTGGCTCACTCATTTAGAGATGTGTGTATGTGACACACCTACTTGGGTAAGCAGCCTTGATGACTGCATGCCAGAGGATGGCCTTATGTTGGTATCTGGTACCAAAACTGAGAGTCAGTATACAAACTAAATGTGTCAATACAGACTAGAGCTAAAAAAACTTTCTGATCATATTGCTGTTCCAACAAACAGCAGGTCAAAAATATGTACAACACTGGCTGTCAGAAGATCTGGTAGAATTTTTTGTTCCTCAAAATCATTCTGATGGAAAAAACATGTGTATAAATGCACAGAAGAATGGAGGTTCTGTAATATTTGCTAGAAATGCTGTCATATTTTCTAAGATAAAAGTATAGATGTTATTTTTACTGTGCAGAACTGGACAGAGAATTTAGCTGTATAAAACTGAAAGCCTCTGCTTTCATGACTGTTAGCTTGTACAGATCTCCAGATGATGCATTTGAGCTACTTATGACAAAGATACTAAAAACTGAAACAGAAGTCATTATCCATGGAGATATCAGCGAAGAAATAAAAAACACTGAGGAACTCAAACACTGGAAAATACAGGGTGGAATTATGAAAAGGATTGATAGCTACTCGCCATATGGTTGAGATCTTGAATCTCAGATATGCACAACAAAAAGACAGTCAAACCAGTACGTTTTGAGCCAGGAAGGTCTTCATCTGAATAATCTGAATTAGACAACTAACACACACAACCATGCGCACACACACACACACACACACACACACACACACACACACACACACACACACACACACAAATGCAACCATGGCGCGGGGCGCGGACGGCGGAGTGAGCGCGCCGCGGGCGGAGGGTATTTAAATCGGCCGCCGCCGCGACCGAACCCAGTTCCCCCTGAGCAGCCATAGTGTACGGATCTCCGTGCCGGCACGTTCACAGGAGCTCAGTCCGTCAGTTCACCTGATGATGGCGACATGTATGATCGCCGAAATATTGTGCCCGTTGGACACTGTAGACCGGCAGTACACCCGTGGATATTTTGATTATCAAATACGCCGGGAGAAACTCAAGAATCACATCATACACCTTTACGGGGAGGAGATGTATCGCAGCATGAAGAAATTTGAAAAGTTGCGCCACCGTAGATGTCGTTTGCTAAGTACTCTTGCCTTTCTAAAGAGATGTCGTTCCGAGAACGTTGTTCCAAATTTTGCTAAGGTTATGCATCACATCGATTCTGCAGCAGCTAAGAGAATCAAGAAACGAGCCAGCCTCGCATTGGTACATGAGAGAGTGCAATTCACCCGCCGGAGCCTTGAGTTTATCTCACAGGAATTACTCAAACTGCATTTGCAACTGGCTAGTAATTTCACTTCTTTTTCCTGGGATTGGATTGATGGTGTCACCTGGGTTGCAGCTGATTCCGCCCATAAGAAGGCAACGGGACGTCAAACAGCTAAGTTCTCACGTCTCCTTGACAAACCATCTCTGCAGGTTCCGGGCAAGACTGTCATCAATTTGAGTGGCATGGTGTTGAGTGATGATGCGGTCTCGGTTTTGCAGAAAGGTCTCAACTTCGCTCCCACCCCCAAGTTCACTCCGGTCGCAGAAATTGTTAGTGCTGTTGAACAGGTTGCAGCTCGACTTCCGCCTGAATCATCTGAGGAAATACGTCGTGAAACTTGTCGTGCGTTGGCGAAATCCAAGCCGATGAGGTCAAATATCACTAGTAAAGAGAGGGCGGCCATTCGCGATCTGAGGGAGCGCTCTGAAATTGTTGTCTTACCGGCTGACAAAGGCAATGCTACAGTTGTTGTCTCCCATAAGGACTACACTGATAAGATGTAGAGCCTGCTAAATGACGATTCCTACCGGAAGATCAGCGTTGACCCTACAAAGAAGGTGGACAACAAGACGAGGTCACTTCTCAAGGACGCAGATTTACCGGAGGGTGACGCTAAGAAATTGTTACCCCAAGGTCCGGTACCGCCTAGACTATATGGACTCCCGAAGGTTCACAAAGAGGGGGTACCATTACGCCCCATTGTCAGCAACATCAGGGCACCTACATATTTGTTGGCCAAATACCTGACGGGAATATTAAGTCCTTACGTGGGTAAATGCCCTCATCACATCCGTAACTCCGTGGATTTTGTTAAACGCCTTGATAGCTTCACGTTGGGTGAGTCAGATATCATGGTGAGTTTTGACGTCGTTTCCTTGTTCACGAGGGTACCCCTGCGAGAGTCACTAGAATTGATTAGTCAGAAGTTTGACGAGAAGACCACTGAACTTTTTAGGCATGTCTTGACTTCCACGTATTTTCTTTTTAATGGAGAATACTACGAACGGACGGAGGGAGTCGCCATGGGTAGCCCACTCTCACCGGTGGTAGCGAATTTGTACATGGAGAACTTCGAGGAGGAAGCCCTGTCGTCATCTGAATGGAAACCTACTTGCTTTTTCCGTTACGTGGACAACACTTTCGTCATCTGGCCACATGGTATGGATAAACTCCTTGACTTCCTTGCACATCTAAACTCCATACACCCCAACATCAAATTCACTATGGAGACTGAAACGGAGGGTAAACTACCTTTCCTTGACGTCTTGGTCAAGAGAAGGCATGACGGCACACTAGGTCATGGGGTGTATCGGAAGACAACGCACACTGATCTGTATTTGCACGCAGACAGCTGCCACCACCCTTCACAGAGGAATGGGGTACTCAAAACTCTAGTACATAGGGCGCGCACTATCTCTGATGCAGAGAGTCTACCCCAGGAATTGGAACATCTGAGAACTGTATTTCGAAAAAATGGGTACTCAGAGTGGCAGATTCAACGTGCTCTCCGCCCAACCACTACAGCACAACCTGTGGATATGGATGAAATCACGAGGGAGGAGGTAGGCACTGCATTTATCCCATATACAGGCGCACTCTCGGGGAAGATCGCTCGCATTTTGAAGAAACACCGGGTGGGAACGGTGTTTTGTCCTCCGAATAAAACTCATGCACTGGTGGGGAGCGCCAAAGATGACCTAGGTTTGAGGAAGGCCGGCGTGTACCAGATTCCGTGTCAATGTGGCAAGTCATACATTGGTCAGACGATGCGTACCATCGAGGATCGATGCCGTGAACACCAGAGGCACACTCGACTGATGTATCCGAGCAAGTCGGCGGTCGCTGAACATTGTTTGTCGGAAAATCACGCTATGGAGTATGAACGCACGAGGATGCTGGTACAGACGTCAAGATACTGGGACAGCATTGTTAGAGAGGCCATCGAAATTCGCACCAATGACGACCTCATAAATCGTGACTGTGGCTATAATCTTAGCAAGGCTTGGGAACCAGCGATTGGGTTAATCAAGAGTAAATCGAGCAAATGTATAGTTGTGACGACCACGGCGGACAGAGCCATCACACCGACGTCATCTCAGACGCCGTCGCAATCTGTTCCACCGCGCGACCGTGGCGCGGGGCGCGGACGGCGGAGTGAGCGCGCCGCGGGCGGAGGGTATTTAAATCGGCCGCCGCCGCGACCGAACCCAGTTCCCCCTGAGCAGCCATAGTGTACGGATCTCCGTGCCGGCACGTTCACAGGAGCTCAGTCCGTCAGTTCACCTGATGATGGCGACATGTATGATCGCCGAAATATTGTGCCTGTTGGACACTGTAGACCGGCAGTACACCCGTGGATATTTTGATGTCACAAGAACATTGTTTACTGTCTTAAGATCACTGAATTTACATTGTACAGACCACAGCCCCACAAGGAATAATGATTGCTTGAATAATATTAACAGTTATCTTCTCAAATGGTATGTATGATATCAGACTGCTTGAGTTCATGAATCACTGCTTTTAACATAATCGAACTATCTACAGTGAAGCAGCAGAGAAACTGGTATAGGCATGCATATTCAAATACAGAGATATCTAAACAGGCAAAATATGGCACTGCAGACAGCAACATCTGTGTAAGACAACAACTGTCTGGCACAACTGTTAGATTGGTTACTGCTGCTAGAATGGCAAGTTATCAAGATTTAAGTGAGTTTGAACGTGGTGTTACAGTCGGTGCATGAGCAATGGGACACAGCATCTCTGAGTTAGCGATGAAGTGGGGTTTTCCCATACAACCACTTCACAAGTGTACTGTGAATATCAGGAATCCAGTAAAACATCAAATCTCCAATATCGCAGTGACCGGAAAAAGATCTTGCACGAACGGGACCAATGACAACTGAAGAGAATCATTCTCATGACAGAAGTGCAATCCTTCCACAAATTGCTGCAGGTTTAAGTGATGGTCCATCAACAATTGACAAGTGTCAGGGTGCAAACAATTCAATGAAACATTATCAATATGGGCTTTCGGACCAGAGGGCCCACTCGTGTACCCTTGATGACTGCATGACACCAAGCTTTATGCTTTGCCTGGTCCCATCAACACTGACATTGGACTGTTGATGACTGGAAACATATTGCTTGGTCAGACAAGTCTAATATCAAATTGCATCGAGCAGATGGACATGAACGTGTATGGAGAGAGCTTCATAAATCCATGGACCCTGCATGTCAGCAGAGGCTGTTCAAGCTGGTGGAGGCTCTGTAATGGTGTGCGGTGTGTGCAGTTGGAGTGATATGGGACTCCTGATACATCTAGATATGACTCTGACAGGTGACACACAGGTAAGCATCCTGTCTGATCACCTGCATCCATTCATGTCCATTGTGCATTCTGATAGACTTGGGCAGCTCCAGCAGGATAATGGGACACCCCACATGTACAGAATTGCTACAGAATGATTCCAGTAACACTCTTCTGACTTTAAACACTTCCGCTGGCCACCAAACTTCCCAGATGTGAACATTATTGAGCATACCTGAAATGCCTTGCAATGTGCTGTTCAGAAGAGACCTCCACTTACACTCTTACAGTTTTACGGACAGCCCTGCAGGATTTGTGGTGTCAAGTCGCTCCAGCACTACTTCAGACATTAGTTGAGTTCATGCCACATTGTGTTGCGGCACTTCTGTGTGCTCCCGTGAGGCCCTACACAATATTAGGCAGGTGTACCAGTTTCTTTGGCCCTTCAGTATATATCACCATACTGTAGTTCACTGTTAGCAATAACCAAGCCTAATGGAAGTACTTGTCTTGTTTTGGATGCACAAGCAATATGGTAAGGTGTCGAGGTTGAGTGACTGTAGGAAGATGCAAGATGAGTTAGACAAAATTTCCAGTTGGTGTGATGAATGGCAGCTAGCCCTAAATGTGGAAAAATGTAAGTTAATGGGAAGAACAAACCTGTAATGTTCAGATACATTGTTACTAATGCCTTGCTTGACACAGTCAAGTCTTTTAAATATCTGGGCATAACTTTGCAAAGTGATATGAGGTGCAACGAGCAAGTGAGAACTGTGGTAGGAAAGGTGAATGGTCGACTTTGGTTTATTGGGAGATTTTAGGAAAGAGTGGTTCACCTGTAAAGGAGACAGCATATAGGACACTGGAGCAACCTATTCTTGAGTACTGCTCAAGTGTTTAGGATCCGTACCAGACTGGATTGAAGGATGACATGGAAGCAATTCAGAGGTGGGCTGCTAGATTTGTTACTGGTAGGTACAAACAACATGTAAGTGTTCAGGAACTCAAATGGGAATCTCTGAAGGGAAGGCAACATTCTGTTCAAGAAACACTAAAAAAATTTAGAGAACTAGCATTTCAAGCTGACTGCTAAATGAGTGTACTGTCCCCAACATACACTGCAAATAAGGACCACAGAGATAAGAAACAAGAAATTAGGGCTCGTATAGAGTCATATAGATAGTCATTTTTCCCTCGCTCTGTTCGTGAGTGGAACAGGAAAGGAAACGACAAGTAGGGGTACAGGGTACACTTCACAATGCACCATACAGAGGCTTGCAGAGTATCTATGTAGATTTAGAGTCCACCTCCATAGTGCAGTGGTAGCGTTACCGGCTACCACACAAGGGGGCCCGGGTTTGATTTCCAGCAGGGGACTAGGTGTTGTGTGCCCATCATCATTTTTATTACAATTGTTACCCAAGTCACTGAAGTGGTGTCAACTAAAAAGACTTGCAATATGGCAGCTGAACCCCAAAAAGATATCCCAGTCAATAAATGCCATACAATCATTTTGTTTTTTTTTATGTAGATGTAGAAATTAAGTAATTGTACCTGTGTGCACAAGACCTGAAAACCTTGATGAGCAGTTACAAGAATTCCGTGTCAAATACCATACACTTCCACATTCTAGAAGAAACACAGAGAAGTTTTTTTTCAAGCAGGAGTAATGACAAATTTACAAAAATCTAAGTTTGCAAGAGAGGAGATCCAATTTTTGGGATACAAGGAATATGACCAGACCCTGATAACATTAGCACAATCAAGAATTTCCCATATCCAAACACCAAGAAGTAGGTAAAGGAATTCTTTAGACTCTGCTCATTCTTCCCAACATTTTGTTCCAAACCAATTATTATATGGAACAGCGTTTCTAAGTTTACTTAAAAAGAATCCTCTATGGCTTTGGGTACAGAAATGCACCAATAATTTCAAAGTTAAAGAAGAATTACTTAATTCAGATATTTTACATCATTCTGTAATGAGCAAGGATTTTTGTGTCACTACAGGTGTTTCAAACACATATTTGGGCTCATGTCTGTTTCAAATTGATTGAGACCAGGGTAAGTATGAAGTAAAAGTGATTAATTTTGCAAGTAGAGCACTCACAGAATGCAAGCCTTTTTATTCAGCGGCAGAATTAGAAACACTAGCTACTGTGTAGGTATTCAAAAAGTTCAATTACTATATTTATGGTAAAAACGTAAAGGTATGTACTGATGACCAAGCATTGAGTTTTCTGATGTCATGTAAACTATTACACCCATGCTTAGCATGTTGGGCATTGTTTTCATAAAAATATTCATTTTAAGTAATTCACATAGCAGGACAACAAAACATTGTAGCTGATCCACTGGCTAAACTGCCACTAGGTCTTACCAAAAATGCAGAAATGTTAAAACAAGTAACAGACTATCACACATTACTCTTGAAAGACAAAGAGTACAAACAATACTACACTGACATGTGAAGCAACATGAAAGAATTACAAGAAACATGTCCACATTTGCACAAGGTGAGAACACGGTTAAAATAGGACAACACAGATAGTTTGGAGCAATTACATCTTACACAATGGGATGTAGCTCCACAGGAGACATCCTAATATTTGGTGTATATGCATTGTGTCTGATAGTAGATAAAATTATATGGTATACACATCATGCCTAAGGACATTATGGTACTTCAAAATGTGTACAGAAACTTAACCTGTTTTGCTACTTTCCCTATATCCGACGAAAAGTACATTGATTACTATGCACTTGTGACATTTGTCAGAAAGTAAATCCCATCAAGAAAACTAGTAAGACCGAAATGTACTCTATTTTGTCTAATAAACCACTTGAAATCATAGCTCTTGATATTGTTGGCCCACACCCGACATCCCATCGAGGTATTCAATATATTGTTACAATGTATGACATTTTTCCAAGTTTGTAAAGCTATATGCTGCTTAGTCTGCTATGGCTACAGTAACAGTCAAAAGAATTGCAAATGATTATATTTCCATAGTAGAAAAATGCAAGTCAGTGCTCACAGAGAACGCGTCTTACTTCAATGGCTGTAAGTGAAGACAATTTTTGCAAGATACATACAATTTAAATATCACACTTTAACCCATAAGGTTAATACATACTTCTATCTATAATCAAAATACACATTGGGTGCAGTATCTTGATTTGTTTGAGCAGGTAGTATGCCATCTTCCTATTTGTGACGCATAACACACTCCTACAGATTTGATATTGGATGTCAAAGAAAGTAACTGTGCCGTTGCCTGGTATGTTTTTTCCCTGTCAAAATACTTGGGAGAAAAAAAAAGACTTAATATTCGTCTGTAATATTTAAAAAAACATTGATATTTTTTCATGTGAATTGCATTGAGTAAAGAGGACAAAGAAAATAAGCATGATTTATTATTGTAGACAATGATTAAAAAAGACAATATAGATTCTGTTAATTTTCATTTGTCTGATAAAAGAGTGTAGTACCACCGACCTAGAAAGATACACTCTTCCTATGTTCCATATTAAGAAGTCTGTAATAAGAATAATAATTGTTAATTGATGTAAATCATTTTGAGAATATAAAATGTTATTTGTTACTATAGAAATCATCTTTTATTTATAGAAGAATTGTGTACTTTCCTGCAGCTATTAAAGTTTTTATTAGTTACAATCTTACCCTATTGTTATCCACCGATACAATTGGTACAACTATTTTTGGTAATTATGTCTCTTCTAGCCCAGATATTATTGAGGTAACTAATTTAGATTATGCATTTATGAAAATATTAAAGTGTTTCCATCATTTTTTCAATTTCTGATGCAAACATCAAGTATGTTATTTTTCACATGAGCACCACTACATAGAAAGCTATGACTGTGCATGGTACAAACTTGTGTCCGAGAATGGGTTCTTTCTTACCATTCAATCCAAATCAATATTTTCATTCCAATCCTACATGTCGGCAACCATAGCGATGCCTATTGGTTTGCCGCCACGGGCTGCTTAGCTGTTTGCGCTAGACGCGCCTTCGGGCATGCACCACAATGTGTTAAGCCATGACAGTCCAATTAATGATTCGAGCACATTAAATGGCCATGCGCCACTACATCACATTCCACGCCGGGGCAAGCTGCCAGCATTAGTAGGGTCACTGCAGGCCACACTGCATCCTGCACCATCACTGTGTAATGTAATGGGAAAGTTGCTTCTGCCACCCTGGACACCGCCACTTTTGCCGCCCCCGATGCAGATGCCCTCGCCACAAGTCCCTTCGTGTACCCTGCTGCTGCCTTCGCCACCATGTGATGTAAGTGGTGCTGCAATGAATTCTGCTAGTTAACATCTCCAGAGAACTTCTGCTGAGGGATCTTTCCATCACCTAGAATAGAGTGAGACCTTCTTTTTTTGTACATCTGTTCAGTCTCAGTCCCAGTTTTGTAACCATGCCTGATTTATGTCCTCACCAACCAGCAGAGAGGACGGAATCGGCTCTGTATGCTGCAACTGCAACCACAAACAAGCCTGATCGCATTACTTTATCGCAACAGTAGGTAGGTACCCTGTCACTTGAAAAAATAGAGCTACAGAATGGTTTAACGTGATAACTCGAGAATGTTGAGCAAGAGCTGCCAAAAATGTGGCAACTGTGGGTCATTCAAGAGCCCCTAAAGCTGAAACAGGAAGTTTAGTACCAGATATAGCCAACGTCCTTCAGTCATAACTTTTGTACCTTCTTTTGCTGGAAAGTCAGGCGAAAATGTAACAACATTTTTGCAAAACATCAGGAACATGGGATGTACATACACATGGCCGGACCATTCTTTGTTAAATGTCACCAAGCTCAAGCTTTCAGGTGATGCACGAACTTACGTTGAATCAGTAAACACATTACGGGAAGCACACACTTTTTGAATTCTTGGCTAAAAGGTTAGCAGAGCACTACTCCAACAAGCACGAGATTAGCTATTACCATGATTGGTTGTCCACGCTTAGAAAGAAAAGCAAGGAGGACTTTGAAGCATTTAGGGCAGTATCTTGTCACATATACATCCCAGGAAGGAATAATACACATAATGAAGTGTTAATTGGAGAAGCTGAAGCAAGGGCAATCAATGTATTCATACATGAAATTAACCCACACACAGGGAGTGAGGTAAAGGTAGCCTCCCCCACCTTCCTGCATTAAGTGGTCAGACTAGCTCAATTACATGAGGAAGGGGGAAGATTTGTACCAACCCATGTGCATGCCAGCGAAGTGTGACATGTTCATTAATGGCACGAATTGCCAGAGATGTGGGAAGCCCAACCACATGGCTAAGCACTGCTGGGCTTCCTGTTGTAAGATATGCCATACTGTTGGACATGAACAGGATCATTGTTCTCAAAATTAGTGACAGAATTTCACCAAGAGGAACATGCTAGTAGGCAACAAAAAAGTAATCAATCAAACAGGAGTACTATTCTATGGGGAAATGAGCGTGGGACAGTTTCTGCCATCCACCCTCGCCCCCAATAAAATACATGAACCCAATAAAAATGGGAGAACCCACTGAGGTCGCAAATTTAGTTTTAGAGGCAAAGCTCAGAGGGAAGACAGACAAAATTCTTGTAGATACTGGAGCTCGGATTAGTGTTCTTTTTGTTTCTAATAATGACAAGTGTGTGCTAAAACTGCCATGCTACAATATAAGTGGACTTGGAGATGAGATGATCATTCCTGCAGGCATCTGTACAACAGACCTGCACATTGAAGGGAAAAAGTATGTATTTGATATGGAAGTAGTGAGGAAACCCAGATGGGATTTTGATGTCAACCTGGGGAACAATTTCCTAACATGCTACCAGGCTGTGATAGATTACAGGATGGGCACTGATAGTTCAGTGATACACATCACTGTCCAGACAGCGAGTATGCATTTCATTCACAAGGAACCTGTGAAGGGAGGCCTACCTCACAGGCTCCAACTGAACTGTGTAAATGGGCATTGAAAACTACCACATCTGTAACAATTAGTGGTGGAACAGGAAACGTCCTCTGGACTGAGGTCAAAGATAGGGTACCACCGAGATTGGACTTTTTGGTCGACCTGCTCGCCCGGAATTACTTTCTCAACAGGCTGCAAATCCAAGTTAAGATAGGTCTAAGAAGACCCAAAGTAAAAGGGAACTGTTTCAAATACCTGCATGTGTTGAAAAGTTTGGTCAAAGGGGCATAGAAATCCCACATGGCACAATATAGCCAGTGGTGAAGAAGCTGTGCAAATAGAAGTTTCCAACCACAAACAGAGTCAAGAGAAAAGATGTAAGCAGTTGCCTATGAGGAAGGTTTGCACAGTAGCACTTCTGATAAGAAATCAGTTGAAAGAGAAGTTGGCACATTTACTGGAGTCCGAGCAAAATCTTTTGTATCCAATTTTAGAGGAATGTGCATGGTTATTTGAAGAAAGGCTATCAGTCTGTTGTTGAAGATACAATTCAACAGCAACTGACTGCAGGGATAATTCAACCCTCTGCAAGTCCTTGGGACAGTCTAATTATAATCGTGCCAAAAAAATCAATCAATGGGGGGGGGAGAACCTATCACCTCTGTGTCGATGTGAGAACGGTAAACAAGGCTACCACACTGGATACTTACACTCAGCCATGTATTGACAAGACCTTAGACAGGTTAGGAAATTGCAAATACTTTACTACCCTGAACATGCATTCTGGATATCATCAGATTCCAATTGCACCCACCACAAGATAGACCTAAAACTGCTTTTGTGGTCCCATCTAGACTGTGTGAGTTCTTACGCATGCCTTTGATCTAAGAAATGTGCCTGCCACTTTTCAAAGATTTTCCAACTTGTTACTGAGAGTGTAAAGCCTACTAAGCATCTTGTGTATCTCAATGACATCATAATTTTTGCAAAAACTATGGAAGAGCTTACTAAAATATTAATAAAGGTATTGTGCAGACTGCAGAGTGCACACTTGAGTTTAAAACTAGAAAAATGTTCTTTTGCATAGTAACAGGTTCAGTACCTGGGTCACATCATTAGTTTAGATGGAGTTCAGCCAGATCCAAGGCTAACTGAAGCAGTGGATAATTTTCTAAACTCAAGAAATGTTTAAGAATTACAATCTTTCCTAGGTTTAGCCAGCTATTATAGACATTTTGTGCAGGGTTATGCTACAATAGCAAAGCCTTTAACAAAATTACTAAAGAAAGATGCAGTATTTGAATGGACAGATGAATGCAAAGTAGTAATGAGGAAAATTAAAGAAATTTTGACTAGTCCACCTTTACTAATATATCCAGATTTTGAAAAATTTTTCCTTCTTTCGACATATGCATCAGATTATTCTGTCACCAGATTATGCTGTCAAAGCTGTTTTAAGTCAGGAATATGATGGTGAGGAAAGACCAATTAGTTATGCCTCAGACAAATGAACTCAGTTGAAATTAATTACAGTACTACCGAGAAGGAGTTGCTAGGTCTCATGTTTGGAGTAAATTACATTACTTGTGTGGATGCCAGTTCACTGTGGTCATGGACCACACTGCTTTAGAATGGATTTTAAATTTAAAAGATCCAAGTAACCACTTGACTAGATGTGCATTAAAATTGTAAGAATATGATTACACAGTTTGGCATAAGACTGGCCGCCTGCACAGCAATGCCAATGGCCTAAGCAGATGATGTTTCCATAGAAGAATTGAAAGAATCACAAGAAAGAGATGTAGAATACCGCCGGTATGTATTATGCTCTGATTTCATTACAGAAGACAGTATACTATATCACAAGACCCCGTTGGGTAAAACAGTAGTAATACCTAAAGAACTGCAACAACAAATAATAGCACAGTGTCATGACAGTTTACAGGCCTGCCAAAATGGGCAACAAGCCACAAAGGCAAGAGCAGCCTCAAATTACTGGCGGAGAGGTCAACAAACTGACATTGTCTGCCTTGTGCGCAAAGAGTGCCTCCACCAAGGACTAAAGTTCCTTTACAAACATTACCTGAAGCATCGGAACCATTTCAAATTATGGCCCTGGATATCTGTGGCCCATTTCCACAAAGCACGAGGAATAATAAACATATACTGTCTATTATTGATCATTTTACAAGGTACTTAATTTTGATACCACTTGCAGGTATGACCACTGAAACTGTTGCTTGCGCCTTTGTCAATCACTTGGTACTACCTTTCAGGAGTCCTCGGAAATCCCAACGCCATACTCACCAACCAAGACTCACATTTTATGTCAGCACTGTTTGCACAAATTTGCAAAGTGTTACGAATCAAAAAACTGGCAAACTAATTCCCTTCACCCTAAAGCCAATGGGTGTCTAGAGCAGGTGGACAAAATTATTGTGCAGATACTACTGTATTATGTAGGGAAGATGCAGGTAGATTGGGACAGATATGTAGAATTTGTCACCGTTGTGTACAATAGTCATGTCCATGAGGCAATGGGATACTCCCCATATGAAGCAGTCTATGGGAGACCCATGAATTCACACTTTGAGATTCACAAATTGCCCCGTCATCAATATAGACAAAGTGAAAACACTACCCCACCATCTCAAAGCCATATGGAACCAAGTTAAACACAGTAATTTCAAAGCCACACAAAAACAGCTAGAACACAGCAACAAAGGCACTACCCTCCCTCAATATAAACCCAGTGATTTAGTACTGCTCCAAAATCCTGTGGTAAAAAAGGGAAGAACAAAGTAGTTCACTCCTTGGTACGAGGGACCCTTTCCTCTCCCGTGAAATTCAGTTACCTGATTGTACTACAATAGTACACTTTGATAGGCTAAAGCCATATCATGGCCCAGCTGTGCAACCTCAAGCAGCACCACCTACTTCTACCCCTAAAGTCACACCGACAGATAAATGAGTCACCACAACAAAGCAATAAAAGAAGAAAGATATAGGGTGTTACCAGCATGTCCTTGTTATGCATTAAGAAAGAAGCATCCCTATGCCCTGAGGTCCAGGGACTAAATGAGAAGGACATAGTGATAAGAATGTCACAACAGGATAAGAAAGATAAGAATCATTTACTTATTTGTTTGTATCTATAGAATGTACCAGCCGGACAGAACTAAGTGCAACATAGATGCAAGCTGTTCCACTAAAACAAAACAAAAAAAAAATATTTGCAAGGATTGCTTGTGTTCTTTTATGTTTCTAGATGTGCCATGTTATAATATCAGTCTTAGTTTTAAGCACCATCAGCTAGAGCAGAGGAAAATTATAGGATTCAAGTCATGAGAACTAATTGATAAGTGAGCTAATTAGTTAACACTTTTTCAGTTTTGGCAAATTTCTGCCAGTAACAGGAAAATGTGAAAGTACAAGTAAGTTTGTGACACAGCAGCTACGAGGTACATAAGATACATATTGCCTACCAGTTACACTTGGTTATGAACAAAAAGCCTAAAGGGAATAAGTTGTTACAAATCCACAGTAAACCACTGCTTAACTTTAATTAATGCATGTCCAGGGAGACGAAAGTCCTCCATGAGGTGTATAGGAAACCAACTCAGTTTGCATAATGCATAAATGAAATAGTCAGCAGCTCATGGTCTAGTGGGTAGCATTGCTGCCTCCGGATCACAGGGTCTCGGGTTCGATTCCAGGCCGGGCTGGGGATTTTCTCTGCCCAGGGACTAGGTGTTTGTGTTGTCCCCATCATTTCATCGTCGTCATCATTTGTGAATGTGGCTAAAATTGGACTGTGTAAAGATTGGGACATTGTAAAGGCAGTGATGACCGTGCAGTTGAGCACCCCACAAACCAAACATCATCCTCTATAAGTGAAATAGATGCTAAATGCACAAAAAAAAATCCTCAAATGATTTCTGCAGCGTAGGATCATTTACCAACTGCCTTTCCATCCTCCTGATAGGAAATATTAATGAAATTACAATTGGAAAAGCTTAGCCACTAAGGCCAGCAATGCCACATTGTCACCTGCGTCCTGAGGTTCGAATACGTGCTGGCTCCCCCACCACTTCTAGTGCCAAGCAGCAGCCATCGGTCTGATGTGGTACGGTACTCAGCTGTCCAGCCACATATGCGCTTGTTGTTTATGACCTGCACACATACATTTCTGTACTAACCAGAGTATACTGGAAGATTATTTCCCTTCATAAAACACACACTGTATCCCAACTTAGCAAGAATTATTAAAACGTAAAGTTAAAACATAAAATCCATTATTAAATACAAGGTTATGCACTTGTCTAACGGTTTAACTAAGTCCAATGGAAAACTATTTGGTGAAAAAATTTGATTCTTCCACAACCTATAGCTTGATATCTTTCAACGATAAAGGTCTGAATTTATTTTTGTTATTCATCATAGTTACTTTGTTGCATGAAATTGAGTACATGGCTGCACGAAATTTTTAGAATTTGCAGAGGTACAATCACATTGTGTAGACTTTCCGTATAGTTCATTTAAGGCCATACATTATTGCCTATGAAATATAACCAATATATCCAAATTGTATTTAAAGTTGAGACCGGAATGATATCTTTCATTCTTGAGATGGGTCCCTCGCAGCGTGTCCGAACCCTTCCTGCGCTTTGAGTATCAAGTGGTCGTAAGAATCGTAGTATCTACGATTATCTATATCGAAAAGGCAAATTTTGGAAATGACAGAATGCAGAAAGGACTATTTTATCATATGATTAACACTCAAGATGATTTTATAAATGCGTGAGCATATCGAAATAAAGACTCCCTATATTTTACATCATGATGTTTCGTCCAAATTTTCATAGCCAAAGGGAGAGAAACAGGTAAATGGGGTTACAAAGTGACCAGCATGAGGTCTAGTTCGGCATGAAAATATTTAACTGCTTAAAAGTAATCAGGGTAATTAACGAAAACTTAATAAATAAGCTGAGGAAAAATTGAAATATCTCACAAAAAGCTGCTGTAAATGAAGTGTCAAAAATTTCATCTGTTCAAGACTTAGCTACTTTGCACATAAAATGATACATTTGTGCTGTATATAAATGTCAAAAAGGCTTCCTTTGAATCAAGTACGTTAGGAAGGCAAATGAGGAGTCAGTAAGATCATGCTTTTTGAAGAAAACTTGAAATTAAAACATGAAAGAAATCAGTCAAATATTTTATGAAATGATGTGTGCAAAAGAAATAAGTAGATCAGAGAAATGTTCTACATGCCTTTGAATGATGCTCGAAATGATGAACAGAAAATGAGGAGCACCAAACGTTTCCCCAATATTTTTTTTTTTTATTTCATGCTTTTAGTCAGTTCATTACACAAAATGTAAGACTTTCTTTTCAAAAATTTTGTAAGCTTTACTTTTACAAACTATTTAGAGTAATTGAAACACTTGGCCTGGGCAATGACTGCTGATGAATTACATTAGCAATCAAATATCTCTAAAATTTCATGGTTCATTGTAATTTATTAGGAATTAAATGTGTGCGATATACTGGGATTGGTGTGAAGATCAAGTTCTTTGGCAAGACATTACAAATATACCTAGTGATGCAGTGTAAACAGTATACCTAAAACTTAACAGAATTGTAACTGAGTCAGTAAAAATATAAGAATGGTACACAATCGAACCCACGTCCTTTTCTGTCAAATAGTCACAAATTGTATATGCAAACACTACACCACACCTAGCTTCTGCTCACTGGCACAGATCTGTGTACTTATGTTTGTGTTTAGCTTAGTCAGTCATGTAATAGTCATTCCTCTGCTTTTATTGGATGTTAAAAGTTCTTGATCATGTAAAAAAACATTATATAAAATAAATAAAATAAAATATAATAAATAAAATATTTCAATTATTCACTATTTGTGATGTATATGATTGTGATTGTTTGTAATTGATATTTCCTTATCTGGAGCGTGGACGTTTAATTATTCGGAATCAGACGCTTGACAATGGCTATTTAGTAAAGGCAATGTTACTCGTAGTTGACCGTGTAATAAAACTGAAATAATCGGACTTCGTAATTAAATCGTTTCCAAAGACTGCTGCGGTAGGTACGGACTCATAATCTAATCTCAATATTACAATGATTTGCCAGCCATGCCAATACGTCGTACAGAGGTGATTGTCTACTGAACATAAAAAAGTTACATAGTTAGTTAAATCAGATATATTCAATGAAATTGCCTACAGTTCATAATCCTACTTACTTTTACAAATACAAATTCTTTTCAGAATCGAGTGCCTAGTGTGGTTGCAACTCGCAGTATTCTTCTATAGCATGAAAATATGGCGGTGTGCCAGACAATAAAATAAAATACGTGCTTCTCGCACCACTTCTACCAGAGCTCTACCTTCTTAATCAAACATAAGAGTATCGTAATTCCTTTTTTGTTTTATCAGCGACATAGCACTGCAGTTCTGTGCCATAGGCTTTATTTAATTAAGATTTCGCGTTTCCGAGGAAACTCACGCTCGGCATGCAAATGTGCCTTTATATTGCCCCCTGTATTGCGAGGCGAAAGGACACACCTGCAGGCGAGCAATTCACCTAAAGGCACAAGAAAATCTAAGTTATCTACAACTATTTACATGACTTACATTACACACATTATGTACAAAATTTGAATGACGCGGGTGCGCCGTAAAAGTTCTTATGTTGGCAGATAGAGTGCGCGCATGCGCAGAAGTGTCTCTGTGACTCCGGCACTACCGTTATATTGTACAGTTAGATCACGCGGCACAGTATTGCAGTTCATATTGTTCGTGTGCGCGCGTTTCTAAATCGTTGCACAAAGAAAATATTCAAGCAAGATTTCATATGAAGACTACATTCTATGACAGGTAACTTAGTTTTAAATTTACAATATTTGTTATAACACAATACAACTTAGATTGTTGAATGTTTCTTAGTTACATAGTATTGTTTTGAAATACTTCAAAGAAAAATGTCAGTGTTTCAGGTGCGTTGACCTATACACATCGTGACGTTATTTCAGTTCATATTCACCTGCTGCACAATAATTTTTTACAGGTTAGTGTCGTCGTGGTAAAGTTTTTTTGATCACAGTAACATCGTTGTATAACAACGTGATTAATACATAAGCGTGTCCATTTCCCATTTCCATTATAATCGTTGTGCTACAGTTCGTTGTGACAAAAAGCATTGTTTATTACAGATCTGACGTGACCCGTCGAGTAATTGGTCCACGTGCAGTTCGTTTTTTACATTCCGTGGAAGCTTGGTTGCAGAACCTCAGACGGCACATAGCTGGCGTCGATCCATGGACAGTCCAGGTAAGAGTGTCCGTCACCTTTCGAGAACATTTCATTCCCTGAAGTTCCAACCAAAATTCTTCCACCCGTCGTGTTGTTTTCTGGACAGGCACTTTGTGTCCATTTAATCCAGTTAACATCTTGAAGTTAGGTACTGTAGTAATGTCACTAGACGATGCACGAATTATGCACTTCACATTTTCAGTTTTAAAGAAATCGTTCATCGCGTTTACAAAGGTACGATGCATGATGAATGGCATTAACCGTTTCTTTCACATAGGTTTCTGCGTGGTTGCAGAGTTAGTAATGTTCGTTAATGTCCGTGAACGGTGGTTCACTATGCAATGTCTTTTTGGCACTCGTTTTGTTCCAATTTTTTACATAGTAACAGTTACATTATACATCATTGAAAGAAAAATAAACATGAGTAATCGTATATATACACGTCACATATTTTCTTAGCATAAACATAATTCAGTTGCACATAAACATGTTTACATCATCATTACATAGCTATGGGTTATTACATTGTGTCACATTTGATTACATGAATTGCAGATATTGACGTCCTCTTGATCGGTTTTGCTGGAATTTTATCGATGTTTATTTTATGATGTCATCTGAAATTAAGATTGGTTAGACACAACATTCATTACATCAGTAGGCAAGACCAGGCATTTTCACTACTCAATAAATATTCAAAATAATAAGAGACGGAAAACTGTTCGATTCCTCGCGTTTTGTGCGTGTGTGTATAGTGTCTGTGTGGCCTTGACTACTGATAGATGCTTTTCGTGTTGAGAGATGTGCGTCTAATCTATTTTTCGAAGTAAAAGATCGCTTCACAGATGACGTCTGTCGGTTCGTCAGGTGTCATACCAAGTCAGTGGTACCTACAGTAACAAATGCTTCGTGAAAAATTAATATATCATTCACTGCTACGTAAACATAAATTTTATTTTAATATTCCGTCCTCCAGGTGGTGGCGCGCGCTGAAAGAAGAGTTCTTCTGCCTTCAACTGCGTCACTGGAACCGCTGAAATGAAAATTTCTATACTACTTATTATCTGTGTTGTAGCAACAGAGTTTTTCGAGTTGCTTAGTAATGTTTTGATGGGTATGACTTTGACATTATTCCGCACGAAATGGTCTAAGATCTCGGTGTGCGTATAGCCCAATAATTTTGTTAGTTCTACGATGTTGTAACAGATACGCACCAGGATGCGGTATGTTAATAATTATATAAGGTCCTTCATATAGCAGACGCCACTTAGCGTTGCGTCGTTTTAGTGCTACAGATTTATGATGAGTACGAAGTAGTACAAGCATTCCTACCTCGAATTTTTGTTTTCTTTTTATTGTGTTTCTGTGATGTTTGTTTCGTATCTGTGCGTGATGTGTCAGCGTAGTCAAAACTTCTTTTATTTTCTGTTCTGGTGTGATTTCCTTGTCTGACAACTTAGGTAATGGTTCTATCCACTGATCGTTCTGTTTGCAATTGAACATGATCTCATTAGGTGTGTAATTTGTATCGTAAATATTTAAGTTATTGTGTACGTCTTCGAAAAGACTTAGGTAGGACACCCAATTAGTATGTTTTGATGAAATATAGGTCCTCATGAATCGGTTTAATTCTCGGAAAAGTCTCTCAGTCGCGTTACATTGTGGACTAAACCTCGAAATAAATATACTTTTAATGTTATTGTCCTTCAAGAAATTTCTCCATTTGTACCCAGAGTAGTATGCTGCATTATCTGACAGAATTGCTTTAGGTTTTCCCACGTGTGTCAGGTAATCACTTGAGAATCTTCGTATTATAGCACTTGCAGTGGCGGATTTTAAAGCATAAAGTTTTACATGTTTAGAAAATATATCGTAAAAAGCTAAGATATATTTGACGCCTCCAGAGCTTGCTGGATGCGGTCCACTGATGTCAGTACACAGAATTTCCAGGGGTTTACTGGGTAAAATAGAATGTAAATCTGTTTTTGTGGATAAATTCTGAGGTTTTGATTTTTGACATATGACACATGTTTTCAGTTCCCTGTAAATTTTGCTTCTCATATTGCTAAAATAACAGTATGTGCTGATCTTTGCTAAACACTTTTTCGTCCCATAATGACCCCAAACTAAGTGTGTGTGCCAAATCAGATTACGTTCAGACTCTTTGGGAATGCATACACACCAGTTAGTAGCATTTGGATGTCGGCGATAAAATAACACATCATTGTGTAACTTGTAATACTTAGTCAAAGGATGATTGTGTTTTTCTACCAGTAATGTTATTATCTTATACCAGTGAGGATCAGATTTTTGTAATTCAGCCATGTTTCTGCACATATCAATATAATATTGGTGATACTGCTTATCTTGCATTAAGAGAATCCTGTAGTCATTTACATTTTCCAAGTCACTGTTGGTATCATCCATACCTTGTGGAAGTCTAGACAAAGCGTCTGCAATGGTGTTGTCCTTACCTCTTATGTATTTAATTTCAAAAGAGTAGTTCTGAAGTGTAACTGCCCATCGTGATAGTCTAGGATGTACAAGTTTACAAGTTAACAAAAATGTCAGGGCCTGGTGGTCAGTGTAAATTACTGTATGTTTTCCAAATAAATAATAATTGAATTTCTTGAATGCCCATACTATGGAAAGTGTTTCTAACTCAGTAGTGGAGTATGTACGCTCACATTCAGATAAAGTACGACTCGCAAACCCAATAATTCTTATCTGTTCCTTTTCTTTATTCTTTATAACTTGAGATAAGCAACATCCCAAGCCAGTACGTGAAGCGTCACAAGTCATACAAAAATCTAAATTGAAATCTGGATGGCTCAATAAGTTTGCATTCACTAAGGCATGTTTAATTGTATTAAAGTCATTCTGGCACTGTTCTGACCAGATCCAAACTTGATTCATTCTGAGTAGATTTAGCAGATGTTTACTGTTCAAAAGTGGTTGTGGCAAAAAACGTCTGAAAAATGAACATAGCCCAAGGAATGATTTTAACTGCTTTTTAGTTCGAGGGCTAGGAAAGTTTCTGATAGCATCTAATTTACTGGGATCAGGACGTATGCCCTGTGAATTAATGATATGTCCTAAATATTTTATCTCACTGCAACCAAACTTTGATTTTCTAAGATTGGCTGTGACTCCAGCTTGTGCAAATTTTTCTAAAATTCTTTGAAGTGTGTCAACGTGTTCATTCCAAGACTGTGTAGCTATCAGTATATCATCTACATAGTGTGTGACTGTCTCAACTAAATCGTCGCCAAGCACGGTATCCAGGGCTGTAATGAATACCCCAGAACTGACATTCAGTCCGAAAGGTAGAACACAAAACTGATAGGTTCGCCCCCCGAACATAAATGCAGTATATTTCCGAGAATCAGGAGTGATACCCACCTGCCAAAATGAATTAGCGAGATCTATTGTGGAAAAATATTTTGCATCTAGAAATTTCTGTAATTGCTCTTCTAAATTTTCGGGTTTTGTGTGAACTGGTAAAATTATTTCATTAATTGCTCGTGCGTCTAACACTAACCTAATGCTTCCATTTGATTTTTTGACAACAAGTAGAGGACTACAGTAAGGTGAGGTGGATGGTTCAATGACCTTCCAGTCTAACATTTGTTTTAATTCTTGCCACACAGCAGGTCGTTGAGATAACGGTACGTTATATGTCTTGTGGTAGAAGATCTTGTGAGGCTTAACTTCAATCTTGTACACATACGTGTTGATAACACCTATTCGTTTGGTAAAAACTTGTAAATATTTGGATAACACTTCCTGTAGTTTTATACGTTCATGTGCACTGAGAGCTGTAGCTTCATTTATCTTATGATCAAGCAATGTTTTCAAGTCCATTAGCTCTGTGTCAGATGAGTGTGTGTGCGTATCTTGAATGTCATTGTCAAGTACTAACTGAACCTTGTACCCTGTACAGTGTTTGTCATGCTTTAGAGTTCTCCTGTCCAAATCAATAATAATTACACTGCCTTTATCCTTTAAAATACATTTACCTTCGGAGAAGTCTATAATGCAGTCCTCCTCGCTCATAATATCTATTCCTAATATGCAATTTGTCACAAGGTTTTGTACAACCAGGAATGGCCATTGTACGGTTCCATTACCTATTTTAATGTTTACAAAAACTTGCTTCGTAACACTACATGACTTATTACCTAGTGCAGTAGTTATTTTACAGTTTTGGGCAGGAAACTCAGGCACGGGTTCCAATTCACACATCTTTTTATAGAAATTAAAAGACAAAACGCTCACAGCTGCACCTGTATCTAGGATAATAGTAGTTGGAATCCCACCTACTACACCAGTAGTAGATGCTAAAACAATTTCATTTGTGTTTGAACGACATTGTGTACTGTCTTGCAAAAGTTCATCTGATATATTGTTATTGTGATTGTATCTTATAAATAAAACAGGTAATTTTTGTTTGGAGTTATTCGGCATATCATTATTCTGTTGTTCAAGTGTGGTGTCAAATAACTGATTAACATTGAAGTCGCCCCCCAAGAATTCTTCAGCCACGACCTGGGGCATAGAAGTGACTGTTTCTAGTTTGTCGGATTAGCATTTGTACTAGGTACTGACACAGATTGAGGTTGTGTATCAGGTGTCATTTCTATTATATTCACATTCGGATATTGCCTATTGTGATCTCCAAACTTTTGCGGTTGTTGTTGCTGTTGCGCATTATAACTTACCTGTCGGTCGTAAGGTATGCTCCAATTTTGTCCTGGTGGCTGCTGTGGTAAAGCAGTGTTTGAATGAAAGTACTGATCGTTACGAGTCCAGCCTTGACGCTGTCTTGGCTCGTAGTTATTATTATTTCTATTTCTGTTTGTGCTTTTGTCGTTCCCTTTGTATCCGTTGTTACCGTTGTAGTTATTACCGCGGTGCCTTTTGTATGGATTGCCGCATGAAGTGTTATTACTGTTGTAACTATTGTTTGTATTGGAATACGCGTGTTGATTTTGATTTCCGTATTGAGACGGCATGTGAGTTTGCTGTTTTTGCTGTACCGCGTATCAAAATGGCTCTGAGCACTATGGGACTCAACTGCTGACGTCATTAGTCCCCTAGAACTTAGAACTAGTTAAACCTAACTAACCTAAGGACATCACAAACATCCATGCCCGAGGCAGGATTCGAACCTGCGACCGTAGCGGTCTCGCGGTTCCAGACTGCAGCGCCTTTAACCGCACGGCCACTTCGGCCTACCGCGTATCCAACTGTGGGCGCGCCAGAATTGAGTTGGCAAGCCTGCATGTTTTGCATACCACTAGTATAAACATTGTGGCTGCTGTTTTGCCGCGCGAAGCGCTGATCTTCTAGTAACATGTCAACCGAATCTAAAGCTGTTAAAAAATAATCTGGATCGTCATCCGGGATATGTAGGAGTTTTTCTTTAATGTTGAAAGGCAATTTGGCCTTCAACGCACGGAGTATATCGCGTGTTGCGACTGGTTCGTCTAAAAAGTGTCCCATGTTCAAGTATTTTTCAAAATATCTGCGTAAGTTGCCATTTTTACTGTTAAAAATTTCAGGTTCTAGAATTTGTCTTCTGAGTCGCTCCTGGACGGATTGCGACCAGAATTTGTTCAGAAAAGCACGCTCAAACTCACTGTACGTGGTACATACGTCAGCTTGACTGTATGCCCAGACAGCTGCATCGCCTTGGATGTAACCGACAATATATGAAATCTTTTTCCGGTCACTCCAAGTGCGTGGAAATGCGTTACTAAAAGATTTAAGAAAAATCACCGGATGAATGGTTCGTTTTTCTGGGATAAAAATCTGAAATTGCCTGTGTTTCATTAAGTTTTCTTCTTCCTTCGCATTGTGATATGGATTTATTCCACTGTAATTACTGCTATGTTCAGCTGGCGAGTAATTACGATAATGTTGCTGTGGTTTACCATGATAATAGCTTGTGTTTGTGTTTGCACATCGTGGTATGTATTGTAGTCGTGGTGTGTTTTGTTCTTGTGTGTTTGTCGTGTGCGGTATGTGTGTGTCATACTCGAATGTATATTGGTTCCTGAACTGTGCATTTTGACTGATATTTTCGTTACATTCAGTCTGTGGTCGATCGGTGAATTCTCTCATGGGTGCAGTGACGGATTGTACTGCATCACTGATCAGCTGTTTGTTATTAGTCATGTATTCCGCTACGGAGTCGTGCACAATTGTTGGTAAATTTTCACGTAAGCATCTATCAAAATGTTTGTCTTTGTTCACTACCCAATCATGAAATTCTTTATTAATGTTTTGAAAATGAGCTGTGGCATCAGATTGTAAGATGTCAGTCAGGTGTTGTTCAACATTGTCAAATTTATTCTGCACGTCAGTAATTCGTCCTTCAAGGTTGTCGTGCACTAAAGGATATGTTTGAATTTGTTCAGTAAGAACTTCACACGTGACATTAAGGTTTTTTACTTGTGTCTGTAAAAGTGCTACGTCAGTTGTAGTCTTTTCTTGTCTCGTATTGAGCTGGGAAAATTTAGTACTGAGTTCATTCATCTGTTTGGTCAGTGTGGCGTCTATAAGTTCCACACGTTTACATAAAGTGTCATTACCTGTCTTGAGTGCTATGAGGTCAGATTTAATTTCGTCATTTTGTGTCTTTAAGGTTGCCATGTTCTCCGCGTTCTGTTTCATTAACATTTGTAACATGTCGGCAATGTTTACCGTTTGCAAGGTCTGTGCCCCCGCCGCGTCATTAGACGTGACGTCATGCATTAACATGGGCTCTGACTGAGACTTTGAAATTTTTGTGGTGGACGGGCTATTGTCAAAATTTCCGTCAACACTTGCGTCAATGTTTGATAAATCGTCACTACCGGTTGCTGTCGTAAAGTCATTTTCTAACATTTGTCTCTCGTCCGAGTCGGATTGTGTCTGAATAGTACGTCTTTGCTGTTCCATTTTTGCGTATTGATTTCTAGTTATTACCATGCCACACGTGATATATGTTTCAAGAAAATATTTGACACTGATTTTAAAATAAGATGCAGTTGAGCATGAATCGCTCGTAGCAACAATGTCTGTCCGTTAATTTAAAAATATAAACTGAATTTGAGATTATTGGTAATGGCTGCTGGCCATGTTACATCATATCGTACAGAAGTCGGCCATATTGTACACTCGTGTATTGGTATTGTTGCATACGTTATTGTTTAGGGAAAAGTACTGAGAATGGAATTTATTACTGAAAACTGTTATGCGCGAAAGAAACACTACAGAATTTACTGAAAAGCTAATACACTGAATTTATATGTCTGGTCAAGCCTGCTAATGCAAAGATGCTGCGTCTTACCTTATTTTGCTGGAAGTTTCATTGCGTCTTCCGGCAAAACTTGAGAATTGGAAAATATCTTCAGATTTTTGTTATCTCTCATACATTCACGTCCAGGTCCAGAAAGTTGATTTTTTGACATGAAACAAAAAGAACAATGTAACAAATGACAAAATAACAAGTCCGACACGCAGTCGCCAATATAAAATAAATAAAATAAAATATATAATAAATAAAATATTTCAATTATTCACTATTTGTGATGTATATGATTGTGATTGTTTGTAACTGATATTTCCTTATCTGGAGCGTGGACGTTTAATTATTCGGAATCAGACGCTTGACAATGGCTATTTGGTAAAGGCAATGTTACTCGTAGTTGACCGTGTAATAAAACAGAAATAATCGGACTTCGTAATTAAATCGTTTCCAAAGACTGCTGCGGTAGGTACGGACTCATAATCTAATCTCAATATTACAATGATTTGCCAGCCATGCCAATACGTCGTACAGAGGTGATTGTCTACTGAACATAAAAAAGTTACATAGTTAAATCAGATATATTCAATGAAATTGCCTACAGTTCATAATCCTACTTACTTTTACAAATACAAATTCTTTTCAGAATCGAGTGCCTAGTGTGGTTGCAACTCGCAGTATTCTTCTATAGCATGAAAATATGGCGGTGTGCCAGACAATAAAATAAAATACGTGCTTCTCGCACCACTTCTACCAGAGCTCTCCCTTCTTAATCAAACATAAGAGTATCGTAATTCCTTTTTTGTTTTATCAGCGACATAGCGCTGCAGTTCTGTGCCATAGGCTTTATTTAATTAAGATTTCGCGTTTCCGAGGAAACTCACGCTCGGCATGCAAATGTGCCTTTATAATTAGTATTTAATTTATCAATGAGATAGTCGAATGCTCCTCTGCTCATTCATGTGTATTCGGAGAACTTGTCTGATGATCTTCGTAGTTGATGATATTTATGAAATTCTCCATGGAGATTCTTCCCTTTGTAAATTTCATGCCCAGCATTCCTTTTCACTTTATTTTCTTAAGTAAACCTAATTCTGTAGCCTTGCTCTCCAGCTACAGTATTCTAATGGTTAGGGACGCCATTTTATAGAAACAGCTGGTTGGCTCTAAGCAGCCATCTTGTAGCACGACATGGTCGCTCACATGCAGGACACCCAAGCTTTTCGCCCGATGCTGCTGCAGGCTGCTTGTCGCTGGAGTGTCGCGTATCCAGAGGTCGCTCGCTGTCGCTCACATAGGACACAGCCTAACATACAAACATCATGAAGTTCTACTCAGGATACCATGTAAGTAATACCAATTATCAATTGTGTTCAGTAATGCTTCACTCAAATGTGAGTGAGAACTAACATTTATTTGGCTTCAGTCATGGTATGAGGACCTGAATATCTAAAAGCGATTACGCATAACCAGCTTATCAATCCGCAGTATTTCCAGCCGTATCCTTATGTCACAAAATGTAGTTCAATAAAATATGTGCTTTGCATATATAATGATAACAGAAAACTATTGAGCATTACAAATCGATATTGAATCTAGCACTGCACCAATGAGCCAGAAACATTTCCCACTGTTTCACAGTCACATGAATATTGCTCTTCATAAAGACACTGGATGAGCAGTTCGTGCTCGCTACCGACACGACACCAGATCCCACTGACTATAGCACATGCCACTGATATCATGCCACATACTGCACCAGTGCGCCGAAACCTCACTTAGCTACAGCATCCAGCCTCTTTATACAACACAGTTAGAAAACATTGGAATACAGCCACAATCTCCTCTTTGCACATGACTGTGGCATATTGATTTTACCAAACACAATTATTTGTGTCCTCATAAAATACATATTAAAAAAAAAGGAAACACACTTCAAGCTACTTTCTATGATTTTTCCACACTGATTTGCGGTTTGCAGACTTCAAGGTAAGTTCGTCGCTGGAAAATCAACTGCCAAAGTCTGTGAATATCTTCAATGCAGCATAATAATTCATAGGCTATTGCAGGTAGGTTAAATAATTTACCACAAAGGCTATCACTGAAGACTTATGATAGTAATGAGTATAGGCACAAAGAAACAAAACATGTAAGGATACAAGATTGTCAATGACTATATCACCCAGTAGTAATGCATTTGAAGTAATCTGGAATTCATGAATTCACAATAAGGTATACAGAGAACTGTTAGGTGCACATTGCTCAATACTTTCACATTTAGTATACCAGCCTAGAGGTGGTGATGAGAGAAAAGTTATCGCAACAGTCCGTGCTGTAGCTACTACTGAAAAATATATGTGAAAATGTTATTGTATTTAGCTTAAAATTTTGGAGCTCCCCTGGCAGGTCTTTCTATTTTATTACGTATTTATGTATTTTATCTGACAGTCTACCAACCCTCTTTGAGCCTGCCAACCCACTTTCAAATGTATTTTTATTTTATTATGTCATGTATAAAAATGTTCAGTGCAGTAGAGGATGCTCAAACTGAGCTATGGGGAAATAGCTGACATAGATACTGATACTATTATAACAATGTTCATTTAAAAATAGAAATTGAGGGAAACATCCCAAATACGAGAAATACCCCCTTATCGAAATATTTGCTCTCACTGAGAGATGTGCACACAATGCACTTTAGACAACATGTACTTTTCGTGCTGAATCCAAGCACAGTGTGCGGACCATGACACAAGTTACTTCAGTCATTTAGGTACAGTAGCAATCCCCAACAGAACGGGAGAAAGGAAAACATTAACCCATGAGAACTGGAAGTATTTACCTGCACTAAATACATTCAGAATCATTGTCTCAGTGATGCCACAAGCTCTGTCGCATATGCCAAAATAAGGCACACCGACTGGTGAAAAACTTGCTTAGTGGCCATGCAATGCGCCCTTCAGCAAACCAAAACAACAAAAACGCGTAATCTATCGATTGACACAAGACGAGACACCTATTGATTTCTATGGAAGACTGAGTAAGCTTGGATCAATTCTGATGACACAGTTATTTATGCTACTGACAGGGTACGGTGCTTTTGCATCTGTTCTGCTGGTATTGCCATTGGGCACCCATTACCGCATGCTGTTGCAGCTAATTTTTTGACCCTTCCGCTTTTATCCTACTGCCATGTCGTCAGCTCTGTTTTGTTTTCCTTTCTTCTGTCGATGAGGAGGTAGCCAGATTAATCACAATGAAGCCCTTTGACAGTACCAAGTCTATCATATTCTTTTCCAGCCACAGGAGTTATACCGAGGTATCACTCCTCTTGTGTTGCAGTGATCCATCCCGCTACACTCAGTCTTGCCATAAGTGTCAACGGTGTCATAATCAATTAACCAAGTATATCAATTAATTGTCATAAAGTAACGCCTTACAAAAATATCTAACGCTTTGCACTTCGGTAATGTGTGTCTAGCCTTAAGGGACAGAAATGCAACTTTGTTGCTTGTCAGTTATCACAAAACTGTATTCCTTCATCACTCGGTTTGCTACCGTGCACATTGCTGAATGGCACACTGAGAGTTGTTACAATCGAGTGGTCATTCCAACCATTACCTCTGTGCTTGTAGCTCTACTGGTCATTGGTTTCTTTGTATGGATTTTGTATAAATATGACTCCTGTAAATCCTGAGAACCACCATCACAACCCCAAACACACGATGAATACCGTGGGTGATGTCTGATGAGTCACACTACTTCACAGGCATGGCCCTCCCAGTAGTTTAAGCAGTAGAGTTTTGTATAACTGTGCACTCAAGTTATATGTAAATTTGTTAAAAACGATTTTTTGGGAAAGTAATTTTTGGAAGCCAGGAGTAAAAACAAAATAAATGGGGAAAGTAATTTTCGGATGCCAGGAGTAAAAACGAACTATTTGTAAAGAACATGTTTGATACCTGGTTTGATCAATTGCCCATTATGCCTCTTACAGGCTCATTCTGTATTTGTATCTATCACTTATTGTTAGTTTACCCCTTTTTTATTGTGAGTCACTTGAGCCTCCATTGATTTAATTCCCACCTGCAAGTCATGGAGTTGCTGATAACATGCTATCATTCGGCCAGCCGGCCCTCTAACCGTCTCGACTCCGGGTCTGTATTACAGTGCCTGGGAGAACATGCCCTTTTGCTCAGCTGAAGCCCAGCTAGTCACCACCACTGTGCCCACAACCATCTTGGCTCCACGTATGCAGTTGACTACCAGCTGCTGCATCAACTCTGGTGGTTTTACAAAGTGTGTAGAACAAGACTTTATATCAACAGAGACATCTAGTTATGAATGACTCAAGTGACGCCAATGGATAATGATACTGTAAAGTAAAAACACAAACTTTGTATCCCCCCTTCCCCTATTTACATAATCAATTTAAAAATAAATGGGAATTCAACCCTCCATTAGTTTTAAGACCCCCTTTTTTAAATATAACTTTTGGTGTTTTTGAATAGGTCATTAAAAGTGATTAGTGTTAACCATTGTAACCATCACAAAACTGTAACCAGCTCTCATGGAAGAGAGAAGGAACTGTACATAGTAATGGGTAAAAATGTTAAAAAAAGGTTTATTGTAATCTGCTTCCATCATTTTAACTTAGCCTCAGGCAGTGGCATGAACAGTTGCATAAACTACTCCACAGTATTTGTGACTGGCTCCCTTGCTATTAAGTTGAGCTAGGATGCCGCCATAGAATTGCTGAGTGAGAGACGCCAAGTTTCTGCCACAGACCCACCAATAGGTGCTGTCACATGAGGTACACAAGAGGGTTGGCGAGGTAGCAGCCAGAACAGCGGGCCGCTCTCGTCCTTCCTGTTGGGGGCAAAATTCTCTTTCCGTACCACGTGCGGGTCATACTGGGGTTGTAGCCAGTTTTTCATGAATTCCCTTAGTTCTTGGGAATAAAACCCATTTTTCCCTGAATTCTGGTATTTATCATTTTACATATAATGAAAAACACCCCAGAAGCGCACCTGATTTGTTTTATAATTGTATCACTTTTAATAGCAGGTATCTAATTATTTTGCACTCCTGTACTTTAGGTATTGATGTGTTGTAGTGACTTTTCTCTAACCTGACCTTAACATGTGTGTAATTAAATGAAATATTAACTTCATGATATATGAATCCTAAACCCAGATTCTAAACTGTATTTTAAAAAGAAGAAAATATGTTAAGAGAACTCTGTAAGAACATGTGACTGGTAATTAGAAGGCTATTAGCAAATAATATGACTTGGGCAGAAAATCTGTAAATATAAAAGCCCACAGTAAATAAGAAATTACATACAAAGGTACCTAAAGTTCTGTTATAATAAGAAGCAAACTAGAGGTGTGCATCTGATAAAAAGTGACCAGTTGTGTTGGGGTGAAAATTAGTGAATTGTGTGTAAACCCAATCCCTGGTGGGTTGCTAAACAAATAGTAGGACAAGTAAACAGCATTTCCACTGGATACTAAGGTACACACTTACCTCAGGAAAGAACTGAAGCTGCTCATGTCAAGAGGGTGTGATACTGAAAGGGTGTTGGCGGGTTCCCATGCATCCAACAGTGACACATGAAGTAAGCCACAGCGCATCAGCAGTAAAATGTAATTGTCGCAGATGTCTATGCGGTGCACATTATTGACCATTTAAATGTACACATTAATACACGTACAAGAAAACAAAAGTTACAGGCACATAGATAATCATGTGAATTCAACAACTTTTAATCCTTGCAGTTAAGCAATGTCTTATCCAAACAGAGAATGAACTTTCAGCTTTGTATGAATTTGCAGTATTCCTGCAATGAGTGATGTCCATGTCTTTCCAATTGACAAAATACAATAAAAAATAATATTTGTATATTATAACCCTATGTTGTTATATACTGTAAAGATCTGAACCTAAAAATTATTTATCAATTTTATATATATTTCTCTATGTCTTTTATATCTAAAAACAAAGATGATGTGACTTACCAAACGAAAGCGCTGGCAGGTCGATAGACACAAAAACAAACACAAACATACACACAAAATTCAAGCTTTCGCAACAAACTGTTGCCTCATCAGGAAAGAAGGAAGGAGAGGGAAAGATGAAAGGATGTGGGTTTTAAGGGAGAGGGTAAGGAGTCATTCCAATCCCGGGAGCGGAAAGACTTACCTTAGGGGGAAAAAAGGACGGGTATACACTTGCACACACACACACAACTCCATCCACACATATACAGACACAAGCAGATACCCGTCCTTTTTTCCCCCTAAGGTAAGTCTTTCTGCTCCCAGGATTGGAATGACTCCTACCCTCTCCCTTAAAACCCACATCCTTTCGTCTTTCCCTCTCCTTCCCTCTTTCCTGATGAGGCAACAGTTTGTTGCGAAATCTTGAATTTTGTGTGTATGTTTGTGTTTGTTTTTGTGTCTATCGACCTGCCAGCACTTTCGTTTGGTAAGTCACATCATCTTTGTTTTTAGATATATTTTTCCCACGTGGAATGTTTCCCTCTATTATATTAATATCTCTATGTCTTTTAATTTGGTATGTACCACAGAAGTGGATCCTTTCGAAAGACTTATATCATTGTACAAATGTTTCATGAATCATGGAGCCTCAGCACTGCTACACACTGGGATGAGAACCAGGAAGGCAACAGTGTGCATGCACTGTGAGCATTCCAAACATATCACAACCAGCCACCCTTACGCCACTTGAGGAAGACACATGAACTACATCTGACACCACAACCTGCGTCTGATGTTAAAATCTGCACCTAAAGTCACTTCTCCAAAGGACTTGCAGCCAACATTGTGTTGCATGCACACGCCAACAGGTGTTTAGAATCAATGCACAACCCCATAACACTGTGTTTCTCATGTATTATGTTGAAACAGAACAAATCTGTGACTAGGACTTCACAATGCTTGAACAGAAACTTATTGAAACTGGTTTTAATCAAACAAGCAAAACATACGTGTACATACTAACTTTTCTTTCCCATGTGTAAAGTATAAGTGGCTTCGCACAACGAAGCAACAAATTGTATTGTAGTCTTTCAGGGGTCATCATAATACTCCTTCTAAAATAAAATTAAAAAATTAAAAAAATATTTTTGTACGTGTGTATCAATATTAAATATTTATATTGATATAAATGTCAACAATTTCGTATGTAAATAATTGAATAATAAAAGAAGGAGCATCCTTCAAATTTTTTTGAGAGAACCTAGGAGAGCCTGGCTGTTCGCAGTGGTCTTTCTGCTTTCAGCTATTGCCGTCCGTGAGGCTATTTGCAGATGACACGGTTGTCTACAAGAAAGTAGCAACATCAGAAGACTCGTATGTACTCCAGGAAGACCTGCAGAGGATTAATGAATGGTGCGACAGCTGGCAGCTTTCCCTAAACGTAGATAAATGTAATATAATGCGCATACATAGGGGCAGAAATCCATTCCAGTACGATTATGCCATAGGTGGTAAATCATTGGAAGCGGTAACGACCGTAAAATACTTAGGAGTTACTATCCGGAGCGATCTGAAGTGGAATGATCACATAAAACAAATAGTGGGAAAAGCAGGCGCCAGGTTGAGATTCATAGGAAGAATTCTAAGAAAATGTGACTCATCGACGAAAGAAGTAGCTTACAAAACGCTTGTTCGTCCGATTCTTGAGTATTGCTCATCAGTATGGGACCCTTACCAGGTTGGATTAATAGAAGAGATAGACATGATCCAGCGAAAAGCAGCGCGATTCGTCATGGGGACATTTAGTCAGCGCGAGAGCATTACGGAGATGCTGAACAAGCTCCAGTGGCGGACACTTCAAGAAAGGCGTTACGTAATACGGAGAGGTTTATTATCGAAATTACGAGAGAGCACATTCCGGGAAGAGATGGGCAACATATTACTACCGCCCACATATATCTCGCGTAATGATCACAACGAAAAGATCCGAGAAATTAGAGCAAATACGGAGACTTACAAGCAGTCGTTCTTCCCACGCACAATTCGTGAATGGAACAGGGAAGGGGGGATCAGATAGTGGTACAATAAGTACCCTCCGCCACACACGGTAAGGTGGCTCGCGGAGTATAGATGTAGATGTAGATGTAAGCTTCATTGCCTGTAGCTGTAAATGATTTCATACTAGACCAGCTTATTTTGAGTGATTTGTGTGTTTCTCTCTTATTAATCCACCACACCACATGTTTATATGAATATTTATTGTATTGCAATTTCTATTTTTCAGCATTTCTTGCAGGAAAGACACAACACTTCGATGTGCCACCAATCCGACACTGGCCCGATTTAATCACTAATTTGCAATGTTCATTTTTAAGTATTATATGCATGGAACCTGCAGTCATACACAGAAGAAATCCAGCATTTTCAAATCAGTCATAGAGCTTAGAGCAATTAACAAATTGTAATATGCACACACACACACATATATATATATATATATATATATATATATATAGAGAGAGAGAGAGAGAGAGAGAGAGAGAGAGAGAGAGAGAGAGAGAGAGAGAGAGGGAAACTTCCACATGGGAAAAATTGTGTGGATGGATATGTGTGTGTGTGCGAGTGTATACCCGTCCTTTTTTCCCCCTAAGGTAAGTCTTTCCGCTAGAAGGGACTGGAATGACTCCTTACCCTCTCCCTTAAAACCCACAGTCTTTCGTCTTTCCCTCTCCTTCCCTCTTTCCTGATGAGGCAACAGTTTGTTGCGAAAGCTTGAATTTTGTGTGTATGTTTGTGTTTGTTTGTTTGTCTATCGACGTGCCAGCGCTTTCGTTTGGTAAGTCACATCATCTTTGTTTTTATATATATATATATATATATATATATATATATATACACTCCTGGAAATGGAAAAAAGAACACATTGACACCGGTGTGTCAGACCCACCATGCTTGCTCCGGACACTGCGAGAGGGCTGTACAAGCAATGATCACACGCGCGGCACAGCGGACACACCAGGACCCGCGGTGTTGGCCGTCGAATGGCGCTAGCTGCGCAGCATTTGTGCACCGCCGCCGTCAGTGTCAGCCAGTTTGCCGTGGCATACGGAGCTCCATCGCAGTCTTTAACACTGGTAGCATGCCGCGACAGCGTGGACGTGAACCGTATGTGCAGTTGACGGACTTTGAGCGAGGGCGTATAGTGGGCATGCGGGAGGCCGGGTGGACGTACCGCCGAATTGCTCAACACGTGGGGCGTGAGGTCTCCACAGTACATCGATGTTGTCGCCAGTGGTCGGCGGAAGGTGCACGTGCCCGTCGACCTGGGACCGGACCGCAGCGACGCACGGATGCACGCTAAGACCGTAGGATCCTACGCAGTGCCGTAGGGGACCGCACCGCCACTTCCCAGCAAATTAGGGACACTGTTGCTCCTGGGGTATCGGCGAGGACCATTCGCAACCGTCTCCATGAAGCTGGGCTACGGTCCCGCACACCGTTAGGCCGTCTTCCGCTCACGCCCCAACATCGTGCAGCCCGCCTCCAGTGGTGTCGCGACAGGCGTGAATGGAGGGACGAATGGGGACGTGTCGTCTTCAGCGATGAGAGTCGCTTCTGCCTTGGTGCCAATGATGGTCGTATGCGTGTTTGGCGCCGTGCAGGTGAGCGCCACAATCAGGACTGCATACGACCGAGGCACACAGTGCCAACACCCGGCATCATGGTGTGGGGAGCGATCTCCTACACTGGCCGTACACCACTGGTGATCGTCGAGGGGACACTGAATAGTGCACGGTACATCCAAACCGTCATCGAACCCATCGTTCTACCATTCCTAGACCGGCAAGGGAACTTGCTGTTCCAACAGGACAATGCACGTCCGCATGTATCCCGTGCCACCCAACGTGCTCTAGAAGGTGTAAGTCAACTACTCTGGCCAGCAAGATCTCCGGATCTGTCCCCCACTGAGCATGTTTGGGACTGGATGAAGCGTCGTCTCACGCGGTCTGCACGTCCAGCACGAACGCTGGTCCAACTGAGGCGCCAGGTGGAAATGGCATGGCAAGCCGTTCTACAGGACTACATCCAGCATCTCTACGATCGTCTCCATGGGAGAATAGCAGCCTGCATTGCTGCGAAAGGTGGATATACACTGTACTAGTGCCGACATTGTGCATGCTCTGTTGCCTGTGTCTATGTGCCTGTGGTTCTGTCAGTGTGATCATATGATGTATCTGACCCCAGGAATGTGTCAATAAAGTTTCCCCTTCCTGGGACAATGACTTCACGGTGTTCTTATTTCAATTTCCAGGAGTGTATATAAAGAAAGAAAGTGATGAGACTTACCATACAAAAGCGCTGGCAGGTCGATAGACACACAAACATACACACAAAATTCTAGCTTTCGCAACAAACGGTTGCTTCGTCAGGAAAGAGGGAAAGATGAAAGGAAGTGGGTTTTAAGGGAGAGGGTAAGGAGTCATTCCAATCCCGGGAGCGGAAAGACTTACCTTAGGGGGAAAAAAGGACGGGTATACACTCGCGCACACACACACATATCCATCCGCATATACACAGACACAAGCAGACATTTGTAAAGGCAAAGAGTTTGGGCAGAGATGTCAGTCGAGGCGGAAGTACAGAGGCAAAGGTGATGTTGAAAGACAGGTGAGGTACGAGCGGCGGCAAATAGAAATTGGAGATTAGCGGAGATTGAGGCCTGGCGGATAGCGAGAAGAGAGGATATGCTGAAGGGCAAGTTCCCACCTCCGGAGTTCTGACAGGTTGGTGTTAGTGGGAAGTATCCAGATAACCCAGACGGTGTAACACTGTGCCAAGATGTGCTGGCCGTGCACCAAGGCATGTTTAGCCACAGGGTGATCCTCATTAACAACAAACACTGTCTGCCTGTGTCCATTCATGCGAATGGACAGTTTGTTGCTGGTCATTCCCACATAGAAGGCTTCACAGTGTAGGCAGGTCAGTTGGTAAATCACGTGGGTGCTTTCACACGTGGCTCTGCCTTTGATCGTGTACACCTTCCGGGTTACAGGACTGGAGTAGGTGGTGGTGGGAGGGTGCATGGGACAGGTTTTACACCGGGGGCGGTTACAAGGGTAGGAGCCAGAGGGTAGGGAAGGCGGTTTGGGGATTTCATAGGGATGAACTAAGAGGTTACGAAGGTTAGGTGGACGGCGGAAAGACACTCTAGGTGGAGTGGGGAGGATTTCATGAAGGATGGATCTCATTTCAGGGCAGGATTTGAGGAAGTCGTATCCCTGCTGGAGAGCCACATTCAGAATCTGATCCAGTCCCGGAAAGTATCCTGTCACAAGTGGGGCACTTTTGGGGTTCTTCTGTGGAAGGTTCCGGGTTTGAGGAGATGAGGAAGTGGCTCTGGTTATTTGCTTCTGTACCAGGTCGGGAGGGTAGTTACGGGATGCGAAATCTGTTTTTAGGTTGTTGGTGTAATGGTTCAAGGATTCCGAACTGGAGCAGATTCGTTTGCCACGAAGACCTAGGCTGTAGGGAAGGGACCGTTTGATGTGGAATGGGTGGCAGCTGTCATAATGGAGGTACTGTTGCTTGTTGGTGGGTTTGATGTGGACGGACGTGTGAAGCTGGCCATTGGACAGGTGGAGATCAACGTCAAGAAAAGTGGCATGGGATTTAGAGTAGGACCAGGTGAATCTGATGGAACCAAAGGAGTTGAAATCCCCATACCACCTTCCCTACCCTCTGGCTCCTACCCTTGTAACCGCCCCCGGTGTAAAACCTGTCCCATGCACCCTCCCACCACCACCTACTCCAGTCCTGTAACCTGGAAGGTGTACATGATCAAAGGCAGAGCCACGTGTGGAAGCACCCACGTGATTTACCAACTGACCTGCCTGCACTGTAAAGCTTTCTATGTGGGAATGACCAGCAACAAACTGTCCATTCGCATGAATGGACACAGGCAGACAGTGTTTGTTGGTAATGAGGATCACCCTGTGGCTAAACATGCCTTGGTGCACGGCCAGCACATCTTGACACAGTGTTACACCGTCCGGGTTATCTGGATACTTCCCACTAACACCAACCTGTCAGAACTCCGGAGGTGGGAACTTGCCCTTCAGCATATCCTCTCTTCTCGCTATCCGCCAGGCCTCAATCTCCGCTAATCTCCAATTTCTATTTGCCGCCGCTCGTACCTCACCTGTCTTTCAACATCACCTTTGCCTCTGTACTTCCGCCTCGACTGACATCTCTGCCCAAACTCTTTGCCTTTACAAATGTCTGCTTGTGTCTGTGTATATGCGGATGGATATGTGTGTGTGTGCGTGTGTATACCCGTCCTTTTTTCCCCCTAAGGTAAGTCTTTCCGCTCCCGGGATTGGAATGACTCCTTACCCTCTCCCTTAAAACCCACTTCCTTTCATCTTTCCCTCTCCTTCCCTCTTTCCTGACGAAGCAACCGTTTGTTGCGAAAGCTAGAATTTTGTGTGTATGTTTGTGTGTCTATCGACCTGCCAGCGCTTTTGTTTGGTAAGTCTCATCACTTTCTTTCTTTTTAGATATATTTTTTCCACGTGGAATGTTTCCCTCTGTTATATATATATATATATATATATATATATATATATATATATATATATATATATATATATATATATATATACCAATGGTCTTAAATATGTCTGCTTGTGTCTGTATATGTGTGGATCGATATGTGTGGGTGTGCGAGTGTATACCCGTCCTTTTTTCCCCCTAAGGTAAGTTTTTCCGCTCCCGGGATTGGAATGACTCCTTTCCCTCTCCCTTAAAACCCACATCCTTTCATCTTTCCCTCTCCTTCCCTCTTTCCTGATGAGGCAACAGTTTGCTGTGAAAGCTTGAATTTTGTGTGTCTGTCGACCTGCCAGCACTTTAATTTGGTAAGTCACATCATCTTTGTTTTTGAATATAATAGAGGGAAACATTCCAAGTGGGAAAAATATATCTAAAAACACAGATGATGTGACTTACCGAACGAAAGTGCTGGCAGGTCAATAGACACACAAACAAACACAAACATACACACAAAATTCTAGATTTCACAAACAACGGTTGCTTCATCAGGAAAGAGGGAAGGAGAGGGAAAGACGAAAGGATGTGGGTTTTACGGGAGAGGGTAAGGAGTCATCCCAAGTCCGGGAGTGGAAAGAATCACTTTAGGGGGAAAAAAAGGACAGGTATACACTCGCACACACACACACACACACACACACACACACACACATATCCATCCGCACATACACAGTCATAAGCAGACATTTGTAAAGGCAAAGAGTTTGGGCAGAGATGTCAGTCAAGGCGGAAGTACAGAGGCAAAGATGTTGTTGAAAGACAGGTGAGGTATGAGCGGCGGCAACTTGAAATTAGCGGAGGTTGAGGCCTGGTGGATAACGAGAAGAGAGGATATACTGAAGGGCAAGTTCCCATCTCCGGAGTTCTGACAGGTTGGTGTTAGTGGGAAGTATCCAGATAACCCGGACGGTGTAACACTGTGCCAAGATGTACTGGCCGTGCACCAAGGCATGTTTAGCCACAGGGTGATCCTCATTACCAACAAACACTGTCTGCCTGTGTCCATTCATGCGAATGGACAGTTTGTTGCTGGTCATTCCCACATAGAAAGCTTTACAGTGCAGGCAGGTCAGTTGGTAAATCACGTGGGTGCTTCCACACGTGGCTCTGCCTTTGATCGTGTACACCCTACGGGTTACAGGACTGGAGTAGGTGGTGGTGGGAGGGTGGTTGGTTGGTTGGTTTTGGGGAAGGAGACCAGACAGCGTGGTCATCGGTCTCATCGGATTAGGGAAGGATGGGGAAGGAAGTCGGCCGTGCCCTTTCAGAGGAACCATCCCGGCATTTGCCTGGAGTGATTTAGGGAAATCACGGAAAACCTAAATCAGGATGGCCGGACGCGGGATTGAACCGTCGTCCTCCCGAATGCGAGTCCAGTGTCTTACCACTGCGCCACCTCGCTCGGTGGGGGAGGGTGCATGGGACAGGTTTTACACCAGTGCGGTTACAAGCGTAGGAGTCAGAGGGTAGGGAAGGTGGTTTGGGGATTTCATAGGGATGAACTAAGAGGTTACGAAGGTTAGGTGGATGGCGGAAAGACACTCTTGGTGGAGTGGGGAGGATTTCATGAAGGAGGGATCTCATTTCAGGGCAGGATTTGAGGAAGTCGTATCCCTGCTGGAGAGCCACATTCAGAGTCTGATCCAGTCCCGGAAAGTATCCTATCACAAGTGGGGCACTTTTGTGGTTCTTCTGTGGGAGGTTTTGGGTTTGAGGGGATGAGGAAGTGGCTCTGGTTATTTGCTTCTGTACCAGGTTGGAAGGGTAGTTGCGGGATGCGAAAGCTGTTTTCACGTTGTTGGTGTAATGGTTCAGAGGATTCCGGACTGGAGCAGATTCGTTTGCCATGAAGGCCTAGGCTGTAGGGAACGGACCGTTTGATGTGGAATGAGTGGCAGCTGTCATAATGGAGGTACTGTTGCTTGTTGGTGGGTTTGATGTGGACGGACGTGTGAAGCTGGCCATTGGACAGATGGAGGTCAACATCAAGGAAAGTGGCATGGAATTTGGAGTAGGACCAGGTGAATCTGATGGAACCAAAGGAGTTGAGGTTGGAGAGGAAATTCTGGAGTTCTTCTTCACTGTGAGTCCAGATCATGAAGATGTCATCAATAAATCTGTACCAAACTTTGGGTTGGCAGGCCTGGGTAACCAAGAAGGCTTCCTCTAAGCGACCCATGAATAGATTGGCCTACGAGGGGGCCGTCCTGGTACCCATGGCTGTTCCCTTTAATTGTTGGTATGTCTGGCTCAGGTAGGGTGGCAGGTGATCGGCGTGAAAGGAAGTTCACCATCGCAGCGAGGCCCTGGACGTGCGGAATATGTGTGTATAAGGAAGTGGCATCAATGGTTACAAGGATGGGTTCCGGGGGTAATGGATTGGGTAAGGATTCCAGGTGTTCGAGAAAGTGGTTGGTGTCTTTGATGAAGGATGGGAGACTGCATGTAATGGGTTGAAGGTGTTGATCTACGTAGGCAGAGATACGTTCTGTGGGGGCTTGGCAACCAGCTACAATGGGGCGGCTGGGATGATTGGGTTTGTGGATTTTAGGAAGGAGGTAGAAGTTAGGGGTGCGGGGTGTCGGTGGGGTCAGGAGTTCGATGGAGTCAGGTGAAAGGTTTTGTAGGGGGCCTAAGATTGGATAGTTTTTTGAGGTGGAGGGTGGCATGCTATTCTAATTTGCGGTTGGCCTGTAGGAGGATGCTCTGAACAGCCGGTGTGGATGTGGGAGAGGAAAGATTGAGGACTTTTATTAAGGAAAGGAGTTGACGGGTGTGTTCATTGGCTGAGTTGATGTGTAGGTGAAGGATTAAGTGGGTGAGGGCAATGAATTGTTCAGTTTGGAACTGGTATAGGGACTGCTGGAATGAAGGGTTGCAGCCAGAGATTTGTTATTGTCACTGTAGCATTTCGAAATCTTTTCTGCTGTCTTATTTTCTCTTTCTGTTTTTGCCTGTAGTTTCACTTTGTATTCACCTTCTCCTTTTTACCGTAATCTACTATACAATTTTATCCCCCCTATATATACTCAATAATACGTAACCCACTTCCAAACCATAACCAAAAAAAAATACAAAGTTTGCCAAGGTAATCCCATTCCTGATGTCCAGGCGGAGCTTCAAGGAATCCTCAGAACCTTAGGCCCCCTACAAAACCTTTCACCTGACTCCATCAACCTCCTGACCCCACCGACACCCCGCACCCCTAACTTCTACCTCCTTCCTAAAATCCACAAACCCAATCATCCCAGCCGCCCCATTGTAGCTGGTTGCCAAGCCCCCACAGAACGTATCTCTGCCTACGTAGATCAACACCTTCAACCCATTACATGCAGTCTCCCATCCTTCATCAAAGACACCAACCACTTTCTCGAACACCTGGAATCCTTACCCAATCCATTACCCCCGGAACCCATCCTTGTAACCATTGATGCCACTTCCTTATACACACATATTCCGCACGTCCAGGGCCTCGCTGCGATGGTGAACTTCCTTTCACGCCGATCACCTGCCACCCTACCTAAAACCTCTTTCCTCATTACCTTACCCAGCTTCATCCTGACCGACAACTTCTTCACCTTTGAAGGCCAGACATACCAACAATTAAAGGGAACAGCCATGGGTACCAGGACGGCCCCCTCGTAGGCCAATCTATTCATGGGTCGCTTAGAGGAAGCCTTCTTGGTTACCCAGGCCTGCCAACCCAAAGTTTGGTACAGATTTATTGATGACATCTTCATGATCTGGACTCACAGTGAAGAAGAACTCCAGAATTTCCTCTCCAACCTCAACTCCTTTGGTTCCATCAGATTCACCTGGTCCTACTCCAAATTCCATGCCACTTTCCTTGATGTTGACCTCCATCTGTCCAATGGCCAGCTTCACACGTCCGTCCACATCAAACCCACCAACAAGCAACAGTACCTCCATTATGACAGCTGCCACTCATTCCACATCAAACGGTCCGTTCCCTACAGCCTAGGCCTTCATGGCAAACGAATCTGCTCCAGTCCGGAATCCTCTGATCCATTACACCAACAACGTGAAAACAGCTTTCGCATCCCGCAACTACCTTTCCGACCTGGTACAGAAGCAAATAATCAGAGCCACTTCCTCATCCCCTCAAACCCAAAACCTCCCACAGAAGAACCACAAAAGTGCCCCACTTGTGATAGGATACTTTCCGGGACTGGATCAGACTCTGAATGTGGCTCTCCAGCAGGGATACGACTTCCTCAAATCCTGCCCTGAAATGAGATCCCTCCTTCATGAAATCCTCCCCACTCCACCAAGAGTGTCTTTCCACCATCCACCTAACCTTCGTAACCTCTTAGTTCATCCCTATGAAATCCCCAAACCACCTTCCCTACCCTCTGGCTCCTATACTTGTAACCGCACCGGTGTAAAACCTGTCCCATGCACCCTTCCACCACTACCTACTCCAGTCCTATAACCCGGGGAGTGTACACGATCAAAGGCAGAGCCACATGTGGAAGCACCCACGTGATTTACCAACTGACCTGCCTACACTGTGAAGCTTTCTATGTGGGAATGACCAGCAACAAACTGTCCATTCGCATGAATGGACACAGGCAGACAGTGTTTGTTGGTAATGAGGATCACCCTGTGGCTAAACATGCCTTGGTGCACGGCCAGTACATCTTGGCACAGTGTTACACCGTCCGGGTTATCTGGATACTTCCCACTAACACCAACCTGTCAGAACTCCGAAGATGGGAACTTGCCCTTCAGTATATCCTCTCTTCTCGTTATCCACCAGGCCTCAACCTCCGCTAATTTCAAGTTGCCGCCGCTCATACCTCACCTGTCTTTCAACATCTTTGCCTCTGTACTTCCGCCTCGACTGACATCTCTGCCCAAACTCTTTGCCTTTACAAATGTCTGCTTATGTCTGTGTATGTGCGGATGGATATGTGTGTGTGTGTGTGTGTGTGTGTGTGTGTGCGCGCGCGAGTTATACCTGTCCTTTTTTCCCCCTAAAGTGAGTCTTTCCCACACAATGTGTGTGTGTGTGTGTGTGTGTGTGTGTGTGTGTGCGTGCGTGCGTGCGTGCGCGCGCGCACGTTAGAGAGAGTGTATACCTATCCCTTTTTCCCCCTAAGGTAAGTCTTTCCGCTACCGGGATTGGAATGACTCCTTACCCTCTCCCTTAAAACCCACATCCTTTCGTCTTTCCCTCTCCTTCCCTCTTTCCTGATGAGGCAACAGTTTGTTGCGAAAGCTTGAATTTTGTGTGTATGTTTGTGTGTCTGTCGACGTGCCAGCACTTTCATTTGGTAAGTCACATCATCTTTGTATATATATATATATATATATATATATATATATAGAGGGAAACATTCCACGTGGGAATATGTCTGCTTGTGTCTGGATATGTGTGGATGGATATGTGTGTGTGTGTGCGAGTGTATACCTGTCCTTTTTTCCCCCTAAGGTAAGTCTTTCCGCTCGAAGGGATTGGAATGACTCCTTACCCTCTCCCTTAAAACTCCCATCCTTTCGTCTTTCCCTCTCCTTCCCCTCTTTCCTAATGAGGCAACAGTTTGTTGTGAAAGCTTGAATTTTGTGTGTGTGTTTGTTTGTGTGTCTATCGACCTGCCAGCGCTTTCGTTCGGTAAGTCACATCATATATATATATATATATATATATATATATAGAGAGAGAGAGAGAGAGAGAGAGAGAGAGAGAGAGGGGGGGAAACATTCCACGTGGGAAAAATATATCTAAAAACAAAGATGATGTGACTTACCGAACGAAAGCGCTGGCAGGTCGATAGACACACAAACAAACACACACACAAAATTCAAGCTTTCGCAACAAACTGTTGCCTCATCAGGAAAGAGGGACGGAGAGGGAAAGACGAAAGGATGTGGGTTTTAGGGGAATAATATTCAATCAGTTCACATTCTCTGTTACTCTGCTCCTGACACCAATATGGGATTACAATCCTAATCCTGGTTAAAAAATAAAAATAAATATAAAACATTTTGAAATATTAAGAGTTGTCAGTTGTGGAAGCCAACTCATAGCATATAAGAAATCATTTTTCCAGTGTACCATAAGCAATCTAAATGTGAATAAACTTTAATTTGTGGCACAATAAGAAGTATCCACTGCCATGCACTTGATAGTGGTTTGCAAAGTGTGGATGTAGATGGAGTTGTAGAAGTGCATGGTGTGCAAGAGATCATTTGTCTGACAACTGCACTGCTAGAGTGACCTGGAAGCAGTCAATCACAGATGAAGTTTCAGGATGAAGAGCAATAGTCACTGCTCCAAACACAAATCAGCTTGATATCCTCACCTGGTGAGGATCATGGCATCACGCAGAGATAGTGCAGGTTAACAGTGCCAGAAAGACTCAGTTTTGTTTTGTTTTAGGGCACAAAAGCAACTAGGGTCATATGTCCCCATGTCAAAACTGTAGAACACAAAGACAGAGAGGAGTTAAAAATGACTAGACATTAACTCCAAACAACATAAGAGAAGACATCTGAAACCAGGAAGTGGAGAAAGGTCTATAAAATACACCGTAGAGAAGTGGAGGTCCAGAACTAAAAGTTAAATTTCCTTCGACATATTGCTACAAAAGATAAAAAGTAAAACGCGATCGACAGTCCGCACGTTGTTCGCTGAAATGGTCGATAATTCAGATGGCAAATACAAACAGGACAGTAAGCGACTATAAAAAGGGTATTCCATCAGGAAATGGTAGACAGTTAAAAGTTGGGCGCAATGAGCACAAATGATCTCCTCACGGCAAGAGAGCCGAGAGGAGGTTGTCCAAGCTGCTGGGAGAGGCTTAATAGCCCAGAGCTTGCTTCCATGAAGGGAGGACCAGTGGTGACAAAACCTGCTGACACCCAGGAACACACAAACTATCTGAGGGAATGTGAGAACTAGGGGGCTGAGGTACAAGGACTCCAGCCTTGGCAGCAGCATCAGCAGCCTCATTTCCTGTCAGACCGATGTGACCAGGAACCCACATAAATATCAGTGGCCCCATTAGAGCGAGCAAGTGACAGCTTTCCTGGACCCTTAGCACTAAGGGATACAGTGTGTAGCACACACAAGCTTTGAAGGGCGCTGAGAGAGCTTGAGTAGATGAGACAATTGAAAATCCTGTGTCTCAGGATGTAGTGGGTGGCCTGATACAGGGCAAAGAGCTCTGCAGTAAATACTGAACAGAAGCCAATGCCAAAAAAATTTCGGTGCCAATAACGAGGACACTCGATACCACGGTCAGTACAAGAGCCATCAGTGCACATAAAAGTACTATCGCCAAATTCCGTGCGAAGCTCGTGAAACTGAAGGTGATAGAGCCAGGCTGGAGTAGTGTCCTTAGGAAGCAAATGAAGGTAAAGGTGAACACAGTCTGCCGCATGAAGCCAAGGTGGTAAGGGGTTCACACCCACTGTGAAAGTTGTAGATAGCATGGAGTTAAGCTGCCGGAGCAAGAGCTGAAAGCAAATTCCAGGAGGTAACAGAGAAGAGGGACGCACCCCATACTGATGATCAAGGAGTCATTGAATAAGGAGACACAGGATGGATAGCCACACATCGGAGACAAATGGCATACATACCTGCTGAGGAGAAAGTATAGTGGCAGGACAGTGGTAATTCAGCAGCTTCTGCATACAGACTCTCAACCAGGCTAGTGTAAAAGGTGCCAGTGGCCAAACGGATGCCACGATGGTGGATAGTATTGAGACGGCATAAGAGGGACAGACATGCAGATGCATAAATGAAACACCCATAGTCTAGTTTCGAATGGACAGGGGATCAGTACAAGCGGAGGATTGTGGTTCGATCTGCACCCAAGTATTATTAAGGACACGAAGGAAGCTGAGGGACCACATACAGCAAGCGGCCAGCTAATACACGTGGGAGGACCAAGAGAGATTCCTATCGAGCATGATACCCAGGAATTTTGTAGTTTCAATGAACGGAAGAGCAACAGGCCCAAGATGTAAGGACGGCAGAAAAAAACAGTTGTCGCACCAGAAACTCATAAAAACAGTTTTGTCAGTGGAAAAACGAAAGCCCTTGTCAATGTTTGATCAAGACATCGCTGAAGATGCTGCTCAATGAGACAAGTCCATGGAGAACTGCATTAGATGGCAAAATCATCAACGAAAATGGAGCCGGAGATGCCAGGCAGGAGACATGCCATTATAAGGATAATGGTGATAGCAGAAAGGATAACGCTCAGCATGGAACCCTGAGGTACACTGTTTTCCTGGATAAAGGTGTCTGACAAAGCAGAACGCCTTGAAAACTAGGTCATTTAAAAATTCCTTAAGGGAAAGGGGCAGGCGGCCATGGAAGCCCGATGAAGTACATGGCCACAAAATGGTTCAAATGGCTCTGAGCACCATGGGACTTAACTTCTGAGGTCATCAGTCCCCTACAACTTAGAACTACTTAAACCTAACTAACCTAAGGACATCACACAAATCCATGCCCGAGGCAGGATTCGAAATTGCGACAGTAGCGGTCGCGCGGTTCCAGACTGCAGCGTCTAGAATCGCTCCGCCACTCCGGCTGGCTAACATGGCCACAGTCTGGGATTTCGGCAGAAAACCATTCATGACAAGGGTGGATGAAGTGACAAAATGGTCAACTGCAGAACGGTGCACTCTAAAGCCACATCGGGCACTGGTTAGTAAACTGCAAGACTCAAGCCACCATACTAGCCGGACATGAATCATATGTTCCATCATCCTGCAAACAAAGCTGGTGAGAGAAATGGGGCAGTAGCTAGAAGGAAGGTGTTTGTCCTTACCGGACTTAGGTAGCAGTATGATAGTGGCTTCATGCCAGCATCTGGGAAATGTGCCCTGCACCCAGATGCAGTTATATGTATTAAGCAGAAAGTGCTTGCTCTCAAGAGAAAGGTGCTGCAACATCTGAACGTGAACACTGTCTGGCCCTGGGGTGGAGGATCAGGATGAAGTGAGAGGATGATCTAGCTTCCTCATAGTAAAGGAGGCATTGTAGCACTCACGATTCAAAGAAGTGAAGGGTATTGCACGAGCCTCTTCCACTAGTTTCCTATGCAAGAAGGCAGGGTAATAGTGGGAGGAGCTTGAAATCTCCACAAAATTGCAGCTCAAGGTGTTGAAGATAGCAATAGGGTCCTCAATGACATTGTCTGCCACTTTTAGGCCAGAAATTGGGGAATAGATCTTGGTCCCAGAGAGCCCTTGGAGGTTGGCCCACACAATGTTAAGAGGGAGTGGAACTGTTAAAAGAACTAGTGAATTAAATCCAACTAGCTTTTTTGCTACACCGAAGAAGCGACGGCACTGTGCATGCATCTGTTTGTATTGAATGCAGTTTGCCATTGTAGGATGACGGTTAAAAACACAGAGAGCACATCTCTGTGAGCGAATTGTGCTGCAGCATGCCTCAGTTCACCAACGGACTGAGACATGGTGTAGTAATGAGAAAGTGCAAGGAATGGAACATTCTGTGGTAGTAAGGATAACATTTGTAAGGTATTCTACCTGGTCATCACAACTGGGAAAATGTTGTCCGTCGAAGGTCACCAGGGAGGAGTAAAGCTTCCAGTCAGCCTTAGCAAGCTGCCATTTGGGTGTGCACGTAGGTGAAGTAGGAGTCAGCAAACTGATAGCACACAGGAAATGTTCGCTTGAGTGTGTGTCAGACAGAACGGACCACCCAAGATGATGGACAAGTTGGACAGTTCAGAAGGATAGGTCCAAATAGAAATAGGTGTTTGTAGAGTCTGAAAGGAAAATGAGTGCTCATGTGTTGTAGTGGTTCAAGAATTTCCACGTAAATTCTGGAACCACTCAACCTTCTGCCACCTCGAACATGCGATGTTTTAAAGATAAGTGTGAGAAAGCCTATTTACTGCGCAACACGTCTGTGCGTGCAGGATTGGTGTTTTTCATGGGAGGACAGGAGTTGCATCAGACGAGCGGCACCAACAAGTGTTTGCCGGTCGCGCCTTAGAAGCTGTATTCAAAGGACAAGGAGTGTTTGTGTAATATTCTGTGGTTTATGGTACTGTGATAACTGTTAACGAGACAGATGAAGCATGGATTGAATAGAGAGACTTTCTTACTTCGTGTATGGGATTTGCTAGAGGTGAGACATGTTAATAATTTGTGGTAGTTATTAAACCAACCATGACATAAATGTATATTAATGGAGTCTAATGTTTGATGACTCAGTTGGCTTAACAGAGTTTAAATGTTTATACAAGAAATGGTAAAGTGGTTTCCTGTTGAAGTCAAAATATACCACGATTGAATGGAAAGTTTTCTATGAGTACCCAATTATTGCAAAAGTAGAGTTTTTTAAATTCCTATAATCATCGTCTTCAGAGAAGCAGCTTTTGGGAGATCGACGTAGCTGATTATCCAGAGAAAAGGGTTGGCTAGACCCATCATGTAAGTCAACTGATGAGAGAGAGATGTGAATTGTAAGTGCAATACAGTTTCACACCGCTCCTCGTGTCATCAAAATGTTAGAGTGTTAAGGCAGAAGAGGTCAATTTGATTAAGAAGGTCAGCAAAGAGGACACCTCTCTGACAGGTTCTAGGAGAACCCCAAAGTGGATGGTGCACATCAACATCACTGAGCAGCAGAAAGGGGTGAGACAGCTGCCCAATAAGCTGGAGACAGTCTGCCCTGGTGACATCGAATGCTGGAAGGGTGTAAACGGTACAAAGGGAAAAGGTCAAGTGACGAAGGAAAATGTGAACTGCAACAGCTTGAAGGCAGGTAGTCAGGGAAGGGAGGTGGGTTGACGATGAATGTCATATGACTTTCCCACAAGATGGAATGCCTACCTCGGGGGCAAGGTCAAAAGAGACTGGGAAGAAACGCGAGAGCTCAAAGTGGTCATGAGGATGCAGTTTTGTTTTCTGGAGGCAGAAAACAAGTCGACACAGCGTTGCTAAGAGCAGCTGTAAATCCTCGTTGTTGGACCAAAGACCGCAAACATTCCACTGGAGGAGAGTCATGACAAGAAGAAAATGTAGGGGTGTCACCTCAGCACCTGCCAAGTGCCAGCCTGCAAAGACTTGCTGCTACAGGGCATAGAGACAGGAGGATCCTGCTCCACGAGGTCTACAGAAGCAGTGTCATTTTTCTGCTGTCAGCCTGCGGAGTCCAGTGCAGCAAAACAGTAGGTAGTGCACACCGGTGACACAGAGGTCGACTGGGCAAGGATATCAGATGGCGACACCGTTAAAGAGGATCTTCAAGTCATTGAAGGAGAAAACCGTTTGCCATTGTTTGACTTCTTCGAGCCTTTCTGGTTAGCAGAAGACTCAGATGTTGGTTGGCTGGAGGGACGTAGGACGTCTTCACAAGAGCATTCCTTCTATTCTTTCCAGACTGCTGGTTGTGTAGCTTGTGTCTTCGCCCCGTGAGATGAAAGCTTGGTGGTGTGTTGCACAGCTGAAGGAGGAGATGGGGACACTACTACGACACTGGCGATTTCACAACCATGGTGCTAAATTTGAGGTCGCATGTCTGTGTGGCCATGTCCTTCGTGGAGTGATAGGTAGCAAGGACAGTTACTGTAGGTGCCAGGTGGTAGAACACAGGGTTTCGGACTAGTAAATGACTTGCGAGGGACCAGGTAACGCACTTTTTCCTTTACCTGCATGTCCTGGACAGCCCGCAAAGAACCACTCGTAAACTGAGAAAGAGAGGGCGTGTGGGCACTAAGGAGGCACCTACTTTCTTCAATTCCTGATGGATGGCAATGACACCCTCATCAGAGAGTACGTTTGGATTTCTGCCTCGGTCAGACCATCAAACAGCCTAGTGTAAATACCACCACGGAAAGAATTAATGTTCAATGGGCCTCAACAAAAACAGGATAACCGTGAACAGCAAAGCTGCAAGCAGTTGTTGTGCTTGAGAATCAGAAGTAGTCTCCAAAAGCAAAGCACCATTGTGTAAGCAAGAGCAGGATTTTACAGGGGCAGCAATTGCATCAACACGTTTCTGATTAATAAATGGATTTACCGTTGCGAAGGACTGACCTCCTTCCATACGGGGAACCATGAGGAACAGTGGTGCAGCTGGGAGGCTCTTTGAATCATTAGCCTCATTCCATTTACGTTTCATAGCCATTGACTGAGAAGATGATTGGCTCATTGTGAGAAAATTGCCCTCGTCTCTGATGGCGCGCTCCTTCCAACTGGGGGGCCTCATTCAGAAACAGGCGCACCTGCCTTAGGTGATTGGTCACACCTCCCGAACACCTGACTGGGGGACCAATCAGCAATTTGGGAATGTAGCAGCTCAGGCAATCACCCATCTCTAAGCCTGGCCTGTACCAGGAAGTACATGCAAACCCTACCTGTCGACTGGGGCTGGGAATTACACATTACTCAGTCACCTGTTATGCGTCAGACGCGTGGGTCAGCCTTCAAGAGTGCACAGGGAGGAAGAAGAAGAAAAAGGGGAACCTCAAACACCAAAGTGGAGGAAGGGTAGGAGAAGGTGAAAGAAGGAAGAAAAAAGGACTGAAAAACAATGACAAGACTGTTCCCATGTCAGCCGCTGAAAATGCTGAACAAATTCTGAAAAACACCCCAGACATGTTCCACAAGACAGGGGGAAAAGAACAGCAAGAGGATAGACATGCAGCATGGAATTGAAAAAATGCTGCAAAGGTTGGTGCCCCGTGATAGCCATGCACGAACCCGTCAAAGAGCGGTGAGTCTCCTGGGGGGCAGGGGGGGGGGGGGGGGGATGAAAGACTCAGTGGGTCTGTTTCATCAATGCTGGCCCATGCCTAAGGTATGAAATAGTATTCTTCATTAATAATGTTCATTTTAAGGGCACCTTCAAAATAGAATACATAATTGTTATTCTTCAACTATAGTCACAGTAATTATATATTTGTTATGTATGTTTTGGTACTTTAACAGGCTATAACAACGTTTGACCAAATGATATGATACAGATCTTTTTGTCAATAGATTAAATGCATTAACGTGCACTACAAAAGCAAGTATTGTTATCACATAATCTGTGGAAATGTAACTATTGGCTATCCCTATAAACAGTTTTGATGTATGATACTCATTTAAATTAATCCAGGTGAAGGCAATGATTGACATTCTTTTTGAGAACAATGGCCACATCAATGAGGAATTTTGGTGGTGTTTTTGAGGTAGCATCCAAAAAGATCCATCAACATGGGTGGCTCTAAAACCAGTTCCTGTCAGAAACAAGATACATTTCAGTTACAAACTATGTCAGGCTCAGGCATACATACATGACTGTAGAACTTACGGTCATACAAGTTGTGTTACATTCCAGCTGAACGAGAATGACTGCATACATTATACCTAGTGCCAGGAGGATTGAAAACATTATGCATATAGGATTACTGAAGTGCTGGAAACTATGTGAGATGGCAAATGTTAGCTTCACTTAGGTAAAAGGATATAATAGGTTCACTAGTAATTTAATTTTTGGCCACATAAACGATGAAGCTGCTGCAGTAGGGGTTACAACTTTGTGTGAAATTCTAAATATGATTTAACCATATGCTACTTGCAGATATGATAAAAGACTGGCTATGGGGAAGCACAGCAAACAGCCAGACACAAAATGCAAATGGATTAATTCACCCAACAGTTCCTTAAGTCGTAGGAATTCCACACACATTCAGTACTTTAGCACCTTTCTTTTACAATATTTAAGACCTAAATTTAATATTGCACATTTTCGCAAACAGGTCGATATTGTTATGATAACTTTTCCTATTGTTATGATACCTTTTCCTCATATGACAATGAGGATGACACAAACATTCTAAGTGCTACAGACAACATTAGAAGGGGCCAATCCTCTAACACAAACTTGTGAATCGAGGTCATGATGCAAACGTGTGTGTGTGTGTGTGTGTGTGTGTGTGTGTGTGTGTGTGTGTGTGTGTGTGTGTGTGTTAACAATGCAAGAGCACATATTTTATGCCACATTCTTCTCTGATTCACTGTCACTTGCAGAGGTCCATACCTAGCACCAACAAAATGCAGGCAGTGTTCTGAATAAAATCATTTCTTAGGGTTATAATTTACATATGGGAGCTCTTTGACTTTACTGTTTGGTCAACCCAAAAGTGTGTGTGTGTGTGTGTGTGTGTGTGTGTGTTTAAATCCATTAACATGCCATGATCTCTGTTAAAGTAAGAATTCAATTGTTTTGACATTTCAGTGGTACTGATTTCAGAGGATGATTCTGTATTTGATAATGATGAATGATTTATCAACTTCCAAGTGTGGTTTACATACAATCAGACATATCACTTAAGTATGTACTGTAGTAGTTTGGATTTAAACCTTGACCATACCTTCCAGTAAGCAGTGACACTGAAAAATATCTTCACTGAGTGCAGCCATCCAAGTTAAATTCCTATAGAATATTAATTGTTATGTAAGAAAATTGATGCCTGTTGTCTGGGCTGCATTTCTTTTGAATTCAGAAACCAAGCAATAGTTGTCAGGTATTGTTGAAAAAATTATTGTACACAGGTTTCTACTTATGTTGTTATTTTTTATTTGGAGCACACAAGAAAAATCATTAAATAGTATTAAATAAAAAAGGCTATTCCAAAAGTATGTTGGCATACTTTTATATAAAACTCTCAGATTCTGTTTATAGAAAACAACATAAATAAAAATTTCCAGTGCAATTGACAAAAGCTGGTTACGGACAATGTGAAAACTGAAATTTTGTAATCATTAAAATGAGCAGTCTTTCACTGCAGTAGGAAAGAACAGCTGATGGAATTTCAAACTGGACATGGATATATCAATTGCTGAGAAACCAAGATTAAGAAGAAGATTTTTGCAGTGGAGCAATGGGGAAACTTCAAAAACAAATAGTAACACTATATGGTATGTAAAGTGTTTACATATTCATTAGTGACATGTGTATCTTTCTTCTGTACAAGCATAAACATCTGACAGTTCTTCATGCAGCCCAAGCACATTACATTTTCACTATTCTTTGATGCTGCAAAATAGTAACAATCATAAATTCATATATGTATTCATAGTTTTTATAAATATGCTATTTCTTTTTGGTCTTTCCTCAAAACAAATCATTCAATAGTTAACACAACTAAATGGTAATTACACATTGTTCATTATGTACATAGCCTAACTATTCTTTGTTAGGAGTTTGCAGTCAAGTCACACTTAAAATGTACACATCTCTGAGCTTCAAAAAATTTCACAGACAGCAAGTTCACAACATACATCCACACATTAGGAACAATGATACATTTTTTCAATAGAGCATTCATAAAACGTGATACAAACATAGTTCAAGGTGTACTACAATATAAAACAGTATTCAATCATTTGTGTATAACTTAACTTTGTTTTGTAGTTTACAAAGAAATGTAAATGCCCGCAAAACAGGAAGCACCTGAAATAATACTTAAACAATAGGCTGCCTCCATGGATGCAACCTAAGGTTCTGCCATTGGCACACATTCTGCAGTATTCTCCTTTTTCTTCTTTACTAACTCCACCAGTTGTCTATAACGATACATGCACTCTTCCTGTAAAAACAAAAAAAGGTAAAATTTTAAATAATAGTTATCACACAAAATTTCGAAGAGTGTGACCCAAAAGGGAATAACCTTAATTTATCAATGTAGCTCATTATTATTCTTTTATCCCTGTAATGCTATCGATTTTCATAAAATACTATTTAACAAGATATGAACTGCTGTCAGGTATTTGGCTAGGTGGTGTCACAAGATGGTGCCATATTTCCGCAAGCTAACTTGTCACCATTCTCAGGTGGTCATGATGACTATCTTCCACTGGGCTCTGTCTTTTATACCCCTCTCTCCTGCTGTCCATCCTGTGTCCACAATGCTGGTGTGCGACTCACCTGGTATGGTGGAGGGGCAAATGATTTACACGTTTGCAGATAAAGAATCCTACACTGACGTATAGAAAAATAAGAAGACTGTACACTGTTTTTAAAGACACACAACAGATTCTAGACATATAATTGATGCACCATTGGAAAACAGGAGTAAGCAATCCAAGGCTGTAGGAGCTCCAAGATTTTTCTTCAATTTCTCTTAAGTATCGGACAGAACATTAAAATATGAAACAGGTTTCGGTTTTTCTGGATGGCTAGCTAACTTATTTGTGAAGGATGTAATCTGACTAGTGACAATGATCACATGTATTGCACATGTCTCTACTTTTAGCCTGCATCCAGATGATATACTTCAACAGTGACTTGACTGTTGAATATATGCCTTTTCCCAACTATGTGATATACTTTTTTAACTGCAAATCCTCAATGCTAGAGCTCAATTCAGCATCAACTGCTATTTGTGATGCACCACCTGTACGTGAGAAAGTGAGTTACAGCATGTTACTAGTGCTCCCAGAAGTAGCAAAAGATTTCCTCAATCCAATCAAAATAGGACTACTTCCCTGACTTGTGGAGGGAAGACATTCTAACAGTTATTCTGAACAAAGAAAGGATAGTACTTGCCCAAGTCAACATCATGGTCCTATCTTCATAACTTGCATACAATATCTTTGAGTAGATGATAATCCCATATCATCTACCATATTTACCCACATATAAGACAAACCCCCTATTTTCAAGAAGCTTCTTGAGAAAATTTATTTTTAACATATTCTGATTAATCAAAATTACAAACTGTTTTACTGACAAAGTATCTGCCAAAACACTTAACATTATATTTATTCTAAATCCATGCCATTTATTCATTTTGATAACATGAGGAGAAATAAAGTAAACAAAAATAAATCATTTACATTAATTTGCACACCATTTTCTTTTACACATTTTTCTCTTATTAATCCTGTCGTTTGTGGTATCACCATTTTTAACCATCAGCTTAATAGCACAGCCGTGAAAGAAGTATCCTCGTTGTCACAAACATTTGGATGTTTTTTTCCAAATATGTTGCAATTTTTGATGTCGTGGTTAACTGTGGGACCTGGAAACACAGCTGATTTTATCCAAATACATATCGGATTTCACTTCTATACTAATGTGAAAATGTCATAATGTTTCTTGCTTCCAAACATATTGGAATCTGCGTAGAATCAGCAGCTGACTCACCCCTTTCATTCACAGTGAGCGTTGACAAAATTGCAGCATAAAACATGTAAGAACACCACTGGTGACTAGATAGACTTTTACCGTCTCCTGCAGACAGGAATACTATTGAGTATTTGTCCAATTTTAAAGTCAATTCAGTTTCAACCACAATCAATAAAGGCACACTGCAATATAAACATGGTAGATGTTCCTAAAAATCAAAGTAAGCAATGTAGATTCCCAAGACTGGCAACATGACACACTTTGCTACCAGCTCAGTCCACATCTACATTGTGAGGTGCATGGCAGAAGGTACCTCCCATTGTACCAGTTATTAAGGTTTCTTCCTGTTCCAGTCACATATGAAGTGTGCACTCATTTAGTTCTCAGCCAATCTGGTATCACTGCTCCCCCTCCACACTTCTGTAGTGTTTACTTGTGCAAATGTGAAACACTGGCTGCAATATCTTCTCCCATAGAAATAATACATCGCAACAGCAATTAATGCACGAATAAAAGATCGCAATCACAATTCAGTCTAATTGCCAAATTTTCCCTCATTCCACTATCTACTGATGTCTTTTGGACTATCACCAGACAGGTCTTGCTGCTGTATTTTTTTCTTGTGACAACAAGTCAGTCAGTTTAATATCATTTATTTGTTTTTTAGACATTTAACTCTGGATTAATTTACACTCTCGTTTCAGCTGCATGTCACCATCATAATGTTGATTAAAATTTGGTAACAATTTTAGTCAGTGTTCCAATACATGAAAGTAACCAAATTTCTCGCCTGAAACCCACTTAGTAAAACATTAGTCTCTCATAATCAAATAAAATATTGATCTCAGTTGTGAATCATGTAATGTTTCCTGAAGAACAACATTTCCACTTTTTAATGTTACCTTCACTTAAAAAGCAGCAACAATGTTTATAAATGGTATCCATACGTGTATGAGAACTTTTATTGCAAACCTTTTCAAATATAACAAGAGTTTGTAAGTTGATAGAATTTAGTGCTATTTCCTCCTGTATTTCACAAAATTGTGAATTTTTAAGCAGAGTAATAGATTGTTGTAGCGGCTGTTTCATAATTTCTTATGTATCCATTGCACTACTGTCATTCGTTTCATATATCACGTGACTGTTCGAGCAACATTGATACTATATCAAGCGCTTCTTCATATAGAGAAATCTTGGCCTGTTCATATGCCAGTGTCACTTGTCTGTCCCTGCCCTTTTGAATGCTTCAAAATAAATCTGCACACGACTTCAATATCCAAAGCTTCATCTATACATGTAGGAAGACCCCTATATACTCTATTAAACAATCTAAAAACGATAACCTCAGCAGCAATAGTTTAATCTGCTAATATAAAGCAACCTTGTATTTTCTGAATGATGAATTTGGGAAAAAACCTTGCCTTATAATCTGGTAAATATTGTATGCCCTTCAGCACATTCAACTCTAGTACTGGTTGAGGAGATGATAGACCCAACTGGTTACCAAACCTTAATGAAGTTGAAAATTCAACAGGCTTTAATACACGAAAAAGCCTATAATACCATTAGGGGACATAATATTATCACGTAACCCCACCAAAAGTGCTTCCAGGGATGTTAAGCAGTATTTGTGTGGCCCATCCTGTTTTGGTGATGTTTCGGGCACAGAGTCAAGAAAGTGCTAACAGACTGGTTCTTGTCCCCGAGAAAGTGTTCTAAGTATGACCATCCTTGTCACAACCAGCAACATCACAACATCCATGATAAAGGAGCCAGTATAGAGGTTCAGAACTGGAGACAACTTTGCTATATTTTGACATTAAATGCTCACTTCTGCTTTCATCTTGCCGGCACACAAGACTTGTCAAAATATTGCACCATCTGGATGAAGCCATCTAGCACATACCCACGAGCAGTTAAAAAAATCGTTGTATATTGAGAAAATTTAAAATCAAATGTTATTTTCTCTCTCCTATAAACAGAACTTACTTTCTCGTTTTCACTGCCCGGAAGTTTCAAATGCAGTCAGCATCAGCTGTGAAAGCTTACACTGTATGATAAAGTATGATGTAGTAAACACCATATATTATACTTTCTAGCTGTCAAGGGTACTTTGTAGTCTGTCTTTGACCCCTCTTCTTAGAGTTTCCCACCCACCACATCTTGCATCCCTGACAAGCCTTAGCCTACTTACTTGCTTTGCTTATCTTTTCTCTTTTCATCATTCCACAAATACTAATCACAATCACACCACAGTCTTGAGAGAAGAAAGACCACTAAAGAATTATACCACAAAGTTCAGTATAACATAAGTTACAAATGTACATGCTGTGAAGTGAAGTAAAAGCAATGACACAACAGCTTCATTATGTTAGTAGCCCTCACAGCCGCTGCACCATGTGCTTCACACATCACCTAAATTGAGGTGGGTCTCAATTCTGAGTATTTTCTCTCCATTTCAGCATTAGAGCAACTAACATGTATTAATGTGGGAGAATAAGCAATCACACATGAAGTATGCCTTACAGAATATTTGCCCATTAGATAAACAAGGAAAGAAAATAGTGAGCTAAAATCACATTAGGTGTGCCAAACGCACTAAACAATTCTACATCATAATTTCTTGCCAGATATAATCGAAAACGCACTGAGAACTGGGTGAATGGTTGAACTGAAGATCACTTGGCTGTACATCATACAACACACAAATGTGAACACCATCTCCCTTCAATCTTTCTTTGTTGTCTGATAGAATAACATGAGATTTAATAGAACTTATTCTTATAAGGCTCAACATAGTCAAGAATTACAAAAAGCCATCTTAATTTTCAATATAAACTGTATTTGCCCAGTTCACGTGCCATTTTAATGATGCAGTACTAGGTTGTACAACATGTGTGTGAGAAACCACCTAAAAACCAAACGAGGCTGGCCAGCTCACCAGCCCCCATCATTAATCTGTGAGATGGATTCCATCTGGGCCAGGCTCACCTCTCCATGTCGTGAAAGAGGCATGTTAAGTGCTTGGCTATCTGGACGGGTCGTAATACATATTGTTGAACACAGTTTAAAGTAAGGAATGGCATTACCACAGTTAATGATGGTAAATATTTTGAAATATCAGGCACTGAACTAGCACAAATCATCATAAAGGATCTTTTGCATTAGCAATATCTTTTAAGTTGCTACAAATGACCACTAGATGGCATTGACTACTGTTTTACAACTGCCTGTTTGTTACCATGTGTTACTGTAAAAGCAATGACAGCTCAGAGATTAGTTAAGTAATTTACTTAAAATGACCTTTGGTGGAAGTTTCAAATTAAGAGTTTTGTGATTTTTGTCACTCCTTAATATCAATGCCTAAAATAGTTTCATGTAGCTTCAGAAAAAACTGTTTACAATTGGTTTGCAGAATTTCATTTGGTCATGATTCCATCAGTGACAAATTTCGAAAAGCTTGACCAAATTCTGTCGTCCAAAAATCATGAAGCTGTGCACAATGTGACTGAAGAGGATCAACATGTGATTTCCCTTGAGCTAGGAACATCCTAACACATGTTAAAAACAGCAGTACACAGACTTTGCACAAAAATTTCGCTGTGAAAGATGCCTGTATCTGTTCCCGATTGGTGCCACACTACCTGACCGAAGCTCAAAAACAGGCTCTTGTCAAAAATTGACAGAGGCTATGCAAAATCCATATGCAACAGTGTAATAGGACATAGAATTTTGATATGATTGTATACACTGGAAACTAAGCAACAACCATTTGTTTGGGAGTTCTAACAGAAGACTACCTGTTTGTTTGCATACACCAGACATGTGACCACAGCTTTAGAGGATCAAAGGATAGTTAATGCCAAATAGTGTACAGTTTGTTTGCCACAAGTTACTAATGAAATCAGGAAAAACAACAACAACAACAACAAATCACTCATCATCATGACAGTGCCAGCTGCCACTCTTGTCAAAGAACCGATTATCTAAAGAAGATAATACTGAATTAAGATATCACTGCCCTATTCACTTGATTCATTGCCTAATGACATCTTTTTGTTTTCTTATGTCTAACAAAATTTTGTGGATAGCAATTTTCATCACTAAAAAATATGAAGAATCCTTCCGAAACCATGTGTTCAAGGTACCAACATCAGTAGAAAGAAGGTTTCTAAAACTCATTCAAATGCATGCATAAGTGTGTAAATTTTGAAGGTGAACATTTTGAAAAATAATAAAACAATTTATACAAAGAATGTTTTTCTTTCCCAATTTTTTGTAGGAACTTTAAAGGCAATCCTCTCATACTGAGCACGTAATGGTAGTATAGACACCTTTTTAGGAAATTAACTGAATTTCTGAACACAATCTCAACTCCCAAAAATAAGACAATGTCAGGTGAAGACATAAGTATCAGCAATGAAATTAGTAGCATCCTTCAAGGTTTTTTCCCCATCAATGTCGATAAACAGTGCAAGAAGAGTAACTAAAAATTCAGCATTAGTAATTTATCACGTGGTTAACAATATAGACAGGAAATCTGCAAAAACAGAGTAATCAGTTTTGCCCAAATAATAAGAGTAAAACCAGGCAGTGAAAAAGCCATCAAAATACAAGTCTTAAAGAAACTGTTTTAAAATAAAATGTAAAATCTTTCAAGGTAATGCTAAATCAAAGATGGTATTGTATGACTATGACAACAAACACAACAACAAGTAGTAATCAATCAATTAATTAAGTCTTATGTGCCAACAGCTACCTAGAGAGACATTTTTCTGAAAATAAATAAATAAATAAAAAGTCAGAAAGATTGTGTAACCTACTGCTCAAACATTAAAAGACTCACTTTCGTCTTTCCTGGAACACATTTCGCAATTTTCTCCCAACGATCTCCCGATCCTCCTTTAGGGAATTTTGTAAGAGCATTTTCAAGAGCTTTTTGTTGTGGCTGACTCCACTCTGAGGCAGCTGGCAGTGGTGATTCTGCAGCACGCGTTTTTGTTTTCCGAGGGAGCTCTTCTGTTGTGACCTGCGGAGGACGATAACCCTCTTCTTTCACCTTCTTTGCCATATGTGCCACCTGAAATAGAAGGGATATAAATCAAACAGGCTGTATAATGTATGCCGAACATCTTTTTTAACTTCATTCTGAACCAGAACATAACCTAAACAAAAAAGAAAAATTCTCTTCGTAAAACTATCAAATTACGAGGCAGACACGCTGGCCTGGACCTGCCAGCCAGGAGAAAAGTCATACTGCCAACAGGCCCCCATGAAAGTATATCTACTGTCCTAGCTTTCAGAAGTAATAGTTTCAACAATGGAAAAATCCAGGATGGAATTTAACAATATTATGAAAATGATAGTTGCTACTTGCCATATAGCAGAGATGTTGAATTGGAGAGAGGCACAACAAAAAGACTGTCAGAAAATGAGTTTTCAGCAGAGATTGCATTTGTGTTTTCTGTTTCCGACAAAGGCATTGTTGGCCGAAACTCATTTTCTGACAGTCTTTTTGTTGTGCATATCTGCGACTAAGCATCTCTGCTATACGGTGGGTAGCAACTGTTCTTTTCAGCACTAATAGTTTCCTTCTCAGGATTGCAAGAGATTTAGATTGGGGAAGGTTAAAAAGGAAAGGCAGGACACTTAGGCCCCAGGATGAGAGATTGGAAGAACTTGGCAGAATAAATTATGTAATTTATTTTTTGATAAATTTAAGGTACGTGTATGCAGTCGGTTGTACACAATGAAATCCCTGTGGCACCATACCATATCACACTGCTGGAGCAGCCACAACAAATTGGTGCACCTTACTCATACAGCAGCATACCGTAATGTTATTTGTTTTCCGTTGCTACCGAAAATGAATTATAGCACACTACTCCACTTTACCAATGGGCTGGGTCATTTTGCTTTGGTTCCTGTAGTGGGATGTGAACACAATATACTATGTTTGAACAAGAATCCACAACTTAATCAATTAAAATAACTAAAACTGTTTGTGCTACGCATCTAGAGGCTGAAAGAAGATCTACAAGTCAGAGAACAAAAGGCAGCTGCAGCATTCAAAATGCAGACTATGAAATACTGTATTTATGAAGATATATTTTGTCAGTTGAAGATGGGTGAAAGCTCAGAAACACGTCTTGGCATACAGCAAACTATACAAAAAGCAGCTCACTGCAGTTTTTCTGCAAATAATTCTTTGTTGGATTTCGAAAGGTAAGAAAAGACTGTGGCAACAACATAATGGAAGTTGAGTACATGAGATTCAAAAATATATAGAAGTGGTTTGATGCTTACAGCTGATGATTATAATCAATGGAAAAATGTATAAGAGGCTTTAATGCAACAGTGGATGCCAGACAGATGATAATTATGACAAAAACCAGGTTCAATTAGACAGAAGTGATTTTGCAGTTTTTGCACATCCCTGGTTTGATAACTCTAACAGTGTCTCAGAAATCATATTTGCAGCAGCTGGGCAAAACGAATTATAACTATGAAATCGAGGTACTGAGCTGAACAATAATTTAAGGAGAAGTGAAAGTATGTGGTTTGGGCCAGTAATTAGGACAGAGCAGATAAGAGATCTCCCAGGGCCCATTCACGGCAACAAAGATCCCACCTACATCCAACCAAACCCCCCCTCCCAGTTGAAGAAGATGCCACACCACACTGTCTGAGCTCAAGCACTAAATCAGAATGCCAAGCAAAAAAATGGAAAATAGGGTGTGGCAGAAAATGGGGCTAGTTACATTTAAAAGCAATTAGAACAGAGTAAAAGAAAGATGACCAAGGCAATTGGCAAAGGAGGCAGGGTCGAGGCTGCTCCAACCCTAGCTGGCAATGGGACAGGTCCTAACTCAAACCACCCTGACCCTGATAAACTACCGTGTAACAGTGTGACTGTAACAAAGGTAATATTATATAAATTGGCATTTTGCTATGTTCTTTTCCAATCATGGATAGTTGGAACACAATTGTGCAATACCTTAATTTTCCAACTTAAATAAGTACTTTAAGAATGTGGCACACAGATCACTGTGAATTCAATACAGAAAGGTCCAATAATGCCATTCTTCAGGCAGCACTACACAATAACTTCTGGGCTACCATCATCATAGCCAGTCCTAACATGTGAAATACCTTTTCCTCAGACTTGAAACGAGTCCTTTGCCATAAACACTGTCACACTAATATGATTAGACAGAAAGCAAAGAAGGTGCAAGGGGGTAAATGAAACATTTACATATGAGGACTTTGAGGCCGGGCTTGGTGTGGGTTGCGGGTGTGGAGAATCACTAACAACAAACATCCCTCATAAAATCAAACAATGGAAAATCCAGGATGGCTTAACACAGGGGTAGTCAAGCTTTAGGCTCATGGGCACAAGTGCCACAGCACTCAGCCTTGCTTCATTTTTTCTTCCACTGCCACACCACACTGTCTGATCTCAAGGAGCAGGAAAGGAAGAACTGCAAACGCACACCATTTAAATCGCAGTACAGTCGCACTGCATACTACTTAGTTTTATATTTTACATTTCTCTATAACACAGGTCACAAACAAAACAAATTATTAGGATTAATTAATTATTTTTGGTGTGCTGAAGACAATTTTTATCTGGTACAAACAGTAGGCATACAGACAGACGCAGACAATTTCTCTGAGTTTTGCACACAAGTTGCCATGTAATCTTGACTTACATAGTTTCATAATCGAAAAACGATTTTTCATGTGAGTATTTCTATTGAAATATAGTAGCACTTTTGTAACCTCACTATGGAGACTTCGAAACTCCACTTGAGGAAAGCAATGTAGAAATCCCAAACAGTTTTAATGTAAAAAGATTTGTCATTATAATTGGAATTACCTTGTAGGTCAATCAGTTACATCTGCACATGCACAGTGACAATTTCTACAAATGGCAACCAGTCTCAAAAATAGCTTGGAAAAAGATTTGAGATTGAAAGTGTCCTCAAAATCTTTATAAAACTACCCTTGTAATTCTTTCAAGGCAACAATGTTCTTCAAAACCATCTACAAGGCAATTTTCTTTTTAAATGCATCCCTATCAAATCAAAGAAGTTACCTTGCAGTGTCTTACTGTGGGCAGTGTGCAATCGAGTCCACTTAAAATGCAAAGTCTACACTCTTTCCAGGTGTTCTAATTTTCATTGTTGCCTGCCTTTGTCCTTCAGAAATTCAACAATAACAAGTTTTACATCGAAAGAACATTTCAGGCATCCCCCATAACTTAACCAACATACTTTGCAGTAACATATAACGTCTCCATACTCTCTGTTCAGTTCCACTAAAAACTGTTGCAACTGACAATGAAGCAATGCATGAGACTGCAGGAATTTTACTATTCGTATCATCAATTTCTCCATGTACTCCAAGTTTGCAAATTTAGCACAAAGTGCTTTTTGATCTATAGAACAAGCAATCCGGATTGTCGGTCATTTTAATTGTTTGCTCTTTCATTGTCAACTAAGTCTTTAAATTATTTCTGCATAGTATTGTAATTCTGTTTCTTAGCAAATATATAGTACCTGACATTTATACGAATCAAGAATTCTCATCCCTCTCTTCTGTCATTCCCACTCATTTTAAAGAATTGCAAAGATAGATCACTCGACTGCCTCCTTCTCGGGCAAACAGCCACTGGACCTTCACACCATCAACAAATAGCTAAGATTAAACAGCACTGACAGTACGATTCTGTCAAACTCAAAAGAGTTGCACCGACCGAAAAATGATGCACAACAATGCTAAATGAAATGTCGCACTGTTCCGTGTACTTCCAAGAAGGACCGAGCAATGCCAAGTGACAGGCAGGGCCACCTACGGCCTGCACAGGCTGCATGTGTGAAGTTTGGCAAACCATGGCTAGCCCTCGTTTAACAACAATAAGAAATGGATAGATTACTTGACACATAGAGGAGGCGTGAAGAAGCAGAAAAGCACACTGAAAGATATTATAAGCCATCAGGCAGAGATCTTCAGGCGTACGGACAGACATCATCCACCCCCTCCACCCCACCCCACCCCACCCCACCCCCCCTCCCAACCCCCCACCGCCACACTGCCACGCATGTGTAGGTATGTGTGCAGATTGACCCGTAAGGAAGCCTGAAATCTATGTCAGATTGAAAGCTAATAGTTACTTTGTTATTTGGCAAACCCAAGGATCACAATACCATAAGAAGAAGTGTGGATAATTACTAAAAAATTCAAGCACTCATTCAGAAAACAGTGAGTGGCTAGAGGTTCCACATGTTTCACTTTATTCTTTATTATCCCTCCTGCTTTACATGCTACAGCATTACACACTGAAGTTCCAAAGAAACTGGTACAGGCATGCATATTCAAATACAGACATATGTAAACAGGCAGAATACGGCACTGTAGTGGGCAACGCTTACATAAGACAACAGGTGTGGCGCAGTTGTTAGATCTGTTACTGCTGCTGCAATGGCAGGTTATCAAGATTTAAATGAGTTTGAACGTGGTGTTTTAGTCGGCACCCGAGGAATGGGACACAGCATCCCCGAGATAGTGATGAAGTGGGGATTTTCCTGTACGATCATTTCACGAGTATACCGTGAATATCAGAAATCTGGTAAAACATCAAATCTCCAACATTGCTATGGTCCGAAACAAATCCTGCAAGAACATGTCCAACGATGACTGAAGAGAATTGTTCCACATGTCAGGTGCGAACTATTCAACGAAACATCATCGATATGGGCTTTTGGAGCCAAAGACTCACTCAAGTACCCTTGATAACTAAACAACACAAAGCTTTATGCTGGGGCCTTCGACACCAACATATGACTCTTAATAACAGGAAACATGTTGCCTGGTTGAACAAGTCTTGTTTCAAATTTTATCGAGCGGACGGACATGTAAGGGTATGGAGACAACCTCACGAATCCATGGGCTCCGCATGTCAGCAGGGGACTGTTAAAGCTGGTGGAGGCTCTGTAATGATGTGGGGCATGTGCAGTTGGAGTGGTATGGGACCCCTGATACATCTAGATATGACTCTGACAGGTGACACATATGCAATCATTCTGTCTGATCACCTGCACCCATTCCTGTTCATTGTGCATTCCGACAGACTTGGGCAATTCCAGCAGGACATGTCCAGAATTGCTACAGAACGGATCCATGAACTCTCTTCCGAGTTTAACCCTCATAACATGAGCGGGAGCGCGGTGCACCTTGTACACATGAAAAGAATAGGTTTCCTTATGTTACCAAGGTAAGTCATGTATGGTCAAAATCACAGTTTAATCTTAGTTTATTTAAACAAGGAGAAAATAAACTTTCATAATATGAGCTAAACTATTGTTTTACTAAACAATAATGAAATAAATTTTCACTATAACTCTGTTGCCAAGGACAAGTGTTAAAGAGACAGTAATGACGCAGTCGAACCACTAAGCAGTGCAGTTGCATCAGATCTCTGTCAGCTGCTTATTCTGAAATTATGATTTCAATTTTATTTCCTACTATGACATAATTTTTGTCTATATTTTAGTATCAAATATCTGTACAATGTACATCCATGCTATGAAATCTCTTTTGGACTTGTTCTTAAATTTTACAACTTATCCTTAACAAAGACCTGATACGTAGCCGTCATTTCGCCAGCTATCCAACACACTGTGATTGTTCCCTTGTAAGTGATACACTGTTGTTTGGCTCTTAGGCTTTTAAAATAAAGTAAGTAATTTATGTTTGAGTCATAATAATGAGCCAGTTGACATCAATAAAAGAAAACTTTTTCTAAGAGGAGATCAGATTGGCAAGAAAACAAAGCACCATGCCATCCTCCTAAGAACAGATTTTATAAAATCAGCCACAGGTTTGTTGCTCTGTAGGGTCACTGTGTACAAAAATCACCTCTTGCAGACAACAAGCAATCTCTCTTACCTCAGTCACTTACAAATGAAATGATATTGGTTCATGAATGTCTGAAAATACTGAGCTGTTATTCAGGTCTTCCTTATGTTTATAATACATTTTAAGAAGAGTTATAGATTATGCACCCTTCTTTTTCACTAAACAAGTACCTCGTTGAAGCTTACCTCTGCTGCCGGCCTGTGCATCGCAGCGGCCACTTTTTCCCAACGCTGTGGAGTGCCTTGTGGATATCGTTTAAGCTGACGAGACAGCTCAGCTAGATCGTCATCGGTCCACAGGCCACCTGATATGTAAGGTGCTACTGTATCTTCTTCCTGGGCTGACAAGTCATCAACTGACCCAGAAGATTGAGCTGTGCTCAAATCATGTGGCAGTTCATCTTCAGCAGCTAGTACCTCAGGAGGGGCAAATTTGGGCTTGCGGCGACGTGGGCCCCTCGCAGCAACTTCACGTACTTGCATAACAGGTTCTTCGTCCTCTTCCTCAGATCTTTTTGAAACAAAGACAAAATGTTGCACTGGAGAATAGTTTTAAAATCTGGTGAACAGTGAAAATTCACATCATTCACAATGACACTATTGTGAAATTTTTTTCCTGACTGTGTTACTCGGTAAAATCTCAGTAAAATATATGCTCCAATAATTCCTTTCAATTGTTTCATATCCAGACCAATGTGTGTCCGATTCCCATTTGTGGACACCTATCTCTTTAGGTATTCAAATGCAGTCAACATTTTACCATTCTTTAAATTAGTATAGACTTAATGCTGACAGCCAACAAATTTAAAAATTATACAGTATACGTAAATGAAGGTACTTAATCACACATCTGCAGATGTATAGTGGGTGACAAATTTATACACACACACACACACACACACACACACACACACACACACACACACAGACAGACAGACAGACAGACAGACAGACAGAGAGAGAGAGAGATGTGGGATGGGGGGGGGGGGGGGGTTGCCAGCAACATCTTCTGTAGGTAATGTATAATGTCATGTGACTAGGGCCTCCCGTCGGATCGACTGTTCGCAGGGGGCAAGTCTTTCGATTTGATGTCACTTCGGCGACTTGTGTGTCCATGGGGCTGAAATGATGATGATTAGGACAACACAACACCCAGTCCCTGAGTGGAAAAAATCTCCGACCCCGCCGGGAATTGAACCCAGGCCCTTAGGGCTGACATTCTGTCGCGCTGACCACTCAGCTACCGTGGGCGGATATCATCTGTAGTAATATCAATCTGATAATCCATATGTGAGAATGCAAAGAAAATCCATTATTTTCGAATAGGGACATGAAAAAATATAGCCCACAGAGGCGGAAAAAATGATCTTGGACTGAGTAACTGTGTAGTGATGCTCTAAAGTACATGTAGCTGTTATGGTACTATGAATCCTACAATCAAATATGTATACGAGTTCTTATTATATTATGAAGAAGAGTTATAAGTAACCCCACTACTATAAAAAGTTTGATTCTGTCAAAGCAAGTAAAAATTAAATGAGACATAATCTAGTGAATCATCTCTCTCTCTCTCTCTCTCTCTCTCTCTCTCTCTCTCTCCCCATCTTTGTCTACCCTTGTCCTTCTCACCAGAAGGCCCCTCTCATCCTGCAGTTCGAGTGGCCAGCCATTCCTTTTTTATGTTCCCCAATGTGTCCTCCTCCGTGACGAAGGAGCTGTTAGTTCTGAAAGCTAGGATAGTACATCACCTTTACTTTTATATATGTCTATCGGCAGCATTATACATTTGGCTCCTGAAGGTAAGTACAAATAAAAACAATTTATGAGATCTAGCAAACATTTTAAGATAGGGACCCTGGGTTTGCAAAGGCACGGACGCTTAATCTCACACCCGTCTCCACTGCAGGATTTTAAAAATGACGGACTTTCATTCAGTTTTTATCATGATCTGTAGTCCCATAATGCAATTCCAGAAAGCATGCTATGATTCTGCTGAAGGAAACCGAGGCTGGAGGTAGACGATCTCACTTCCGCAGGATGCTTCACAAAACATTTGGACAAACAAAAACTACCAGAGGGCAGGTGCTTTTTCAGACTGGAACTCAACACAGGAAATGAGGGATGAACTGTGCAGAAGTAAAACCGAAAATAACTATTTGCACATTAGCAGAAGAGCTTTGGTATGGTCAAAATATGTTAACAAGGTTTGTTTTCCAGTCACAACACTATAGTGCTGGATGTGAGCGCTATGAACTAGCTGTCAGCCATGAGCGTACACAAACAAGAATTTTGACTGGTAGAGAGGACGAGTAGCGCAGGGAAACAAGCCCTCTTGCAGGGCAGCCAGCCTATACCTGTGTTCTGCGTTTCTGCAAAGCCAGACCTTGACACATGGCCCTATGACGAAATGCCAATCGCTTCTGGTGTTTCGATGGACATTACTGAAAACGTGATGGGCCAAGATTAGTTTCTTCACTCATTTCAAATTAAGAAAATGTTGAGCAATGCGCAACACAAAGCAACAAGTAATGGCTACCACACAATTGCTTCCTGATGCTGACAGGGTGGTAAACAAGGTAGTCCAGGTCAACCTCAACCAGTACTTGATGCAACCACAGTATAAAACATCTGTCACCTAGAACTGCCACATTAAACTGTCTCCTTCATTAACTTTTAAACTTTGGCTAGGAGAAAAACACGCGAGTTTCTTTCCTCTAAGATACTACGCTCAACACTCGAGTCCCTATGTTGCATTACAGCATTTGTACCATATACAGACCATTCCACTGCATACAACTCGCATGAGAGCAGAGCATCAAGTGCACCAATACGTCATCACATTTGTGCACTTTTTATTTTGCAATCATGGTCTTACATGTTTGTCTTAAGAAATTGGGCTTCACTAGATGATCTTCACTACTAGTGAATGAAAACTAAGTAATTTTTCAGTATTTATATGCAGAAAATAAAGCTATTGCGAACTATCTCTGATAAAACAGTTCATCTGGGATCAACTCACTATGAAACAGCATTTATAAGGTAATTTAGCATTTTCTTATTTTGAAGCAAAATTCACATCTGTATTCACATTTATCACAAATTACGGACTTTTCAGATCCCTATTTATGAAACTGCAGGGGACAGGTTTAATTAGTTGCCAGAATTGTAGACACATGAGGAGATTCTGTTCCCACTGCTGTTAATTAGAAAGTTCTTAAAAGCATTATACACATATGTCCTGCTAGAGTTTTAGTTTATTACTGCATGGAGCAAGTGCTATTAGCAAAATGAACATGTTAGCTAAGGCTTGTAAATGATGTAACATAGCTTTACAGCTTTAAATAAATGTGAAATAAAATGTTACTATGATACATAAATGTGAACTATATGAGCACAATATTGTAACCAATAAGCGAGTGCAATGGAATGAAGAACGAAAATAATTTTGTGACAAACAGTATTTTACGATGGCAGGCATTTTTAAGCATATACAGTGAAACCCTGCTTTTACACTTTTCAAGGGACTTCAAAAAAATTGTGTAAAATGCAGGAAAGTGTAAAATGTGGGAAATAACATTTTAAGCTACGAAAGTTACGTATCTGTTACCCCCTTGCATTTTCACACTTTATGTATGATATGTACACACAACAGGCATCAAAAGGCTTCCAGTGTCTTGTTTATTATCTAATAAAAACCGCTGATGTAACTGGAACTGACAACTGTTTGGGAAGTAGGAACGTTTGGCTCAATTACATAAGCCATAATCAATGTTTTTGAAAGCCTGCAGCTGTCATTCATTATTTAAATAATAAAAATACTGCACTAGTTACTTGAATACGTGTTAGTCTGCATCTCTTGCACTGTAGTCATCTTTTTGATGTTATCAGGTACTGTGCCTCCTCACTAATGTCGCACACCACACACATACAAACTACACTCTCATTGTTTGTGCAAGATCACAAAAAATACATATGTAAATACTGCACTTGACAACACGAGTAAATTCTTGAAACACTTTTTGCTCATCATGCAAACAACACATAACCAGTGCTGTGTTAAAGTAAAAACATTTGAGGAATGCAAAGTGAATAACAGTGTCTACTAGCATTCCAAGTGGTCAAATGACAAAACGTGTTAAATATGGTTTGACAAAGGTGTCACAACGATCACAACAATCACAAAACTGCACAGTAGAGAGAGTTTGGGAATGGTTGTGATTGGTCATGACATCTTTAATCGAACGAACCTAGTTACTCCCATGAGCCACCATGTCAAGTAGAGCTTAGTGGCGGCGGGAGATACGGCATGAATTGTTCCAACTCTTACATGTTTACCAGTTCAAATTGGCCGAGTAGAGTGCCCTGGTAGCAAAAAACTTAGCCACGTAATATTTGTAAACACTACTGGATGGCCAACATCAAGCCAGAGTCATTTTCTTTCTTCATGAACATGTTTTCACAATGCGTAAATCCCAGGAAAATTATTAAAATGTTGACACAAAATCAGATGTAAATTAGCATTGTGGAAATAGGAAATTTGACGGGAATGATAAAAAAATGTCATAAACGGCGGGAAAACATTAATTCCAGGAATGTAAAAGCGGGGTTATACTGTATCTCTCCATAGTGCCTTCATAGACTCCAGAGTCTGTACTTCAAAATGTACTGTAGCACATTCACTGTTTCCCTTACAATTTTTCACTGCTCATACTGCATTATCTGGAATCATGTACTACTGATATTTTCACAATGTACAAGGCAAATACTCATAAAAATGTAGAAACATATACTCATATAACTGCACATGATGGAGGTAAAACATTACAAACGTTAATAAACTCATAGTCCATAGAACACATCTGAATGTCTTTCCACTTGGAAGCTCCTAGCAAGCATTTAATTGACTATTTTCACATGGAAGTTTGCTAACACTTGCACTGCAGTAAGGAATGAACAGTGACTATGTGAATGCAGATAGACAAGTCTCACTCCATGTGAGGCACTGCAGCTATGTACTGGGCAACACTTTAGGGGTGGTGGTCTATCACTGTAACAACCAGTTTTCAGTTCTATCAATTTTTTCATCTGCAGTTTAAACTGACTGTTAAAACAGATCAGAATAACCAGTTATTGAAATAACCTTTCTTTATAGCTGTTATTTCCATAATCAATGACGATGTCAAACAAAGATTAAAAAATTATAATTCAGGTGAAGAGTATGAGATCTCAATTGATATGGGGTTGAGGCTGTGGCAGAAATTTGTCTCAGTATCTCTAGCAAAGATGGCAAAAGTGAAGGAGACAGGTGTGGTAACTGTGTGTGCAAAAGGTCACATGCCGATTATTTTTCTGCATCATCACTCTTGGATGGAATCAATTTTTCAGCCCGAAGCAATCACAACATTAAGGATTCAGTTATTATCCCAAGTTTACAGTACGTCAACAGAATTATACATATGTCAATCAAATTTACCTGCTCTCCTTGTAAAGTGCCACTGTTTCGTCTGTGCACCCCATTTTCAATCTTTTAACACAAATGGAACACTGCACTTCATTCCTACCACTCTTCGTAAAATACTACCAAATTAGGAACGATGCTATTCTCCAATACAACCAATGTCCAACGACAAAGGCGAGGAACTATTGTACAGACCAAGTGTGGGCAAGTCTTTAACAATGCATGTATATGCATGCCACCTAATAGGCCAGGCTTCACCACATGGCACCAGGTACATTATTGTCTCACCAGTGGTGTACTAATTCTGATGTCATATGTTTGTTTCTCGTTTTGGTGTGACTATTGAAATAACACTAATTGCTATTCCTATTTTCTACAATAACCAAGTATTTCAAAGCAATGGAAATTTTACAAACAAACATTGCTCTTTTTAAAAAAAGTTTTATTTAAAAAACAAAGAATTTTTGCACGCTGTTACATGAAACTGATGTGCCTGTTTTTACCTGGTTATTAGTAAAAAATTGAAAGACCTGTTACGACCAAGACCAAACAAATACCAAAAATAGCAGTTATTCAGAACCAAAATACCAGTATCAGTTTTAACCAGTAAGTTTTCCCATCCCTACCACACTTCGCATGACTTTTCGACTCTTTATTAAAATATTGTTACTCACTCAGCTGTGTCTTCCTCTTTCCTCTGCTGCCGTCTTGCCAGCATGTTCTTTATCAGCAGCACACTCTGTGGACACAATGTCAGGACAAACCACAGCATCCTTGGTAACTGGAATGGCAAGGTGTCCCAAACCCTGTCATCAAAATAAGAGTACACTAATAATAAATAAAAACAGAAAACCAATTCAAAAACAAGTGTTAAATTGGCAAAGACAACTACTTGGACAGTTTATCTGCTTCTTTGCAAATTTTTAAAAAATATTTTTATAGTTAACTTCAATTTTGCTTCTATCCCTAAATAACTAGTACATAACATTTAAAACAAAACACCATATCCACTAAAGTAGTTCTGTGAGCTCGCTAATGAGGTCTCATGATACATTTCTGTTTCATTTATGACATCTCCATCTAGAAACGTAGAGAGTAAATGAAGAAAAGAAAGCAAAAACATTGCCAAGTGGAATAGGAAGCTAAACTCTGAGCATCAGAAACTAGTGGTTTGTACTGCAAGGGAAGTGAAAAAACAACTATATGTAAACAACTACTCTGCAATTTACAATTAAGTGTTTGGCGGAGGGCGCATACAACCACTATCAGAGTATTGCCCTACTGTTCCACTCTCAAAAAGCATCTAGGAAAAGTGAACACCTCAATTTCTTGTCCAATCTCTTATTTTATTATGACAGTCATTTCTCCCTATATGTGTATAAAACTCACAACTGCCATCGATACTACTTCTTTGAATCTAAGGCACACTAGGCAATGTTAACATATTAAGGAAGAAATGGAAATACCCTTAGGAAGCAGTCCAGTGAGTTTAAAAAAAGATAATATTTTGCATATATTTTTGTTCAAGATTGTTTGATGCTAAGAGTTCTAGTATGTTATTGCAAATCATTTACCCTTCATGTGGGCTTCAAGACTATTGCCTGAAGAAACTATTTAGTATAATTTCAGATGATGTTTTATGCTTAGCACCAACTTTAAACATGTATCTTCAACATATTGGAGGCAGGGGGGTTGGCAGTGGAAGCAAGTAATCACTTCTTTACCCAAATGGTTGAGCCGTTCATTCCCTAAGATAACCATGAGACTTGGTGCCTAGAGAAAGAGAACTGAGCAGCAAGTAGGACTAAGTTCAGCGGGCAGGTCACGAAGAAAAATTGTTCAAATGGCTCTGAGCACTATGGGATTTAGCTTCTGAGGTCATCAGTGTCCTATAACATAGAACTACTTAAACCTAACTAACCTAAGGATATATTAAAAACAAAGATTCCATGACTTACCAAACGGAAAAGTGCTGGTAGATAGACACAATAAAAATCACACAAACACACACACACACAGAGTTTCAAGCTTTCGCAACCAACGGTTGCTTCGTCAGGAAAGAGGGAAGGAGAGGGAAAGATGAAAAGATGTGGGTTTTAAGGGAGAGGGTAAGGATTCATTCCAATCCCGGGAGCGGAAAGACTTACCTTAGGGGGAAAAAAGGACAGGTATACACTCGCGCGCGCACACACACATATCCATCCACACATATACAGACACAAGCAGACATATTAAAAGGCAAAGAGTTTGGGCAGATATGTCAGTCGAGGCAGAAGTGCAGAGGGAAAGATGTTGTTGAATGGCAGGTGAGGTATGAGTGGCGGCAACATGAAATTAGCGGAGGTTGAGGCATGGTGGATAAAGGGAAGAGAGGATATATTGAAGGGCAAGCTCCCATCTCCACAGTTCTGATAGGTTGGTGTTAGTGGGAAGTATCCAGATAACCCGGACGGTGTAACACTGTGCCAAGATGTGCTGGCCGTGCACCAAGGCATGTTTAGCCACAGGGCGGTCCTCATTACCAACAAACACTGTCTACTTGTGTCCATTCATGCGAATGGACAGTTCGTTGCTGGTCATTCCCACAAAGAAAGCGTCACAGTGTAGGCAGGTCAGTTGGTAAATCACGTGGGTGCTTTCACACGTGGCTCTGCCTTTGATCGTGTACACCTTCTGGGTTACAGGACTGGAGTAGGTGGTAGTGGGAGGGTGCATGAGACAGGTTTTACACCGGGGGCGGTTACAAGGGTAGGAGCCAGAGGGTAGGGAAGGTGGTTTGGGGATTTCATAGGGATGAACCAAGAGGTTACGAAGGTTAGGTGGACGGCGGAAAGACACTCTTGGTGGGGTGGGGAGGATTTCATGAAGGATGGATCTCATTTCGGGGCAGGATTTGAGGAAGTCGTATCCCTGCTGGAGAGCCACATTCGGAGTATGATCCAGTCCCGGGAAGTATCCTGTCACAAGTGGGGCACTTTTGGGGTTCTTCTGTGGGAGGTTCTGGGTTTGAGGGGATGAGGAAGTGGCTCTGGTTATTTGCTTCTGTACCAGGTCAGGAGGGTAGTTGCGAGATGCAGTGTAAAAAATGGTAACACCCCGAAACTCCTGAAGTACTGGGGTAACAGGTGACAAAGGGTCATAAGGACGACAGACTTGAGGACCTTGAAATAGATCAGTGCTAATTTGTGGGTTGGGTACCAGCCATGGATAAGACCCAGAGCAGCTCTTGACTGTTGGCAGCCCAGAAGACTACAGAGCATGGCCTACATCTTGGAATGAAGAGGCATATGTTCTCTGGAATGAGACACATTGCTTCCACCATTTCTTCTTGCTGCATTCAGACAGCGAGCCTTAGCACAAAATCACTTAAATTGATATGACTGGTCTGTGAATCCCTCAGAACACTGCAGGGCTCTTCCATGATCCTGAATAGATATTGCAATGTCTTTAGTTCACAGTGGCATGGGCCAGCGTTGGAGAAAGGGGAATAGCAATGCCACCAGCATAGCTGATTGCAACAGAGATGTTTAACACAATCTCATCAGTGCAATCTGTTAGAGAGGGGGTGAAGATAAACGCAGAGGCACACTGTCAGTTGGCTGCTCAAAGCAGCCAATGAGATAGTCTGTTCATTTGCCATAGGCAAGGAAGCAACAGGATCACTGAAAAGTTGTTACAGTCACGAAGATCATAATGTAGTGACCAATGCAGTGAAGAGATGGCAGAAAGAGATCGTTAGATCGATAGCTGAAGGGTGCCCTGGGCGGTGTTGAAGGGGATAGGAGTTCCATCATTGAGGCGGTACAGTTACTGGTCTGTAAGAAACTGGCCAACTAGAAGGCCTCTACCAGACAAAGTGGTACTCCCCCACAGGGAGTCCATTGGTGGTGTGCACTGAAATGCCCAAGTAGGAGAAAATAGGGGGTGTTGTGGGATTAAGACGGTCAAAGGTAAATAAAGTCCTGTCTGAAGGTATGTAAATGTTGCAAATGGTGATCGCTGATGTCTCTTGCACTTTCATCGCTATTGCTTCCTATGTGATACAAAGAGAACCTACTCACTGATCACATCTATGCAAACCAATTACAGATTCCTGCAGCAACCCTGTCATGGCCAACAGGACTGACAGAATGCATGATAACCATGATGCATTGGAGAATAGTCATCTGTGAAGTGCATTTCCTGTAGGGCAATGCAAATCGCAGAAGAGAGGGAAATAAGGTGTGTAATTCCAACAGGTACAGGTGATGGTAATATCCACTACATTTCCACTGAATGATCATGTTACACATGTTCAGATTAGGTGTCAAGGGCTTAGGAGGACTCGTCATGTCCCAAGATCACTGTGAGTAACCAATAGGAGTCTAACCACATCAATGAGCATTGGTTCAAAATCCGATGGCGCGGGGGATCTGGTGCCTCCAAGACACCAGAATAGCCTTGTCCTCATTCTGATTCTTCTCCTCTTCCTCCTCCACAGCCTTTGGTGGCTGGGATTCTTGCCAGAGCCCATCCTTGACAAGTGTGGGGCCAGATGAAGAGAGTACCGACATGTCTCAGTTCCTACAGCCCTTGGCTGGCACTGGCCCTCTGATCTGCGGGTTTCCGGGTAGACATGTCCCAAGTGCCATGGGTGGACATTGGAGGAGGAAGCTGCTCCTCCAGCCAGGTGTGGGAAGTTATTCTCAAAGACAGTACCATGGGCCCCCCAAGAGAGGTGGTCAGTGGGACACCTGGTTTCAAAAAATTTGATGCAGTGGAAATTAATGGTTGTAACTTCTGGATGATTGGATGTCGTATCGACAGGATGTAAGTGTTCAAATTTTTTATGTGCCTCAGTATTCACTGCTGAGGGTACAGACAGACAGTCTTGTGAAGTACTAAGCATGAAGCAAGGAATGCTGACTCATTTGAAAGTTTGTTTCTGTTGTAATGATGCACAATTTTGACTTGTCAATTAAATTAAGGGAGAAAGTAAAACAAGATAGGCAACGGTCTATGGCAGATCTGATGACAGAGTACAATGGTGGTGGGGGCACATGTTTTGAAGTACAGGGTGTACATAAAGTTCGGGAACACTTTCAATTATTTATTGCATAAGAACCAAACATTGTACAGATATCATACATATGTCATTTTGAAGAGAAACCCTGAAAGTTTTTTTTTCCTTTCCTCCCCCCCCCCCCCCTTCATGTATACTGCCACAGCGGAGTATGGTAATTTGCCAATAGCCAGTGCTACTCGCAAAAATGGAGCTGCCACATCAAGGGGAAAGCTATTTCATGAAATGGTCTCCCCGATCACCAGATCTCACTCCGTGAACTTTTTTCTCTGGGGACATGTTAAAGATCTGGTATATGTACCACCTCTATCACGTGATGTAGCACAGCTCCAGGAGAGAATACGGGAAGCAACTGCCAAAGTCGACGATGCCATGCTGGGACGGGTATGGCCAGAATTTGATTACCGTATTGACTTCTGCCAGGTCACTCATGGTTCCCATATCGAATGTTTGTAAAAAAAATTTTCAGCGTTTCTCTTCAAAATGCAATATGTATGATATCTGTACAATGTTTAGTTCTGGTGCAATAAATAATTGAAAGAGTTCCCGGACTTTTTGTACACCCTGTATATTACTGAGCATGGGGCTCTGCAGCAGATGATCCCAACGTGTTTCCACGTTCACCCAAAGGAATCATCAATTACGACAGCAGTGAGCATGAGAATGTCAAGGTTGAACCACTAATCAGCAGAAATATGTCACTTGGTCAGATGAACATGGTTGTACCTGGATAGGCATGATGCAGGCGAACAGCTACTCAAAACATGCACTACGCCATGGATGCAGGTGGTGGAGGGCAGCATTATGCCATTTGGTGGGTGGGGGCATTCACCTGGGCTTCCATGAGACCTGTTTAGTACTAGAAGGCAGTATGAGAGCTGTGGACTCCATTAACATTGTTGCAGGTCATCTGAATCGCTTCACAGATGATGCCTTCCCTGGTGGTAATGGCATTTTCTAACATAACTGTCCACGTCACAAGACCAGAATTATGCAACATTGGTTTGAGGAGCAGAATAGTGAACTAATGTTGATGTCTTGGCCAAAAAATTCACCTGATCTGAGCTCAATGGAATCCATCTGATATGCTCCGCATCCACAAAGACTGGCCCGATATTTATGGGAAATGCATGACCTGCACATTGATACCTGTTGCCACATACCACTGCAAACCTATCAAAGACTTGAATCCATACCAGGCTGAACTGATGCTACACTGCATTTGAGAGATGGACCAACATACTATTAAGCTAGTGCTCATAATTTTCTGACCCATCAGTGCATGGACACACGTGGTTAGATTTGATTGCAGTTACGAAATGGTCCCTCACATGCTACACACTAAGGAGTTTGTAACCTATGACAAAGTGTGTGTTGTGTAATTAACATAGCTGGTGAAACAATGGTTTCCAAAGTGATACATGCATCACATATAACCCTACAGGATCTAATTGCTCTGAACAACGACCCCCACACTGTTACAAACATATACAAAAACAGTACCAACTGATGAGTCGCTAGGTGACTTGAAATCAGTAGTGGGAAAATAAAAGTTGTGCCATCTTAAAGGCAACTGGTTGCCGTCACTACTCAAAATCTTGATTCATCACAGTGTTCCACATCCATAATAGATTTTCATTTTTTTTCCCTTTATAATGTATAAAGGGTCTTGCTGACCAAGCCACTACCAACAAAATTCCAATATGCCACTTTTGCATATAAGGTAACAGAAAAAGATAAACATGCGTTATAACTGGAACCCGGTAAAATCGCCTAGTCAAATACCCCGCAACTAATGTAACACTGAGAGTGCAAATCTAAATAATGTTACTTCATTATTATTTAGTCCTTCCATGTAAGGCTTATTCTTGCATTCATCTCACATGATGCACAAATCTTTTTTATTATTAATTGTAGTACAAACCTTGGTGAAGGAATCTCTAAAACTATTGTATCTGGAAGAGCAGGCCCATCATATTTTCCTTTCTTCTGTTTTTTCTGTAGTCTCTTTAGTTTTGCTTCTAAAAACTGTTGCTGAAAATAGAATATTACAAGACTTGAAAAAAATTACAAGTTTAGATAAATAAAAATATCACAAACATAAGCTAGTCTTTGCATTATGAAGTACCTTGCTTGAGATTTACAATTTGGTCCTCATATTGTTTGCTATATAGACTGTGTATAATGGACAGGTATGCCTCTAATCATGGGGCAAATATCTGCTGGCATAATGAACAACAGGTAAGATTATATTTGTTAAGCAAAGAATTCTTGATTTTACTCTCAATATCAAAGAATTGTGAATATTTGAGTAACAAGTGGACTGCATCTACTTATCACCAGTTTCCTCCACATTTAGAGTACATGTAGGGCTTGGCCTGAAATATAAGTTACAGAAATAGAAGGTCCAGATGGCTAACCAATTAGAAAAAAATAGAAATTCTGGTGCAGGTCAGATGAGAAATGAACCATCCGAGCTAGTGTAGCTGCCAGGCAGCGGTTCATACAGCAGAAAGAATGTTATTGTTGTGGTCTTCAGTCCATAGGCTGGTTTGATGCAGCTCTTCATGCTATTCTATCGTGTGTGAGCCTCTTCACATGTGAATAACTACTGCAATTTACACCTTCTGAATCTGCTTACTGTATTCATCTCTTGGTCTCCTCCTACAATTTTTGCTCCTCAACACTAAACTGGTGATCCCTTGATGTCTCAGAATGTGTATTACCAACTGATCCCTTCTTCTACTCACATTGTGCCACAAATTTCTTTTCTCCCCAATTCTATCCAATACCTCCTCATTAGTTACGTTATCTGCCTACCTAATAATCTGCATTCTTCTATAGCACCATATTTCAAATGTCTCCATTCTCTTCTTGTCTAAACTGTTTATCATTCATGTTTCATTTGCATACATAGCTACACTCCTTACAAATACTTTTAGAAAAGACTTCCTCATACTTAAATCTCTATACAATGCTAATAAATTTCTCTTCCACAGAAATGCTTTGCTTGCCATTGCCAGTCTACATTTTATATCCTCTCTACTTCAGACATCATCAGTTATTTTGCTGCTCAAGCAACAAAACTCATCTACTACTGTATGTGTCTTACTTGTGAGTCTCATTCCCTCAGCACCACTTTATGTAATTTGACTTCAACCCATTATCCTGTTTTTGCTTTTGTTGAAGTTCATTTTACATCCTTCTTTCAATACAGTATCCCACTCTTCAACAACTTTGCCATCTCTAACTGAATTAAAATGTCATTGGGAAACTTCAAGGTTTTCATTTCTTCTCCCTGTACTTTAATTCTTCCTCAAAATTCTTCATTTGTTTCCTTTACTGCTTAGTCAATGTACGGATTGAATAACATCAGTGACAGGCTACAACCCTGCCTCACACACTTCTCAACTGCTGCTTCCCTTTCATGCGCCTAATTGCCATCTTGTTTCTGTACAAGTTGTAAATATCCTTTTGCTCCTGCACTTTACCCCTCCTACCACTAGAATTTTAATGAAAGTATTACAATCAACATTGCCGAAAGCTTTTTCTAAGTCTACAAATGCTACAAACTTAGGTTTGCCTTCCCTTAACACACTTTTTACGAGTTATAGGAACAGAATTGCCTTGCATGTTCCTTCATTTCTCCAAAATCCACACTGATCTTTGAGGTCCACTTCTACAACTTTATCCATTCTTCTGTAAAGAATTCATATTAGTATTTTGCCACCCATGATTTATTAGACTGACAGCACCTGATTTCTTTGGAACTGGGATAATAACATTCTTCTTGAAGTGTGAGGGTATTTTGCTTCTCTTATACACCAGATGGAAGAGATCTGTCTCCCTACAGTATCAGTAGTTCTGATGGAATGTCGTCTACTTCCAGAGCCTTGTTTCACAGGAGTATTCATTAAAAAAACAGGGGAAGCAGTAATTGTCTTGGCATCTTCGGAGACACATTATAAATGGTGCACATTTTACAATTATGTTATTGTTTCAAAGTTGCTATAGAAAAACAACTTTGTTTATATTCATAAAAGGTTCTCTCTCATCACACAACTTGGCATCAATCCCTGCTTAATTCATTATTTCACCAAATATTGACAAGGATAGATGGTGATGTACAATGGACTACACATATTGATGCATTCTCCTGGGGATGTAGTTTCTTTTCCCCCCTCAATCGACCAATTCTACCTGTATCAGTAAACTATTATTCATGTGCTGCCACTAAGGGCTGCTCGAAGGTCAAAATGAAATTAACAGGATATGAAAGACTGTGCATTTCAATTACAATCCTTTCTTGGAAAGTTATTTGAAGAGTTCTCAAGGGCAAAGCAAGTACTATCTTTCCTTGGATGTTTACTTGCAAACCAAATTTTCCTCTGTCTTTCCTTTTGGTGCCTCTTACGAAAATATTAATAAAGGCAACATTTTGAGCATTAGTTCAGTTTATTTGCAGTGCAGGCACTGCAAAAACTGAAAATAAACAAGTTTCCAATGAGTGATTCAACCCCAAGACTTTTGGATCACAGTTATGCACTCATTATGCTATGCTGCACCAACTGCTACCTGGCTACTATGCCAATATAAATGGTTTTGGCCATATTTGACCCATGTCACAAATGCTATTTTTTTCTAAATGCTTGGGCATCTGTACCTTCCACTTTCGGCCAAGTGCCTGTGGCCAGAGATACCAGTCGTGTGTGGGTTGTGCTTGCGTATTCTGCTTTAGAAGAGGGTCTTTTGGCCAAATGTTCAAATGTTTAGCAGTTTTCTTGTTGTGCCTGTCTGTGACTCAACAGCTTCTCTATATACATGACATGTATTCTCAGTTGTGAATATGGACAATCATCAGTTGTATAATGGAATGACAACAATGAAAATTTGTGCCAGGCTGGGACCCGAAACCGGATTTCCTGCTTATCGCAAGTGGTCACCTTACCATCTGGCTATCCGATAATGACTCACAGTCAGACCCAAACTTCCATATGTCTTCAACCATGTACCTACAACCTGTACTTGTACATCCATTATGTACACTCCCTACAGGGAAGTCACTTGTCCAGTTTCGGTGGATAAATACAATATTGCAGTGCCTATGTTATTCCGAATTATGATGCAACGCAAAGAACAGGCACTGCAACGACTACCGCCATTATGTCCATATCTGCAATTGTGTCATGTATTTCTCACTGCCGTAGTTGCTGCAGTACCTGTTCCTTCGAACATGCAAGCATGTCCAAAGAAACATTGCATCATAATTCGGAATAACACAGGCAATGCAATATCTTATAGTATCTACTCTACATGGCGAGTAGCAAGCTATCCTTTTCATAATACTCTCTATAGAAAGAAAACAGCATCATCTGCAGACAACTTCAATATGTTTCCAATATTAATGGAATGAAATTGTATTACTACACTATGTAACCTCCACTACGCAGTCTATGATGACTCACATAATACAAAGCTAAGAAACATCCAAATCAGATCGGACAGGTATCACACTGAAAATGATATGCAAGTTTGTGGTACTACATGCAAACAAAGTTACCACTGTAAAATGGAAGTAGTCTTGACAGACCACATTTTCACACATCCACCTTCATTTCTACAGGCACACACACAATATGGTGTCTAAACGATATTGGAAAAAATGGAAGATTGTGGTTTAACATTCCTCATTGCTGAGGTCATTAAAAGATGGAGAAGAAAGATTAGGATGTAAGATCTCATTAAGAGATGGGGCACAATCTCTGATAGGAGGAGAATGACTAAGGAAATTGGCCACGTCCCTTTTAAAGGAACTTTCCTGATATTTCAGAGAGCTGGGTAGAGACCTGAACTGTCTTCCTCCCAAGTGCAAGACCCGTGTCTTATTGTTCATCTTGCTCAGTTTAGTGCAAACAATTAATGAAGGTTGACTCAATGGATTTTTTATTCAGTTCCAATCACCATTGGTCCTTACATAGTACTGACATCATTTGCACCATGGCAGCACATTCACTGTAATAACCAAATGTTTTAAACTCTCTATCCACACTGTTTAGACCGTGCAGCTTACACTGGTCTGTGATAGCAGAACACTGACTGAAATGTTAAGATCTAACTTCAACCACGTCACATTACCTTTCAATTACACACAATCTTTTTCAGTGATAATATCTTGCCACAGATTGTGCTTCCTAAAGGCATCTTGTGTGCCAGTTCATGATGTGCCCTGCACACTGGCACTGGCAGTAAACGAGTACTTGCGGAAGAGCAGATTCACTGTCTCTCTTCACTCATGTACACCCAAATATGTAATACATTATTTAGTTTACTGTGCAGAACTCCAGTCATTGAAATAACATAATATTCAAAACACCCAAGAAGTCAGAGTCATCTCCTCACAGAGACTGCCCACATCATGTCTATTTTCATTCTCTGGTAACTATTTGTGCAACTGGTTCCAGCAAGAGTAAGAGTCTACACAAACACACTCATTAATATTGAATCGTCTCATCATTGTGTTCAGTGGAGTCTTACAACTTTCCAATATAATATTTGAGACACACCACTCAAATTAGGTACGCAAAATGCACAAAAGTTCATGCCATCCTATTGTGAGCCCTTATGTATAAGAAATAAGGGAACTGAAATTGTGTTCAACAAACAAACAAATGATGAATTCAGTATCGTTTTAAAGCAGTTTCTTTAAAGCTCAGAAGACAGTTGCCCTTGTCCCATCACTGATGGATCATTACCAACATGAAATGAACAGCTTGTGTCAAGTATTAGAAGTAAGGTACAACTCATCGAAACATTGAACAATGGGTTAGATTGGGTGCTGCTATTATATTTCTTTATTGGAATTTGGTTATGAACCAAAACATTATTGTTCTTGAAACATGACTGACCCTCTTCTGACAGTCCTTTTGCCTCATTACAACAAAGAAATTGTTAGCTAATTGCTATAATTCATTAAGGGTCCACCACAGACATAGGGCTCTACTCAGTCTCACAAAACAAATATCCAGTAATGAATTCCTGGGATCTAGTGAACATTTATGACAGTATAAAACACATTACAAGAACGTAACACATTCCACTGAATCAAACTCTATACTTTACTTGTTGATAAGCACAAATATGAATCTACAACAAAACAAGAACAGAGCGCTTCTATTGTTAAACATACTTATTTCATGGATGGAACAGTTCACCAGAAGGATTTTAAGGAAATGCAAAATAAATACTCATCGGCAGAAATTCTTTAAATCTATAAAAAATTTCATTTGATTTCTGGGATGTCAGTATTCCAGCTAAGATGAAAGAACACTGGGTGGGACTAGTATACTGTGGGAACTGAGCTTAAGCCATGACACCCAATCAACTCCTCATGCGCCCACACCTTGCAACAAGAGGTTTGTTGGAATATATAATACAATGTATGTTAACAACCCTACAGTGCAATTATGGTTGAATAAAATGTTCTGTTAACTTTAGCAAAGCATATTGCTGTTTCTCTACTAGTAGATTAGTCACCGTTCAAAAGTCACCATTAAATGCTTCTGTATTAATGCAAAGCTTCAATATTTTAGTAACACTATAAGTTAAACATCTATAGTATCACTCACCGCTGTATACTTCTTCTCCAGATATGCAGCCCATGCCACAATGTACTGTCCAACTGTTACTATCACAAACAGTATGAATGACATTTCAGCAAGGCCCATCTTCCGTACACGTCTATAATAATACACTGCATGCTTCCAATCTGGAATCCCATTCTCCAGCACTCGATCATACAATGCACGCTTCCTTTGATCACGAAGAACTTCATAAACTGCCACAAGCTGTAAATTAAATAATATTGCTTCTTACCCAACCTTCAATAATTTTTGGATTTTACATTGTTTAAACGGAATAACTGGCATGTAGCAGCTCAAGTATTACCACTATGTGTGTTAATAGCCCACAACTGTAGAAATAACTATGACCAACTAACAACATCTGTATTTTTGGATTTTCATGGAATCAAACTATTGTCACAACACAGTTAATTTACATTTATGAGTTCTCCAAAACCAGGAAAATATAGATGTGTAGAAAACTAGTGGAAACTTTGAGGTTCAACTGAACTGCATTGACACTTTCCCTTCTACCCGTAACCCAAGAATAAATTTTAGCAATTTCTTAACATGTATTATGCCTTGCAAATAATACATCTGCGAACGTAGCAACAATCACTGTTTTTTTTGTGACAGAATGCTCACATACAGCATATGAAGCAGGGACTGTTCTTAGTTGTTACGTGTGCCTTTATGGGTTTTCTTTTGCGCGGAGTGTCCGCGCGTATATCTTATTGGACTGTATGCAATACGTACCTGCCGAAACTTAATTTCTGCGTCTGGTGCATCATTCTTATCTGGGTGAATCTGTAGCGACAATCTTCTGTAAGCTTTACGTATGACCGCGGCGTCTGCATCCTGCAATCATACCCTACACACTTGCAATTTCACTGTCATCTAATATATAAAAGTCAAAAGCGTCTATGACATTTTAAAATATACGTACCTGTGGTACATCTAATAAAGAATAGAAATTCGTGTCAACTTCCTCCACTAAATCGAATATCTCCAGCTCCTCCGTGTCCCAACATCCAACACTCACACAAAACAACACGACAATCAACACACATCTTCTAAGATTCATTGGCTTCTCGTTACTTTGCTGCAGTAGTATGGTAGGAATAATATATTACTAAAATTTCTAACTGGAAGTTAGCGGTATTAACCCTCAACATTTATATTTGTTATTTGAAACAGCAGAGTCTGACGACACCAACTGATCCAGGCAATGACGATCCTACCAATTGTCATATTTTGCTACCTTGTTAGTGATGAACGAGACGAAACAACATTCAGAAACCCCTACTCCGCCCGCAACGTCACCATGACAACGTATCCCATATGACATGGGGGTAAAATACAATCATTTAGGCTCTTTGCCCCAACGGGTCCACGTTATTTGTGAGTCAACCGCCTTGTATAATGTAAACTCAGAAAGAGTCTCGATGGTCTCATAGAACCCTCAAAAATAGTCAACATACTTCGAAATAAACATTTATGTACTTGCCTCATGGTAATGACAAGACGTCCGTCTTGAGGCATAGAACTATGAGTAAGTTCTGGGAAGTTACTTGACTTCAATGTGACTTCTACGCCTTAGATCCCATAAAAATTTCCACCTTATTTCCTTCTCGGCCTTTACATCACCGACTCATTCAAACGTGAGCACTCGTGGCTTATTCAGCAGTTTCTTGTTTCTTAATATTACACCCCAAACATGGTTCGTCGTTAATATTTTCGAACATACGGAAATTGCCTTTTTTTTTTTTTTTTTACTCAGTCCGTCGTAAAATAGCTCCATACATACAATGTCTAAATCAATGCTGCAACCCAAGTTCATTAAGGACTCAATTTAATCTGGACTTCTTCATTTATTTTATTCTTTTATCGCTCACACAATGAATCTTGATTTATGTTAAATCCGAAAGAATAATGAGGCTATTATTCCAGCATAATCTCGGCAAGCATTTTACAAACACATACTAATACAAATAGTAATTTGTCATGTTCCATCATGACCCTTTTCTCAGTACCATATTTAGTTTAGGACGTTAACTAAGCTGGAAACAGAATTTCACTCCCAGATCTTGTTGCTTGTTGTTCTTGGTTTTTCAACCTCTGAAGAGTCTAGTTGCTGGTCTCAAGCTGACGGCAGAACTGGAGTGTCTTCAAGTTGTTGATCAACACATGTGTTGAGTTGATGAGGTCCTTGTGTACGAATAGTGTTTCCTTTGCTTTTTCTCGAAAAAGAATCAACTGGTATGATGGACGGGCCATAGACCATTTCTGCAATTTTATTTATTTATTTACTCAAGCCTTGATAAGCTACCAGCAGTAACATTTTCTTCACGATATATATGTCACAAATCAGAAGTAAACTGCGAAATACACTGGAGATTACGTACTTTGATTGGCATTACTTTCTCAGTCATTTACTTAAATGCAAATTTTAGAGTATGTATAAAAGTACAATATATTTGGCGAGAGAGAGAGATATGACATCACATTCACAACGCCTGTCGAAAGTTTTCTTCTTTATGTAAGCACCATGCAGGACGTGACGGTAGGTGCCGCTTTCAATCTTCTGTAACACGAACTAGGAAGAATAAAATTCGAAAGCTTTTTTCCCTATTAATGATAATTATCTCTTCTCTCTTATAGCACGACAACGTCGATGACGATGAGGCGGTCGTCACTTGAAGATTATTCGTGCATCTGAAGGTTGACTTAATGGTTGTTGATGAGCATAGAGGGGAACAGGTGCACTTGAAACTTGTAGAAATAAAATACTCTCCTTTCATGAGCTACCCATTTCTTATTTGTTAAGCACATACAGAAGAAGACACGTCTGTACACCACAGTGGATGAGAACAGAAGAACTATGATGCATGCATTAGAACAAGGAAGATGATGCAAAAAATGTGAAGTTGCATTGTTTTTAATATTTCCATCGCCCCCTCAGATTACATTAATGTAGCGTAATATGAATTAATATATCTTTGGCGCATTCAACTGGCGCCTGTATGAATTAATACATTTCGTTTTTTCTATATAGGTTGATGACAACATAGTTACAGATGGAACAAAAATTGCTAATATACTAAACAACAACTTTATAGATGCTCTACAAAATTTCGAAAGGAAAAACAAATCATCAATGGTCGAAGCATGCTTAAACACTTGGTCAACCATCCCACTCAACGTTCCTGGAACTAGTGACAAAAACAGAACACATAAAAATATTCCAGAAATTGAAACACAAAAAGTCAGCAGGATATGATGAAGTATGAAATTATTTAATAAAACATGTGAATGAAAAAATAATCAAACCTCTCCTGGATATTGCAAACTGCTCATTGAGAGAAGGAGTTTTCCCAGAAAAATTAAAAGTAAGCAAAGTAGTACCAATATTTAAGAAAGGAGACAAAAATGATCCAGATAACTACAGACCAGTGTCTTTAATCGCTGGTTTCTCAAAAATGCTAGAGATGCTCATGCATAATAGGTTGGCCACATTCCCAAAGAAACAAACTATTCTAATTCCAGCACAAAATGGCTTCCAAAAAGGGAAATCTACAGAAACCGCCATCTCAGGCCCCACAGAATCCGTTATAAATGGATTAAATAAAAGAAACTCTGTGTCTGCTATGTTTCTGGATTTGTCGTGTTTGACACAATCACCCATACTACACTTATGGAAAAACATGAAACCTATGGTATTCGTGGACATTCAGCCAAGTGGCTAAAATAATACATCAGCAGCCTAAAGCAGTATGTACAAACAGAAACGGCATGCAGATCTGAAATCAGAAATATTAAGTATGGAATGCCTCAAGGATCTTCTGTTCAACCTATATGCAAACAATATTGCTGTCAATGAGCAAGATAAAAAAAAACATTTTATGCAGATGCTATGACACTAATGAATGTAGAAAAAAATCTGGAAACATGGGAAATATGTGCATTTATGTCAACAAATAACACAGAACAGTGGCCTATACAAAATCTAAAAAAGACAATGTTCATAGTGTTCACAAATATAGAAAAGGAAGAACATATAGATATATTTGTAGCTGACACAAGACTGGAAGAAGTTAAAACTATTAAATTTTTGGGGATTACAGTTGACAATTAGCTCCAGTGGTCAGCATATAGATAATGTTTGCTGTAAAATAAGACTTAAATATTTGTTATAAAACATCTGGCACATTATGCCAACAAGGAGCTTCTATGTACCGTGCACCATGCTCTATTTGAGCCATACCCACAACAGGGAATTACTGTTTGGGGACCAGCAACAATACAAAAAGAATATTTACATTGAAAAAAAGCTGTTGGGACAATCTTTAACAAGAACAAAGAGATTCATCCAGAACTGTTTTCCATAGTCTAAAAATACTGAAATTTCCGTCTCTATACATTTACAAAACAATAATAACATTAATAAAAGGAAATGTAGCAGTAGAAAGAAATGCAGACATTCATATATATGAAACAAAAAATAAAGACCAGCTGTGAAGTACACAACAACGACTGAGAGTTGCTGAAAAAGGTCCTCTATACTCGGCTATCAAACTCATAAAGTCCCTTCCAAAGAGTTTACAGGACAATGCGAGCAAAAAGACATTCAAAAAGCTTTTAAAGGTTTATTTAATGGAAAAAGAATTTTATAGTGTAGAAGAGTATATGTAACAATGAATGAAAAATGCTACTACTACTGTTATGGAGGTACTGTAACTAATTGAACAGATTATTACATGGAAATAACTTGAGAACATGAATACGGAGCGAAACATGTAAATATGAGTATAATGTAGAATGTAAATAATTTTCAGGACCTAAAAATGGGTGAAAAATGTATGCAACATTATTACAATTATTGCCACTTTGATGTATTAAATTGTAATATATAGGTTAAATGTTGCAAGAAAATAGGTTTATGTTGACTTGTCCTATATTACAAGTATACACTTTGTACAAAATGTAATCAAGTGGGACCAAATAAAAACCATCACTCCTTATAGGTTCCTTCACAAGTACCATGGTCGGTATAAATAATCAAGTCTTCCTTCTAACACATATCTGAAATATTTGACAGTGATGTATATACTAACTAGTTCTCCGTCACATGAGGATTACTTCTTCTGTGCCGTTGTGAACTTTCTTCAAAAAAAGTCCACTTGGTCTCCACTGTTTACCTTGCCACTGTTGCAGTAGAGCACCTGCCGCAAAATATGATGCATCCACAAATAAAGCGAGTTGATTGTACAAATATGGAAATGTTGGACATGTAGCATTTGCGAGATCTTTGCGTTTTTTTTTGGAACTGAACAATTTCGTCTTCTGTCTAGTCAGTAAATTGTCAGTCATTTTCAATTCTTTCTCTTAGGTACCTTGCCACCTTGCGGGCTTGACGCAGTGGCTACACTGGTTCCCGTGAGATCACCGAAGTTAAGCGCTGTCGGGTGTGGTCAGCTCTTGATGGGTGACCATCCTGGCTGCCATGCGCTGTTGCCATTTTTCGGTGTGCAATCAGCCTCATGATGCCAATTGAGGAGCTACTCGACCAAATAGTAGCGGCTTCGGTCAAGAATACCATCATAGCGACCAGGAGAGTGGTGTGCTGACCCCACTCCCCTCCTATCTGCATCCTCCCCTGAGGATGACACGGCTGTCGGATGGTCCCGGTAGGCCACTCATGGTCTGAAGACGCAGTGCTTTTTTTTTAGGTACCTATTCAGCAAAGCTTGGTGTTCAGCAGCATGTTACAAATGCTGATGATAGAAACTGGTGGTCCCTAAGGAAACTCTAGGTTCACAAACAGTTTTGAGTAATTTGTAGTTCATTATTGTCGTATCCCTTTCTGAATCTGGCTTTGTTCCTGCAGATGTAATTAAATTTTCTAAGAATGTTAGCTATTGTACTTCAGATACCGATTTTCCAACATTTATTACGAGACCATAATTATTTAACTGTTTAAAGAGTAAATTTAGACGCTTGACATGTTACCCTTCAGAGTCCGATGCTATTAAAATATCATCAAACCGCGGAAAACAGAAAGCTAGTTCTCTTACAACTTCATGTAGAAATATATGAAATGTGCTAGGTGCGTTACGAAGTCTATAGAACATATAATTAAATTCATAAAGAACAAAAGATGTAATAATAGCTACTTTTGATTTGTCTTTGTCAGCTAATGGAATTTGGCAATGTGCTATCAGTAGTCAATCTTTAAGAAAATCTTTTTATTTTGAGGCATAAAATTTACATCGTCAGCTCATGGAATTGGATACCAGTCTGGTAGAATTCGGACATTCAGATGACGATAATCTCCAAAAACTCTACCACTCACCATTAGGCTTCATAACAAGGTGTAGTGGACAAGCCCATTGTTATTGTGATTGATGTATAATGCAATTATTTAACAGAAACTGAAATTCTTTCTTGTAGTTTGCGATTTACATGGGTCCAGTATACAACCCTAAAGCCGGGTTCACGCACGCAACAAAAGTGTCGCCACAGCTAGTGGCATACTGCAGTTGCATGTGTGAACTCCCAGTTTTTAGTGGCGCTACTTGGGAGCGCCACAACAAGTTTAATTTAGTTATAACGCCACTTTCCTTCAACCAGTGCTCCCTGGTGGCAGTATTTCGAAACACGAGCATTCTATCGCATTTATCTTGAAGTAATTGCTCCTGTACTTCATTAGATTTCACTGTGTTTTCATTTTATCGCAAAATAAAAACCAAACCAGTGTTCAGCAGGTACATTTTCGCAACTCCTAGAACTACAAGAACAGCAACCTATGTTTGATTTTCTGCAGCTGTGCATGTGTGTGTGTGTGTGTGTGTGTGTGTGTGTGTGTGTGTGTGTGTGTGTGTGTGTTTGTGCGAACCAATGACATATCCCACTATCTTAAAAGATTTTTGAATGAATAAATAAATAAACTTAGTATAAGTAAGCAAAAAAGTTAGTCGTTTATACTTCGTGATTTGTGAGACCAGCATAGTATAAATTGTGGATTGTATGCAGAAAACAGCACCTGAGTGTGATGTGGCAGCTGTTAAACTAGAAATTAGTTATTCGAAATGTCTATATCAACGAATACAATAGGACCCTAAAATCTTGGAAGAGGGGTGTGATGATATTTACATGCCAGTTTTTGGTTAGTTTGCTGTTGCAGACAGAATTTTCGTCTCCAAGAGTTATTTCTATTATAAATGTGTTTGTGGCCTTTTGATTTATCTGTGAGCGACATCTGTTTTAGGATCCAACATCTGGGTTTCGTCTTCTTTGTATAATTCTTATCACAGCTCTAATGCCACAACCTGCACTACAACATTCACACCCGCCCACAGCATGCTGAAAGTTGTGCAACAACACAGAATTTGTGGTGTCCTGTGTGAACGGTAGCTAACGATTCCAATGCAGATAGACACAAGCTGAGGCTCCACATTAGTTGTGTGTGTGACCCTGACTTCACTGTCTACTGGTGGCCCACCAGACACAGTTATGTAGTGTTGCATTGTGTGCTTCAACATCTTTTGTACTATGGATGGTTTTGTTAGTTCAGAAAATTTCTCCAAAAGTTTGGAAATCTGGCATGTTGCATAGAGTGAGCTTAGTGAATTATTAGTATTCACAATGATTACCTGTACTAAAATTTTTGATTTAGTGATTTTGTCCATCAACTTTTTAGTTTTGAGATCAACAAGTAAACGATAATGATGAAGAAAATCAACCCCCCCCCCCCCAGTACGACTTTTGATACACCTTCTACAATGATGACCATTCAAAATTGTGTTTGAGCCCTATATCAATGAGTGGTTATTAATGCAGTTAAGGTAATATACATCACTAATAATACACTTTTCAATAGAAATACATTTATTAAACACTGAATAACCAGACACAATACATCAGAACACATAAGTGTTACAGCACATGAGAAAGGTGGCATTGGACTGGTCTAGAGAAAGTAATTCACAGATAAAACACACTTTTCATTTATCGATAGAAGCCACAGAGTACTCCCCTTCCCCCTCCCCCTCCCCTGAAAGTGCAGAGCATAGTGGAGAGGTGTCATCTTGGAGAGATGGGGGAACCAGTGCCTCAGGGAGTCTTCTAGAGCCCAAGTGGGTTTTACACAGTGCACTAATACTGTTTGAGGCTTGCCATTGAAACTGATGCTCATAGTACTGGTGTCACACACGAGCACTTTATGTGGCCCTGAGTAGGTGGCTTGAAGAGCCACATGTACAGAATCGTCCTGTAACATAATGAAGCAGCATGCATCCAAGTCCTTATGGAGCAACACACATGGAGTGGTGTGAGCCTTAGGTGGTGCTGTCCAAAGGTTAGAGATGTGCACATGGACCAGGGCAAGTAGTGAGTCTTGAGAGGGTGGTGGGATGTCGTTCACAAACTCATTGGGCAGCATTAATGGCTTAACGTACAGGAATTCTGTGAGTGATGTGTCCAGGCCCTCCTTGTGCACTGCAAATATGCCTAGAAGTATCGAGGGAAGTGTCTCGGACCAGAGCCTGCCATGATAAATGTGCACAACCTAGAGTGAGCGTCCTGTGCCAGTGTTCGACCAGGTCGTTGCTCTTCAGGTGTTAGGGCATAATGTGGAACTATGACACACCATTCAGAGTTCACAGCCAGTTGAACAGGTTAGACTTGAACTGGTGGACTTGGTCCATAGCCAGGTATGAAGGACAGCCAAATCAGGAGATCCACATCTTGACGAACGTGCGGGCAATGATGTCAACCATAATGACCTCCAGAGGAACTGCCTCGAACCACCAGGTGCCCCAGTATACTGCAGACAGTAGGTATTTGAAACCCTCAGATGGAGTGAGCGGACCCATAAGATCAATATGGACATGCCTCAGCCATTCGGGGGGAATAGGGAAAGGGCTGACGGGGGAGGCGTGTCACGCAAGCCTGCCAACCTTGCTACATTGGCAAGGGGTGCACACTCTTGCCTATGTGTGGCAGTTGTGCTTGGCTTGTGGCCAGACGTGATGTTCGGTTACCAGTATGGTAGTTGCTTTTATCCCCAGGAGGGCCAAATTGTGTAAGGCATCAAAGATGTCATGTAGTCGTTCTGTCAAGATGACTGGTCAGATCCTGTCTGTCGACATGTCACAGAGCACTGGTGTCGCTGCTCCAGGAAAGTGGCGCATTTCAAGCGTGAGTGAACTCTATCGGTCGGTGAGTAGCTGTTGGATTGATATGTTGGCGGCCTGCCAGTATGCCATATCTTCGAGGTCAATAGGTGTGGCGATGATACTGACCTGTCAGAGGTAGTCCGCCACCATGTTCTCTGCTCCATGGATGTACCGTGTTTCTGTGGCATATTGACAGATGAGGTCAAGGTGGCGAAACCTGCAGGGGGGCTGGGCAGGGTAATGGCCTTGAAAAGTGCAGTCTTCAGACTGTTGAAAGTGACGATCATGTCGTTTGGCCAATGGAGACATCGTTTACCTGACATTTTGTCCCTGGCTCTTGCCTTGGTCAAAGCTTTCTGTGTGGAAGCTGTGTGGGGGAGGTGTCGGCGAAAAAAAGTGAGCATGCATCTTAGTTCAGAATAATCTTCCAGGGGAGGCAGGCTGAGAATGAGGTCGACCCGATCCGAAGTTGGGTGCACGCCATCAGACGAAATTGTATGAGCCAGATAAGTGATGATGGTGCTACTAAGCTGCGATTTTTCATTATTCATCCCAGTGCCATTCGATTCCAAGCCTGTGCAAACTTGTTCAAAGTCTGCTGATGCTTGCTGACAGACGATAAGAACACGATAATATTGCCAAGGTATGCATAGATAAAGGGAAAGTTAAACAATACTAAGTCGATAAAACGTTGCCACATTTAGGTGGCGTTTTTAAGGTGGTAAGGCATGAATTGGTATTCAAAAAGCCCAAACACTGCAATGATAGCAGTAATGATATGTCGGGTGAGTGTATGAGAATTTGGAGGTACGCCTTACGGCAGTTGAGGACTGTAAACAATTGGGGGCCTTGCAGCAACTGTGTGGAGAATAGGGTAGGTTTCGATGATAGTGCAGGAATTTAGGTTCTGTAATCACTGCACATATGGAATGAACCATCTTTCTTTAACACGATGCGTATTAGCGAGGGCCATAGGATACCCACATTGAGTAAGTCTTTGACAATGTCTTTAGAGCTGCATAGCATGAACGTTTTAAGGTGCCAAGTCTTGTGTCGAACTGGAACCCCGTCCATGGTATTTCTTTTATGACAGGTGCCACTGGTGGTGGCTCCTAAGCAACAGGTGGGGCGGGAGGAGGGGTCGGGGGGGTCACTGGTAGCCGATGAAACATAGCATTGACGGCAAACGGGGGGGTGGGTCTGCAGGTGACGCGAGTGGTGCGTCAACTGCTATTGGGAGATTCCGGGAGAGGCTTACTGCGACAGTGGGCGGTGAGGTTGGTGGCGTGATAACAGCAAGGGCGATTTTGCAATCATTGTCCCCAGCAGGCACGAGGTTTCAATTGTGATACGAGTGCGTCTACAGAGTGGCAAGTTAAGTGCTTATCCTCTTCTGTGTTTTTCACATAGTATATTTATTAAATTTCGTGCACTTTTCTCTGTGATCTCGGGTTTTGGTAAGTGTAAACTCATTCAGTCTTTATCCCAATAGTTGCTCATTGAACAGCCAGCTACGTAACTCTTTAACGCAACAGCGTCCATTAGTGATACATCAGGAGAGTAGCAAGTCGAATATCTAAGATTGTCTGCTTTTATAGTTCACTTCTTCAGTTAGTCTTGCTTGGATGGATACGATGTGTGCATGCTGTGTACAGACACAGGAGCGCTAGCCACAGTTCGCAACAGTTGAAAGTACTGTTGGCTACTGTCAGTCACCTGCAGGTTGCTGCCTCAGGGTGTAGCACTGGCGGAGAATCTGGTGCATCACATGAGACACCTCAATGGAGGGGTTTATTAGTTATTGGGAGCTCCAAAGTTAGGCGCTTTATGGAGCCTCTTAGGCACCTTAGGCACATGGCTTTCAGGGCTAGAAAGAAATCCAATATGCACTCGGTATGTCTGCCAGGGGGGCCTTATCTGATATATCGAGGCGGCCTTGCCTTTGGCTATAGAGTGTGCAGTCACCTGCAAGTTGTGGTTCATGTTGGCACCAATGACACCTGTCGCATGGGTTCTGAGGCAATCCTTGTTTTGCCCATGGGCTCTGCTTCCGAGGCACCTCCCACTGCACCGGATGCAGTTGATCTGACCTCACAGCAGGGTGAGTGGCAGGTGGTAACACATTTGCGTCACTTGAGGTGCACGGCTAATATGGAGATTGGTCACCTGGCCTCACTCATTCCATCCTATGAGTGGACAGTTGGCTGCTCCTCCAGCAGGGTCCGAGCAGGAAAGTGAGGAAGGGTTTACTGATTATTGGGAGCTCCAATGTTAGGCGCTTTATGGAGCCCCTTAGGCTGGAAAGAAAGCCAATGTGTACTCAGTATGTCTGCTGGGGGGCCTCATCTGAGATGTGGAGGGGGCCTTGCCCATGGCTATAGATCGTACAGTCATCTGCAAGTTGTGGTTCATGTTGGCACCAACGACCCCTGTCGTGTGGGTTCTGAGGTAATCCTCAGTTTGTAGCGGCTGCTGGCGTAGGTGGTGAAGACTGTTGGCTTTGCATGCGAGCTGGAAGCAGAGCTTGCAATTTGCAGCATCGTTACCAGAGTTGATGGGGGCCTTTGGTTTGGAGCAGAGTGGAGATCTCAAACAAAGGCTTCATTGACTCTGTGGTGGTCTTGATAGCTGATTTATAGACCTGCGTTATCGTGTGGGGATTTGTATAACTCCCTTTGATAAGTCAGTGCTGCTCTACACAAAGGAAGCAGCTACTTGGGTTGCAAAATACCTGGTACAGAAGCTGAGAAAATTTTGGTTGCATGTAAAATCGCTAAGTGGACCTAAGGCTTCTATTCAGTCCTTTGTTGACCAGTCTGGTGAGGCAGTTGAAGATAGTAAAAAGAAAGCCAAAGTTATAAATTTCACATTCAAGAAATCGTTCACACAGGAGAACAGTACAAATGTATCATCATTTGACCATAAGGCAGACTCCCATATGGACGACATAGAAATAAGCATACCTGGCTTAGAGAAACAACTGAAACATTTGAAAACAAATAAATCACCAGGTCCGGATGGAATCCTAGCTGGATTTTACGAGTACTGTATAACGTTGGCCCCTTGCGTAGCTTGCATTTATCACGAATCTCTCGCTCAGTACAAAGTCCCAAGCGAAAGGAAAAAGAGCAGGAGAATCCAGTACATAAGAAAGGTAAAAGAATGGACCAGCAAAATTACAGACCAATATCCCTAACTTCTGTTTGCTGCAGAATCCTTGAACACATTCTCAGTTCTAATATAATGAACTTCCTTGAGAGACTAAGAAACTTATGTCCACGAATAAACATCGTTCTAGAAAGCATCACTCGCGCGAAACTCAGCTTGTCCTTTTCTGACATGATATACTGAGAACTATGGATGAAAGGCAAGAGACACATTCCATACATCTAGATTTCTGGAATGCATTTGACATGCTGCCACACTGCAGGCTGTCAATGAAGGTATGAGCGTATGGAATAAGTTCACTGGTATGTGAGTGCTCGAAGACTTCTTAAATAATAGAACCTAGTTTGCTGTTAATGGCGAGTGTTCATCAGAGACAACAATATGGTTACGAGTGCCCCAGAGAAGTAAGATAGGACGGCTGTTGTTCTCTATATACATAAATGACTTGGAGACAGGGTGGACAGCAATCTGCAATTATTTGCTGATTATGCCATGGTGTACGGTTAGGTGCAGAAGTTGAATGACTGTAGGAAGATACAAGACGACTTAGACAAAATTTCCAGTTGGTGTGATGAATGGCAGCTAGCCCTAAATATAGAAAAATGTAAGTTAATGCGGATGAGTAGGAAGAGCAAACCTGTAATGTTTGGATACAGTATTACTAGTGAGCTGCTTGACACAGTCAAGTCATTGAAGTATCTGAGCATTACCTTACAAAGCGATATGAGGTGGAACAAGCATGTAAAAGCTGTGGTTGGGAAGGCAAATGGTCGACTTCAGTTTATTGGGAGAATTTTAGGAAAGAGTGGTTCACTTGTAAAGGAGACCGCATATAGGACGCTGGTGCGAGCTATTCTTGAATACTGTATGAGTGTTTTGGATTTGTACCAGGTCGGATTGAAGGAAGACATCGAAGCAATTCAGAGAAGGGTAGCTAAATTTGTTACCGGTAGGTTCAAACAACATGTAAGCATTACGGAGATGCTTCGGGAACTCAAATGGGATCAACACTGTTGAGAAAATTTAGAGAACTGGCATTTGAAGCTGCCTGCCGAACGAGTCTACTGCCGCCAACACACATCGTGCATAATGACCACAAAGATAAAAATACGAGAAACTAGGGCTCATATGGAGGTGTACAGAGAGTCGTTTCCCCCTCGCTCTGTTTTCGATTGGAACAGGGGGGGGGGGGGGGGGGAGAGAAATGACAAGTAGTGGTACAGGATACCCTCCACCACGCACCGAATGGTTGCTTGTGGAGTATCTATGTAGATGTACATGTAGAAGTGGGTGCACTTGCTGGGCTTCGTGTTGTGGCGTCTGTGCAGTTGCTGTGGATGGAGGGAGCGAAGTGCCAGCCTGAGTCGTAACTGTGGGTCGAGACCGCACTCAGAAGCCCATGCATCGGTAGAGAGGCCAGTACATGTGACAATTCAAAGGACGTAACCATTATGTATGAGAGCAGCTCCGACTTTTGTGCGCAGAGCTCTGATGTCGTAGAGTGCTTTTGAGAGAGCTCAGAGAGCATGGTCACGACCTGTGAGGCTAGTGATGCACTTTTTGTGAGGATTGCCAGTTGCGGAGCTGAAGGAACAGGCATTGAGTGCGGCACGTAGCTGTCGTCGCAGGAGATGAAGGCACCTGGAGAGTGACGAAATGTGATGGCTTGAAGGTAAGGCGAAAGGTTACAGTGCCGCAGGAGTCCAACCCTAACGTGTTCATCGATTTCTGCCACATAAAAAGTCCATACAAAAAGCTTATTGTGGGAAAGGCGGAGTGATAACCTGACGGAGTTGTGAACAGCACATGTGCCCTGTTTGCAGCGGCGAGAGGTAAAGAAGCTGGAGAGGGATCAATAGGCATCACAGTGGCAGGGACAACAGTGACATCCGCTTTTGTGCCCATGAGGAGGCAGAGGCCAGAAGATATGAGTGTGTGCCCAAGGCAGACCCTGTGAGACCTGGGCGGGTAGGCGCCATGTCTCATTAAGGCGGGATATGGAGCCCAAACGTGTCCACAATTGGCATTTGGGTGACTGTACGGAGGCCTGCAGTTGCGAGCAGCGTCGCCGAACGTTGTGTGAAACCAACAATGCAGATAGGTAGGGAGAGCTGGCAGGGAGGCAGTTCGGGAGATGGGATAGGTCGTTGCTGAGTGCTTGGGGGCTGGTCAGGCGAAACTTCAGCTGAAGATGGTGCGTGTCAGGTTGTTGACACAGGCAGTGCAGGCTGGATGCCACCCGGCAGCAGCAGCGTAACAACAGAAGACTGGGCTTGGTGGCCAAAGTGGAGGCCGCGCGTGAGAGTTTGCCTCACCAGTGCGGTTGGCGCCAGTGCTCGAGACATGAGGTGGCAGTGGTGAATAATAGAGAATGCTTGGTAAGTAAAACAGAGGTTTGACTCTAGAGGGGCCGTGAAGTGTGGAAGTAATAGCTATAGCTTGTATGAATGTTTGACAAACCAAAGTGTTCAGAGAGCGATGTCAGGCATAGCTTCGCTGTCGATTTGGGGAGTGAAGGTGTTGCCAGAGCTAGGAAGCGTGTGCTCGCCTAATAGTTTGTTGTGAATAATGTGGTGTATGGCCTCAGTGGGTGGACAGAAGAGGAGATCAATGAGGCAACTTCCAGTCAATGTATGTCTGCAGTCCACAGGCAGCGAAAGCAGCAGATCACTGATGATGTCGATGCATTCATGCAGATAACTGATTAAGCAAATGAACTTTGAAGTTAAAGCCTGCAGACTTACATAAAATGAACTTTGTGCTATCATCTGAGATACAATGGAAATCGAGGTTATTGTCCACTACAGTATACTACATCTTAGGATTGTCGTTTTGCAGGGTTGGCAGCTTGGGAAACCTCAGAGGGGTAGTATTATGAGTGGGAACAGTCGATGTGCACTGAGGCAGGGTAGCCATACTGGCCTGTGGTGCGAAATAGTGATTGAGCGGTCAAAGGTCGTTATTGGACTGGTGACTGAAGCAGCAGAAGCCTGGCCTTTCTTGTAGTCAGACACATGTTGAAGTCTGCTGATGTCCAGAATGGAGGCTTCAGAGGGTGGCACCGGAGGAGCAGGCGTGGGTGGGGCATGGGTGATGTAGTCCATAACAGTAGGACCAGGCGCGTGGACAACACTGGAGAGGCGAGCTGATGTGGGCGAGGCAGTGGCGCTGTACTTGGAGGCAGCAGGTGCGAACAAGGAAAGGACATCGTGGTCCATAGCAGCAGTAGTGAGCGCGAGTGAAATGGGTGGAAAGATGCTGCAGCACTATGAGCTAGTCCGCTTGGAGTGGGCACTAGCAGAGTATGGGTGCTGTAGGTTAGTGCCACAGGAACTGGCGCGGAAGGCGCAAGAGCGAAGGTGTCTGGCGCAGCAGAAGCGACCGGCGCCGAAAATCTGTGAGAGAGGGGAGCGGGATGCACAAAAGACAGGAGAGCCAAGGCGTCTGGCGTGGCAGAAGCGACCAGCACCACCAAAAATCCTTGCTAGTTGGAGGAGAGATGCGCTGAGGTGCGGGTATCCGACGCGGCAGAGGCGACCGACGTCGACGATAAAGCGGGCGGTAGAGGAGACATGGAAGAAGCGAAATGCAACGCCAGGTGTGCATGAAGGCGAACTGATGTGGTGGAGGCGACTGGCATCGCCGAATAAGAGTGCGAAAATTAAACAGTCGCGGCGGAGAGGGGGGAGGGAATGGGCGAGATTCGGCGATGTAAACGGTAAGAACACTGCAAAATGAGTAGCCGATTGGAATGAGGCAGCATGCTGCAGACTCAATGAATGGGCCGTGTAGCTCCAACCTTGTCCGTGTGGCATTGAATGGCGTGGCGACATCCTGTACAGGGATGCGGTTGGTGAGCAGGCCACTCGACACAGTATGGTCAACATGCAGGGCACCATGCTAATGCAGCCATATTGTGCCATGCGAGGCTGGCTTGGTCGTATCTAAAACCTGCGACAGAAAATCACATAATTCTGTCTTAGCCATGAGTGACGAGGTAGCTACAATAGCAGATTCACATTCGAACTTCACTGTAGGCATGGAGAAGACCTAACACGAAGGAATGATACGATCCATGTTGGTGACGAACAATGGTAACCAAAGCACATGAAACAAAGGTGATAGGCACTGGCAGTTTTTTAATGTTACTGCCACTGTGGTTATTAATGCAGTTAAGGTAATGTGCATCACTAATAATACACATTTTGATGGAAATACCGGGTGATCAAAAAGTCAGTATAAATTTGAAAACTTAATAAACCACGAAATAATGTAGATAGAGAGGTAAAAATTGACACACATGCTTGCAATGACATGGGGTTTTATTAGAAAAAAAAACAAAGTTCACAAAATGTCCGACAGATGGCGCTGGACAGCAAAACGTCAGTGACTGCGCATGACAATCGTGTATAAAAGGAGCTTTAATGATAGAGAGAATCAGATGCTCCAGCAGTCGCAGAATGTTTACATTACCTAAGAAGGCGCTTTCAGTGAAGCTGTAGAATGGGGAATGTGCTAGTTCAGCGTTACGAGCCTATCGCTATGGGAAGGGAATTCGAACAGGTAAAGGTCCATTGAAAAATGCAGCTGTGGCGAGAATGATTTCGAAGTTTGAAGCCACGGGTTGTCTTGATGATAGACCCCGTAGTGGCCGACCGAGCACAAGGCGTAATGCTGCTGAGACAATTCAGGAAGAAATGGAGACTGTAGCGGGTTCGTCTATGCATGGGGAAGTCAGCGCTCATGCAGTCGCACGTCGCACCGGCATTCCATACACTAATGTTTGGTTGGAACTTAGGCATACCCTCCGGTGCTATCTGTACAAAATCCATCGGCATCATGAACTGTTACCTGGCGATTTAGTGAAGTGGAGGGCATTTGTGGTGTGGGCGTTTCAAAAGATGGCGGAAGATGACGATTGGTTGAGTAACCTGTTGTGGACCGACGAAGCTCATTTCACGCTCTGAGGGTCTGTCAACGCCCACAACTGCAGAATTTGGGCTACCGAAAATCCTACAAATGTCGTGGAAACTCCACTGCACGACGAGAAAGTCACGGTATGGGTTGGATTTACCACCTGTACCGTTATCGAGCCTTTTTTCTTCAAGGAAATGCGTGATTCTGGTTTTGTAAGTGCTACCGTGATGGGTGAAAGGTACGCCGATATGTTACAGAATCGCATCATCCCCAACCTGGCTGATAAACACCTGCTGGAACGTATGATGTTTAAGCAGGATGGCGCTCCACCCCATATTGATAGACACGTGAAAGATCTCTTGCGCGCGTCGTTTGGTGATGATCGTGTGCTCAGCCACCACTTTCGTCATGCTTGGCCTCCCACGTCCCCAGACCTCAGTCCATGCGATTATTGGCTTTGGGGTTACCTGAAGTCGCAAGTGTATCGTGATCGACCAACATCGCTAGGGATGCTGAAAGACAACATCTGACGCCAATGCCTCACCATAGCTCCGGACATACTTTACAGTGCTGTTCACAACATTATTCGTCGAATACAGCTGTTGTTGAGGAATGATGGTGGACATATTTAGCATTTCCTGTAAAGAACATCATCTTTGCTTTGTTTTACTTTGTTATGCTAATTATTGCTATTCTGGTCAGATGAAGCGCCATCTGTCGGACATTTTTTGAACTTTTGTATTTTTGTGGTTCTAATAAAACCCCATGTCATTCCAAGCATGTGTGTCAATTTGTACCTCTCTATCTACATTATTCTGTGATTTATTCAGTTTTCATATTTATACTGACTTTTTGTTCACCCGTTACATTTATTAAACACTGAATGACCAGACACAATGTGGCAGAAAACATGAGTGTTACAGCACGTATGAAAGCAGGCATCGGCTTGCTCCAAAGAAAGGCACTTTTCATTTATCGATAGACGCCACAATTGGTTAACAGCTTTGAAACATAAATTTTTATCTCTGCCCTGTTTGCTACATGAAGACTGAATCGGTGAGTTTAACTTTCTTATCTTTTGAACTGTTCTAACAGAAATTCTGCATCGCTATCTAACAGAAAAGTCTTCGACAATTTCGATTTTTAAGAAACAAGGCTATACTGGCGGCTTGAGGTGGGTACTGGGGTAGAACACTCAGTCGCTGCTGTGTCTACCCTTTCTAGTTTTTCTTATTTGGCAATAGCAAGGCTGGACAAATTTTTCAGGCTTATATCAAGCACCAAATTTAAAATGATAACAATATTTTCAGTTCTTATCGAATTTTCCTCTGCTTCCACTTCTACTATATCTCCTTTGCCTGCTTGGTTTTCGAAGCATCTTAATCACATTTTCCAATTCTTCAATTATTAAGAGAAGATCTTGCGCTGTCATGGCCAATGGTTTTGATGGAATGAATTGTACTGATGAAATTTGAACCTCTTCAGCAGAGTACATTTAGACCATACTCTCCATACTACATGCCATTTAAGAAATCTTATCCGCTGTTTTGTCAGATATAACTAAAATACTTCGACTGCTACTAGGAAGTTTGTGAAGCCAAAGTGTTTTTAAGATCTTGTCCGATATATTACTGCAGGCATAGCGCCGCATTCTTCTTAGTAATTGCCTAGGCTTCGTATCACTAAGTTCTAAACCACTCAAGAAGTTCAAATCTTGGTCTGGCACCCAGCTTTAATCTGTCAGAAAGTTTCATTAGTAGCATTTATTTGACTCTAGACCATTTCACAAAACAAATTTCGACGTGTAAAGTCACACAGAATTATATATACTCATGGTAATACTCAGCAACTCTGAGCATCGATACTCCATGTAGTCTTGGTAAATTAATTGTCATCTATTGATGGTCATTGCAATCAAAACTGATAACCACCAACACAAAGAAAATAATTTATGATATAGACAGGTACTTTTTGTATTTATATATTTCAAAATGTATCTAAATACATACTCAAACACACACATGTGAATTTGAACATCGCCTCTTTCTCTGCACCCGCTCCACCTTATTCACTTCGATTCTTTCTTTGCTACACTTGCTTCAGCAGTCTTTTCTATACTTGAAAGTAACTGATACCAGTTGAGAAAATAAACAGAAGAAACATTCTTAAAGGAACACGTCAGTCGAGGCTGTTTCACACTTGATGGAGTGGGACAGCACTAAACATCAAAACATGCCATAATGAATTTAAAATGGTGGCATTTACACAGGCCATCAATGGAATGGAACAGGGCGGGACCGAATGAGAAGTTACTCTCAAGGTTTCTTGATAAGAAGGTTTTGACGTTGACGTTAGTGAGGGAACCGCTTCGTCGTCTACAAGTATTACTTGCAGTCACCCACTGTTCTAACATGCCACAGCTGACTACGATTTTAATAATATTAATAATACAATTTAAAAAATGTTTTAATATAATAGTAATTTGTTTATGTCAAGACTTAGTTCATCACTTTAGTAGAACAGCCAAGAAATTGCATTTATCCAGAAATTTCAGGGGAACATGTGTCATACAATTAATTTGCAAGCTATAATATTTTTACACTGCTAAATGAGTTTGTTGTACATGCTTAATTTTTTTCAAATCCTGCCAATTGGAACGTCAACCAGGTGTACCGTCTATGTAGCGGATGGCAAGTCAGCAGGCAAGAATTGGCACACAGTATCCGAATAAGAGAAGCAGAAATGCCAGTACTGGAGTGCTACATGACAGGAAAGTATGGAGTAACACTCCATAACTTCAGCGCCAGATCGTCACTGCAATAGTCAGACACTGCAGAAAGAATTGAGCTCAGTGCCTGAGAATAATTATTGAATCACAACAGTGAGGCAAGGAACAATAAATGCGGACAAACCTCGCCCTAGACATGGGATCATCTCTGTAAATCACGAGACTTTCTGAGCTCAAAGACACATCCATTTGTGACGCCATTCTGTCCATATCACTAGTACTAGATAGAATGATGGTCTACTGAGTTTCAGTGAAACAATGGCAAGCTGATCGAAAATGATGTATTTGTTGGCCACTTGTTAACTTCAACACTAATACACTGACACAAACCACAGCTGTGGTCTACTGTTGCTGCCTACTGGGACATCACAAGAGAGAATAGTACTAGTGTGTGGCCAGTCCTCCTCCACTGAAGGTCAATCGCAGATGGAGCCGAAAAAATCAGTACACCTGGAAAGACGACATCGATTCTGATCCGATGATGGTATATGCCACATGGGGGACAATAGATGTACTCCAGAATGAGATTTTCACTCTGCAGCGGCGTGTGCGCTGATATGAAACTTCCTGGCAGATTAAAACTGTGTGCCCGACCGAGACTCGAACTCGGGACCTTTGCCTTCGCAGGAGAGCTTCTGTAAAGTTTGGAAGGTAGGAGACGAGAACTGGCAGAAGTAAAGCTGTGAGTAGCGGGCGTGAGTCGTGCTTCGGTAGCTCAGATGGTAGAGCACTTGCCCGCGAAAGGCAAAGGTCCCGAGTTCGAGTCTCGGTCGGGCACACAGTTTTAATCTGCCAGGAAGTTTCAATAGACGTACTGTTAATGGTTTCAACGTCATCTGCCAACAGATAGCGCTGTGGCATAGCCACCAGAGGGCCATCTTTGTCCACCCTTTAATAGGGTATGCTTACAGCCAGAAGGTTCAGTGTGGAGCAAGCATGTGAAGCAAGCAGGCAACCATGCCATGGAGACACGCTCGTGCTTTCTACAGCCAAATGAGCGTATTTGAAAGGGGTAAATTTATGTTCTTCAGAGAGGTGGGCTAGTCCTTTCAGAGAACTGCCACGTGAGTTGGATTCACTATGTCAGCTGTGCAATGATACTGGTATCAGCAGTCAGGTGAACATTCTCACACTTGTAGCTGTGATTCTGAATGTCCATACACCACAGACACCCACAAGGATCGTCGTCTTATAAGGGCAGCAGTGGCAGATTATACAGGTACCAAAGCAGAGATAAGAGGGCTTGTGAGCCCAGACGCATGGATGCGGCTATGTGGTAGTGTACTGAACTGTTTGTGTACTTTTTTGTCTTCTGTTTAACCCAACTTTACAGTGTAACTGTGACATACTGGACTCTGCTAAAATTATAGCGTATAGTTGTGACTACAGCCGAAGATTAAACACAAATCTAAGAATAGAATGCTGTAAATCTTATAGTCGTTTTACACATATACTTGCAGCTGTACTATCTAAACGACTTTCGGCTGCAGAATTGGTCCTAAACTTTACACGGAACCTTAAAATAATATTTTGGATTCATAAAGTTAGTATCTTGATCCTATCATAAGCGATTCTGCATTAATATTATGAACATGCGCCTTGATTCATAGACTTAGTTTTGTGGTGCTCGAGTAGTACAACAGAAACGTCTATTGAAATTCTCAGTTGCTCTTCATATGTGATAGCAGTCTGATTTAAAATATTATCAATTAATGCATTATTCTATTTGCAGGTGCCAGGAAGATGTTGTGTTTCTGGTTGCTACAGCAATTACAAATCCAGCAAGGAAGAGGGTTATGTATCAGCGTTTACATTCCCTGCAGAAGAGCAAAACAGAAAAGGCAGGATAGAAACATCCACAGAAGTGACTGGAATCAATTCAACAGAAAAGTTGTTTATATTGAACATGAGGAACGTGATGTGCCATGAGTGAAAGTTCAAGCCCTCTTATCTCTGCTTTCGTATCTGTATAATCTGCCACTGCTGCCCTTACAAGCTCTGACTGGAATTATCAAATGTTCCTTCATCAAATACCACTGCTTTTACCAGAAGTTGTGCCAAAATTAATTCCTGGTTTTCCATCATATTTAGGAAAGGCACAGTCTTCAACGCGAAATTTAACCGACAGGAAGAAGAAAAAAGGAAATGTGCATGCCGAGAAGAGAAGGAGAAGAATTTGGCCCGGATAGAGAAACATCATTTTTTTCAATGGTAGTTCCAAGAAAGAAAGTGGAGTGTTGAAAGTCGTCCGCAGCTCGTGGTCGTGCGGTAGCGTTCTCGCTTCCCGTGCCCGGGTTCCTGGGTTCGATTCCCGGCGGGGTTAGGGATTTTCTCTGCCTCGTGATGACTGGGTGTTGTGTGATGTCCTTCGGTTAGTTAGGTTTAAGTAGTTCTAAGTTCTAGGGGACTGATGATCATAGCTGTTAAGTCCCATAGTGCTCAGAGCCATTTGAACCATTTTTTTGTTGAAAGTCAATAAAATATTCTATTATGTCATAGATTTTTCTGATGGCATTCCTCAGGTCAAAGTGTGTATTGAAATCAACTGAAAACTTACTTTATATGTATTGTTTCCAATTAAATGATTGCTTCATTATTAATCTGTTGCTGCAAATGTGACTTCATATTTCTCGTTTGTTATGTCGCAAATGTCTGTAGTGGAGATCGTCAGATATAAGCTAGCGCAACATGACGTTTATTGCAATGCCCACAACACGCAACAGGTGGTATACATTTACTGAGAAACGCGGCAAGCCCTTCAGATAGCCTCTTTCCGTTTTTGTTCACCTTTAATGAAACCAAGTGATGGGATTTGAATTAGTTTGATGGGAGTTGTGATATTCACAGTGATTGTATGAAATGATTTCATTTCCTCTTCTTAACCTGTTACAGTCTAATACGGCTCTGGGTACATTCATTTGCTTCATGGTCTGACTTTGGAAGTGAGGAGTGCTGTGAATATGAGACAGGTAACACATTGTGAGGCCCGGTGGAATGTGCCATACAGGGCCATGGTCGCAATGGCCTTCGCAGAAACGGAAGGAGAAAAAGTAGCATGTAGGACGCCTGCCTGTTTACCAGGGATGGAAGCCAGATGTCACATGTAGAGCAGGTGACCATTTACAGGACGATGCAACGGCAATTCCACTGTTAAATGCAGAGGAGAGAGCTGATAGGTGGAAAGAGAACACTGAAGGTCTCTATGAGGGGGAAGACTTGTCTGATGTGACAGAAGAAGAACGAGCCGATATAGAAGAGATAGGTGGTCCAGTATCAGGATCAGAATTTAAGAGAGCTTTGGAGGACTTAAGATCAAATAAGGCAAAAGGGACAGATAAAGTTCCATCAGAATTACTAAAATCATTGGGGGAAGTAATATACAGAAGAATGGAAATGAATATTGAGGAGGTGTTAGATGATAATCAGTTTGGCTTTAGGAAAGGTAAAGGCACCAGAGAGGTAATTCTAACGTTGCGGATGATAGTGGAAGCAAGACTAAAAAAAAATCAAGACACATTTATAGGTTTCGTCGAGCTGCAAAAAGCATTCGACATTGTTAAATGGTGCAAGAAGTTGATAATTCTGAGAACAATAATGGTAAGCTTTAGGGAGAGACTGGTAATACACTACTGGTCACTAAAATTGCTACACCACGAAGATGACGTACTACAGACGCGAAATTTAACCGACAGGAAGAAGTTGCTGTGATATGCAAATGAGTAGCTTATCAGGGCATCACGCAAGGCTGGCGCCGGTGGCGACACCTACAACGTGCTGACATGAGGAAAGTTTCCAACCGATTTATCATACACAAACAGCAGTTGACCGGCGTTGCCTGATGAAACGTTAATGTGATGCCTCGAGTAAGGAGGAGAAATGCGCACCATCACGTTTCGGACTTCGATATAGGTCGGACTGTAGCCTATCGCGATTGCGGTTTATCGCATCGCGACATTGCTGCTCACGTTGGTCAAGATCCAATGACTGTTAGCAGAATATGGAATCGGTGGGTTCAGGAGGGTAATGCGGAACGCCGTGCTGGATCCCAACGGCCTCGTATCACTAGCAGTCGAGATGAGAGGCATCTTATCCTCATGGCTGTACGGATCTTGCAGTCACGTCTCGATCCCTGAGTCAACAGATGGGGACGTTTGAAATACAACAACCATCTGCACGAACAGTTCGACGACGTTTGCAGCAGCATGGACTATCAGCTCGGAGACCATGGCTGCGATTACCCTTGACGCTGCATCACAGACAGCAGCGCCTGCTATGGTGTACTCGACGACGAAACTGGGTGCACGAATGGCAAAACGTCATTTTTTCGGATGAATCCAGGTTCTGTTTGCAGCATCATGATGGTCGTGTGTGGCGCCGTCGCGGTGAACGCACATTGGAAGCTTGTATTCGTCATCGCCATACTGGCGTGTCACCCGGCGTGATGGTATGGGGTGCCATCGGTTACACGTCTCGGTCACCTCTAGTTCGCATTGACGGCGCTTTGAACAGTGGACGTTACATTTCACATGTGTTACGACCCGTGGCTCCACCCTTCATTCGATCCCTGCGAAAACCTACATTTGTGCAGGATAATGCACGACCGCATGTTGCAGGTCCTGTACGGGCCTTTCTGGGTACAGAAAATGTTCGACTGATGCTCTGGCCAGCACATTCTCCAGATCTCTCACCAATTGAAATCGTCTGGTCAATGGTGGCCGAGCAACTGGTTCGTCTCAAAACACCAGTCACTACTCTCGATGAACTGTGGTATCGTGTTGAAGCTGCGTAGGCAGCTGTACCTGTACACGCCATCCAAGCTCTGTTTGACTCAATGCGCAGGCGTATCAAGGCCGTTATTACGGCCAGAGGTGGTTGTTTTGGGTACTGATTTCTCAGGATATATGCACCCAAATTGTAATCACATGTCATTTCTAGTATAATATATTTGTCCAATGAATACCCGTTTATCATCTGCATTTCTTCTTGGTGTAGCAAGTTTAATGGCCAGTAGTGCATACAATTTGTACTAAAGCCAAGAGGTAATAGCAAGAGTGGACGGCCAAGAACAAAGTGCTGGGATTAAAAAGGGTGTGAGCTAGGGATGAGGTCTTTCGCCCCTACTGTTCAATCTGCAGACTGAAGAAGCAATGATGGAAATAAAAGAAAGCTTCAGGAGTGGAATTCAAATTCAAGGTGGAAGGATATCAATGATACGATTCGCTGATGACATTGCTGTCCTGAGTAAACTGAAGAAGAATTACATGGTTCAAATGGTTCAGAGAGCACTATGGGACTTAACGTCGGAGGTCATTAGTCCCCTAGAACTTAGAACTACTTAAACCTAACTAACCCAAGGACACCACACATATTCTTGCCCGAGGCAGGATTCGAACCTGCTACCGTAGCGGTCGTGCGGTTCCAGACTGAAGCGCCTAGAACCGCTCGGCCACTACGGCCGGCAGAATTACATGATCTGCTGAATGGAATGAACAGTCTAGTAAGTACAGAATATGGATGAAAAGTAGGTCGAAGAAAGACGAAAGTAATGAGAAGCATCAAGAATGAGAACAGCGAGATACTTAACTTCAGGATTGATAGTCACGAAGTAGATGAACTTAAGGATTCCTGCTACCTAGGCATCAACCTATGACGGATGGATGAAGGAGGACATCAAAAGCAGACCAGCACTGGCAGAAAGGGCATTCCTGGCTAAGAGAAGTCTACTAGTATCAAACATAGCCCTTAATTTGAGGAAGAAATTTCTGAGAATGTACGTCTGTAGCACATCACTGTATGGTACTGAAGTATGGACTGTGGGAAAACCGGAACAGAAGAATATCGAAGCATTTAATATGTGGTGCAACAGAAGAAAGTTGAAAATTAGGTGGACTGATAAGGTAAGGAGTGAGGAGGTTCTGTGAAGAATTGGAGAGGAAAAGAATATGTGGAAAACACTGACAAAGAGAAGGGACAGGATGATATGGCTTCTGTTAAGACATCAGGGAATGACTTCCATGGTACTAGAGGGAGCTATAGAGGGAAAAACGGTAGAGGAAGACAGAGATTGGAATACATCAAGCAAATAATTGAGAACGCAGGTTGTAAGTGCTAATCTGATATGATCAGGTTGGCACAGGAGGTTAATTAGTGACGGGCCGCACCAAAGCAGTCAAAAGACTGATGACAAAAGAAAAAAAACTTTCGTCGTAGAAGATGGAACTCTGTCAGTAGTAGGTACGCGCTAGGAGCTTGTTATGTGACATACTTGGGAAGATAAACAGCTCCTGGCTGTCCTAAAAACTTAAGGGGGAAACCACATTACTAGCTGTTAGACACTGATTTTTTCGGATTTTTTTGTGTGGAAAGAAATAATTAGAATTTAATCAAATTTTGAAATAATTTCATTCATATTTCGAATAGTTTTCGTGGATTTTCTTGAATAATTTCAAAGTTATGCTGTGATGTCCGCTGAAGGTTGTGAGTATAGTTCTCCAATTGCGTGCAGTGTAGCCATTCCGATTTTCATCTGAAATCAAAAAGGTTTTGATTTTACTTTAATAACTAATTTTCTTAGAATATGAACCTCAAAGCAGGAGAAAAGAATGAAAATTAAAACTTTTTGCAGACGTTGGAACAATTTACTTCGACTTTCACGATTTTCTTCTCTAATTACACAAAGAAAAATACTCTTAAAATCATGATACCATCTCACAAGTTGGTTCATAAATCCGTAATTTTATAAAGAATCATATTATCAGTTTTCATAATGATCGGTTCGATGCTTTTTGAATTAGACTGTATGCAAATGTGAAAAAAGTCATTTCTAGATAAAAGCGTCTGAAAAATAAATTCTCGGAAACTAGAAATTCAAGGAAGTTAATAATAATGTAAAATGCCTACCGATTAATCTGCGATTCCAGCACCATATGATAATCCTTCTTCTTCCTCATAGGCTGCGTTTCGCGCTTGCCGCAGTGCTTTCCGAGCTGTCCGACCTTCCTTCGATTCCAATGAACTACGTCGATTCTGCCGGCTCACGCCCTGGTTATCCATTTGTTCGGCATAATTGAAGCTTTGCGTGCCTGCTACAATTCCTCCCTTGTTCATGACCATCAGAAGGGACGAATTTCCTTCACTGAATAAGCCCGCTGCTGAATACGATGCCAAATCAAAGACTTTTAGTCCGGAGTTCAAGTGTTTAGGAGCTAATCGCCAAATAGTGGAATTCAAACTTTCATTCGCAATTTGTGTGTGGCCACCCAATCATCCCTTGGTAAATCTTCATATATTGGAAGAATGATGTGCACTCGGTGCTATGCTCCTAAAATCCAAACGAATGCGAATTTCGCTTTTAAATTTTGATAGCGTGTTCTTGGATAGTTCAGCTAACGTTTTATGCAAAAAAAAGATTTTTTGAACCTCCTAATGTGGTTTTCCCCTTAACAAAGCAGCATGACCTACTTAATGGACGGATAATGGAGAAGGGTTAGCTACTATTCTTGTAGAAAACTTTTTAACGTTTAATTGGACCTGTAATGTGTGGCTAGCTAGTGGCTGAATTAGCACTAATTGGTTTGTTAGTAGTGATGTCATGAGGACGTAACACTAGGCGGAAAGCTTTTTATAAAAGACGGGAAGAAATTCGATTCATTGGCTTCTTGATGTTCCGCTGATTTTGGACACGAAATATTGTCAAAGAAGCAATTACGCCATTAGCGGGCTGTAGCATATTTTAAGACGATTAGTGGTCGTGTTTTGTTGGAGGAAAGACAGCAACAGTCTGTTGGGAGAAGACTTGAAAAAAATGGATACATGTAGTCAGACACAGAGGGTGAAGACACGGGGAAGTTGAAGGGATTCTGGGGCAGAAGTTGCAGACTGGTGACGGAAGCTACGTTGCGGCTGCACTGTCAAGTCACAAGAGTCGCTATGTCTCCCTGTGCACACAGTACATTGAAGATTGTGGTAAACATCGTTTACAACTCCAGTATATTAGGACAAGTGAGAGTATTGCAGTTCAGTTGCAAGGTAGCAATCGCTGGCTCAGATCTTTCAATGCTTCCTCAGACCTTCAGCATTCTTGGATGTTGTTTCGAGACAAACAGCCATTGTGATTGTCATAGTCAGCTTACTGTACCTAGCTTACAGAATTAGAATCGAAATTTTACGCGCCTCCATCCTTTTAAGTAACTTTGCCAACTCAGAGCTTTAGTTTGTAGCTCTACAGCTTTGCAAAGTTCTTGTCCATACAATTGTATTTTTCTGCAATATTATTAATGTGTCTTTTATAATAAACATATCCCTCTAAATGATAAATATTGCGTCAGTTCCCCACCTTCAGATTCACTGCTAAGGCCAATAAATTAAAGCTTTAATAATTGTGTTGTTTACATTAAATTCAACAGGGGATTTCAGGAATTTTGCATAAATTGGATTGCCATTCAGGGACTCGCTTTAAAATAGGATATTCTAGGAAGTAATCAGGTAGGAAACGTCATTTGTTTTAATGGTTCATTAATGAGGATCTTTCGAAAGTGTAGTGGTCTATAGGACATTTTGCTGGTGCGAATAAATAATACATGTATTTATTTCTGCTTTCTGCCTATATATTTCGTGAATTTTGTTCCATGTCTGAATGGTTATCTGAGTTGTGATATCAGCATCATAAAATTTTGGATGGCATTTATGCTGATATATTTACACACGATTTGTTAACTAATGTGGTAGGTAGAGAGATTAACTGTAATGAGGTTTAGTTCTTTTTCTTGTTAACAGTAGAGTACAGTACATAATGTGAATGATAACGTGTACAGTACATCATGTGAATGATAACTTCGAGTTAGTGCAAAAAGTACAAAACAAGTCAAAGATAAAACGATTAATATCATGGAGCACAGGTAAGATAAGGAAGATGGCGATTTAGGAGTGGAAAAGTTGATCATTCCCATGGAACAGACAAGTTCGAACATCAGTGATAATGAAGAAGTTGACTTAGATCACGTATAGTACGGTAATGAGTTAAACAACGCGCATGGTAAGAATTACGAGGAGGAAGACGAGGTCTTTTCCTGACACGCTGAGGTAGTAGCAATTACTCACAGTTATGAGGTAGAAGAAAGCAATAGGCCAGAAGCGGTCAGTGAGATGAGATGTTCAGATGAATTCATAAACGACTTCTACAAATTAACAGACAGTAAATAGTGGAGATAATTTCGAAATTCTTGAATTTTCAAAGAAAAGGAATGACGATGCACGTAGGATGACAGTTCAGATTAGGAAAGAAATCAAACAAATGCAGAAATGGACAGCTGTAATACAGAAAGAAGGACAGGAAGCTAGAAAAAAAACAGATGAAGCAGATCTAGAGTAGGTACAAAATGAGTTTATGAGTCTGTGACAAAATGAATCGAAGTAGCATGAGCATCAAGAAAAAGTAGAGAAGTGATCATACAAGACAGAAGAGCGGTTTGAAAGGATCGAAATACAGATCACAAAGCCTATAGAAGAAGCCACAAGTCAGTTAAAAGTTCACAATCATGAGATAATCAAGGAGGAAATACGACAAGGGGTTTAGGCTCGTATGTTACTGATGTGTATGCCAGGAAGTACAGGCGCTTCTTGCAGTCGAGAACAAGCAGGAAAAGATAAACGAAAGGCAGCAGAGAAGAAACGAGAAGTTAGATAACGTTCACAGAAGACTTTAAGGAAACGTTCGCTAGTGATAGGAATAAGAACAGACTCTAGCAAAATACAGTAACTGGATGCCCCTGAGCAAAAGTCATGCACCTGGCGAAAGCGAATGGAAGTCTAAACACAGCAACAGTGAAAACTTTCACGCAGAGTCCCGACGAGGAGAAACAATGAGAAAAGCAGAAACAGCTGTTAGCTCGTCTAGAAGGGAGAAAAACTCCTTCGATTTCAAACACTTAATATCAGTCCAGAAGTTCCAAAACTATAATAATAATAATGAGAAAACACTTCACCCTGAAACTTGGCTTATGCAATTTACTACCTTTTTGACCTTTGTCATATAAATTTTGATTTGTTCTGTGCACACCATGAAGAGGCAACAGCAGGAAGAATGAAGAGAATAGCTGCAACTTGCATAACATCTCAGGAATTTAGAGACGCTTTCCTCACAAATTACTGGTCACAAGAAATGCAAGAACGTATTAAGCACGAGATGGTCATGTGCAAGAATTTAGTAGCATAGGATGCAGAAATCCAGTGAAGTTTTACGAAGCTATGGTTAGAAAGAATCAATTCTTAAACATTTCTTGTAGCCAAAGTGTAATCATTCAGTACTGCTATAGGAAACGGTCGATAAATTACCAACAGGACCCAGCAGGTCGATGCAATGAAGATATCGAAGCATTTAAGAAAATACTGCATGAACGTGGATTCTCTTTTGATGAAAGTAATGCTAGGTAACGAAAAAGAGGGCACGAAAATAACTTGAACGGACCTCTGTGATGCTATAATAATAATAGGAACAATAACAGAAAGACAGCGCCCAGAGCAGGAAATAACACTACTGGCCATTAAAATTGCTACACCAAGAAGAAATGCAGATGATAAACGGGTATTCATTGCACAAATATATTATACTAGAACTGACATGTGGTTATATCTTCACCCGATTGGGTGCATAGATCCTGAGAAATCAGTACCCAGAACAACCACCTCTGGCCGTAATAACGTCCTTGATACGCCTGCGCATTGAGTCAAACAGAGCTTGGATGGCGTGTACAGGTACAGCTGCCTATGCAGCTTCAACACGATACCACAGTTCATCAAGAGTAGTGACTGGTGTATTGTGACGAGCCAGTTGCTCGGCCACCATTGACCAGACGATTTCAATTGGTGAGAGATCTGGAGAATGTGCTGGCCAGGGCAGCCATCGAACATTTTCTGTATCCAGAAAACCCCGTACAGGACCTGCAAGATGCGGTCGTGCATTATCCTGCTCAAGTGTAGGGTTTCGCAGGATCGAATGAAGGGTAGAGCCACGGGTCGTAACACATCTGAAATGTAACGTCCACTGTTCAAAGCGCCGTCAATGCGAACTAGAGGTGACCGAGGCGTGTAACCAATGGCACCCCATACCATCACGCCGGGTGATACGCCAGTATGGCGATGACGAATACACCCTTCCAATGTGCGTTCACCGCGATGTCGCCAAACACGGATGCGACCATCATGATGCTGTAAACAGAACCTGGATTCATCCGGAAAAATGACGATTTGCCATTCGTGCACCCAGTTGCGTCGTCGAGTACACCATCGCAGGCGCTCCTGTCTGTGATGCAGCGTCAAGGGTAACCGCAGCCATGGTCTCCAAGCTGATAGTCCATGCTGCTGCAAACGTCGTCGAACAGTTGGTGCAGATGGTTGTCTTTCAAACGTCCCCATCTGTTGACTCAGGGATCGACACGTGGCTGCAAGATCCGTTACAGATATGTGGATAAGATGCCTCTCATCTCGACTGCTAGTGATACGAGGCCGTTGGGATCCAGCACGGCGTTCCGTATTACCCCCCAGAACCCACCGAGTCCATATTCTGCTAACAGTCATTAGATCTCGACCAACGCCAGCAGCAATGTCGCGATACGATAAACCGCAATCGCGATAGGCTACAATCCGACCTTTATCGAAGTCCGAAACCTGATGCTGCGCATTTCTCCTCCTTACACGAGGCATCACGACAACGTTTCACCAGGCAACGCCGGTCAACTGCTGTTTGTGTATGAGAAATCGATTGGAAACTTTCCTCATGTCAGCAGGTTGTAGGTGTCGCCACCGGCGCCAACCTTGTGTATGCTCTGAAAAGCTAATTATTTGCATATAACAGTATCTTCTTCCTGTCAGTTAAATTTCGCGTCTGTAGCACGTCATCTTCGTGGTGTAGCAATTTTAATGGGCTGTAGCGTAATTTCATTGGTCCGCCAGGAGGACGAAATCATTACCGTAATCACACAACACGAAGAAGAGATTGGTACAACTGTCAGAGTCATAACAATGCCCACCGTTTCATACGGAATGGGCCCACTCCACAAAAGAGAGAAGGAGCAGAAATCGCAGAAATCATGCCATCAAATCCAAGGAGTGACTGAGTAACGTGGTAGTAGCGCAGCACAACACTGACAAGTCGGAATCAGCAGAGTAAATTTACTGGGGTATGACGACATATCAAAGTTCCTATTGGAGGAAAGGAAGCCGTCATGGAACATGATATGCATCCAGTAATTAAGGTCACCGTAGGAGATGTACTGTTGAAAGGAATATTCAACAGTGGAAGCAAAATTTCTGCAATAGAGCACACAGAATTTCAAATATGCATCAGGAGGGTAAATTGCCCAGTGCTGTTGTAAACGAAAACCGGAATAAAAGGAGCAACAGTGGGTAAATTCACCAAAATAAATCGCCAGATTAGGCTAGATTTTGTTTGTCAGGGACACATGTTAACAGGGAATTTCTTGGTGATACCTAAATCAGCCATCGACCTAATTATCACAATGGACGTCTTGAATAGTAACCAAACATATTGGATCTTGGCAGAGAAGAGGTCATTCTACAAAAAGGAAATAAAATAGTCGTCCTTTTCGAGGAACAGGCGATTCAAGTGCAGATATCAGCGAGCTGTTTGAAAATCGCTACGAACAAGGGGAATGCATAGAAGAAAATGAAAACAGGAACCGCGACCAAGAGAGATAGTGGCAGGGCGAGAAGGAAGGGATCAGGAGGGAAGTCCATCAGAAAAAATGTACGCCAGCTGACACATGCAGCTCATTCCTTTCTTCTTCCGGTCTTAAATCTTCAACCTTCATTTCTAGTAATTTAGTGCCTACGCTTTGGGGCAAGGAACTCTCTTTACAGGTCGTCTTTCTGCCTTCCACCTCTCTTTCATCTTCGTTTATTTCAATTATGCAAATGCCTGCATTTCGTAGTAATGTCGTTCCCTCGCAAGTTAAAATGATGCTAGTAGTTCAAATTTTTCAACCCACTAATAATTCTGATTATCCTTGAATTTTAACTTGCATTCAATTCCGGCTGCATGTACAAGTGCACATCTCCGTTTCAGATAAACACCACCTTGTAGATATTTACTATCAAAAACAGCCTTGACCACAATTTATTTATTATGGTGACCGGTTTCGACCACTACTGTGGTCATCTTCAGACCAATGAGTAAGAACTGCAGTAGTGCTTTACCACCAAAAGGAGGTTCTTAGTGATAGGTCTGAAGATGACCGCAGTAGTGCTCGAAACCGGTCACCGTAATAAATTAATTCTGATCAAGGCTGTTTTTGATAGTAAATATTTTAACACATTGATCACTGTTCACTCCCACAATGTATTCAAAAGTAACCACCTTATAGAATTTGAGAAAATCGATTCCTAGAATCGCTTTTACAGACAGGTTTTTTATGATAAAAAAGTTTGGGTTAAGCGTGTGTGACTGACTTGCTCCTTTACTTCTGTAGATTTTCGTTTCGTTACGTCCGACATTCCCACCTCTTACATTTTAAATATCAGCCACTTGTTACTCTTGTCGCCGCGTTTGGCGAGCGGTTCTAGGCGCTTCAGTCCGGAACCGCGCGACTGCTACGGTCGCATGTTCGAATCTTGCCTCGGGCATGAATGTGTGTGATGTCCTTAGGTTAGTTAGGTTTAAGTAGTTCTAAGTTATAGGGAACTGATGACCTCAGATGTTAAGTCTCATAGTGCTCAGAGCCATTTGAACCATTTGAACCTTATGGAGTACCGGGACTTGACTTCCTGAATCTAAAACGCACTGCACCGTTGCATCCTCCAACGACACACAAAGTATTGGATATGCAGTATCTTCCGTTCTGTTGTCGAACTGTGCTACATATTCAGACGGTTACTTCTTTAAATCTTGGAAATCGACAAGCATGGCTCTTGGTAGATGAATTTCATTTACGTGTGAAATAGGAGCCTCGGCCCCTTGTCAGTCTCTCTTCTAGTTCCTTTCTTCTTCATTTCTTCGCGGATTCCTTTGCGGATCCGGGCCGCGACCTTCAGAAATTCGTGCGCCCTCTCGCCATTGACCATCGCGTCCTCTGTGATCTCTTCCGTAGTTGGTTCAATACGACTGCACTCACGAATTGCGCTGATGATTTCTGTTCCACTTGCTATCGTTTTTTCTGAGTGGGTGACCCTCTCGGCCAATGTTGTGGCGAACCGTAGCGCTTTTGCACAAAGTGCACTGGTTCTCCGTCCTCGTTTTCCGGATTGTAGCCAAGTTCACCAAGCAAAAACAAGAATGCACCTGTATCAACCGTACCACGAACTGCCTTCGTCTCAAAACGGTGTGTCGAGAAATCCGATTCACTTAACCATTTCTTTGCAGTACTGCGCTGGACTTCGAAACTGTGAGCTCGCTTAGAGCGTCATCATTTAAATGCCTAATCTGACACATTCCTGTTCTCCTTTGCCGAGATTCGTGGTTAAATGTGTCTGTAAATTCCTCAAAGTTTTGCACTTCGGCGCAATCACTTCTTCGCGTAATTGTGCATTAAAGAAATTGATGTTGTAACCTTCACACTAGAAACTGAGCAGAACTTCTTGGAGCTGCTCAGTCCAAATGTTGGGATGTAGACTATTCGATCTGTCCGGAAACAGCGCAGAACTTTAAACTAAGATGCGCTGATAATTTATGCCTACGATTACCGACGATTCCATGTTCACTGGAGGTGGTACTAAATCCGACAGAGTCTATCACTTAAATCCTGCAATTCTTGTTCTTCCTTGCACCTGCTTTCTTCGCTCATTAATATTTCTCCGATTCACGTACTGATAGCCGATCCACTGTTTCGCTAACTGCTTAAATAACTTCACCAATGCTTCACGATTGCCACGATTCGCATCGGCTTGAACTTCCTTCAGTTGGAACATAATTTTAATTTCTCCTCCATCTTTTAGACTAACTGGAATGTTTCCACCTGAACTTGTGCCATTCTGCCTGCTCCTTAATTTGTGTAACATAGGCTGAGACTTTCCATTCCTTCCTGCTGTCAACTTTCTTACGTAACTCAACTGTTGCTTCTTTACCTCTCGAGTTGCTGTGCTTTATTTATTCTCGCAACTGTAAAACTGATGCTCAATGACCGATTTCGTCCTCTCTTCCGATTTCTTAACTGCTTCCCCGATCTTTTTGTTTGGTTTTTCCATCCGTTCGACACACCTTTGCACATGAACAGTAACCTGTCGTTCTAAACTCTTAACGTGATCACTGTATTCCTTATATTGATTTCCAACATGTTTAAAACGACCGTCATTTTTATTGTCTGCCTTCTTGTCTCACTCAACCACCTTTCTGTCCATCTCATCCAACCTTGCAAGTGATAATGACATTATGCCATCGAGTTATTCTGTAAGTTATCTGATTCGCGGTTTTTGCTAATGACTCGTCAGTATTACTATCCTGACTTCCCATTACCTCATAAATCTACAAACTGCTTTGTTCGATATAAATGTTAAGTTCGAGATATACAGAACCACTCGTTTCCTGTCTATCTACTGAGCTCATTCTTCCTAAACTGTGTGGACACGCACGCGTTAACGTTGGCGTTACCAAATGTTGACATGGAGATCTCACTCTTTTCTCCAACTAACCAAAATTCTACCCTACACTTCACAAAACACAATGCAGTTCCTAACCATAAATATAAACATATAAAGCTAAATCCCCCAAAATTTCAACGATGAGAACTCAGGACAACGATGGACTTTTACTCATCGGCATTTTGTTGTCAGCTGGGAGGAAAGCCAAATTAGTAAACATGCATGCGTATAAAATTAGTTTGGATTTGACGATGTTCAGTTATTATTGGAAATTTGTCTTACTTATCCAGTTAAAATCAATTAAAAGAAAATTTGATTACGAAAATCAGAAAACCGCGTGATTTCTGTAATTAATCCTAGCAGCGGGTGCCAGAACCTTACGTGGTGTATCAGTTGTGGTTGGAGCACATCCCCATGACGTACACAACCAAACTCTGGTGACCAACAGAGTGAGGAACCACCTCAAACGATCATGCAAATTAATTTATAGTAAGGATACTATCATGCAGCGAAAAACATCTTGTTTAAATGAATATTAATAGGAATGACCCAATTAAGTATGCAACAACAGGGTACCACAAGACTCAAATAGATGTATTAGTGGGAGGTGGGAACTTCTAGCTATAAATGCAAACAAGAGGCCACTATAACAATTGGATTTATTCTCTGGAAACATGAGAATTGCCTACCGATATTCACAGAGAACAATTGACAAATAGGCAAGGAATTATAGCTCTAAAGAATATCCGTGACACTGGAGGGTAGGGAAGATGAAATACAGTTACATTGATAATTAGCGTGTAGGGCCAGTGTCTGCATATGTTGTCAGTTAAATGTAAAAAGAATACAGAAAGATAGGAGTGAACACCATAAGAAGAACAACATAACAGAATCAAACACAAACACGCAGTCCCATAACAACTACACAGGATAATCAGAAAAAGATGAAAGAAAACACGAGATGGTACACAATGACATACAAACACAAACTCACCCATAAAATCACCAACATATTCAAAAGACAGGGAATAAACACAGCATACACAGCAGACAGTTCTATACAAAAATATACCCCAAAACTGACAAAAAACAGACACATATATCAGAAAGCAGGTATATATCAGCTACAGTGAAGCACTTGTGAAGGCACATACATAGCGCAGACAGGGAGAACATTTGATGTCAGATACAAGGAACACATGAGATGCCGGAAATATGGGACAAACCACTCCACATTTGCAGAACATTTAAGAGAAAATGACCACAAACCAACCAATAGAGAAGATGACATGAAAATAATTAGAATCAACAATAAAAAACACCTCCCGACCATGCAAGAAAATTATCACATACATAAAACCAAAGCAGAAGGGAAAAACCTGTTGAATGACCAAGTACACTTGCCAAGCAATTCATTGTTTACACTAATAGATAAAATAATAGAATAATGCTCGCAAGAAATACGAGGGTCGGTCAAAAAGTAATGCCTCCCATTTTTTTTCTACTTAAAGAAATTAAGTTAAGTGAAAAATTTGAATTTGGCGCCATTCCTCAAACCTTCTTCTGCAATCCACTGCAGTAGTAACTTTCTGTGTCAACAGGTGGCAGCACAGCAGAAGTTTGTAAGATGGCCGACATCGATGTTCGTTTGAGACAGCGTTGTGTGATTGAATTCTTGAATGCAGAAGGTGAAACGCCCATACGCATTCATGAAAGACTGAAGAAGGTGTATGGTGTTGTGACAGTGGATGTCAGCACTGTTAGACGATGGGTTCGTCGTTGTAAGGAAGCTGAAGGGCAAACACCGTTGACTGACGAAAAGCGGAGCGGCAGGCCGGTGAGTGCAGTGACTCCACACAACATTCAGCAAGTTGATGACATCATTCGTGGTGACCGTCGGGTGACTGCAGATGAAGTGTGTCGCATTATTTCTCTTAGTAAAGGCAGTGTGATCACGATTATTAAACAATTGGGGTACTCAAAAGTTTGTGCACGGTGGGTTCCAAGAATGTTAACCGATCAGAATAAAGAGGCAAGGAAAACAATAGCCTCCCAACACTTGCAGCGCTTTCGTTTGGAGGGAGATGAGTTTCTGAAAAAAATTGTGACCGGGGACGAAACATGGGTGCATTTTTTTGAACCCGAATCAAAGAGGCAGTCAATGGAGTGGCGTCACACAAGCTCGCCGAGGAAGAAAAAATTCAAAACTGTGCGATTGGCAGGGAAAGTTATGGCAACAGTTTTCTGGGATACAGAGGGTGTGATTCTGGTTGATTTTTTGGAGCAGGGATGCACAATAAATTCTTTTCAATACGTCACAACCCTCAAAAAACTTAAAGCACGTCTTCAGCGAGTTCGCCCAACAAAATCAATGGCAGATGTTCTTCTTTTGCATGACAATGCAAGACCACACACCAGTCGTCACACCTCTGACGAGATTGTCAAAATTGGATGGGAAGTTTTGCCTCATCCCCCATACAGCCCTGACCTGGCACCATCAGACTTCCATCTGTTCAGGCCACTAAAAGAAGCTCATCGTGGGATTCATTTTGAAGATGAGGAGGCCGTCAAAACATCCGTGCGTCAATGGCTTAGGAAGCAGAGCTGTGATTTTTACCGTGCTGGGATACATGCCCTTGTTCAAAGATGGACCAAAACTGTAGAGATGGGCGGAGATTACATTGAAAAATGACAAAATGATCCTCAATGTTGTGGTTTTCAACCTATGTAATCGCATTTAAATTTCCTGACAATTAAACGTAGAAAAAAAAATAGGAGGCATTACTTTTTGACTGACCCTCGTATTAATATAATATTACTGTCCAATGTAGTAATAATAATAGAACCCAACATTTTTACGCTCACTCATCCATGAACCCCTGCACAGAATATTGAAAAGAAAAGTCAAAACAGCTGTCACTAAGGTTTTCAGCCACTCGCTAACAGCTATAGTTGAATTCTTTTATCTTGGCGGCTCGCGCATGCCCACCCAGACGCGGGAGATTGCTGCGTTGCCAGTTGCACACGACGCACGCGCCAAGAGAAACAGCGCCATAGTACAGTATAGTTCGCAAGCTTACGTTTAGGGGGGAGCGCGCAGTTTATGAAGTAAAGTCACCACGGCCGCATTAACCCTTTCGCTGCTACAGAGACGTGCTCCCCGCATTACGCGCTGTGCGCGATTTTGTCACTGCACTGATCGCCTGTGCTGACACATGGTGTTTCCGACTGCTTTGACACACTAATCATTCGATTCCACAACAACTATTTGGCCCAAAAATTAGATTTTTACACATCTTCTTGACTGATACCTTCCCCCCACTTCCTTTGACTGACTGAAGTGCTTTAAAATAAAGCCAAACGCGTCCGGTGTAAATAAAACTTTTATTACAGTCGCGAAAGACGGAATATTTCTCAATATTACATACGACACCTATGTGGTACTTAAATTAAATGAGATACTGTCATACAGTAAATTTTATATGAAATTTAGGTACCTTGTCCACATTTCATTCTCAACATTGTGGCAACTAAAATCGACCATACGGAAAGTATACGCTACGGACTTTTACCTCTGCAAACTCTTCAAAATTTCGTGCAATGGTTTACTACATTTAATGCTGCACAATAACTGGGTTGAACATCGAAACAAAATTAAGCCATTTATGGGGGGAAGGTATCAGTCAAGAAGAAGTGTAAAAATCTAATTTTTGGGCCAAATAGTTTTTGTGAAATCGAATGATAAGTGTGTCAAAGAAGTGGAAACACCATGTGTCTGCACAGGCGAGCAGTGCAGTGATGACAAAATCGCGGACAGCGCGGAATGCGGGGAGCACGTGACTGCAGCAGTGAAAGGGTTAATGAAGAGACAAAGCACTAGAAATTTCCAAAAACTACATTCAAACAAATAAAATTCGTGAAGTAAGACACTTCGATATTGTTTTAAAATAAAAAAAATATTTAGCATCGCACAAAGATTGAACTCGTTATCTATCGCCTTCTAATCCATCGCCTTAACCATTACGCTAACGCAACTCGTCATGCAAGACTTCTCCATAAGGACTTTAACACGTCACGCAAAATTCTGACAAACACTGTTGGTATGCCTATGAATTACTCGCACTTCGTCGAAGTACAATAGGAAATAAACAATTATTGCGAAAAAGCGGTTCGTGAAATTGATACAAACACCTTTCCTTGCTATCGCCTGAATTAAGTCTTATTGCTTGTTTGGTTTAATTAATTAATAGAAAATGAAGCAATTGGCATAAAGAATGGTTTTTCCAAACTTTCAAAAAACGAAGTCTGCTATCAAGACATTGCTTTTGTTCTATTACTTTATTTATGACTGAACGTTTCTAAAACTGAAGACACTCGTCCGTGCTCTGTACTACAGTCGAGATCTGGCAACGTCGTTCTCTGTTCATTGGCTGACTGTATGTTTTGACGTCAGATGCGCAGAACGAACCTAAACTCGGCCGCCAAGATATATGACGCGCACTTTAGTACACCCACAACGCCATGCCCCCCCCCCCCCCACACACAAAAAAAACATCGGCTCTATCCCCCTCTCTCTCTCTCACTCACACACATACACACAGTATAAACATCATACATAGAAGTTAGTATCGAAGATATACTTCGTTAGATTGGCAACAAATAGGTAAACGTACCAAAGAAGATGAAACACGTAACGGAGTCGCAATATTTACGCTGTGAAAAGCAGTGTACGACGAAATAGTTGCATCGAGTGACAAAAGAACAATAGTTCACCACAAAAAAGTGTGAGAAACATGGTGAACAGTGTGTGGAAGGCGAGAACATAAAGATGTGATTATATGGCAGTGATAAAAGTGGTAGTGCGACCTCCAGACCAGATGTGAGGAAACGCAGATCAGCAAATCGTAAGTAATTACTATTTTTTTACAAAAAATCGCGAAGTGAACTGTTTGATAATCTATAACTAACAAAACTGTATCGTCATAGACCCCACTGATGATTAGAACAGAAGAAGGCGAAACGTGTATGGGATAAATAAAGTAACTAGCAACAGGAAAAGGCAGTTTTATTTACAAAACAAATACGAACACCATAAGATTGCCAAAATGTGCCTTGAGAACATCAAGGTGGATGTGTGACTTTAACATTGCGTATTCAGCTCCTTAAAGGCATTAAATAACACACGACTTCATGTGCAATAATCACTCATCTTACCAAAACTTGCAGAGCGTGAACAAAGTAGATAGTTGCTACAGTGATTGGAGAATATAGTTTCCATACTATCTTTGTACTTAGTGCTTAAGTACAGACTCCTTCTTGTGGTAGCAATGTTTGTAACTCTCTGGAAATCTAATGTGAAGTCATTAATCTACAAGAGCTTGCAACCAGGAACTCGGTGGCTAGTGTTGGCAAAGATTGCGAGTGGTTGCCAGTAAAACTCCAGCGAAGATGTTAAACAGTTCCCACTTTCGTATAATTTCTCTGTGTTGAACCAACAGTGTGGAGGAAGGCAGAAAATCGCTCCCATTCCATGGCACAGTGCTATAAAACGCAGCCAAATCTCTCCATGTAAGCAAAACGAAAAAGCGCGGTCTCTTCCAAATTTAAAAGTGTAACCTGTTCAGAGAGCTGGAAACTGAAAGCTTAAACCGAATGTTATACCGAGACGTCTCAACGAAAATTCGAACAGCCTGACGGAAATATCTGGCTAAAGGTCTTTATCTTACTAAAAAGTCTACTGTGAATTATCCCATGTTCCTTTCAACAGAAAAAGGTATGTTCTGTAATCCTCCTGGAGAGCGAGCCAGGGAATGGGAGGGGGGGGGGACGACGACAAAGGATGGGAATGCCAATCTGGCCACATGTGGCAGCGTTTCCGCCCAGAGCTCAACTTTTTCATGCGGGCAGTCTCCTCTTGAAACAATTCCTGCCTTGTACATCCAGCTGTAAGCTTTCAAGTCTTCAAAACCTCGACCAAACTACATAGTGAAAGCAGAAAAAACAATCAGTGAAATGAAAACAGCATCTCAGGACACTAATCTCTATTAGTGTCTGCAGTCACAGAGCAGTGTAATTGAACTACTACGTGATGAGGGCAATTTGTATATCATCCTCCGAGATATGGTAGTGGAAAGTTTCAGAGAAAAATGGTCGTGTTACATCACACCCTTGTCAGGAATGAAATTGAACATTGATGAATTTGTGCTAAAGCTCACCTGTAGCAGAACATTGTGAAAGACATTTGCAAATCGTTTTGGGGTTGATGACCTCTGTAGGGACGAGCATGCAGGACAGAAGGGCACGGCGGTGGCCATAAACTGATCAAGTGCCCATACATTCCATGGAGTCTGGTGTCACCTCGAGTGGAGGAGTCATCCCTTGGAGTGGAGAAAAACTGGTCGTTCCAGTGGCTCATCTCTACCTGGTTCTAGCACGTGTAGGCTAAGGAAAAGTCTTTCGAGTCTAAGGAGGGGCTGGAGCCAGCGCGTAGTGTGCCCAACGAAATTCTCTCAGCAGGGCGTCCTCTACCACTTTCTCAGAGCTGCATACTTCCACTCCCATTGGCATTCGCTGACCCAACTCAAGCCTCTAGTCTCCGTATCCTCGTGTTGGGTACAATCGCCTTTGAAGAGTTGTGCAACTTAATATTAGATATACAGTATAGAAAGTTTACATAAACCCATTGCACAGAAAAACCATGTGCCCTCAATCCTAACAAACAAATTGGATGTGATGCTAATAATGACTCTGTGGCCAGCACTGAATTTTACATTTGAATAAGAATGCAGGAGAAGATAATTTTAATCACAAGTGTGACGCAACAGTACCAATTATGGTTAGGTGGCCTCAAAACCCACAAAACGTAAAAATAAAAAAGTACTTTGGCGATAAAACTCTGAAGTTGTTTTGGCTCTATGGCCTATGAATAGTCTAACAATTGACAAAATATCTACAGTACGACTCTGGGTTCCATAGCCTTGCAAGAGCTTCTAATCATAAACAGATTTGGAAATGCAGTTCAGTTGATGGCTTTGTGACTTGAATAGTGACTGGGGGGTGGGGGTAAAATGTAATATATAATGGAAAACTGATTGCTGCTTAAATAATTAAAAGGGAATTTTTAAGAATAATTGAAAGAAATTGGAAGATACACATATCCTGAGTGAAATTTAACTGGCACTAATATCAACAGACCTTCAATATTCAATACATTTAAGATCAACATTCACCATTTAAATTTACGTACTTCTCGTTACTGTGATTGTGCATAGAGCTGGTTATGACGATTATCCCTCCGCTGGTCACGCAAATTCCTCTTGTTTGCTTCTTTCCTCTTGAGGCAGGATTCTCGGTGCGTCCCGGAATGATGAACAGAACACTTCTTTAATATCCGACAAGAATATACATTTTTGAACAATATTAATGCGGCGGAACTCTTCATACGACCGCCCGCTATCAGTTATAGAGATGAACAGATGAATATTAAAAATTGAAGAGCATATCTCTACTTGTTTTGTTTCTACGCCCATTTTATCTATGGTACAAAAGAACGAGAGAGAAAAGAATAATAATAATAATAATAATATCGTGCATTACATACTTCAACAATTTACAATATATTAAGGGGCTTCGGAACGCCCTATACTTGCAATGTTAAAATAACGCTTATAAATTACATCTTTCCTCACAAAGTATTTGAGGTAGGAAGTTGAACTTTTTACAGATTATTTATTGGAATATGGGCTACAACTTAACACCGGGATTTTACAAAATTTTAGTTCAGTTATTAAAGATGATTTTTTTTCAATTGTAATGAAAATTCACAACATTTTTTTGCAATTTTTTATTTATATATTCAAAAATATACAGTTTTTTGGAAAAAGGCTGTGTTAAATTATGCAGAAGGTACTGTGTAACATTTACTGAAAGTTTGAAACAAATATGTTTGGAAGATCCTTAGAAAACATGTAATTAGTATGAGAAAATAAAAGCTTTGGGAATCGAGCGACAAAGATTGGATTAACTTTTTAGTGCATTCCAGGTCCATAGGATGGATTATCTTCATCCTCTGCAAACTCCTCCTCCAGCTTCCTCTTGTTCCTCCTCCTGTTTACTCTTGCTTGTATTTCTAGACTCTTTACAGCCCTGTCTGCAGCCCGAAGGCGTTCCTTGTCTAAAGCAAGCATCGCTCGTACCGTGTTAGAACCTATCTTCATTCCCATATTTCTAAATACCTTTGGCTTTCCAACATTTCTCATTTTCTTAAAAGCCTTCAGAGGATTTCTAATAACTTTACTTTTACTCATTATTATACTTCAACAAAACAGAGATTCAAGAAACAGAATTAATTACGAATATTTTCGAGATAACGACAGAGTAAATAAACATGAAACAATCGACAATCACACCAGCGATATATATTGAACCATCACAGGTTAGCCACAACACATACTTTATCTCACATCACTAAAATATACCTGATGAACACAGACGTTAATAATAACACCATTTGACAGCAGTTTAACAGCGCCACAGTGGGTCATGCCCATGTAGAACACATTTCAAAAAAAATTTAAAAATAGTTGTAGTCTTCGGAATTGAATAAATTATATATCTATTAAAAGGTAATAGTCTGCAGATTCACAAAACGCGAAAAAGTAAAAATTGAACTTTTCATGATTTTGAGCCTTTCCGGAGCCCCTTAAGAAATGGGATTCTTAGGCTTTTAAATATGACTTTGTTTAAATTATGCTCAAATATGACTTGGGATCTATGACCATAAAAGCATATTTACACGTGTCTGTAAATTTCTCAAACGTTTTGCAATTCGGCGCAATCACGAGCATAGTCGCAGCTACTTTTTCGCGTAAGTGTGCGCAAGTGAAATTGATGTAACCTTCGCACCAGGATCTGGGCAGAACTTCTTGGAACTGTTCAGTTCAAATTTTGGGATGTTATTTTGTAAGTTATCTGATTTGCGGTTTGTCGCTAATAACTCGTCAATATTACTACCCCGTCTTCCCATTACCTCATAACTCTACAAACCCCCTTGCGAGTTCTGAGGTTAGAATTGGCCCACGGTATTCCTGCCTGTCGTAAGAGGCGACTAAAAGGAGTCTCAGACGTTTCGGCACTTATGTGATGGTCCCCTCTCGGGTTTGACCTTCAAAGTTATTCCGAAGAGCGAGCCAATTGGGGAAGGGCGCCTTACTTGGTGCATTGTGTCCATCGTGTATTGAGATCTTTAGCCCCCTTTCTCGTCGTCACATTGCAGTCCCGCCCATTCTCCATCTCTTGAGTGAGGATAAGCTGTGCACTATGCAGTGTCGGTTTCTGCGCCGACGACGACCATGTACTTATTTGTGCCTGATATCCAGCACTGTAGCCAGTCTGTTGTGGTGGGCCGCCATGTACCTTGTTGGTTGTAGCTCCCTGACAACATGGGGATCGCTCTGCTGATGCCTGCACCGTTAACTCCCCACGTATGCCAAGGAGTAGATGCCTATCTCACTGGGGCATTGGGACTCCTGGCAATGGCCATCCTGCCAGGTGGTCCTTGCTGCTGCTGGTTGGTGCCTGTGGGAAGGGTCCTTGGTCCAAGTGGGTGACATCAGGGCAGATGACACGCAATGAAGCGTGGTGCATCATATCTTGCTGGTGGCTCGCCACCAGCAGTCTCTAAGCGTTCGAGGGCTCAATTTAATGCAAACACGTATGACCCCAAATCGTTCCTCTCCCTGGCCACACCATAGGAGGATCAAAAGGCTAAGGTTGGCAGTGAAGTTTATTCACCTCGGTACCTAGTACGTACAAGAGCTGACGGGGAGTCTTTCACGACAATGAAGCTTCAGTTCTTTGTCGAGCATTTAGAAGACAATTTTGGGGAGGTGGAGGGCTTGTCCAAAACGCGTTCTGGGCCAGTCTTAATAAAAACAGCATCCTCTGCCCAGTCATGGGCATTACTCGCCTGTGACAAGTCGGGGGATGTTTCTGTTACCATCACGCCCCATAAGAGTTTAAAAATGGTCCAGAGTATTATTTTCCAGAGGAACCTTCTTTTGCAGTCTGATGACATGCTGCACACCAATTTGGAGCTGCGAGGCCTTCATTTCGTCCGGCGTTCATTGAGGTCCGAGGGATAATCAGGTTGCCACCAGTGCCTTCATCTTGGCCTTCAAGGGTGATACATTGCCTGAGAAGGTCAAGGTGATGGTGTAGCGCTGTGTCGTCAAGCCATATATCCCTCCCCTGATGCGGTGCTTTAAAGTGCCGGAAGTTTGGCCATATGTCTTCCCGCTGTACTTCCAGCCCCACATAACGAGATTGCAGATGCTCATCACATCCCAATACTCCATGTGCCACGCCTCCCGTCTGTGTCAACTGCAGAGAGCATTATTCACCTTGCTCACCAGACTGCAGGGTTTTACAGAAAGAGCGGAAAATAATGGAATATAAGACCCTGGACTGACTGAACTACACCAAGGCTAAGCGGAAGTTTGAACTCCTCCATCCTGTTCATATGACCTCCTCTTATGCTGCCGCTATCACTGTTCTAGCCCCATCAGCTCCACCTATGTCACCTCTCAGAGCCAGAAGATTAGACCTGCCCCCTTGCTCGTGGGGGGCACTACCCTCCCTGTTGCTCCTGCACCACATACTTCGGGAGCAACTCCACCCCTCCCATCTGGGACATCCATCCTCACTTCTAAGCCGGAGAAGCGTCCAACTTCTTTGGCTCTTCTCGCTTGCAAGGGGCCCCTTGTATTCCTCCCTTCCCAGGTTTCCACCAGTGGGAAAGATGACACCCACCAGTGGCTGAAGTGCCCACAAGCAGCTGGTCATAGAGCTTCACCATTATCCTCCATCATGGAGACTGAATCAGTGAAGCCCTCCCATCCAGTGAAACCCAAGGAGCAGCGAGACCAGTCCAAGAAGAAGACCTCTAAGACCAATGAACTTACAGTGCAACCCACCCCACCACTCGCTACAGGCTCTGCATCTGAGGATGAGGTGGAGATTCTGGCACCTGCTGAGGACCTAGATCTCGCCGGACCCTCAGACACAATGGATGTCGATTGCACACATCCTCAGTTCGTGGCAGCAGGTGACCCAGAAGCGTAATCTGCCTCCTTGGTCCCTTCACGCCTTTTTCGGCCACGGACAATGTCATTCTCCTGTGGAATTGCAGGGGTTTTTTCCATCAACTTGCTGAGCTTCAACTACTTCTCAGACTTCATCCTTTCTTCTGCATTGCTCTCCAGGAAACTTGGTTTCTGGCGATAAGAACCTCCACCCTCCATGGCTATCATAGTTATTTTAAGAATTGGGCAGCATATGAGAGGGTATCTGGTGACGTTTGCGTATACGTCCTTAACTCTCTTTACAGCGAATGTGTACCTCTTCAAACAGCTTTAGAGGCTGTCGCTGTATGGGTGTGGACGCCTCAGGCTATTACTGTCTGCAGTATCTATCTTCCACCGGATGGTGATGTCCCACAGCATGTATTGGTTGTGCTGGTAGACCAACTGCTGACACCTTTTCTGTTACTGGGCGATTTTAACGCCCATAACCCTTTGTGGAGTGGCTTCGTGGCAACAGGTCAAGGCACTGTTGTTGAGCAAGTGTTGGCACAGCTCGAACTTTCCCTCTTAAATAATGGTGCCTCCACACATTTCAGTGTGGCACATGGCATGTACTCAGCCATCGATCTTTCTGTCTGCAGCCCTAGCCTTCTACCATCTGTCCAATGGAGGGTGCATGATGTCTTGTGCTGTATGACCACTTTCCGATCTTTCTGTCACTGCCACAGCGTCACTCTTTTGTGTGCCTCTCCAGGTGGGCTATGTATAAGGCTGACTTGGACTTGATCGCCTCCATTGCCACTATTGAGCCTCTTCCTAATGACGCTATTGATGTAATGGTTCACACTATCACCATCAGCATCGGTTCTGCTGCGGAATCTGCAATTCCCTGTTCTTCTGGGTCCCCTCGGTGGTGGACTGTACGTTGGTGGTCACCCGAGAGCACTGAGGCGATTAGAGATTGCAGGCGGGCCCTCCAACGTCATAAGCAGCACACATCATGGAATACCTCATCGCCTTTAAATGGCTCCGTGCCTGAGCCGGTTGCCTTATTCGCCAATGCAAGCAGGAGTGCTGGGAAAAGTATGTCTCTACCATTGGCCTCCATACCTCTCCATCGCAGGTTTGGGACAAGATTAGGTGACTCTATGGCTATTGGACCCCCATCAGCGTACCTGGGCTTTCCCTGAATGGAGCAGTGTGTACTGACTCCAACACAATTGCAAAACGCTCAGTGGAGCATTATGCTCAGAGTTCCACTTCTATGAATTACCCGATGGCCTTCCACTCCCTCTAAGAGTGGTTGGAACGTCAGAGCCTTTCCTTCCACACATGCCACCCTGAATCGTACAATGCTCCATTCAGTGAGTGGGAATTCCAAAGTGCCCTAGCCACTTGTCCTGATACAGCTCCCAGGCCAGATCGCATCCACTATCACATGCTCAAACACCTCTTGGTGAACTGCCAGCGACACCTCATAGACATTTTCAACTGTATCCGGGTTGAGGGTGAGTTCCTGTCTCAGTGGCAGGAAAGAATTACCACACCAGTGTTGAAGCCTGGCAAGAACACACTGGAGGTGGACAGCTACCGCCCCATTAGCCTCACCAACGTTCTGTGCAAGTTGCTCAAACACATGATGAGCAGCAGGTTGAGTTGGCTACTTGAGTCTCGGGGCCTTCTGGCTCTGTCTCAGGGTGGATTCCATAAGGGCCACTCTGCCACCGATAATGTGGTTTGCCTGGAGTCTGCCATCCATACAGCATTTGCCCACCGTTAACATTTGGTTGCCATCTTTTTTGACATGTGGAAGGCATACGTTACCACATGGCGACATCACATGCTCACCACGCTTCATGGGTGGGGTCTTCGGGCCCACTCCCGATTTTTATTCAAACTTTTCTTTTGCTTCGTTCCTTCCACATGTAAGTTGGTTTCTCCCATAGTTCCTCCAAAGTCCAGGAGAATGGGGTCCCACAAGGCTGTCTTGAGTGTCTGCCTCTTATTAGTTGCTATCAATGGGCTAGCTGCAGCTGTGGGAACGTCCATATCGGCTTCTTTGTATGCTGATGATTTTTGCCTGTACTATAGCTCCACTGGCATTGCGGTTGCTGAACAGCAGCTACAGGGCGCTATCCACAGGGTGCAGTCTTGGGCCATCACACATGGCTTCCAGTTCTCAGCCACCAAGACCTACATCATGCATTTCTGCTGGTATTGCACTGTTCACCCTGAGTCATGGCTTTACCTTGGCAGTGAACCTCTTGCTGTAAAGTAGATGCACCGTTTTTTGGGCTTGCTTTTTGATGCCTGGTTGACTTGGCTCGGCAGCTTAAACAAACGTGATGGCGCCATCTTAACACTCTTCGGTGCTTGAGAGTCACACCAGCTGGGGTGCCGATCAGTCTACCCTTCTACAACAGTATCAGGCGTTGATTCAGTCCCGTCTCGTTATCTGGAGCTTTCCACACAAGCCCTGTAAACAGCATACTTGTGGGGGCTGGTGTCACTCCATTGTGGATCTAGCGCCTACATTTACTGGCCGCTTATGTTGCACATGTTTGTAGCTTGCCCGGGCATCCAAATTACTGTCTGCTATTCCTCAACTCGGTCGTCCATCTTCCAGATCGGCGGCCCAGGTCAGGGAGAGTGATCGCGGTTCGTGTTCGGGCTATTCTCTGGGCTTGAGTTTTTCCCTCCCACCTCTTTTCCGGGCCCATACATATATACCCTCATGGCGTGTGCCCCGCCCATGCCTTTGGCTGGACGTGGCACAGGGCCCGAAGGACTCAGTCCTTCCTGAGGCCCTAAGGCCCTCCGCCGACGCTTTCTTTCCATCCTTGCCGCGATTCACGGCTCTGAGTGGCCTATACCGACGGTTCGATGGTTGCTGGTCGAGTTGGTTATGCTATTACTCTTGGGGATCATTCCAAACAACGCTCATTGCCGACTGTGGCAATAAAACACAAATGAACGAGTGACCGTGAAGAAAAAAATGGAGCCAAAATATGTGGTGGGCCAACAATGAACATGCGAATAAATTACCATCACAACAAATATGTGTTATAAGTGTGAAGTTACATTTTATCAGAAAAAAGAATACTTTTAACTGTATGGCAATAGTGACAAGATATGAAATTCGCAGATAATCTGAAACAGACAAAAATATGTGTAACATGTGTGAAGGTATATACAATGAACAAACATAAAACTAATTTTAAATGTGTGGCAACAGGGAAAATATGGAATTTGCGAATGATCTACAGCAGCAGAAATATCAGTTATATGTGTGATAGTACGTTGTGTCAAAAGAATAAATTTAATAGTGTGGAAACAGTGACAAGTTATGAAATCTGCAAATAAACTTCAACAGACAAACATATGTGTTACATGTGTGAAGACACATTCTTTAGATAGAAAAAAAGAGTAATTTTAGCTGTGTGGCAACAGTGACAGGGTATGAAATTTGTGAATAATCTTCAACAGACAAAAACATGTGCTACACGTGTGAAGGTACATTGTGTCAACAGAACGAAAGAATAATTTTAGTTATGTGACAAGAGTGTCAAGTCAAGAAATTTGTTAATAATCTACAACAGACTGAGATATATGTGTGAAGATACATTGTATCAACAAAAAAGGATTAATTCTGTGTGACAATTGCGACAAGTTATGAAATTTTTGAATATCTTCAACAGACCAAAATATGTATTACATGTTTGACAATACACTGTGACAACAGAATAAAAGAATATTTTTAATTGTGTGACAACAGTGACAAGTTATGAAACTTATTAATTCTTTGGTCCCCATGGCCAGTCAGAAACCACAAGAATATAAAATAATTTATCACAAAAGTGTCTTGTATGCAGATTCTGTGTGGACAAAATGTAAACATAAAAATATACCATGTGTCAGATGAGTTACCAAATATGAAAACTTACTTAGTGTTTATTGAAAGAAGAATGACATATAAAGACAAATTGCTACATAATCACAAATAGTATTATACACAACTGAGACAAGAAAAATCAAGAGATGTTGATTGGATTTGTTGACCTGGAAAAAGCGTTTGATAATTTCAAATGGTACACAATGTTCGAAATTCTGAGACAAATAATGGTACGCTATAGGGAGAGACAAGCAATATACATATGTACAAGAGCCAAGAGGAAATAATAAGAGTGAATGACCAAGAACGAAGTGCTCAGATTAAAAATGGTATGAGGCAGGGCTGTAGTCTTTCACCCCTCACGTTCAATCCATACACTGAAGAAGCAATTGTGGCAGTAAAAGACATGTTCAAGAGTGGAATTAAAATTCAAGGTGAAAGGATATCAATGATAAGGTGTGCTGATGACATTGCTATCCTCAGTGAAAGTGAAGAAGAATTACAGAATCTGCTGAATAGAATGAACAGTCTAATGAGCACAGAATATAGATTAAGAGTAAATCGAAGAAAGACAAAACTAATGAGAAAAGGCAGAAATGAGAATAGTGAGAAAATTAACATCAGGCTTGGTGATCATGAAGTAGATGAATTAAGGTATTCTGCTACTTAAGCAGCAAAATAACTCATGATGGCCAGAGCAAGGAGGACATCAAAAGCAAACTAACACTGGCAAAAAGTCCATGCCTTACCAAGAAGTCTACTAGTATCATACACAGGCCTTAATTTGAGGAAGAAATTTCTAAGAATGTGTGTTTGGAGCACAGTATTGTATGATAGTGAAACATGGACAGTGGGAAAGTCGCATAAGAAGAGAATGGAAGCATTTGAAATGTGGAGCTGCAAGAGAATATTAAAAATTAGATAGACTAGTAAGGTAAGGAATAAGGAGGTTCTACAGAGAATCAGCGAAGAAAGGAACATGATACTGAGAACCTGGTGGACAGCAGGGGTTGCATGACTCATAAGCTATTTGGAGGTGATGTTGTTAATGAGGGCACCCTTGACTCTGGTTTTACATAGCAGTATAGTTGCTCAACTGTCTGGAGACAGTGAGATGTGTGTGGCTTTATTATGAGGAAGTGGAGGTGGAAAATGGAATAGCACAACTGGTCCGTTGTTACCATCAACAGGCTGATTTAAGATCAGGTAATGTTGATCAATATTGTGATTATGGACAACAGCGGATTGGCATTTTAAGGAGGAGAAGAAAAAGAGGTAAATTTGATAGATGATTCCACAGTAAAAAACTGTATGGCAATAGTGAGGCCAAATGGTCAAGAAATGTGAACTTGAGAATCAAAAAGGTATTACAGTGCATTGCCAAGTGTCACTTGTAATGTGACAACGTGCCGTCTAGTGAATGCCAGGCATAGTCAAGGCGCAACGGTAGAGAAAGTGTACCCTTATGCCATCTGTGGGCCAGAATCAAAGACAAAGCGGAAGTGCTTCCGCCTGGTGGCAGCTAAATTAAAGAACACTATGCGGGAGACAGTGTCTGGCTTGTGCTGAACTCTGACAGCGAAATAACAAAATAATTAAACTAATTAATGATGAAATTATATCAGTATGGAATTAGAGGAAAATGCTATGACATACTTAAATCATACATTACAAATAGGAAACAATGCACAGAAATCAGACATACTAGTGGGGGAAATATAACAAACTACAGATCAGAATTACAAACAGTTAAACACGGTGTGGCGCAAGGGTCTGTGCTTGGGCCAATACTATTTATACTCTACTAGCCAGCACAAATTTTCTAGGTACTATAATAGACAAATATTTGGCATGGGGGGAGCACATAGATGCACTGTGTAAAAAGGTAAACAAACAGATCTTCATCATGCATAAAACAGCTAAGACTGTGGATTATAAAGTCCTCAGATCAATGTATTATGGACTTGTCTTCCCACATTTGTCTTATTCAGTTCATATATGGGGAAATGCACAAGCTGGCTACCTAAAAAGAATATTCACAATTCAGAAAAGGGCAGTGAGATGCACTGCAAAAATACCACCATCACAGACCTGTAGGCAAGCTTTTGTACACTATAATATTATGACAGTATATTCACTGTACATATACCAAAGCATAATGGCGGTAAGGTCAAGTGATAAACACCTCCTAAATAAAGATGTACGCAAACACGGTACAAGAGAAAATGAAAATTACTACATGATAAACAGAAATCTAAAACTGTCTATGACTGCCCCAGAAGAATCAGGCAAAAGGTTTTTTAATAAACTCCCCAAAATCATTAAAAAAGAAACAGATCTAAAATGCTTTAAAAATCATTTGAAACTATATCTCACAGAGAAATGTATATACAGTTTGAGTGAATACTAAGATGGTGTTGAAATATATCATTACTGAAATGTACCTTTAAAAATTATCATTTCTGTATGTTGTTTGGATTTGTGTGTACATATAATGTGAAACATGTAAAACCTTTGTATGATTATGGACTATTTCTGTTTAATTATTTGTTTCATTTATATATAATGAAATCAAAATTGATGTTAATAGGCTATTGTATGACACACCCAATACTCTCAGCTGGATTTTCAGCTGGAGTCCATGGGCAAAGAATAAATAAATAAATAAATAATATTGTTACATGTAGTAAAAATGTAAATGTAATATTACTTTAATATATGGAAATGACTGTAATTGAATATTGTAATGCTATGGTATGTTTAATTGTAAACAGAGAACTTGGCATAATATAAAATAATGAATAGGTGTGGGGGGAATCCCCGAGAATGAGAACAGTGTACAGGCTGGCATGTAATATTGGCAGTAGAAGTAAGATGGCGTAGCTCTGAGACAGAACAAGTGTTAAGTGGCGTAAAAGTGTTGCTAACATACCATTTAGAAGTGAGCTGAAAACAGATATGGACTTTGTTTATCGTATGGCTACAAGCTAAATGGACACTAAGGATTGTAAGACGCGGTATTTCGACGGAGATGGGCTGTGAGCGGCAAAATAGTACGGTTTGCCGCTCTGAGGTACATGGCATGGCATAGTGCAATGTTGTGTTAATTGCGACAGGTTGCTTGTGCCAACGGTGTGGTGTGAAGGGACCAGTAGCCGCATCCAACGGCATTATGTGTTCTCAATAACTGATGAGGTCCATTGGTGAGCTCACTTCGGTAGCAACGAACTAGAAGTTATCTTACAAGAGTATTATTATGAACAGTGGTTTTTATACCGACACCATGACTAGTACATTTATATTTTGTGATTCAATTTGTGTAATAGTCAAACCAAGTTCTCTACAGTGTGTAAAGTTTGGAGGCAATAATAATTTTGTGGTTTAAATTGCATTCCCTGAGTGTAATCAATTATTTAAAGGAAATAGCTCATTATTACCCCATATCCAGTGATATCTATGGGCTGCAAGATCAGTGAAAAGTTATAGTGCTTGAGTATCGGCATAGCTATATTACAAGAGAAAATAATCGGAATTAACGCCGAAATTGCCAGCAGACACCGCGTCATGCAACGGATGGAAGATGCCAGGTACTGTGCCACCTTAATTACTATCCAGCTCGATGTGGTGGCTTTTCAGTACATTGCCATAGTCAAAAATTACCGTACTCGGTTCCGTCCGAGCAACGTGATTCTCAATTAGTGTTTTCAGTAAATATACTGACAAGCAGATCTATATTGTTCTTTAATTAAGCGTTCAAGGAAATTACTGCCACCACAGTACACATTGTGCCTTCAGCACAATGCAAGCTCAATAACATTAAATTCAGTTATTACAATTTCTGTAGTTTATATTAACCTAAAACAAGTTCAAGTGTTTATCATATGTGTTTCTTTATTGTGAAACGATTTCAGGCTGTGGTATTGTTTTACATGAATAATGTCCTCCTGCTAGGCAATATCAAACATAGAGAATTAAGTGCTCCCTGTTCAATCACCTCAAAGAGACTATCAGTGCTACTAATATTCAAATATAGATGTAAAAATAAGTTTGTTACGCGCCATTATCATTACTTATTCCCAAAATTCCATGTAGTAGTTGGATCACCATATTCAAACCAATTACACGCGTGAGCCGCTTGGGAAATGTTCCCCCAGAGGACCGTTAGTGGTAGCTAATGTCAAAGAGTAGTCAAACCTCGTTTGTATTTCCTACTTGCTGGTGAAGCTGGGAGTGGCGCATTGAATCAGCACCCATCCAGATGTCAGGCTATCTGCCGCCTTTCATGTTTATAGACACTCAGTCGCTATGTCTTGGTGTTCTCCATCATTTGGTCATTTCTCTGTGAAACCAGCCAGGTCGGCGAGCCCCCACCCCAGGGGACTCCTGCTGCTCCGACGGTTTCCGTAACCCAATTAGAATGCAGGTCGTCAGCTCTCCATATGCCTCATATGTGCCAAATCAATGATCGTCCAAAACTTTGTACAAGAGGCACATGAAGTACGGTAAGGTGACAACACAAAAAATCGACATGAATAATAACATATTTGATAATATACATAGATACAAGTCACTATACAAAGATTTCCTGTGTTATATGAATATCATTTCAAAAGTCCTGGACTGTGCATGTGCTACCATTATAGTAGCATAATCATGTAGAAATTCATGTCATTTCTGAGAGAGACTTTAAGGGTGATGGTCATATATGTGTTTGCTAGTTTGCCTTGCTGTGGTGTGAGTAATTCAGTTTTTAGATGGAAGCTGAAATCGAGTCAGGTCGGATTATATGTAGTGACCAGCGTTCATACATCAGAATTAAATCCCTATGAGTAAAGAACACAAAAGAAATTTACAATGCTTTGAGAGAGGTTTGTGGAAATAGTGAAGTGGGTTGTTGCACAGTATTACAGTGGTCTGCTCGTTTTTGTGAAGGTTGGGTAAGAGCTGATAACAACTCAAGAAGTGGAATGCCATCAACTGCATAACGCATAGTGCCCACCCACCAGCCCCACACCTATAGAGATAAGACCACCGATCATTGAATTTAAGTACACATGTGCCTATTTTAATCACCCTGATAAGGAGACCTCACTTACCGTGAGGCCATTTCATAGGATGGCCTACGGCTGTGTGTCTGAGAAGGACTTTGAGGTTTGATTTTATTGAGGTTGTAAATATTTAATTCATAACATGCTGCTACACAAGCAGCTCCAACTCTAATACAATCCTAACAGTAGAGCGCGAACAACGCGCGCTAACATTAAAGGTAAGGATCAATCGCATAACCTAAGTAGCCTAAGCTATATATTTTTGTGCAACAGGAGCCTAGTAATACTAGAGCTCGTGTTGTTGCACTGTCGGCTACTGCTGGAAGACTGACTCTAAGGTGCAAACCAACGCCCAGCGAGACACACAGAGCTATGCGTAAGCACTCCTCGACGTTCGCAGAGCGAATGACGCTCCGTGCTGCGGCGCAGCTGGACCCCAGTAGCGCTTATCGCAATTGATTGGAGGTCCAAATATTTTTCGTGGACTGCATCTGAACTTCACTTGTGATGTTCAGGCTGTGTTTGGAGGTAGTAAATGGCTCACACTGGCTGTTGTATGGGGCAACCAAGCAGATTATGGTGGCCTTGAAGCGTTTCCAGATGCTAACATTTTGGCTTGGAAGACGTGGAGTATTGCTGAGACTACAGGACTGTTGGCTAAACAGCCTTATGGTACGCTTGTTCCAAGCATGCCATTTGTTTTGACTACGAGAGGGAAGAAGAAGTTAAATGCTGATGAGTACCTGTTTATATCAGGTGAAACTGATGATGATCTTTGCATATGACGTGAGTGGAGTCGTAGCTACAAATAGAGTGTCCAGGCAGCTTCAGTAACTGGTGCATAACACAAGCTGTTTCCGCTACCAAAGATTCGTCAAAGAAGACCTAACCTGCTTGTAGCTGGAGTCCTAATTGCGCACAATAATGCAAGGCCGCATACTGCACTCACAGTGACAGAAAGCTTGATAATAGTGGATGGAAAATACGACCCCACCCACCATACAGTCCCGATATGAGTCTATCACACTGTAATTTGTTTCCTAAATTGAAGAAACGACTCTGTGGAAAACGTTTTAATGAATCTTCCAGTGAGGTGGCCATGTAATCAGACAGCTTAACAATGAAGGTACCCTATCCGGAATACAGAAGTGCCAAACCGGTGGGAAGCAGTCATAGGCAAGAACGAAGATTATATTGACAGTCTGTAACGGTATCTTGTAAAATAAATCATTTTTTTCAGTTTTATCTTACAGTGCACAAAACTTTTGAAATGATCCTCGTATGTAACGTATATTGATTACTACATGTAAATCTGTGGCCACAAGTTCAAAGAGAGTATGCATATTAAGTGTGACAGTGTGTGACATGTTAATGTAAGTCAATATCTTAACAAACGCAAGTAATCCTACTGGGTCAAACTACTGTCTTTAAAGCAGCGTTTATACATGCTCGCAAGGCACCTTATGTTTAATTACAACCATAACCTCCAAAGGGAACATAGCATGCTATGTTATTACCACTTCAAGTAAACATGGTTCAGCCTAATATTGCTCTGATAAGATATCTCAGGTAATGGTTCCTTAATTCTGTAACTGGTGCCAGCATCATGATACCATGGGGCACCTCATTCATAATAACACAGAAATATCTCAAGAAAATAACCAACACAGTGTGCTACTTTGCACAGTATAGTCTACATAAATCCCCTAGTTCTTTCATTATTCACTCTGCTCTTCGAGGACGGCTGACGTGAGGCTATGTACATAAGTTCGGTGCTGTGCCTCTTCAATATAGCCTTCTGTCTCTCTGAACGAAATTGAGGATTGTTCTCTGAAATCATGTTATTCACGTATTCTACTTGTGGCAAGAAGTCCTTGCGTAAAACTCTTGACACAGTCAAAGCCGTGGCCTCCTTCAGTGGTATGAGAGTGACGAATTTAGATGTTAGCTCCTCAACTACTATCATGTAGCAGAATCCAAAGGGTGTGCATGGAAGACGTTCCATTAAGTCAGTCATGGCTAATTGTTTTAGTTTCTTGTGTACAATGGTACTTGTAGTGTTATTCGTCGAATGATTCACCTTCTGGCAGGATTTACAAACAGAAAAGATCTCTGAATTATTCTCTCCATATTATTAAAATAACTAAGTGTCCTGAGCTTTAAGAAAGTCTCTGGGTCTGAAACGACCATAACTAAGATGTGTGTACCAGATGACTTTGTTCAGCAGATCTTCAGCTATACACAGGTGCAAAGATGAATCTTCACATAGCTCCAGTGCAATAAAATTCCTTTGTGCAATAGATAAAACTGCCTAATGTCTACTTTGCTTCAGTCTTTCCACTTAAGCTTTAATGCAAGAATTGCTGCGTCCCTGTCCTTCTCTTCACCAATTTCTTCCACACTGGTGGTCACATAATTTTCAAACATGGCCTTATTCATATAAAATAGGCTGAAATGATTCCTCACAATCTCTTCATTTACATCCTCTACCAATCTGACTAGATATCTGCTATGTTAGTATTTGCTGATATAAGTATGATAGTAAGCTCAAATTCATGTAGATAAAGTACCCAGCTGAGTAATGTCTTATGTGTCAATTTTGCTGTTAATGGGATCTTCAGTGCTTTATGTTCTATGAATATCGTCATCTTTGTACCAAACAAAAAAAAACTAAACTTCTGAAACCGCCAAACCACAGTCAGAGCCTCCAGCTCGGTGAATGAATAGTTCTTCCCACACTCAATTAAAACTCGGATACCCAAAGAAATCTTTTATCTATCATGCTTCCATTTTCTTCATACACTTGAAAGATCATAACACGCAATCCAGTATAGGCACTACAGTATATATCTTCATAATCCAGAATGTTGATTATACTCATCCCAATTACTGTCACGGATGTATTGTGACCCTTACCTGCATCTACATTCTGTCAATTACAAGAAGGGCTATCATTGCATCACTCCCTTGTTGAATTTGGTGGCTGAATCTCTCCGATTTCTGCCAGTTGATTGCTCCTGTCAGGTTCTCACCAATGGTCTTCAAATCGACGATTGTAGTTTTTCGTGTGAAAATTTTTAATGTGGATTGTCCTCTCTGACTGCGGTCGGACGTGGTTATATGCTCCCGGTGGCCCATTCCTGTCATTCCATCTGCCATTATTTCTGTGTGATGGTTCGCGAAAGTTTTCTTCATCTTTCTCCCCTTCTTTCTCGCATTTTGTGACACATGCGCGAACTGTGACTCATGGAGAACACACTAGAAAGCTTCTACTTTCTCCCCATCTGCCTGCGATTACCTCTTCGTGGTTAATGGGTAGCTTCTTACTGCAAAACCTGATAATTTCACTTGCTCTACACAGTGCGTCCAGGAACTTATTCTTCTTAACCAAAGACTCGAGAAGTTTCACTGGGCTTCTGAATCCTGACGATTCCAAATCTCTACAAACCATAATTTCTTGTTTAATTCGATCCTGCATCTCACACAACCAATAGCTGTTGAGGAAAACTACTAGGAACACATTGTGTGACTTGGAGGTGACCGCAATACTTCCCATCTTCTCCGCTACCGACCCTTCCTTGTATCTGCAAATAAATTCTAAGTTATATTCCAGTGGCCAGGATGCTGGTACTGATCTAACAAATCGAGTGATTCAAGCCTTTGGATGTAGTGTTTTCCCACTATCCCGTTAATTTTAGAAGTTCTGCACTGATATAAAGCGTTCGTCGTCGAATGCCATGTTCTCTCTTGCACTCGTTCTCACACCCATTTCGGATGCTCTTGTCTCCTCCAGGTGGTGTGCAACCCCGTGACTTGGGTTGCTACAATATTATCTTGCATTATTTTCGTAGCTGACATGCCTGTCACATCGTCTGACAGTGAGTGGTACACAATTGTGCGACCGGTTCGCAGCTTGTGGTGCGCTGACTTGTGGGAGACATGTATACATAGATCGACCTACCAGGGACCCTACCTTTGCAACTGCTCTATTATATCGGGCTGCGATTCTCTCTTTCTTGTTTCCTGCTCCGTACGCTTCAGTCGGGCGTCATTCTCTTTGGAAGGTGAAAGGGGAATTTCACCTTACTTACTCTACTCGACCTCTCGTTTCTATAACATTGTTATGTGCTTCTGCTTGTTGTGTATCTATCTTGTCTACTCTCTCCGAGTTGTTTGATGTTTCTTTCAGAGTTTCTTCCACTATCTTCTGACCCAATTCTTGCAATATGGCTACAACTTTCTTAGTCTGACTTGCAGCACTGTCAGATCGCTTTGCATGTTTCGCTACTTGTTTCGCCTCAGTTGACATCATCTTAACTTTTGTCATCTTAACTTGCATCATCTCTCCTTTGATTTTGTTCATGTCTTGTGTCAATCTTCCTATGACTGCTTTAAATTATCTTTGCCTGATTCTTTCTACCACTTTTTTCTGTCAATCTCGTTTCAAAGTCCTTAGTATCTTTTATGGCCATGACGAGAACATTCGAAAAACTAGATCCAACACAAAGGCTTACTGACAATCATTCTTCCCATGCGCCATTCGCGAGTGGAAAAGGGTACGGGAGATCGACCAGCGGTACCAGAAATTCTCTCTGCTGCACACCATTAGGTGGCTTGCAGAGTATGATGTAGATGTTCTGTGGCCTTAGCTTCTTTCTGCCTCCTTTAAATGCTTAAAGAATACATGGACAGTGTCCTTCTGAGTATTTCCCCCCATAGTCTGTTCTGGTGACAAGGCACATGAATGCTCTGTGGAACAGCACTCAAGTATCGTGACCAACCCATCGGTATCCACTGCTGAAACGTTTCGTATTTTTACCACAGCATCAACGTTTCGGAAATCGATTGCCGATCCCGAAACAGTTATATCAAATAGACATGGAACAGAATGCACGAAACCAGAGGAAGAATTCTGAAATAAATGCACGTATTAGTTATGATGCACAAGTCCTCTTCAACTATTGCAGATCTAAAACGAAACCTTTAATGCTTTTAAAATATTAATTAATATTGTTGCAAATCAGAAGGTTTCGATTTGTGAACAATCCTGGCATGTCGTCTGCCCATATACACTCCTGGAAATGGAAAAAAGAACACATTGACGCCGGTGTGTCAGACCCATCATACTTGCTCCGGACACTGCGAGAGGGCTGCACAAGCAATGATCACACGCACGGCACAGCGGACACACCAGGAACCGCGGTGTTGGCCGTCGAATGGCGCTAGCTGCGCAGCATTTGTGCACCGCCGCCGTCAGTGTCAGCCAGTTTGCCGTGGCATACGGAGCTCCATCGCAGTCTTTAACACTGGTAGCATGCCGCGACAGCGTGGACGTGAACCGTATGTGCAGTTGACGGACTTTGAGCGAGGGCGTATAGTGGGCATGCGGGAGGCCGGGTGGACGTACCGCCGAATTGCTCAACACGTGGGGCGTGAGGTCTCCACAGTACATCGATGTTGTCGCCAGTGGTCGGCGGAAGGTGCACGTGCCCGTCGACCTGGGACCGGATCGCAGCGACGCACGGATGCACGCCAAGACCGTAGGATCCTAAGCAGTGCCGTAGGGGACCGCACCGCCACTTCCCAGCAAATTAGGGACACTGTTGCTGCTGGGGTATCGGCGAGGAGCATTCGCAACCGTCTCCATGAAGCTGGGCTACGGTCCCACACACCGTTAGGCCGTCTTCCGCTCACGCCCCAACATCGTGCAGCCCGCCTCCAGTGGTGTCGCGACAGGCGTGAATGGAGGGATGAATGGAGGCGTGTCGTCTTCAGCGATGAGAGTCGCTTCTGCCTTGGTGCCAATGATGGTCGTATGCGTGTTTGGCGCCGTGCAGGTGAGCGCCACAATCAGGACTGCATACGACCGAGGCACACAGGGCCAACACCCGGCATCATGGTGTGGGGAGCGATCTCCTACACTGGCCGTACACCACTGGTGATCGTCGAGGGGACACTGAATAGTGCACGGTACATCCAAACTGTCATCGAACCCATCGTTCTACCATTCCTAGACCGGCAAGGGAACTTGCTGTTCCAACAGGACAATGCACGTCCGCATGTATCCCGTGCCACCCAACGTGCTCTAGAAGGTGTAAGTCAACTACCCTGGCCAGCAAGATCTCCGGATCTGTCCCCCATTGAGCATGTTTGGGACTGGATGAAGCGTCGTCTCACGCGGTCTGCACGTCCAGCACGAACGCTGGTCCAACTGAGGCGCCAGGTGGAAATGGCATGGCAAGCCGTTCCACAGGACTACATCCAGCATCTCTACGATCGTCTCCATGGGAGAATAGCAGCCTGCATTGCTGCGAAAGGTGGATATACACTGTACTAGTGCCGACATTGTGCATGCTCTGTTGCCTGTGTCTATGTGCCTGTGGTTCTGTCAGTGTGATCATGTGATGTATCTGACCCCAGGAATGTGTCAATAAAGTTTCCCGTTCCTGGGACAATGAATTCACGGTGTTCTTATTTCAATTTCCAGGAGTGTATATAAGATGCCCAGTCCTAAGGTAATCACCTGTGATTAATCCCTGCTCTGGAATGACCCTCAACCCAGAACCCTCCCCCCCAAAAAAAACAGTACTGTAATATGTGCACAGTGGATTATATTAAATGTATGGCCATAGCACCGAGTCTTAGGTTCGGAAACTTGTGGTAAAACAATAAATAACATCTAATATCTCACAGAAAAAGACTAAAATTTGTATACTAATTGACACAAAATGAAATTTTATTTGTTATCGAAATGGATTTATTGAATAAATCATGGACGTAACTTGACATTTAAACACAACAACAAAAAAGCAATGTGGAGTTGAAACACCTGTGAATCAAAATCATATAAGTGCTAATGAGGTCGACCAAGTTGGCATGCACAACACCTGCCCATTGTTGAGTATCAATGTTAACTCTATCTTATTGTTTCTATATTTAGCTTTATGTGTATAGTACATGCGCTAACTAAGTGGCTGCTGCTGGTGCAGGTGGAGAGAACATGCTGTACAGTGTAATAGAACAACTGGAAAATTTCCAACATGCTAGGATGCAACGAAGCTCACCGTACACAACTGCCCCTCATGAGTAGTCCCATGCTCACCACGCAAATTGGCAAGTGTGTGACTACCGTGTGCCTGGACACATTTGAACGATGGACCCCACAGCGATCGCTTCACCCTGGGTGACTGCTGTAAATTTCGATCCTCTCTCCACGCCATCCTCAGTCGAACTCCTCTAATTGGCATCCCCATTCAAACTCTCCAAAATTCTCTCGAAAAAACCTACTCATCCAAAATACGCTCCAAGTGGAGCACCACGGCATAGACACACTACCAATAGACACACGGCAGGCCCTCTCTGCGTCAATCACGGAAACATGTTCCGATGCACAGCCTCTCTCCATGAAACAGGCAGAATCACTCCCCCAACAGAGTGACTTGCCGCCAAATATTACAGACGTTCACAGTACTTCTTCACCGTCTGATTTCCGATCATGACACCTAGAAAACTGCTTTGTGTGGGAAACTAAAGAGGTCCAAAAATACACAGGTGTACTGGCAACACAGTGTTGGGCAGCCAGTATTGCGGGACTATTTCAGACTCTGAGGAGAAACGTCTGAAAATTCTGAAGAAGTTCTTTCTGTTGGCCTGTTGTGCGTCAGGGACTGAAAGTGGTAAAAAAAAAAAGCGCTGCGGCTATCACTGGGAACAATGCACTACAGTGAATTAATGGCAGGACGTTCATCAGAGGCTGACTGACTCCCCGTCAGTGTGAATCTTCTGCTAGCCACACCCATGATGTGAAATCAGTGACCAGCTCCTGCACTAATCCTGACACTGCATCTGCATTCTAGCACTTCCGTATTCCCAGAACTGCGGCCCATTGAGATGTCCTTGCGGTGGCTCACCGAGTAGCATCTTTCTATTCACACAGTGCCAGCAAGAGCAGTTATCAAGATTATTCGACAGATAGAAAGAACCATAATCTCTAATTACCCAGAGTACCTACATGCCGAGGCAAGCACTACATAATCACTGTCGAGCCACTTTATTAAATGTCATACTGTACAAGTGTCTTTCTAGTTAGTTAATTGTGCATTAAATACATATGAACTCGTGAGTGAATTAACCCTTCATGACTTACACTCTTTCACAGGCATTGGATAGCACAGGAGATACATCTCATCTACATCTACATCCATACTCCACAAGCCACATGACGGTGTGTCGCGAAGGGTACTTTGAGTACCTCTATCAGTTCCCCTTCTATTCCAGTCACGTATTGTTCGTGGAAAGAAAGATTGTTGGTGTGCCTCTGTATGAGCTCTAATCTCTCTGATTTTATCCTTATGGTCTCTTCGCAAGATATACATAGGAGGGAGCAATATACTGCTTGACCCCTTGGTGAAGGTATGTTCTCGAAACTTCAACAAAAACCCGCACTGAGCTACTGAGCGTCTCCCTTGCAGAGTCTTCCACTTGAGTTTATCATCTCCATAACACTTTCGCGATTACTAAATGATCCTGTAACGAAGCGCGCTGCTCTCTGTTGGATCTTCTCTATCTCTTCTATCGAACCTATCTGGTACAGATCCCACACCAGTGAGCAGCATTCAAGCAGTGGGCGAACACGTGTACTGTAACCTACTTCCTTTGTTAAGAAACTTCCTGGTAGATTAAAACTGTGTGCCGGACCGAGACTCGAACTCAGGACATTTGCATATCGCGGGCAAGTGCTCTACCATCTGAGCTACCCAAGCACGACTCACACCCCGTCCTCACAGCTTTACTTCTGTCAGTATCTCACCTCCTACTTCCTTTGTTTTAGGATTGCATTTCCTTAGGATTCTTCCAATGAATCTCAGTCTGGCATCTGCTATACCGACAATTAATTTTATATGGTCATTCCATTTTAAATCACTCCTAATGCCTACTCCCAGATAATTTATGGAATTAACTGCTTCCAGTTGCTGACCTGCTATATTGTAGCACATTACACTTATTTGCATTGAGGTTCAATTGCCATTCCCTGCACCATGCGTCAATTCGTTGTAGATCCTCCGTCATTTCAGTACAATTTTGCATTGTTACAACCTCTTGATATACTACAGCATCATCCGCAAAAAGCCTCAGTGAACTTCTGATGTTATCCACAAGGTCATTTATATAGATAACATTATGTAGATATTATATAGATAACATTCTAGGGTGTGCTACATCCTTCAGTGTACATGTCCTTCAATTGAGGTTGACAACAACAAGCTCACCCTTCTAACAATCCCTCAAGTTTTTTATGCTTTTCATGGACACAGTGTTACAATGCAAGTAAACTGCTAATACAATGTAACTCGGACATTACAACTATGTACATCAGTAATGAAGCTTATTTCCTCTTCATCTAAGCTGTGTTTGCAGTAATGTAAAACATATTCCTGGTTTTTCTTAAAAGACCTGCTCTTAAATGTCTGCTTTATGTTAAAACCACAATGTCTAGAAACAGGTCTTATTTAATTGTTGCTCAAAAGATGAAGCTAATACCTAAAGAGACGAAGAAGTTGAAAGCACAATCAAGACATACACAATCTTGCAGCGATCAGCTACACGTCCAGATCAGACATGTGCTAAACTTAGTAATGTAATTGAAGTTGGAGAAAGACTGACAATTTAAAAATTGAAACTGGAAGTCATTAAAGTTGCAAAAACGAAACGGGGGAAGTTTGTAACATATTGTATGTTTGTAGAGGACAGGATACCAGCTATAAAAATTAATTGGGTGTGAAATTGTTGATGTGCAATTTGAAAATGGACCATCAGCAATAGATCCAGATTCACCACAAACAGGGTGTTCTTCTCATCTACTAGATAATCAGTAAAATGCACCTTTTAGCACTGATTATTTCAAGGGAAACTGATTGAGAGATTAAATTAAAAATTATAAGTAGCAGGTCCTACAAGCTACAGGGTCCTTTCCCTAGAGACACTAATAGCAAAAGATCGTTTAACTGCGATTATTATTATAATTGTTCCAAACGGATCAGAAAGCTGGGGCAATGAAATTCCCTTCTTTAAAGGCAATGTGATGTGTAGTGTGTTGGTTATTCAGAGATGGGAAAAATGATTGGCGTGATGGACAAATTAATGAGTACATCAATAGATGAGTTTGTTTGGCTTTTAACCTGATTTATGGCACGTGAATTCTAATGTTTTTATATTTGTTCTTTGAAGGTGTATTAGTGAACAGGAGCCGCAAAATTTATTTGCAGAATGGGATGGGTCAAAACCTTAGTTATGCCACTGCTTTGACTCATTTTAGCACTAACATAGCTCTTGCAACGTTCTAAAGTCTATCCTCACACTGTCTCTGTGTGTCAAAGAGATTAACTAAGTTTGTCACCAACTACTAAAATTCTTTGGCTTTATATGTGTCTATGGGATGTCCACACACCTACATATTGCCCTGTTTTTGTTCCGTTAACTTCCGATAAATTTACAGAGTTGTGGACATTTCTCAGGCACTCTAATTATAAGTCATATGTAATGATATCATTTTATTCAATGAACTTTTAATTACATTTAGCAGCTTCTGAATGAGCAAGAAGATATTGAATCACATAGCAATCACATATCAACAAGCAGGATAAAAAAGGTAATATACCACACATTTGCCATTGAGAAGGAAAGAAGCACACTCTAAAAAATTACGATGAGAGATTTAAACTGCAACCCCTGACACTCCTCCACTATTCAAATAACTCTCGACCTGCTCTGATAACATTTAGAATATCTTATGACTTTCCAGATTGTGAACCCTTTTCAAATTGTAATCCCTGACAAAACTGTATTTAATATAAATTTGTTTCATACTCCAGTGCTCCCATCTTCCAAGTAAATGAATCTCAAAAACTGCATCTTCAAGAATCCTTACTGGGTAACTAACCTTGAGACGTATGTCTGTCAACAGTTGAGCTAACCACTGAAGTTCAGCTGCTGCTGTGGCCAAGACTACATATTCAGCTTCAGTTAAAGATAAGGAAACCCAACTTTGACACTGTCATTCAACAGACAGTAGTAGTGACTCGAGAATTTCGGTGTAAATTCTAGAGACACTTAGCCTTCCACCGTCTTGAACATTTGATATCTTCCAAGTAAGTAAGAGAGCGGAAACGTATCTACTGCACTGCCAGCTTCTTTGTGCAGGTTGGAAGTTTGTAATGAGAAGACGATAAGCGGGGCAGTCGAACGACGCCGACAAGTGTTTGCCACAAGAGCCACAGATTCTGTGTGAGAGGACACAGAGTAATTAAATGCTATTCTTTGTTGTGTTTGTGAATGTAATTGTTGAAAAAGAAACACTTGACTATAGACTTTTAACTTACTTCATGTCTTAGTTCTGAACGAAGCAACATGTGTGGGACGTCTACAAATTATTTGGTTTTTAAAACCAGGCAATTGTGATTATATTTAATTGTATTTAATGGCTACCAGTGTAGGTGACTTGCAAGAGTCGGTATGCTTATATGAAACACGTGGAAAGGAAAATATACCTGAGCTGAATTCGAAGTACGAGAGTACCGAGTTATTTCAAGTGAGAGAGATAGTAATCTTTTGGTTCCTCTAACCAGCATTATTTCTTCGGAGAAGAAGTTATGGAGATCGACACAGCCGCATATCCAGAGAAGAGGATCGGCTAAACGTTTCAAGTATGTCAACTGTAATAAGAGAAGTGAGAAGTTCGCAATCCAGTTTTGCACCGCTTCTATTGCCGCCAAAACCGTTAGAACGAGGCGACCGAAGTGATCAGGACTCAAAGAAAGAGGAATTTTAAAACGAAATCAAGATAAAAAGATACTGTGAGTTGCTATAGCAACCAATAGTAACGAAGTAGGGAAATTGCCTCGCAGAGTTGGAGTCTGGATAAACGGTAAAAAAGGGGTGAAAATTAATAAATATCATACAAGAAAAGACGCAAGGAAAATCTCAACAGTTTAGACTAAGAAGAGTTACAACGAGATCTATTCGACGACGATGATCCAATGTGGAGAGTAAGAAGCCCTCACACACATTGCGGGGGGCGTGGACCCTGCAACCAGCAACCAACGCCACTGACGCCAGCTGCTGCTCACCGGTGGTGATTCCACACCTCCTCACCGACGGAGCCTAAAGCTCTATACCGGATGAGCGAAAGACAGTTAATTGAGTGTGCAGTTAAGGAAACTGTTCCATAACAGACTGTTAGTATAGTTATTATACTCAGAGCTGAATTTTTTTAATGATTACTCGATATAAAAGTAAGAAAAATATAGATAAATACTCAAGAAACTGAGGAAACATCGCCGGGCGTTGTGGCCGAGCGGTTCTAAGCACTTCAGTCCGGAAATGCGCGACTGATACGGTCGCAGGTTCGAATCCTGTCTCGGGCACGGATGTGTGTGATGTCCTTAGGTTAGTTAGGTTTAAGTAGTTCTAAGTTCTAGGGGACTGATGACCTCAGATGTTAAGTCCCACAGTGCTCAGAGCCATTTGAACCATTTTGAGGAAACATCAGAACCAGCCATGGCCATGACAGTGACAAAAGAAAGGCCAGAGTGGACTGAAGTAGCAAATTTAATTAAATCACCATGTCTTAAATTAGACTCAGTGGATACTCAACTAAATATTAGATTAGATGACCAAAGTGCAGTTGCAAATGCTCAAATCGCAACTTTAAGTGAAAAATTAGAGGCGCAGAGTGCAAATTCAGCTACTGTGAGACAAGAACTAAGTCTTAAGTTAGATTCAGTAAATACTCAGATAAATGATAGATTAGATGAACAGAAGGCTGATTCAGCTGCTATAAGAAAGGAACTAAGTGGTACTTTAAGTGAAAAACTAGAAGCCCAGGATGAGGTTTTAAATGCTAAGTTCAATGCCTTAAATGATAAAGTGGAGAGTTTGCAATTAGATTTAAAGAATGAATTAAGTTATTCCCTGACTATCCATGTAAACCAACTGTTCGCTGTCTTTAGTCAGACCCAGAGTAACCAATTTCAGGACTTAGCTAGGAAACTAGAATTTGATATTGAAGATAAATGTAATAATATAGAATCTGAATTTAGAGAAAAATTAGGATCATTTCAAAGCATATGTAATGTTACATTTGATTCGGGAAACCAGAGCCTACACACTTTAAAGGAATGTGTCGAGAAACAGGATAAGCTAATTCCTATAGTCCAATCGCAAACTGCAGGCGTTAACACTCACGTTGATGACGTGGAAAGGAATTTTAAAGAGAAACTAGCAACATCAGACACAATAAATATAAGCAGTCTGGAGGAACAAGTAGAAGAGATGATAGACAGGAAAGTGGCAACGAGAGTATCCTCCGACAACATGTCTCCAATTTTATCTTCTGAACTTAGTAATACCAAGAGAAATGTAGATGAACTGTGGAAAGAATTCAAACTTATGCAGGACAAAGTAGACAATAGAGTGACTTCTCCCAATGTAGTATTAACTAGTGAAGTAATGACAGATTTACAATAGGGAGCAAATTATCTAGACAGTTCCCTAAGTTTAAGCCAGATGCGGAAGTACATCCTACTCATTTTTTGCAAAGATTCAATCAAGCCTTGCCCAAGTCTTGGGAAGATTAAAAAAAAAAAAGATTGAATTTGCGGTGGGGTACTTTTTGGAGAAGCTTCAGAGTGTGGCACAGTGAACATAGAGAATTTTTCGCCTTGGGCAGACTTCCAGAAAAAGTTTAAGGAGAAGTATTGGTCAGCAAGAGCCCAGGAAAAACTAATATCTGACCTGCGGGACCCAGAGTATTACAACAGTTTGTGGGGTACGATGGGAAGATATTTCGACTGGCATTTAACGAGAGCGAAGTACCTAGATAAGCCCATGTAGGAAGAAGGGTAGGTGCGAATTTTAAATAAGACGTTTATCCATATCTGCAAGGAATTACATATTATGTAGTGGGTGGAAAACCGTAGAAGAATTATTATCCTTTGTAGACGCTTTTGATGTCTTAAACAAAGACCAAAATGAGAACGTACATCAAAATGAAAAGTAATAGAGGACAAAATGGTAATGTAATACCCCAATTTGGTAACCAACCAGTGATCACCAACAATGAGGAAAACATAGTGTGATCTGTATCCAGGGCTGGGGCCCAGGTCTTGGAAATACATTAGGTGGCCTGGCTTATAATAGGTATGTTAATTTCATGCATAATATACCAACCAAAGAATGGTTGTTACTGGAAGAATCGAGCTTAACTACCATTAATTTACAACCAATAATAATAGGAAAAGTGGAGGATTCTGAAGTTAACATATTTACAGATTCCGGGAGTGAAGTGTCACTTATTTCTAGCACTTTCTTTAACACATTACGAACGAAATATCACTTACCGATATTACCAGTAACAGGGGTGTACATAGTCGGTACCTGAACAATGAGCAAAGTTGTAAAACACGAGACCCAGGTGAACTGCACTATTGGGAATATCCCATTTTGTCAGGCACTTTTAGTTGTGGAAAATATCAATAGGGATGTGTTATTTGGCCTAGACTGGCTATCAGAATTTAACGTCATATTGAATTTTGAGGAGAGTTTTCTTTATTTTGGTAAAGGTGACTAAAAATGTTGTGTAAAGTTTGTGACAGAGAGCTATATTGGTAAACAAACAACTGAGAATCGATGTCTGAGATTAGCTGCTACAGCGAGATTGTCATCAGCGATTGATAACGTAAGTCACGTATTACACGGCGCTGACATAGAAAACAAAGTAAATGAATCTCCAATATTAACCAATGACCAAACATTAGATTTATCTAAAATTCTGCTGGTATATAAAATGGTATTTTCTGATCGTCCAGGTAATATTAGTGACTATGTACATAAATTTAAAATCAAAGCTACTACTCCATTTTTCTGTAAGCCTTATCCAATACCAGTAAGTTTAAAAGAAGCAGTTAAGGAAGAAATTGACAAAATGATTGTCAATAACATAATAGAACGTAGCTCTAGCGTCATGAATAACACCTTGGTAGCAGTAAAAAAGGTTACAGGACGTGTGCAGTTAGTACTGGACGCGTGTACTTTGAATAAGCATATAGAGATGGAACGAGACAGACGATGAAAAATATTATTTTAAAGGCAGGAAAGTCCGCTTTTCACATAACCTGTCATAACAATATTGTCATTCACTTGTTTTCGAGCACAGACATTATTATAACTAAAATTAGTACTGTAGCCTCTGCAGGCAATGGCTCTCACAGAGAACAGATTAGCACTTGCATCAGGGACGTACAAAACATTGTCCATTCTAGCATTTTACCAATTATTGTTTCGTCGAATTTGGATGTAAACTGTTCCTTGACCGTACGCACACATTTTGACATCTTGTTTTCCCAATGAAATTACTTGAGGAGCATCAAATTCACTATACAAAACAAAATACTGTTTGTTGGGTGTGATATGATTTGTAGCGCCACTTTTCATCATGTTTTGCTAACTCATCGTTCAGGTCCACAAATAACTTTTGCAGTTTGGCCACATGTGCACTAATATCTTCCGTTTCATCACGTTTAACACGGAAAAATGTTTCAATCAACATATTCAAACGCTGAATACTGCTACGTTCAAATCAGGCGCGTAATTTGTCCCAAAGTTCTTTAGCATTCTTGCACGTTAAGACGAGTTCTGCACCAGGTTTACCTAGCGCACTTCCTATAAGACTTGCTGCCTTTGCGTCGTCCTTGTGCCATTCCACATACGCTTCTTTTTGTGCACTTGTCGCATCTTGTGGCAACTCTACACGTTCACGCGTACCGTTAATAATATTTTCTAGTCCATATGAACGCAGCACCATAGAAATATGCCCTTTCCATTTGCCCAGTCCTCAGGTCCTTCAAGCTTATCAATGCTGACCTTATATCGCCGTTAGCAATCATGTTTCTTTACAGACATAGGCTCATTTCGAATATTATTTTAAACTATGTTGTTTGCCTTTACACGTGTACTGGGCCCATAACCTGATGAAAAATATTATTTTAAAGGCGAGAAAACTTTTTATTAACTTTATAATTACATCCTGGATACGAAAAATCACATTTACTGGAAAAAACATAGAAGTTACACAAAAGCCAAGAATAAAGGTATTGACAGCAGAGTCATGGAGCAGCACATAAGCATAAACCTCAAGGAATTTTTCTTTTCTTTTAACAAGACACATTAAGATCAATGAATTATTCTCAAAATTTGAGAAAGCACAGTGTTTTAGTACGATGGACCTGACTGCTGGATTTTGGCAAATTCGGTTACATCCTGAATCAAAGAAATATACAGCGTTTCTATTTGATGGGAAATTGTATCATTTTAATATGTTACCGTTCGGACTAAGTATCCGTGTTTAAATGTGCACTGGACGAGGCATTAGGAAGGGAATTGTTAAAGGACTTAAAATGTATATGTAGACGATATACTAGTAGTCTCATCTACCTGGGAAGAGCATTGCCTGACCTTGAGTAAAACTCTGAAAAGCTTTAAAGAAAAAGGCATTACAATAAAATTGTCTAAATCGCATTTTGCGAGGCAAGAGCTTAAATTTTTAGGGCATAGCGTAGGAGTGCAAGGAGTCAGACCAGATCCGGAACATATAAAGGCCATTAAGGAGTGTCCATCCCCTAAAAACGTAAGACAATTGAAGGGATTTGTTGGAATGGGCGGGTACTATAGACGATATATACAAGGAAGGGAATACCATGGGTTTTGGGACCAAGAGGCCAATGATGTATTTGAAAATATAAAAAGAGCACTGGTCAAATCACCCATATTACACCATCTGGTTATGGGTGAGCCATTCAAAATTTTAACAGATGCATCCAACTATGGTATAGCACCAGATCTTTACCAAGGAGAGTGGGGTCTGGAAAGTACAAATCACAGAACTGTAGCTTTTGCTAGCCGGGGTCTCAACAAACAAAAATTAAACTATACAGCCACAGAAAAAGAACTATTAGCAATAGTATGGGGTATCTAAAAATTTCAAACACTAGTGTGGAGGTCAGATATACAAATATATACGGATCACCAAGCTCTATCTTTTTAATGAATAATCGGTTGTTACATAGTAGATTAATGCAGGGAATGTTGTTCCTACATGAATATGACATTAGAATACAGTATATAAAAGATTCTGAAAATATTGTACCTGACACTTTGTCTAGGTTACCTGTAGGCATGAAACAGTTAAAATGTATGGAAGGGCCCGGCGTGATTTTTGCGATTAACTTTTTGACAGTAGGTTATCCACATAACGGGGTACAAGAAATGGCTCGAAGAATAACTGAAAACATCCATCATGAACACTACTTTACAGAAATATTTGCTATGCGTATTAGAATGTCTGTACCACCTAATCAAGAAGAGAAATGGAAGGTTATAGGGAATAATTTTCTTTGGAGAGGCAGTATAACATCGCAACATTGGCGTTTATGCATCCCGAAGTTAATGGAGGATGAGATTGGGTGGTATGTTCTTACTGGATATAGACGTTTCAGGATAAAGAAATGTATAGCTCATATGAATAAGTTCTATTATTTTAAGAAGCTAGGACATAAGGTAGCATATTTAATTAAGACTTGTGAAATCTGTAAGAAGGTGAAAGAGAGTAACATTCATATTACATACAAAATGTCTCCAATTATTCCTAAGACATTACACGATCATAGAGCAGCGGATTTCTTTGGACCACTTCCGAAAGGAAAGGGAGGAGTGTCGTACATATTTGTCCTCATAGAGTGTTGGTCAAAGTATGTTAAGTTGATCCTATTAGCAAATATACCAACTGTTATACACTGCCTGCAACAATACCTTCTCGAGGTAGGTAAATCAAAACGATTTCTCTCCAATAATGGGCCACAATTTGTCAGTAACGAATTTAAAGAATTTCTAGCATGGGAGTATATTCGTCAAGTATTAATATCCAACTATAACCCATTGTCAAATCCATGTGAACGAGTGATGAAAGAGATTGGGAAATTATGCTGCCCCTTCTGCCATGCAAAACATACGTTATGGGCAATGAAGAGCAAAGACTTTGGACTTATTTTAAATGAACTACCACATTTATCAACTGGATCATCACCTTTATAAGTAGTAGGCAAACCTTTTATAGGGGAACCTATTATTAAATGTTTCATTTAGCCTGAACAATTTCCTGACGATTACCAACTTAAACAGGACATAGCCTCAAATAATTTAGTTGACAAGGCACAACAACGAGTGAGTGGACATAATTTGAAGGCTATCGAACCTCAGTACAACGTCGATACCTAGTTCTCGTAAAACAGCATCCTCAAAGCTCTGTCCTGAAGAAGGAGAGACATAAATTTTCCAGAAGTATGAAGGACCTTACCGAGTACAAGCAGTAATACATCCCAAAGCCTTATTTTTAGTAAATCATACAATAGGATCAGATAAAGGAAAACACAATGTTAAGGATATAAAATTTTATATCTCACAGGGACGTTACCATTCTGTTTAATGGGCGGAGTGACGACCGCCTGATCCCCCGTTGTTTTCGGTGTTTCTTCTGCAATACAATTTTTCTGCACCGAATTCTTCTGACTTCTTACACCATCCCACTACTTCTTACGCTATCACTCTACTTCTTATACTATCCTATCATCCACCATTAGGAGAAGTCATCCTCGGTTGTTAGAGGATTGTGCCTTCATCCTCCACTCTAGTCAGCAGTGGCCTCGATTGTAATGTCAACAGCAGCCGATGCTCTCCATGTATAGTTAGCTCTTATTTTTGCCTAGCCAACCAGTCTCTCCCACCATTTGCATATAGTTAGGTCTAATTTTTGCCTAGCCAGCCAGTCTCTCCCGCCATCCACGAATAGTTAGGTCTTACTTTTGCCCAAACTATTCTTTGAAAGTAATCTCTTATCCAGTTGGTCTATGCAAACCTGGGTGCAGATTAATAAACTGCAAAGAATATTAGATTAATAGAAAATATGATTTTGTATGAATCATTAACTAATTGTGATAATATGACACATAATTTTATACGTAATGCAGAATTTTTTTTTATCTTTTATGAGATTTGATGTATAGTGGAGGCTTTATATCAGCTTTTGGAGGGGTGGATAGTGTAAGTACAAACATGGCTAACACAGAACACACACCACACCTCCCAAACGACCCTTGCAAACATGCGTGACTGATTCTTCACCATTTGCCATTCCATAGGTGTTGCTAAGATTTTTCTTCGGGAACTTTAAGGGTGACAGTGAGAATGTCCATTCTGTTAGAGACGATTAACTCCATACTTCCTCCCGCTTCTCACACAAGTACCGGCGAGGAAGGGATCCTGGGGAAGGGGGGTGGGAAGGGTTTCCTGTCTTTGGGGCTAGCTTCTTTCTCTTCTTCGATCTTAGCTAGCATTTCTACTTTTTCCTTACTTACTTCTCATTTGAGTACCTGTCTATCTTTCCCTCTTTACATATTTATATACTTCTATCGCAGAAGTCCTTCTCATTTCCCATGGTTTCCAGTAACCTTCAACTTATTTTATATAAGTATGCCGAAGAATCAGGCTACACAAACACACTTACGTATACATACAGAAACTACGATTACGCAACAATGATCTTACACATCAAAAGGGGAGAACCGTCAAGTGTTGTAGGGGGAAAGGAATCTATACATCAGGAAAGGATGCTCACATTGCCGTTTACTGTGACGGTTCTACATCGCACACATGGTTATACAGGGACACTTTAGGGAAATATGCACATATTGTCGTTTATTATGACCTTTCTACAGCGGGCACGCATGTATATATATATATATAAGAACAATGATCATTCCATATCGCCTATGTGCATAAGAATAGAAGAACTATGCTAATTTTACATCGAATATACATAAGAAGGAAGTGTGAGTAATTAAGGAAAGCATAAGCCAAGGAGGAACTAATGAGCACAAGCCAGGGAGGAACTAATTGTGATAATTATGCAGGAATGTCAGTCGAACATTTGTTCTGATAATTTGTAGGATAGTGGGACAAGTATAGCATAAGTAAATTATGATATATTAAATAGTGTATATAAATGTGGTGTCTACTGGAAGCATAGAAGTGGAAGAATAGTGAAGGACTCTAGGGGATTAAGTGAAGATTTAGGAAGTGAGTGTTAAGTGTGAAATAGGTTTTCTTTTCCAGAGGAGATTTAATTATAGTCTACATAAAGATGTATACTTGGGGAATGAACCATGAGTCCTACTCACGAAGGATAAGCAGGGGCACACCCTCCATTTAATGGATATAAAGGGCAGATAGGAAGACATGAGAAGGGCTGACCTATACTGTGCAGACAGGGGCACCAGGAAGGAGATTGACCTGTGCCATAGGAAAATAGGAATTAAGAGGGGTATATCTACTGAAACAGAAGGAGGAAGTGCGCTCATAGGGTCAACCCAAATGTAAGGTATAGGTATTGTTCCTAAACAGAAAAGGACAGTATTGTGGCAGAAGTTACACATTTTGTAGGAATTTTCTGGTAAATTTGAATTCTATATTCCACTAGCATTATTATGTTTTATGTTCATGATTGTCAGAAAGAACAATTTCATTTGCCCAGGGTTCCTCCAGACTGCAAGCTACTGTAGGTAATGAAACTATTACGTACTAATGAAAAACTAGTACAGAGAATTAGAATGAAGAAAGAAATAATTAAGTGTCTATGACACCTGGAGCTCATGACTGGATATCAAGAACGTTGTCTGCACGATCCCTAGATATAAAAGTACTAACTCCAACATTAGGTGAAATATTCAGATAGTTATTATCAAAACGCAAAAAGAAGAGCTAGATATTAAGTACATGATTACTAAAAGAAACATAATGTATACTGATTAAAATATAAATTAGCGCTATGTGAGATATTAAAATACTTAATGAATATGTATAAAATATCGAGTGTCCGGGCTAAGGGGAGGGATATGCAGTGACTCGAGAATTTCGGTATAAATTTTAGAGACACTCAGCCTTCGACGATTTCGAACACCCGATATTTTAAAAGTAAGTAAGAGAGCGGAAACGTATCTACTGCGCCGCCGGTTTCTGTGTGCAGGTTGGAAGATTGTAACGAGAAGACGATAAGCAGGGCAGTCAAACGACGCCGACAAGTGTTTGCCGCAAGAGCCACAGACGCTGTGTGAGTAATTAAATGCTATTCTTTGTTGTGTTTGTGAATGTGATTGTTGCAAAAAAAAATTGACTATAGACTTTTAACTTACTTCATGTCTTAGCTCTGAACGAAGCAAGATGTGTGGGACGTCTATAAATTATTTGGTTGTTAAAACCAGGCAATTGTGATTATATTTAATGGTATCTAATGGGTATCAGTGTAGTTGACTTGCAAGAGTTTGTATGCTTATATGAAACTTGTGGAAAGGAAACTATACCTGAGCTGAACTTGAAGTATGAGAGTACCGAGTTATTTCAAGTGAGAGAGACAGTAATTTTTTGGTTCCTCTAACCAGCATTACTTCTTTGGAGAAAAGTTATGGAGATCGACACAGCCCACATATCCAGAGAATGGGATCGGCTAAACGTTTCAGGTAAGTCAACTGTAGTAAGAGAAGTGTGAAGTTCGCAATCCAGTTTTCCACCACTTCTCTTGTCGCCGAAACTGTTAGACAGTATTTTCAGGCATTTGCAAATGGAATCCTGCTGTAGACTTCCTATCTCCTCCACTGCCAAAAACGTACATTTGTGTAGTAGAAAACCATCTCCACTCCTCCTCTTCCACAATGCAAATCAAAATCTAGCATTTCTATAGTTAATATTTAATGAATCTTAGTATTTATTAAAGTCCCTTCCAATGGTCCCACTAAAAAGCAAATGAACATAGTGAAAAATATTTTGTTGAGATATCTGAAATACAATCCTCAATAATCGTTTATTTTAGCGATTTATTTTGATATAGATTTCTTAAATTTTTGACAGGATTTATTTTCTGTAACATAAACTAGTTTTAAGCCACTGCAGGCTCAAATGCAGGAATTACAGGAACATTATCTGGACCATATGCAGCTAAGCTAGAAGCTATGGTCGTGTTGCCGGTGGAAATAACAGAACTTAAGTTATCGATAACGAAAAATTTATGAAATAAAAGGTAGTTACAGTTTGGCTGCTCGCAGTATGTTGCCTCATGGATTGATGAATACTGCCAGTATCATGACCACAGCATCCAGCTACACATGGTCCAGATGTAGACTAAAAATATCTCTGGAGTGGACATTCAGATGCACAGAACAGATTTTCTGTTGTCACCATACACAGTCACCCTGTCATGTTATCTCGGGATGCCATAGGTTTGTCTATAAAGTGCCTCGTATATTTAGAATGTCACTACATCGCTAGTACAAACAGATTCTCTTCGTGGGTGCTGTGGATTTGGTATAGACACTTCGTAAACATCATAGCAATTTAAATTTGACATCAAAAATAAAGTGGACTCTCTATCTGTGAAGAGAAAAATGAAGAGGTATGTTTGCTTCTTTGCAACAAGTGTCACAGACCAAATGCAATCATGTTTTGGTATATGGAACAGTCATCACTTACTTTGGATTTTTTATGGAACTTCATCATATTGCCTAATTTTTTTAGGTACAGTTTTGCTGTCATAACATTCCAAAACGACTTAGTAGCAAGCCAATGCCTTTGAAAGTGTCCCAAAAAAACTGAATTTGCCACACATTAGCGATGTTACCATCTGCTTTTTGTCGTTTTTTCTCCAGTTTTTGTGTATTTATTTTCCTCTTTCCTGTAGGCTAGAGCACACTTTTGCTTACTAGGTACAGTTTTGCTGTCATAACATTCCAAAACGGCTTAGTAGCAAGCCAATGCCTTTGAAAGTGTCCCAAAAAATACTGAATTTGCCACACATTAGCGATGTTACCATCTGCTTTTTGTCGTTTTTTCTCCAGTTTTTGTATATATATTTTCCTCTTTCCTGTAGGCTAGAGCACACTTTTGCTTACTGGTAGCTATTTCACATATTTTGTACTGCCTTTAATGTATATACTCCCCCTACATCATAGACTAAGTAGAACTGAAAAAAATGTTCCATCGTTGTTTAAATGTATCCCAAATATTAAAAATATGTATGACACTTTTCTCGTCCCACCCCGCTCAATACATTGAATACTGCATGAATTTACAATACAGTGCCTCCATAACATTCATTTTATCTCCTCGGTGTCATCTGCTGAAGCATAGATCATGTAACAGGATGAATGGAAGTGGACAGTGACACACATGAAGAAATTTACGGTCTCTTACGTACTAACATGTTATACCTGTTAATCAAATGGTAAAGACATTAACTTGAAATTAATTTCAAAAAGGCATCTGAATTTTTACTTTGAAACATGTGAGGATGCCAGTCTTGTAAGTTCTGCACAAGATTTGTGCAAACAATGTATTTAAGAGAAATAGTGAAATCTCACTCAGTACAGATCGTCATACCTTCCAGCTTTCATATAATTCACAGATCATCATTTCATGTTCCTATTGGTACATATTTATCCTCTTGGTTACTTTCAGTTGTCTCTCTCTCTCTCTCTCTCTCTCACACACACACACACACTTACTGTATATATATGTGTATGTGTAAAGGATAAATAAAAATTTGCACACTCGGATTTCGCAGTGCGATTGCGCACATACTAGCAACACGAAAATGTCTCTCACAAAATTTGGTTCTGCAGATATTTCCCCCAGTAAAATGAACATTAAAGATTGGTAATCTGGCAACACTGTAATTACATGTATGTTATCTACCTCCATCAGGACAGAACAGCAGTTCTGCGCAGTTGATGCAGTGGACAGCGTTTTGGATTAGTATGCAAGACGTCGAGGCTTCAATCCTGGATCGAGATGTAACTGTTTTTATTTGCTAAATGTAGTCTGCGTGGTACAGTACCTGGTGTCTTAATCGTCATATACCCATTACAGCTGATCTGCAAAACATATGCACTGACGTACTGCGAATACCGAAATGGAAGTACAATCGTTTTCACTGGTCAGCTTTTAAAGCAGCCTTTTGCAAATTGTGGACATGAACTGTTGCTGCACCTACTAGACTCGAAACCTGTTTTCTTTATCCCCTCCCCCAATGGTCCCATCGATTAGTAGCAACTATTATTCTTGCCACGTTCAGGCTATTACATTTCGTTGGGGTCTTACATCACCTGCAGGGCTAGCAACATGCTTTGCAAGTAATTTTGAAACTCAGTTACCATTTGTATGCATTATTATCATGGAACCATTAATTACACTTTTCAACATTGAGACTGATAGGTGCATGCTGTTTAATAATTGTCTCCATGCAGTATTATTATTATTATTATTATTATTATCATCGATGGAAATGTGGAAATATGACGTCCATTACCGTTAGGGAAATTGCGTAATTCGATAATGAACATCTCACAATTAGTAGTGTCGGGATGAATAATGCAGAGCAAAAGCTGTATGACAGGTAATGTGTGTGAGATGAAACAGTTATCTACAACTAATGATGTGTTTATTTTGTATTAGCTGTTCATCAGACAGGAAATAGTTGCTAGCGGAGTAATGTGCTCATAACAGACTCGATGTACATTTTCACATATATCGCATTTTCTTCTTGTGTTATCCTGAATCAATGTTGCAGATGTATGTCATACACAAACAATGTGTATGTGGATGTGCTTCTGGTCGTAGGTGCATCTGATAACGAGGCTGGAGTTGCTGCTCGTGGCAGATATCCTGGTTGATGTAATCCATATAAAAATATGTTTCATCATGTGAAGTTTTGCCTTCGGGAGACAGGTTCTCGCCTTTCACCACTGCATGATAAAGGTCGTCCACGTTCTCACTGTACTACAGCTACTGAGGAGGCTATTCTGGAAATCATACACCAAGAATTTCAGCACAGTACACGTAGTGTATCAAGGCACCTGCATGTCTTGCAATGCACTTGCTTCACAAGCATGGGCTGCACCCCTATCATTATCCTTTAATGCAACACCTGCATCCTATAGACTGCTGTCTGCGGATGTAAGTCTGAGAATGGTTCCAACAACAATAGGAAGCCAACAGCGACTTCACAAACACTGTACTATGGTCCGATGAACTAGCGTTCACTTATGAGGGTGTCTTCAACATGCATAATGCCCACTATTGGATGTTAACTCACACATCACTGGCAACCATGGATATCAAGTTTACTTTGGCATCAACGTCTGGATCGGAATATTTGGAGACAGGAGTCTGGGTTCGTACTTGTTGCCTGACCAGTTGACTGCACGAAGGTATCATGCATTCCTCTCAAACTATTTGGCTAACACATTGGAAGCTGTTCAACTTCATGTTCAGCAGAGGTTATGGTTCCAATATGATGGTGTGCCTGCACACTTTAGAGTTAATATGTGATGGTATTTAGACAGAACATTTCCAGGGATATGGTTCAGATGGAGGGATTCAGTTGTATAACATCTGCATTCACCTGACCTAACTCACCTGGATTAACAGATAGTGTGTATTCATGCTGCTTTTGTAACTGTGAATGCAGCCATGTCGCAAAGAATCCAGAGCTGTATGATACAGAGGGTCGCACATCTGGACATGCTTTGAGCATCTGCTCTGAGGACAACATATACACTCCTGGAAATGGAAAAAAGAACACATTGACACCGGTGTGTCAGACCCACCATACTTGCTCCGGACACTGCGAGAGGGCTGTACAAGCAATGATCACACGCACGGCACAGCGGACACACCAGGAACCGCGGTGTAGGCCGTCGAATGGCGCTAGCTGAGCAGCATTTGTGCACCGCCGCCGTCAGTGTCAGCCAGTTTGCCGTGGCATACGGAGCTCCATCGCAGTCTTTAACACTGGTAGCATGCCGCGACAGCGTGGACGTGAACCGTATGTGCAGTTGACGGACTTTGAGCGAGGGCGTATAGTGGGCATGCGGGAGGCCGGGTGGACGTACCGCCGAATTGCTCAACACGTGGGGCGTGAGGTCTCCACAGTACATCGATGCTGTCGCCAGTGGTCGGCGGAAGGTGCACGTGCCCGTCGACCTGGGACTGGACCGCAGCGACGCACGGATGCACGCCAAGACCGTAGGATCCTACGCAGTGCCGTAGGGGACCGCACCGCCACTTCCCAGCAAATTAGGGACACTGTTGCTCCTGGGGTATCGGCGAGGACCATTCGCAACCGTCTCCATGAAGCTGGGCTACGGTCCCGCACACCGTTAGGCCGTCTTCCGCTCACGCCCCAACATCGTGCAGCCCGCCTCCAGTGGTGTCGCGACAGGCGTGAATGGAGGGGCGAATGGAGACGTGTCGTCTTCAGCGATGAGAGTCGCTTCTGCCTTGGTGCCAATGATGGTCGTATGCGTGTTTGGCGCCGTGCAGGTGAGCGCCACAATCAGGACTGCATACGACCGAGGCACACAGGGCCAACACCCGGCATCACGGTGTGGGGAGCGATCTCCTACACTGGCCGTACACCACTGGTGATCGTCGAGGGGACACTGAATAGTGCACGGTACATCCAAACCGTCATCGAACCCATCGTTCTACCATTCCTAGACCGGCAAGGGAACTTGCTGTTCCAACAGGACAATGCACGTCCGCATGTATCCCGTGCCACCCAACGTGCTCTAGAAGGTGTAAGTCAACTACCCTGGCCAGCACGATCTCCGGATCTGTCCCCCATTGAACATGTTTGGGACCGGATGAAGCATCGTCTCACGCGGTCTGCACGTCCAGCACGAACGCTGGTCCAACTGAGGCGCCAGGTGGAAATGGCATGGCAAGCCGTTCCACAGGACTACATCCAGCATCTCTACGATCGTCTCCATGGGAGAATAGCAGCCTGCATTGCTGCGAAAGGTGGATATACACTGTACTAGTGCCGACATTGTGCATGCTCTGTTGCCTGTGTCTATGTGCCTGTGGTTCTGTCAGTGTGATCATGTGATGTATCTGACCCCAGGAATGTGTCAATAAAGTTTCCCCTTCCTGGGACAATGAATTCACGGTGTTCTTATTTCAATTTCCAGGAGTGTATATATATATATTTTTAAAACGTCATGTGATCAATAATATGGAAATTTTTATTGTCATTGGTTGCTAATGTGTTATATTTGTGCAGACGTACTGCTTATAGTATAAATGACTAATAGTTGTTGAGTTCTTTATCTGTGCAGTCATCTGTAGGATCTCGAAATGCACTGGTCATTTGCTTCAGATGTCTGATTTTTCTGACCACACTTTTGTTGTTTGCCGTTAGAAAAACGCTGTATTATGTAAATATTGGATGTATATGGCTTAAGAAATGGTGTATACTACTATATTATACAGCAGAATAAAATTGGCAATTAAAAACAAATACACCTCGACCCACAATCGAAACCTCGACCTCCTGCATGCTAAATGAAAATGCTATCCACTCTACCAACTGCACAGCATTACTTGCATCTGCTATTAGAGGTATTTACCGTACATGTGACTACAATGTTTCCAATCTTTAACTATCATTTACTACTGGAGATATGTGTAGGGCGAAATTTTGTGACAGACATTTTCGTATTGCTGGTATGTGAGGAATCGCACTACAAAGCTCGAATGCGCGAATTTTTCTTCATCGTGTTTGTGTGTGTTCATCTCTATTCTGCAGAACAACCTATCCAACCAAGAGTGGAATATTTCAAGAGAATTTTGATTTTTAATAACACATGAAACTGCTTCTCCTTGTTCCATAGTAGCGCACGGGAAATATGTTTCAGTTTAAAGCAAACTGACCACAAATTATGCAGGTGTGATCTATCAGACATGTATAAAAAGGAAAAAAAGCTTAACTTCTACCAGTCTTTTTTGAGATTCACCACCGTAAGGAAAAAGGCCATTTTTCGAGCAGTTGGGTTTCTTCCATTTTATGTGTACGAATACCAAGAAATTACTGCTGCTGATGACCAAATACTTTTCTCAACAATCGTACTCATTTTCGAAACATAATAATACATTTAAAACATTTATTCAAAATGCAACCAAAACAGCACAGTATGGCTCAGCACGTAAAAGTATTGTTGTAGTTTATGCGGATTACCGCAGCTAAATGATAGGTAACGACTATTTAAGGGACAAAATAAACTAATGCCTTATTCGCAGAACACATATTAATACATTTGACTACCAAATTGTATTACGTTGCCCCATCAAAAAACACGAAACATGTATATTCCACAGAGTTTAATGCACTCTGCACATCGTATCTTGTGTGTCACTATGCACGCTGGAAAATGTTTGTTCACATATCCCCAACAAGTATTCATATAATGCCAACTTTTTCTTCTTTCACATATTTGTCTTTGTACCTGTAGCAACTAAGGTAATTCTTCATTGCTGTTACGAATAAACAAATGGTGGTGACATTCGGTTGGTCCCCACCGCACGACTTGTCTATGTAGATATGATCTGCGTCCACAGATTTGCACAAACCTCAAGACCAACTTCCAGGGGTGCTCACATCTCATAGCGGCACATAACGCATATCTACTTCCCACACGCTATGATCTGTCTGCACACTGCGCACATATCATGTGCACGGATCGCTGAATAATTAACTAAGGTGTCTCAGCCCTTCTCTGGTGATGTGCGACTCTACTTCAACACATTATCTTCTTTGATTAAAAATGGAAAACTAAAGATCATCAATTCCGTACGGGAAGACAAACCACTCGTGTGATACATAGCTAATGATTACACGTAATAGTTGTGTATTTAGTTTTGGTGTCATTTTTCAATCACCGACAGACAAATTTTCGCGTATATTATAATATTCCGGTTTCCCATAAGAGTCAAATCAAGCCTTTTTAGAAATCAGTACTGTAAAACAGATACTAATAGCGCTTTCGTGACGTCACGTGGTTTTGGCTCCCTTCCTCTCCTGTGTAGGTCAACGTGTGGTTGGGTTGTGGTGAATGACGGGTTTTTGCTTTAAATTGCACGTTTTTACGAATACAGTTTGTTAATTCCTATGTAAAAAGAAGATTACTAATCTTCGAAAATGGCACGATACGTGCAAAGACCTGAGAATGCTCTTAAACGAGCTAATGGTAAGTGAATTTTTCGCAATATGGATGGCATGCCTTCTTTAAGTTCTTCGGCGGATTATGTTTAGAATGAACAATATTTCAAGACTTTGTTTTATTCCTTGCTTAAATATTCGTTCAATTCTATAATGTTGCGGATGGAAGTATAAGAAGAAGTGAACAGCTGTCGTCAACAAGTATGTGACAGTGCATGCTGCCGTTCCTATTAAAACGCTCGTTTCCGAACTACATAAATCTGCGTTATTGATATTTTTCTTTTGTATTCGTGACTATATATATCTCCACTCGAATCGCCTTTTTTCACTCAGAGCGTTATATTTCTATCTCTCTTTGTGAGCATTTTTCCGGCAGATGGTTGAGCTATATCAAATTTCGAAAAAAAGGAATAATATTATGGATAGACAGCCTAATTTACTGGGATCAACCCGATGTAGACGTAACTGACATACTTTGTGACACGAATACAAGTTGTTTTCTTTATGATGCTACTGTGTGAATGAGATAGGTATTGCACCGTCCTAAAATCTCAGCGTATAGAAAATAATTCAGCTATTTGCGCTTTGCATCACTGCCTTCCGGTGCCTCATCATGTAACACAGATCCGTAAATAGTAGCAAATTCCTTTGAATCTTGTCGATATGGTTAAAGGTATTGTGGAAGTATTTCTTTAAAAAAAAATATGGATGTTTGTTTGGTAGGCCATTTGTTCATGCCCAGATTTCTCAGAAACATAAAAACTTTGGTCTCTAGCTAAAGGCAGTGAACGTTCACATATGACCTTTGTTGTTAGTACATGTTTTTGTTTTAAATTATAATTCAAATGTATTGCATATCAGGTACAGTAATGTGCATTTCTACTAGCAGTTTTAAAAAGTTTTAATTCCTGCCATTGCCTGTGTAATTAAGGAAGATTAGTGTTTAACATGCCACTGACATCGAAGTCATTAGAGACGGCAGTGCAGTTAAAGAACAGAAATTTATAGCAAGACAGAGATACTGAGAATTTTCATTCCATGGTATTGTTTCTCTTTCTATATTCTTAAAAATAAGATTGAATACGTGGATGCCTTCTGGAAATTGGTCAAGTTTTATTTTCCTCTTATTTACTGCTTCATTTTAGTTTCAGCTTTACTTTTTTCGTTGTCTAGTTACTCTCCCTGGCTCATTTGAAAATAGTTAGCCTACTAGAAACAGTACTGGAATTGAACAATATTTATTGCTACTGTGTGCAAAAAGTATTAAGTGCCCAGTTAGCTATATCGTAATTAATACGAAAGGTAGGATATATATTGAGAATGGAATACTAAATGAAACAAATATTTATCCAGGTCACGAAAGAAGATGAAATATTTGAAAAGTAGAAAAGAATCTTTAAATTTCACACATGTTAATGTAGGCTATATTTGCTTTGAAAGTGATCCCTTACTAAAGGGTCACTTTTGCTGATAACATGCAAGATATGCATTAAACCTCATGTTAGGAGCAGTACATTTTTCTGATGTTGAAGTAAGAAAAGTACTGACCTTTTGTTGTTGTTGAGCACCATATTTGATGAAATTTTTGTGTGTTTGCTCTACCTGTATAACTGCATATCTGATGGCTTCCAGAGGAGCAACAGAAATTTGATTTTCAGTATTTCGTATCATTATTGATTGAATTTAGATTGCGGTTTAAAAAAGAATGAGAGCACTTGATGACTTGCCAATTTTTATGAATCTTATTTCTTTTTGCTCTTTCCCACAAAATGTTGAACAGGGAGAAAGTTTCATTTATTGTATTTTCACTGTTCATCCCAAAAAAAAAAAAAAAAAAACTTCCACATCAAGCATGACATTGTAATTTAATACTTTTTCACAACTTACTCTTTTTGCAACACATTTTGCAGACAATATCCACATATTCTCTTGAATGTAGCTGCAAAATTGTATCATTGTACAACACACAGTTCAGGAAATATATCACAAACATTGAGATGAGTGAAAAACTAACATCTGTGTAAAATAGTGCAAATTACCCAGACTATACTCATCCAGTGTTTGATAGAGCGCTTAGCGACTTCTAACAAAGTTTAAACACAATTTCAAAGCTTTTTTTTTTTTTTTTTTTTTTTTTTTCTCATTTGTATGCTTAACTTAAGATATTCAACACATTAATTTGTTTATGAAGTAATCAGAAATTGGTGGTCTTTTGTACATGGGAATTAGATTCCTTAAAGAATATGTGATTTACTGTTAATAGAAATCAGTATGTGTATATCATTAGTGTGCACTGGACTTCACGTGTTTTATTTTTGGTGCTAAATCTTCAAAGGTTACAAATGTGGGGATTACGGAAGTATCAGATTCCACCAGTCTGCTTTGACCCATGACGTCATCAATATGGCGGGAATGACTATTCTAAGCGTCTCCAATATGGCGCCTATGATGTAACTACATACACACGGCAACAAACACGAAAATACATAAATAAGACAATAACATATCCCTTCAAAAATACAATCAAACTAAAGTGCAGGTGCAGGAAATTGGGGGGTCTTAGGGAGGGGTCAAGCTAAATATAACAGTAAAAAGACACACCACAATCCCAAAACACAAAATGACAAACAAAAAATTACAAAATCTACAGGAATCGGACACTTCCCTTGATCTATATAGATCAACAGCTGCTGACAATACCGAAACACCAACATCTACAGCAAATACTACAAAAATTGGAATCAGACATTTCCCTTGACCACAGCTGCTGATACTCAGTCACCAATACCTACATAGAAAACTACGAAAATTGGAATCGGTCATTTCCCTTGACCTGTATGGGTCAACCATAACTATTGATACGAAAAAACACCACCTACAACTACAAAAAACAAAACCAAAACACCTCAAAAATTAGAGAGTGAGGGGGCGGGGCATCACAGGAAGACAACATCTACAAATACAACCAACTCAAACTACGCGTCGTAATGACATCACACGCCTCAACACCCTTACGTCATGGGTCAAAGCATACGGGTGGAATCGTACGGTTCCGTTGACCCCCAAATGTGCCAGCAATACAAGCTGTTAGCTTTGACTAGTGGTGTCATAAACGTAGGAGCTGTCATAGTGGTTCTCTTGAATCACTACTTTAACTTTTCACTAACTGCATTTGATATCTTACATGTTGATGTTCCCACCCCACAATAAATATATTGGCTTCAGGCCTAACCTAGACCTGACCAACACTACAGGTTAGTAACCACTGTGACTTAATTCCAAATATGTGCTGCCAAAATTAATGTGCCATTCAAAGCCAGAGAGTCAACATCACAACTTCTATTGACCAGTTTCATGTGTGAAAATAGTGGAGCCACTTTCTAGTACGTGAAAGTTAACCCAACTGCTGGAAAGACAAGGCAGCAATTGTCTGTAGGCAAAGAAAAGAGTGAGCAGTTGTAGTTTTTGAAGGGGGTGGGGGAGGAGGAGGAGGGCAGTTTTCCTGGAAGTATGCCCAGCAGGATCACTAAGAATCAATTTCCCACCTAGCAGTGCAGTGCTGAATGGGGAAATTTACATTGATTCGGATTACATTTATTTCTTAACATTAGTTATGTTAATAATTCTTGTGTTGGGTGTGGTATTAACACATTTGGTGAAAACTACTCTCTCCCTAAGTGTCTCTGCGCACTGTATAGTTGAGGTTCCCTCCATATTGATAATGCATAAAACTTCGTATTATTAAAAAAGTATTGTAAAATTCTCCTTTTTTTACAGAATTTATTGAAGTCGGAAAGCCAGCAAGGGCGTTAGATACTTTATATGAAGTTTTTCGCAATAAAAAATGGGCGTACAATTGGAGCGAGAGTGTCCTGGAACCAATCATGTTCAAATATTTGGACCTGTGTGTCGAGCTGAAGAAATCACACATTGCAAAGGAAGGGTTATTCCAGTACCGAAATATGTTCCAATCGGTAAGTGTTGTGTTCTCTAATAGCTTTTATATACTTATGTGTATGGTAATGAAATACAACTCGGAATTTACTGTACTTCAGTCCCATTCTGCCATTGGAATGAAAATTATATAATGTGTTTAATTACGAAAACATATACATACACGAAGATCAGTTGTTACTCATTGTGAAAGTTCTCGTTACTTTCATGAATACTGCTGTAAAAAATTGAATGCAAAGAGAGCTAATACAGAAAAGGTAAAATATAATTGTGATGGAAGGGAAGGGCTGGTATTTAACATTTCTCGTAATATTGTTAAAAAAATGTTTCCTGCTTTTGGAATAAATGGAGAGTCAGGCCCTGTTTCTAAATTTAGATTGTTATGTGTAGTTTTATAATTATTTTAAGTGGGCCATCACAAATCCCACTGTACTCAAGGAGGAATTAATGGTTCTAGAAATTTATTCCTCCTCGCATCCAGCGGGACATATGTGCCTCACTTCAAATAATTTTTTTTACTGGGGATTAGGATCTGTAAAAAGAAGAAAGTACCCTTATTATGTGAAACAAATTTATTTATTCGCAGCTTAACATTCGTATGAATTTTTTTCAAAACATAGCTGAATACATAGTTGTTTATAGCAGCTGCATATGAAATTAATCCATATCTCTTGCTTCCGTGTTCTGCATTGCTTTCTGTGCTCCTCGCTGAAAATTGTTTTCTGAGTGTGTCTCAATGCACATCATCATCCAAACAGAAGGGTGTGTATCAGCAGTAAAATGACAAGATAATAAGCCACTTACGTTCGGTCAGCTGCTCACCACCAAAAGATATGAGATTAATCACGAGAAAAAATACTGGTGGTACATAATCAGGTAGATCCTACCCAACATCCATAGCAGAGTACACATCTAGAGACTGGTCCGATCAATAGAGAGAAAGATATGCTATTAACAGTTGGTCACTCAGATGGTGGTATCATCTTTATTTTCTTGTGGACAGCAGTGCTGAACTGTTTCATTGTGTGGAACTGTAATAGTGGAGGAAGATGTAACCAGCTTTCTTTTCACCTTAATGTTGTAAGGCAGCTTTTCACTTGGAGAAATAGAGAAGGACAAGTCGAGAACTCTTCAGAAAAAGCAAACCACGAATTTTCTCATTTCATATCAAATAAAGAAAAAAAATAAGATTACAGAACTGAATGAAATAAATAAATGTAACAATGTAGACAAAAGTATGAACAAATGACGCACAGAAATTCTCTACACACATTGGTTATAAGGCAAAATCTCTAACGAATTTAAAAGCCTTTTTTCTATGGATATCTGCACATTTGTAGCAAACAATGTAAAAAAGACCACAGGTACCTTTACTGAGTGTATCTATTGCAGACAGGAAAGAAATACATAAAACTGCCAAAACATAAGACAGTTAATGCGCAACTGATATGATTAAAAGATATCTTGTGTATTAGGTGCCAAACAGTGAGCCTGTTGGTTCCAAACTGTTGATACCTTCAACACTAGATTGCACCACATTACAGATATGTCACTCATATCCCTGTGAACCCAGGGAAAGAAATTTGTATGTGGGACACGCATAGCCCACTGGTCAAGAAAGGGTTAATTTGGTCAAATCCAATAATTACAGCAAAATAAAAACATAATCTAGGCTGTTTTGTTCATAGAATATGACAAGCGTGTTCCTTGGTCAGTCTACAGTTACCATATTTACTCGAATCTAAGCCGCACCAGAAAAATGAGACTCGAAATCAAGGGAAAAAAAATTTCACGAATCTAAGCCGCACCTGAAATTTGAGACTCGAAATTCAAGGGGAGAGAAAAGTTTTAGGCCGCACCTCCAAATCAAAACAAAGTTGGTCCATTGTAATATGAGACACAATTTAGGTCGAATGAATGACAATACAGCTACAGTAGTTTGGTTCGAGACGTAAGCTTAGCAGTTAAGCTTTACCAGGTAGCCATTGCTATGTGTCAGGCGCTCCGTCCGCATTTATACGGGTACCCTTTCTTTTTCACGTGCTTCATCTGGTTCGAATTGATTGCTTATTTTTCTTTGATCTGATAAGCGCCGTTCTGTTATAGGTGTTTACGTCACTCTAAGCTGAAGATGCATTACTGTACTGTGTCATGCATTGTTTGTCGCATTCTGATAATGAGTGTTTACGGCCTGTCGCCGCTCGTGGCATGGCTTGCTTTTGTGCCTGCTACCGCCGCTTAGAATTAAAAAAAGAAACAAAAAAAGAGAGAGGAATCGTCTCATTAGCGAAACAATGGCAAGAGACTGCTATTTGTTGTTACTTACACTGCTGCTTTCTTTGAAAATGATCAACAAGAACCAAATAATAGACTGCGTATGATACATGTTCTGAACGAGAGTTTAGCGAAAATTTTTCTCCGTTTGAAAATATTTGCAGACGCCTCTTTAGTACATTACATTCTGCACAGAAATTAGTCATCTTAGATTTAAAAATCTAGTCAATTGCCGTGCTTCATTTCTGACTGTATCACTATTATGCATGATATGTATATTCTTCCACGTTTGCTGTTGTCTCACTCTGGTTTCGTCGTTTATTAGGCAGACAGAATTTAAACGAGATAGCAGCAAACGTGAAAGAATACGTGGCAAAATGTTTATATTCATATTATTCTTATGGTGAAGAGAATACTGCATGTGATTCACAATTCATAAAAGTTCCTATTAGCAACCATCTCTTCTCGCAGGTAGGAAAAAATTCAGAACGTAGAGTTGGCCATATTGACAAACATCCCTAACAGTCTTGCCAGTCGGATTTTCATAGTACATTGAAACGCTGCAATATTAGGAGATGAACAATACAGAATTTGTATTTACTTCGATGGATAAGGTATGAAAATGCAGTGGTCGAAACTTGGGGCGAGGAAAAAAAAGCTTGTCTTCCACCCCCTTTTTTTTTTTTTTACTGACGCAGAGGTTTTGGCGCCAGTATTTATCTTTGTGCCTGCAGAGCATGCCTGTGTAGCGCTACATATATTCAATGGCAGAAGTTAGTTTTGGCGGCACCTACCAACATTTTCCAGAACTGCCGCTTACTTTGCACTCCATTCTAAGCCGCAGGTGGTTTTTTGGATTACAAAAACCGGAAAAAAAGTGCGGCTTAGATTTGAATAAATATGGTACTGTAATAGGTGTGAAAGTCAGATGAATAAGTGGGTAGGAATGATATAAACCATTGTGTGGAGTAGTTAAAGTAGATAACAAACAAACTATATTGAAAGAGAGGAGCTGTCAAATTTTATGGCCCAAGATAGGAAAAATGAAAATATAGCCATGCTTTCTCTGTGCAGAGCTATAAATTGTGACATTTTAATGTGCTTTAGGATCCAATTCTACATTACAAAACTGTCATTTGTAAAAGTCTGCTGGGATTTGTTATAGTTCTGTTGAGTCTTGTACGTTAAACTATTCTTGCAGATTCCGTAGTTAAGGAAACATCTTGTGTGTAAAAAGACCCTTATTTACTGAAGAATGTACCCAGTTTGAGACCTACTTCCCAATTTGGGTTACCACTATAGTAGTCAGCAGTGTAGTTTACTGTTATGGCGCCCATAATCTATATTCTCAGTTGAAACCCACCCAGTCTCATGAAGCCAAGAGAGAGTTGTGTGAGTAAATGAGCAATTCAACAGACTGTTTCTCTTTAGTGTCGTCTCAGGTAGTTTGCATTATTTTATCCATTGGTCCATTGGTAAATAACATGATTTTGACTTAAAAGGTTAATTCTATTTCATTTGAAATTCCACGTCATTTGTATGGCTTTCAACACTAAAAAAATGGGATGTCAAACTTCATCAGTGTCTGTAGTACTTTATCAGTCTGTGCAACTTCCATTGTCTCACAGCAGTGCTTAGCAATCATTCATGGGATTCACAGGAACATGATCCACAAATACAGGGTGGGGCAGGGAAGTACGCTTGCTTTCGAAATGATGTTGTGAAGGGAGGGAAGGTATTGGCAGGGTTGGGATGGTCTCTAATGATGCAATAGCAGTGGAAATTTTTCCTTAGTGCCATTGCAGTTGCAAACATGGCTTGAATGAACCATATGCTTTTGCTGTCAAAATGTCCTTTTCCCCAAAACCAGTCTATTGTCTCAGTACAGCATGCGGTGCATACTCATCATGTCTGTTGTTTGTGGTGTAATGGCTAGCGTTGTTGCCTCTAGATCACAGGTTTGACTCATGGCAGGGTTGGGGATTTTCTCCGCCTTGGTCTGGGAGTTTGTGTTGTCCTCATCATTCGTGAAAGTAGAGAGATTGGACTGTGGAAAGATTGGGAATTTGTACGGGCACTGATAACTGCGCAGTTGAGCGCCTCACAGACCGAATATCATCATAATACTTGTCATCAAATCCCCCCCTTGAAATGCTTTAAGGAGGTTGGTTTAGCAATCTCCAAAGCATTCTGCTTTCAAGCAAGCATCCACCCTAACACTTTCTAATTGTACTGTGCATCAGATTTTCCACGAAGACCTTCAACACGTACAAGAGGGTCATTGTTCAGGAACTATCAAATGATACTGACAAAATTAATTACAGGTTTGTCAAATGTTGATTCCAAACTTTGCACATGATTTTTTTGGTGATGAATTGCACTTCCACATTTTCGGCTGTATTAACAAGCAGAATATGCATAATTGGTGAGAACCCTAGGGCAATTCACAAGGGCACTCTACACGGTGAGAAAATGAGGTTGGTGTGCAATCAATAATGAAAGCATCATTGGGTCTTACTTTTTGATGAGAATGACCATGCTGTTACCATCCATTCTGAGTGTTATGTCAATGTAATCCAACAATTTGTTTGAACCACCATTTCAGCAGATGGATTTAGGACTAATGTGGTTTCAGCAGGATGGTGCCATGGCACACACTGTTAGAAATTCTATTACTGTGTTGAGGAAAATCTGCCCTCGTTGCTTTATTTCCCCATATGGTGACATTCCATTCCATGGTCTGCACCGCTCACCATGTTTAACTTCATGTGACTATTTTTTATGGGGTTACCCCAAGAGAGATGTATAAACATCAACCCAGGTCCCCATGGATCTCGAAGCATGCAATATGCCTTGAAGTAGGCCTCATTCCGAAATCAATGTTTTAAAAGTTACTTGGAACTTCAGAAACTGGCTGCAGCAGTGCATTAACAAGGAGGTACATAATTTGCAAGACCTGTTGTTTGACACCTCACAAAATTCATTTATAGTTGTACCCTACTGATTTCAATGTATAATTTTGCTCCATCATGGCTTTTCATCAATAAATACACTGCCCCAACCTGTATATTGATGAAGTGTGTATTTTGCTTGATTTGGCTACAGATCCTAATCACATAAAGACTTCTTTTGCTGGTGTTCTACTCACTTCTTTTATATCTAGCATTACCTAGAGAGAACACCTTAAAAAGCCTTGAGTTGTGATAACTAGCTCTAAATTTTCTATACTTATCTTTAATAACAGTTGTGGGGTTAATAAATGTAAAGATAATAGCAGTAGCAATGGTTTTAGTAGTCGTGATGTATCTGCTGATCTTTAGCTTAAATAATTTTCTGCAGTATCTAGTCTACAAATACGTTATTAACTTAAGTTTTCTAGTTCTCCTCTTGCATGTCTTACACCAAGATAACTGTGAAAGTGTGCATAAAAGTATTCGTGCTTTGTTAATCCCTTTCACAGTTTGTAATTATTGGCATAATTACTGTGACTGATTGTAAGGAGCACAGCTATGATATTATGTTTTATAACTCTTGCTTGGGACTGTAGGAGTAATATTTATTTCTGTAATCTCTTGTGAGTTCCATGAAGTTGTAATGTACTCAGTCCTAGTTAGTCTTTCATTCCTTATTCACAATTTTGATGAAACTCTTTACTTTATAGCAACCCATAAGCCACCTCTGTACCCACAAAGTTGGGGCACTGCTAAAGTACTGGACTCTCATCTGAGAGGAACAGGGTTTCAATCCCCTTTCAGCCTTGTAGATGAAGGCTTTCTGTAGTTTCCCTTTGAATGCTGGGATGGGTCCTCCGAAAAAGACATTGCCGATTTTCTTTCCTACACTGTCCTCCTGCAGTCGGAGCTCGTGTTCTGGCTGTAATGACCTCATTGATGTGCTGTAAATTTATGCTTACTGTAATATTTTCTTTTCAGGTAAATGTTTCTTCACTAGAGAATGTGATTCGCGGATATTTGAGAACAGCTGAGGAGAGAACAGAATCAGCCCGTGAGCAGTCACAGCAAGCTGTGGTAGACATTGATGATCTTGATATGCTGGCTACACCGGAGAGCATACTCCTAAGGTAATACTACTTTGCGAATCTGTAGCCACAAAATGAATATTTTTTGTCATTAACTGCCTGTTCCATAGACCATTTTCATGCTAAGTATTAAGATGTAAATTTATCTGTAAAATAAGAGGGTTGATTACAGCTGAACTGTGGAAAAATGTCAATAGAAATGCCATAGAATCTCTCCAAAACATATTTGAAGAAATATGGAAAACAGAAAGAATTCCGGATGAATGGAAGATGGCCCTCATTCACCCAATTCATAAGAGGGGATCCAGAACAGACCCCAACAATTACAGAGGGATTTCGCTCCTTGACGTAACATACAAAATACTGTCTAAAGTCCTTTTGAACAGAGCAGAACCCCAGCTAGATTGTCAACTTGGAGAATACCAGGCAGGCTTCAGAAAGGGAAGATCCTGCCCAGAACAAATTCTAAACCTCAAAAATCTTATGGCCTATCAAAAATTGAGAGCAAAAGCGTATGTCATCACATTCATTGACTTTCAAAAGGCGTACGACTCCATAGACAGGGAATCTCTAATCTCCATATTAAAAGAATTGAACCTAGACAATAAAACTACAAATCTAATTAGAGAAACCATCACCAACACATACTCCAAAATTAAATTTATGGGAGAACTCTCAGACCTATTTGAGATAAAAACTGGAGTACGACAAGGTGATGGACTCTCTCCATTGTTATTTAACTGTGCCCTAGAAAAAATAGTAAGAGAATGGAACAAGAAAATCAATAGTGGAATCCGACTAGGAACAAAAAACAAAGGCATCAAGGTTAATTGCCTAGCATTTGCAGATGATATGGCCCTACTAGCTGAAACATGGGAAGAAGCCAAAGAACAGATCCTCGAATTACAGAAACAAGCAGAGAAAATAGGCCTTAAAATTTCTTTTGAAAAAACCAAAATAATCACAAATATAAAAAAGCCAATGAAATATCTTAAAGTAAGAGACCAAAAGATCGAAATTGTTAAAGAATTCAAATATCTTGGTGAATGGATTAGCTGGAACGCCCTTGAGAAAAAAGCAATAGAACTAAGAAGAAACAAAGTTGAACTAGCCTTTCAGCTTACTAAAAATACTTATAATAAAAAGTCCCTCTCATGGAATTCAAAAATAAAACATTACAACACTGTCATTAAACCAGAAGCACTATATGCAGCTGAGACATTATCTATCACTAACCATGGCCCAATTGAAAGGCTAGAGATCAAAGAAAGAAAAATATTGAGAAAAATTTTAGGCCCCAAATTTCATAACGACAAACTAATTCATACCAAAAATGAAACACTCTACAAAACCACAGAAAAACTTTCGGATACAATGAGGAAAAGAAGAATTGAGTTTTATGGGCACATTCTCAGAATGAACCCAAATAGACTTACAAAAAGAATGTTCGACTACTTCAGGAATAAAAAATCCAAACCAAATTGGTTTATCCAAACAGAGAAAGACTTAAGAGAACTACACATCACAGAAAAAATGCTCACAGACAGGACCACAAAAATGATAAGCAAAGACAGAAAAGAGGGATTCCAGCTCCAAAATAGGAAGAAAAGAACGATTGTCATCTCTGATGAGGAAAGAAAAGCAAGATCAGAAAGAATGAAGCAGTACTGGGCGAAAAGAAAGGCACAGAACACACAGAAGTGATTGATTCAACGTACCCCAAAGTTGGGTGAAACGAAGAAGAAGAAGAAGAGGGTTGATTCAAAAGTAGGGTAGGGTTCCCAAAGCGGTAGATCCTCTGGGAGAGGTGTTTAGCAAAACCCAGCAACAGTGCCGTGCACAGCAACTGGCCCCACTCTCAATCCCTACATTTCTTGCTTCTCTCCACTATTCACTATTCGCCTAGCAATCGTCTACAGCAGAAATTTTTATTGTCACTACTGCCAGGTGTGGAAGCTGTGCAGTTACCAGGTTTTTAAACATAGTCAATTGTGCGAAGTTTATGCCAAAAAGTGTGTGGACATTCAGCGTGTCTGCAGATGGTGTTGGGTGTGCATTACTGGCCACTAGGACTTCCACAATTATGATTGGTGTGGAAGACCTTTCATTTCAGACGAGACTGCTGAAAAGGTCGAGAGAAAAATGCTCGAAAATTGAAGGGTAACGATCTATCTAGCTCAGTTGAGAGAATTTTGTCTGAAAAGTTAGCATATCACAAGGTTTGCATGTGAAGCATCCAACAAATGCTTGCAGAAGACCTCAAGCAGCAGTGTGTTGACTGTGTCAGACAGTTTCTCAAATAATTTGGAGACGAAGACAGAATTGTTGGAAACGGTCGTTATGGGCACCAAAATGTAGCTGTTTCATTTCACACCCGAAACTTAACAACAGTGTGGTTCCACCCATAATCACATAAGCTGAAAAATTTTAAACAAAAGCAGTCTGCTGGCAGAGTGATAGCTGTTGTGTTTTGGGACTGTAAGAGATATTGCTGAATGACTTCATCTCCTGGAATGATGATAAGCTGAGACAGGTTTGTGATGCACTAAGAGAACTCTGGCGTGTGATTCAGAGCCACTATAGAGGAAAACTGAGCAAAGCATTGATGCTGCCTCATAACAACACTCAAACCTTCATCTGTAATCAAACTCAGGACCTCCTGATAAGTTTTGGCTGGACCGTCATTCTCCCCCACCCCTGCTCATACAGTCTGGACCCAGCCCCTAGTGATTACCACTTAATCCTGAAAGTCAAGAAACATTTGGGTGGGCTAAACTTCTGAACTGATGAAGAAGTCAAATGGGTTGCTGGAGAGTTTTGCAACATGTTGATAAAACAGTTGGAGCACTGTCTCCAAAAATGCCTGAATAGAAGCGGCTATTATATAGAGAAATATATTAATGTTTAAGCTTTAAATCAATATAAATGGCTGTGAAATAACCAGTGCTTTTTGTTTTTTAAAAAATAGGGAAACCGTACCTTTGAATTGACACTCATAGTTATGTGGCTATATAATTTATATGTCATTATGTGCCGTCATTTACAGTTACGTAATTAGGTACTAACGACTCTTCAACAAATTTGATAAACAAGTACAAGTTATTTACCTTTTGTATTTCAAGAGTGGGTAAGTGAAGAATAGATGTTATGCTCTTAAGTGGTTTTGTGGAGAAATATTGGTGCCAGTCCCTGTGATTGCAAGAATATGCACCAATAGCTGGTTGTAAGTAACCAGTGAGAGAGAGCTGAATGTAAAGGAGTATCTGGTAGCAGCAATATGAAGCAGTTCTATTGAATTCTGATGATAAAGTACACCTTGAATGTGTAATGTATTTGCAAAACAGTAGTCAGTAATGTGCAGCAGCTACTGCATTAGTGTGAAAAACAATTGTGGTGGCATCAGTTTAATGTAAACTTTTTTGTCTGATTCTAACCAAAACCTTGGTCTATGTGGTGACTTCAGTCTGTGGTAGCAATAACTGTTGTGACAAAGAAACAAAGTGTAACAGATGATGATGGAAAGAGAAATAGTAAAGAGAAGGCCAAGAGACAGATGGCTAAAGGAGTGGAAGAAACATTTGGGAAAGACCCTGCCAATGATGCAAAACTTTGCATAATGAAATGATGATAACGATGACGCAACTTCATTTATTGGTATTGTAAACAGTGGAAGCAGCAAACGTGGTAAGGTAACTGTCAAACATTCCGTCGCAATGGTTTGTGCTGTTGAATGAGCTTCTAATTGCAGACCAAATGCCATTATGATGTAAACATCTATGTAGATTTTAAATGTAACTGTTTTTTAGCCACACCCATGCATGTAAAACCAGGTAAGACCAGAAACACGCCGAAATTATTATTTTGCATGGAAAAATGTGTCTTTATAATGGTTAGAAGCATGACTTTCCCAGTGAGGTAAAACCAGAAAAAGTATTTTTTTTTATTATCTCCATGTCACTTTGTTGCCTCAGGCAAACTTCCTTTTTTCAAGTTGTGACTCTCCACTAAATGGCCATATCCACTGAATTTCATTTGTATATAAACATATATACTAAGTTGGCTCCAGTTAACATCATTAGGTTACCATATAAATCTCTTTTGTAGCAAAAACAATTCCTGCTCCTGTATACTGAAAGGTTATCAGCTTTGTAATGTTTACCATCCTTATTTTGCTGCCAGAAATTCACATCCCCTTCTGTGCAGAATTCTTTGAATAATATTCACTTTTAGTATCTTCATACTGCGCAGTTGGTAACATTTGTGCAAACATATTCGAATATGAATAATAATTTTGTTGCCATTTTGCTACTCTATTCTTGCACAGCACTCTCCTTCCCATGCTGTATTTATATCTGTATTTCTCAGGATCTCAGTCATTTTAGAACTATATAATCATTTTAATGACTTCATTTGTCAATGTTTTTGTCTCACTGTTTTGTTTCTTTTATATTCTTTTGTGTTCATATGTCTTTTTTTGAACTGTCAACTGTTACCTGTTTTGATATTCTGGCATTTGAGTATGTTATGTTAATTAATCACAGCCTTTAAATTAAAACTTATTTTCATTCAGTAGGACAGTTCTGGTAGAATGTAATTAATTTAGGAGTATAGGAGACCATTTGGTGAATATCACTAGCATTGAATTGTTGACAGGCACACACAAACAAGAAAGGAACTTGCTGGTTTTTGGGATAAATTGTTTGTTGAGGCTCACCCCCTCTTTCCCCTACACACACACACACACACACACACACACACACACACACAACCTCCTTGTTCCCCTGCATTGTGCCATCTGGGTACACAGTGACAAGCTTGCATTCCAGCAGGTAATCTATGCTGGGATGGATAGGAGGATAGAGAGGTAAGAGGCAGGAAGATTCGTTAGGTTGGGTTGGTAGTGGTGTGGAAGGAGGCAGTGGGTTTGCTGGGTAAGAATGCCAGGGGTATGGGGTGGCAGATGCACAGGCTAGGTGTGTGATGCCCGTGTACCGGAGCTGGGTGGGGTGGGGGTGGTTCACTATGGAGGTGCTGTGGATAAGTGGATTGGGGTGGAGTGGGGTGACAAGACAGAGGAAGGGGGAAACTGTTGGGTGGAAGGTTTGGGAGCAGTGGGTTAACAGAGACTGAGGCCGGGAGGATCATGGAAGAGAAGGATATGTTGCAAGTATAACTGTCATTAGTGTGGTTCAGAAAAGCTGGTGGTGGAGGGTTGGATCCGACTGGTATGAGTTATGAGATAGCTGGTGAAATTGAAAATGTTGTGCTCAGCTGTATGTTGCACCACTCTGTAGTCAACTTTGCCCTTGGTCACTTTTTGGTGATGGCATTAATTCTGATGGACAGCTGGTTCACTCTCATACTGACAAAAAGCTGTGCAGTGATTGCAGCAGAGTTGTCCTGATTCTTGATCTTGGTATATGGCCAAGTATAAGCCTACAACAAGACTAGAGTGGGAAATGCATCTTACCCGACACAACGTGCACTCCACCCTAGTCCATTGCTGAATGCACTCCTCTCTCTCTCTCTCTCTCTCTCTCTCTCTCTCTCTCTCTCTCTGTGTGTGTGTGTGTGTGTGTGTGTGGGGGGGGGGGGGGGGGGGAGCGGTTAGCTCTAGAAAGGATTTATTGCAAAAGCTAGCAAGTTTTCACTGTATTTTGTGTGTATCTGTTGATGACTCAATGCTTCTGCTATTCAGTTACTCCTCTTCGTTACTTCTATATTTACATTTTTGTCCTGATTCTTGATCTTTTGTTGACTTATATTTGCTCTTTCTGTAGTAACTACAGGGAAAGTATTATAATTTGCAACACTACTGTGTCTAATGATTACGGCATGTACCTACCAATCCTGAGTAATGTTGTCTGATTCTGAAGCAGTTATTTGTAACATAAAAGCCTTCTTGTTTTAAATCTGGTTAAAGATCAAATAGTTTTATAATTTATCTTCTGTGCCTTTCGTCAGGTATTGATTTCATCAGTTGTTAGCTAGATTCTTCATGCTCTGTGGCTAAAAAAAATTTTAATGTGTGATATTGTTGAATGTTATGGTTGTGAATTATTATTTTTTTGGCCACGTAGAGATGCAGTAGATGATGAAGATCATATTTTTTTCTCATCTCTCTCTTCTTCATTGATATTGCTACTGTGCTGTTGTAGTTTGTTGATAGTTAATATCGCCAAAGCTAAATGTAGTGTGACTCCTCTTACTTTTCTAATCATTAAAATGAATGTTTACAAGATATGTACATATCTCACATGGCTCTTGATTTCATTGACTAAAATGTTCTCGCTCTGCTTGCCACATCACATTTGAGTAGCAGCTTGAGCCTTTTCTGACTTACATAATCGTGGGAAGCAACTGGCCACATGCCTTTCAAATATTCCACATGTAGTAAATGGAAAAAAAATAATTTATTCCAGGGTGTTGGGTGTTGTCATGAGAAATTTCATTCACACACACACACACACACACACACACACACACACACACACACACACACACACACCTCCTCCCTCTCTCAGTTAAGGGAATACAAGAAAAATTGGAAGTTGCTCCAGGATCCTGATATCATGTTAAACTATAAGTGACCTAGTAGTCGTTCTACTTTTGTGAACCAATGTGAACCTTTTTCCTCTTGTAAAGCTACCACTGTTTCCACTATTTGTTGTAGTTTGTTAAAAGTCTTGGATTTCATATCATGTGTAAGTCTTGTTATGATGTGTGTTGCAATGAAAATTAACCTAAATCGCCTGGTAGGATGGAAGAGAGGCCTGATGTCCGTAATCCAGGGTGGATGCATAAATAAATGACTTTCTGGGCCACTTGGTTACTGAGAGGAATACAAGGGTACACCATTTCCAATAGCTTGGAACAAACCTTAAAACTGAAAACCATTCTACCTTACCTCAGTAGGTGAAATAAATTGTTTAGTTATAAGCTCTAGAGTATTGAATGTGTGTGAGAAGGCCACGAGTGGCACTTGTCCCCCATCCCTCGTTCCACATGCGGCTCAGTTTTATGTCGGCAAGCGTGCAGTGTCGCAGTGTACAAGCCGAGAAGCATATGGCTTACCATGTGGCTAAGGAAATGTGGCGACTATCTATGTAACATGTGCAAGGTGTATCAGTGAGCAAAGGATGTAACACATTGCACACAAGCACCACATGGCCATAAGTGCCAAACATCGGGCTGTATCATTAGGCAAGGTAGTATCGATTATCTTTGGCAACTTGTAGTGATGTATGTGCGCGCTCGCACACGTGCGCGCGCACACACACACACACACACACACACACACACACACACACACACACACACACACCTAGCAACTTTCCTTGTAAGTACTTGATTGCTCTCAACTTTTGTGTGTTATTTCCAACTTGTAATTGCTTCAATTTTTGTAATAGGCATATTGTGTGAAATGGTAAAAGTTTCATTATAAATTAATAAGTATTTTGGTTTGAGAATGATGTGAACTGGTAATAAAACTCAATGAAAATGTTGTGATTAAATGAAGAACTGTTTATTAGATTCAATTTCTTTCTTTTCCAGTGCTGTCAGTGGAGAAGATGCCCAAGATCGCAGTGACCGGACAATTCTGACTCCTTGGGTTAAGTTCTTGTGGGAATCGTACTGTCAGTGTTTGGAACTGCTTCGAACTAATGCCCATGTGGAGACATTGTACCACGATATTGCTCGCATGGTATTGTTGTTCAGTCACTATGTAAAATAGTTATATATAAGTTGTTTGTGGTCTGGTACCAGAGGGAGCTATTCCATAAGTATGGAAAAAAATATTTTTTCATGTGTCTGAATAACTCTTACAGTACGTTAACAGTTGTTGAAATCACTAGTTAGTAGTTTATCCCACCACCCATCTACAGCCATTTATACAAAGCCACTGATTTCTACTTGCTAAGACTCGCAGTGCCGGGTGGAGTTACACCACATCTAAAGATCAGTGGATTGTAAACATGATTGCTGCCAACAAGAGGTTTTCTGTTATTTATGTTAAGTTCTGTGGTGCTAAGGTGTACACAGTATGTTATGTTGATTTCATTATTTCAGAACCTTATAATATGAAACTAATATAATCTCATTTTTAAATATACGAAGGTGTCCTGTAAATTTCCATGACTGAATGGAATGTTTTTGTTGTGTCTTCAGGGTAGGTAAGCTTGATTATTCCAAGGGTCATAAAAAGAATTTCTGCAATGTATGGGGTACATGTTATTGCTGACAGCAATCTGAATTGGTCATTGCGCTCACTGTGATTGAAAATGGAGAAAACCAAATTTCATGTTGTTGTCAAACATATTCATTTGAAGGGTTGGACTGCCACACAGACCAAAACAGAATTGGAAGTAGTTCACGTGGACTGTGCACCATAGACTACTTACTTTTGGATGAATGAATTTAAATGTGATCGGACAAGCACCAAAGATGAAGTGTACTCCGGCCGTCCAGTTCAGGTCACTACTTAGGAAACTGTTGACAGAATCCATGACATGGCAGTGCCAGACCAGCAAGTAAAAATTTGATTGATTGCTGAGACTGCAGGCATCTCAACTGAGTGAGTGCATAATATAAGGGTCGTTCAAAAAGAAACGAGTGGGAGGCATGATTACAGAAATCAGTACCTGTGTGTTAGAAATATTGACCCTGGCTGTTGAGACATTTGTTCCACTGCAACACAAGGCGGTGAATGGCTGTCTCGTAAAATTCCCAGGGCTGTGATGTTAACCAGTTCGACACGTACAGCTGGACGTCGTCATCCGAGGTGAATCGTTTGCCCCCCAGAGCCTTTTTAAGGGGAACAAAAATGGCATAATCACAGGGGGAGAGGTCCAGACTGTATAGAGGATGGCCGAGAACCTCCCATTTGAATTTCTGCTGGAGTGCCGCAGATGTGTTGGCCGTATGAGGCATTGCATTGTCGTGGACCAGGATGACCCCATGGGTGAGATTGCATGGTTGTTTTGATATGATCGCTTGGCGAAGTGTGGTCAAGGTTTGCGAGTAACTCTGGGCATTCACTTTTGTTGCGTGCTGCAGGAAGAAGAATGTCAGCATAGGAGCAAACAATTCACCTCTGATGATGACGTCCAGTTGTACGTGCGAAACTGGTTAACATCGCAGCCCCAGGAATTTTATGAGACAGCCATTCACCGCTTTGTCTCACTGTGGGACAAGTGTCTCAACAGCCAGGGTCAATACCTCTAACATACAGGTACTGGTTTCTGTAATTATGCCTCCAGTTCATTTCTTTTTGAACACTCCTTATATCTTGCACAGAGAGTTGGCTATGAAGAAGCTGTGAGCGAAGTGGGTGCCATGATTGCTCATAGTTGACCAAAAGCTCATCTGGCACACCATTTCAGCACAATGTCTGGCGATATGTGATCGCAATCCGCAAGCCTTTTTTCGCCAGTTTGTGACTCTTGAAACATGGATCCATCATTACACACCAGAGAACATGGTAATCAAAACAAGTGCATTGAAGAAAGCAGAGACCGTTTTTTCAGCTGACGTGGTGGTGATCACTTTTTTTGGGTTTCCAAAGAAATAATCCTCATAGTTTACTTGGAAAAAGGCAGAACCCTAACTGGACCGTATTATGCTTCTTTATTGGGTTGTTTGAAAAGTGCATTGGCAGGAAAAAGACCAAGGTTAGCACGCAAAAAAAGTGCTGTTTCACCAGGATAATACACCATTCTGCACAGTAGCAGTAAGTGGCACAAGTGCATGAATTGGGCTTTGAATTGGTTCCTCATCCAACCTATTCATCAGACTTGGCCCCAAGTGACTTTTTCATGTTTCCTAATTTGAAACTTTGGTTTCCTGGGAAGAAATCATCAAATGAGGAAGTGATCGTTGTAGTCAGTGAATATTTTGCCTCAAAGAAGACTATGTTGAGAAGTGAGATGAGTTGTTTATGGAAAAAAAAAAAAACATTTTTTCTCACTTTTTTTACCAGACTTAGCAAACGACCCTTGTATTAATGAATGTTAAAATATTCAAACTGTGAAAACCTTGACATTTACCATCAGATAAATGCAGTGTGGAGGTAATTGCTAAAGCTAGTGTCTGAAAGTAACAAAAAAAGATGAAGTAATAGTGAAGATTATGTAAGCCTTGTAACAGCTAAATAATTTTCGTGCTCGCAAGCAAGATGGTGTTTGAATGTTTGAGATCTCTGCAGCCAAGGTTAACCCCAAAATCATGGTTAATGCTTCATTGGATGTCTCAGTAATAGCACTTTTCATAGTTTTTACAAATTAAACTGTTATAACATCCAGATTCATTTTGTTTGAATTAATTCCAGAGATAGAGTATTCTTGCGACTATAAATGTTACTGAAAGCACTCTTCTGTAATATGATGGAAGTACTGTGTTGGAGATAACGCAAAATTATAAATGATAAATACAGAAGAGTTCACATGAAAGCTTTTAAGACTTTTAGGCATTTGGAAACACTTCCCATGGGCAAGACCGCATAGCCCTGTAAGGCTGTGTGAAAACGAGAGGGGTTGGAGATAATGATCATGGCAATCAGTAAGGAGGAAACTTCACTCCAGATTAGAGATCATGTAAAAAAGTTTCCAAATGACTTACGTGAGTATACTTGCTGTGACAGTCCTAACAAGCTGTATATTAATATAGTAAATTATAGAGCTTGTAGCATAAAGAAGAATACGAAGAGATAGGTGTGAATCTTGCATCACAGTACATATATTCTAACGACTTTAAAACCTTCAACAGTTCATTAAAATTACCGGTCTGATATATGCTGTTCAGATGGCTGAGGGAAAAGCTTAAGAGTTGGCATCCAAAGGGTATTTTCAGTAAGGAGGAAACTTCACTCCAGATTAGAGATCATGTAAAAAAGTTTCCAAATGACTTACGTGAGTATACTTGCTGTGACAGTCCTAACAAGCTGTATATTAATATAGTAAATTATAGAGCTTGTAGCATAAAGAAGAATACGAAGAGATAGGTGTGAATCTTGCATCACAGTACATATATTCTAACGACTTTAAAACCTTCAACAGTTCATTAAAATTACCGGTCTGATATATGCTGTTCAGATGGCTGAGGGAAAAGCTTAAGAGTTGGCATCCAAAGGGTATTTATGATGAATAATAAGGAGTGACTTAGGTAAAAGCATACTATGATTCAGTACTTGGGATACACAGGGCACATGTGTAGCGAAGGTATTCAGACTTCCAACAGCTTTGAGGAGAGAACCTGTTCTGGAATCCACACTGTGCCCCATGTGACGTTCTTTCCACATTTCCTGTTGGTGTCTTGCTGCTGCCAAAATCTGCTAGTGTGCCTCACCAGCAGTATCCCACCGTGTGAACTATGTGTTGCTAGCAATGTGGGCTGTTTCTGGAGCTCGAGTCATGAGAGCAGTCCTTTGAACACACCCAACTTCTAACATGAGAGAAGGAAAAGAAAATTTTACTATTCAGTGTTACTAATAAATCATTCCCAATCTCTGTAAATTCTTCCCGAACTCCCTCAAATGACAAATGAGTGGCCACCTGCACAGTGCAAAGCATGTTATGAGTGGGTTGTGTCATCCTAGGCTGTGAGGAGTCATCAGCCCAAAGGTGATGCAGCTTATGCTTTACTGAGAGCCAAATTGGGTTCAAAAAGTAGCTGGGGGGGGGGGGGGATGAGAAGCAGGAGGCAGGAAGTGGGATGGGGGATTGTAGACTTGGAAAGAGGCAGCAGGTTTGCTGGATAGGAATGTGGGAGAGACAGATGGCAGGTGTATGGTCTAGGCATGTGATACAAGGGTACCAGAGTAAGCGAGGCGTGGTGCATGATGTAGGTGACATGGAGGCACGGTTGGGAGAGGATGAGAGGACAGAGGAAGGGGAAACTGTTGGGTGGAGAGTGTGGAAACAATGGGTCAGCAAAGATTGAGGTCAGGAGGGTAATGGGACCAAAGGATGTGTTGCAAGGATAACTCCCATCTGTGTAGTTCAGAAAAGATGGAAGGATCCAGATGACTTGGGCTGTGAAGCATCCATTGAGTTCAAGCATGTTGTTCTCTGCTGCACTGGGAGGGTAGCTTTTTTCTTGGCCCAGTTACAGACCTGCTTAGAATATAAAGATTTACTTGGTGCGCGCGCGCGCGCACACACACACACACACACACACACACACACACACACACAGATGAAATTAGATTGATAGTTGCTGTAACGTTGTCTGATTACATGCTTTCTCATTTTGTTGTAATACTGTCTGTTACAGGCTTTCTCATTTTGTTTGAAGTACAATCGTAAGACTGAGTTTCGAAAGCTTTGTGATAAGCTTCGCAAGCACTTAGAAGATATCAGCAAGCTCCCTCCACAGACTGCAAACGTCAGTATCCAGAAACCGGAGACCCAGCAGCTCAACCTTGATACCCGCCTTGTGCAGCTTGATTCAGCAATACAAATGGAACTCTGGTTTGTATGATACCTCGAATGTTAATTTAGATACTGATAAATAAATAAATTCATTACTAGCTGTCCTGCCATTTTGATCAGGTCATCTTTGCTACTTTTTTAATTTAAAAATGCTTCATGTGTAGTAAACTCTCATAAATCATTTCTTACAAATAGTATGCTATAAATTTCATACGTGTCATATTAGTATTCAACAAATGAATTAATTTATTCCTTAAAGTCTGTTGACTGTAGTTGCTTGTAGGAATGGGAAAATGTGACATCCCTACTGTTGCATAGTCACTTCCTGCCTTGCCTGCTTATTGTGGTTGCTTATTTGGAATCTTGTCTACATAAGGGTCTGATTTCTTACCGACAGTTATGTTTTCAAAAGCAATAGTCTTACAGTACTAAAAGGGGAAAATGTTCTATCAGTGATGATGCAGTGGTGAGTTTTGGTGTATCCCTTTCAATGAGTTGGATTAAAAAGGCATTTCATTACACAAGTTTTACTGTGGATAGTGAGTTGATACCTCTGATGTATTGCAGTCCACTTAATTGTACCTGACCCTCCATATTGATTTCAGTCTTTATGAATGTATATGTGAGAACACATCACTATATCAGATAGAAAAGGTGCTGAGGAAAAGCATTTAGAAAATACAAAAAAATTAAATTTTTGTACAAATTCCCCCCCTCCCCTCTCTCTCTCTCTCTCTCTCTCTTTGTGTGTGTGTGTGTGTGTGTGTGTGTGTGTGGCGCACAGATGTATATTGTCTTCAATGAATTATGCAAATAACTATTAATTTTTCTTTTAATATTAGCAAGTTAATGGTTTTAATTTGGCAGGCAAGAGGCTTATAAAGCTATTGAGGATATTCATGGCCTGATGAATTTATCGAAGAAGCCTCCTGTACCAAAGACAATGGCAAATTATTATCAGAAACTTGCCATGGTTTTCTGGAAAGCTGGAAACCATCTCTTTCATGCTGCTGCTCATTTTAAGCTCTTCCAACTGTCCAAAGAAATGAAGAAAAACATAACACCAGAGGATCTTCAGAGGTAATTATATTTATAGTACAAGGTAGTATTTTAACTGTTATGTAGTTTCTCATCTTTCAACACAATGGCAGCCACATTCATTACTGATCAGATATTATTTGTCCACAGTCATAATTTAAAATTTGATAAACTGACCTTCATGGGATTAATGATGAACAGTTGAGTTGCTGCGGATATCTGAATAGTCTGTTGACCCCATAACTCTCTGAGATCCCGTGAAGTGTTACATTGCCTCTACTCTTTTAAGTTGCCTTATTATTTGACATGGTCAGATTTGGAGACAAGCAGTCTGTTGTGTTAAAGCTGTGGATTCAAAAAAATCTATTACTAGTCAAGATGGCAAATGTGATTTTATTGATTACTAGTTTCAAATTATTTACAAGTGATATTCAGATCTGTAATACAGGAAATTGCTTCTTAGAAGTACAGAAATGTTAATTGTTAATATAAAAGTTCCATCACTCAGTACATATCATTACAAAATACATTGATCAGTGTTCCGCCCTGGCCATCAAAAGCTAAAATGTGAATCTAGATAAGTGAATTTGGTTGTAGTAGATCTAAAGCAAATAATTAAACATTAATATATATATGATTCTAGAATGGCATGTCGCTTGCTTCTGGCAACACTTGCAATTCCGTTGCCATCAGCTCACCCTGAGTTTGACCGCTTTATTGAAACGGATAAGAGTCCACTGGAAAAGGCGCAACGCCTGGCAATTCTTCTTGGATTGCCACAGCCTCCTACGCGCCAGTCACTACTCAGGGATATAGTAAGTAATTTTTGGACCACAAAGTGATTTTCAGAAAATTGGGAGACCAGTGTAACTCATTTCCTTGCTAGTGTGTTCTTAGTATATTTATGATTCTGTGGTCTTAAAACATTGAATCACCACCTTTCATCCAAAAGTTAAGTAATGATTTTTTAATTGCTGGAGATATAAAATCTTTAATTTGTGCTTACATTCTTAGGTTCGATTCAATGTGGTTGGGCTGGCATCACCACAATTGCAAGAGCTTTACATGTACCTAGAGGTGGAGTTTCATCCGCTCCAATTATGTGCTCGTGTGGAAGCCCTTGTAAAAGAATTGCAAGCAGATGAAAGTTCGCCGCTATTCCAGTATATTTCTGCACTGCAAGATGTAACTCTCGTACGACTTGTGCGGCAAATAGCACAAGTGTACCAGACGATAGAGTTCTCTCGTCTTCTTGAACTTGCACGTTTTGCGTCACCATTTCACCTTGAGAGGCTACTGGTTGACTGTGTTCGTCACAATGACATGCAGGTTTGTTCCTCTAATTTGTTATGCAATCAGAATTAAAATTATATTTTTTCTTTCCTTGTCCAATAGTTCTTCCAAATAGTCTTTTAACAGTTACTGATTTTTTGTTCATCATTGCAGCATACGCAAATTGGTAGTTTTTTTTTCCCAATCTGACCATTTAGGTGTAAAGGGAAAGGGTAGCTACAGTTCCATAAGAAAAATGAGAAAACTTCATGACTACTGTGTTTAATAATTCCTTTGATAATTGACCTCAGAATATTTCATTCTCTTTAATGCATATTATGTAAATAGCCCTAGGTGGTGGGAGGGAGGGGGTGGGGGGAGATGATAAAATGTGTAACTGGTAACATTATTAAGGATTACTAACTTTGGCCTTCAGACAGACTGTTCTTTTTGTAGAGCAAATGGGAAATGGGTGCAAGATTAATAATGACTCCCCTTTCAGGAAAAAAGAAAATAACTCCAAAAATCCCAAAAAATTGCAGAAAGAAATAAAACAAAAGAAAATATTTCAAATTGAAATAGCAGAATACATGGCTGGTGCTAATTATGAATGAGTTCTTTAAAAATAGAGTTTAATGTAAGGTAAAAGGTTGCGTAAAAAGTAAGAGGGAAAACACAGGATTGAATTTGTTGTTTGTATTTCATTCTTTTCAATAAGTTACTGAAGAATCAAAGATACGTTCAGTAAAATAGGTTTGTAATTGTGTTTTTCAGATACGCATTGATCATGCAAAACAGTGTGTACATTTTGGTATGGATCTTTCGGAATCGCAGCGTGAAGATATTCCTGAAGGTCCAACATTACAAAATATGCCCAGTGAGCAAGTGAGAAATCAGTTGGTCAATATGGCAACTGTTTTACATCGTGCAATGAACACAATAAACCCACATCACAAGAAGGTTAGTATGACATGTTTTAATTGCTTTTTTGGTTGGTTATTATAATGTTACAAAATCTAAAAGCTTTTAACAGATTCTTTATTTGATATAAAGAGTTATGCATGTGTTCACTGGGCATTTTACATTTAGGTAGATTGAGGTTGTCACATTTGACAAACTAATAACGTTGTTGATAATTGTGATGGACATGGCAGTTTCAAGCTTCTGCAATTTATGACTAGCATCAGCACGTAATACGGTGATATTCATTTAGAAAAGTGTGCTTTTGTATTATTTCTGCTGTCATTTATTGTTTTATTACTGTACAGATGGAGCGTGAGAAAGTACGCCAAGCATTAGTGCAACATTATGAGGAAACAAGAGTGAGGGAACATCAGCGCATCCTTGCTCGCCACAAGATCATTGAAGACAGAAAAGAGTACCTGGAGCGTCTTAACAGTGCTCGTGAAGAGGAAGAAATGCGACGGCAGGAAGAGGCAGCACGAGCTGCAGCTTTAGCTGAACAGCGCCGTCTGGAGCAGGAGCGTGAAGAGCGTGAACGTAGAAGGCAGCAGTCTGAAATACAACAGATACGTGACCGTAACCTCAAAGAGAAGATGCAGCAAATATCCCAGACTTCGCATGGCCAGAAAATACTCAAGAAGCTTGATGAAGATGTTAGTGCAATCTCATTTTATGTTTATGATAGACTTCCAGTATTATTTTTTGCATTCGTATAACTGTATTGCAAGAGAGGGAGTAGCTGGAGAAACTACTTATTCTATAGTTTTACCCACAGTTAGTAGAACAATCACTGTTCTGTGAAAATATTTTGTCACATTATAAAATTATTATTATTAGTATTAGTATTAGTAAACAAATTTAGTGATTAATTCATAATGACAAACAGGAAATTGACAAAATATTAAAGAATGTTGTGTATTGTTAAAACTATACTTTTTCACAACTAAAGTTAATTTTACCAATTTTTACAGGATATAAAGAAACTTGATGCAGAGCAAATAGCTGCACGGGAGGCAGAAGAATTGATGAAAGAACGTAGAGAGATGCAGCAAAAATTGAAGTCACAGGAGAAGAAAGTCGACTATTTTGAAAGAGCTAAACGAATTGAGGAAATACCACTGTTTGAGAAAGCATTCAAGGAAAAGCAGGTATGTTATGTTTTTAATTATTGTTGGTGTAGAATGAAGGGGACCAGTAGAGGGACAGGGGTGGGGGGTGGAGTTTGGAAACAGAATTTCAAAATGTTGGAAACTTAAGAATAGTTATCTAAAAATCAGTTTTGTGTAATTTAATTTGAAGTATCTTAAAGTTTCCTTTTAGATATGACTGATGTTATTTAATGTATTAAATTATTTAATACAGATCCAAGACCGTAAGACATGGGAAGAACAAGAACAGGAACGTATCAACCAGCTGATTGCAGAACGTGAAATAGCTGTACAGCATCGTGAGCGTCTCAAGAGAATGCATGCAGATCGTGATGCATTCCTTGAAAAACTGAAAGCAGAACGTCGCACTGTATATCTTGTAAGTTTAACGTGTTTAGGTGTTTGTGGACACTTTGTAATATTGTACTGAAACTAACACACACACACACACACACACACACACACACACATATATATATCTCCTTTCGTTTTAAGTAATATAGTGTCTGTTAAAATTTGTGTTCAATTGTTGATGTAGTACATGTTAAACATTATAGTTCGTTTTGTTTGATATTGCTTGTTGTCACTATTTTTATTGTCTGTGATTTCGAGTATTTCTGTGTCAACATTCTATAGAAAACAGTCACTGAAAATCTTCACTCTTCAGTACACACATTTAAAAATAAAATAGATTTTAACATCGTTAGCTCCTTTCTCCCTGAGGTATTACCTAGTTCTGAAAGCTAGAAATAGTTGTTTCACATTTAAATGTCTGTTAGTGCAACTGAAATATCAGCTCGTGGACATGATTGATGGTCAGGTATTGTTGTCTTGTAATTTTATAAGCTCCAATTTCTTTATGAAAAGATATTTTTGATGAGCCATTTAAAGCAGGGTTTGATTTGGGACTTAATGCATTCGAGTCCCGGTTGGGGCACACATTTTCATCTGTCCCCGTTGACGTATGTCAACGCCTGTAAGCAGCTAAAGGTGTTCATTTCATTGTAATTTCATTCTAACGAGGTGCATGGTCACCGATGGTATCTGTTCTTTTGGACATGTCCGAAAGAACAGATACCATCTTAGTATATATTAATGCATTCTATAAAAATGCCAGTTGATGGTCAACTACCTCCATTGAATTTATATTATTCTGTAGGTACTAATAGAGCAAACTGAAGAGAGAGCAGAATTATTCCAACTATGCATTTTTCTTATTCTGTGGTGTAGAAAAAACATTTGTTTCCAATGATATTGAATTTGATGTTTCATAGTAGTCTTAGTTTTAAGGTGACTCATAAATTAGAAATGTATGCTCACCTTGTCTACTTATTAAAGTTTTCATACTCATATTTGTTAGTGAGCAGATCAACTATTAAAATAAAAGCTTACTTCATTTATCCATTTGGAATGAGACGTTACAATAGCCTTAGAAATTGATGTCATGAAGTATTGTTTACATAAATTCAGTCTTCTTTGTAGTGATGCAAATGATGTGGTTGAAAGTTTTGAATGCAGATCTTAACAGGAAAACTAATAACTTTATAACTTTGAAGAATGCTGTTCCCCCCCCCCCCCCCCTTTTTTTCCTGTTATAAAATTAAAAATTTTTTTTCCAATGTAGGAAAAATATAAGGAATTTGAGAAAAAGCTAGATGAAGAGCGTAAGAAACGTCTAGAGGAGCGCAAAGCAAAACGACGTGAAGACAGGCGGCTGAAATGGGAGCGTGAACGTGAAGAAGAAGAAAGACGCAAGAAAGAAGAAGAGCAACGGCAGCGTGAAGAAGAAGAGAGAAGACGTAAGGAAGAGGAGGAGGAAAAACGCAGACAAAAACTTGCAGAAGAGGAGGAAGCGAGGTTAGATTAAAAATAAAATTTATTAGATAAATTCTTGTTTTCAGAGTTTGAGATAACTACCATCAGAATTAGCAGGGAACATTTATTTACCTCTTGGTGTGTAGTGAAGTGTTCGTATGCTGAAATCTGTTCAGCTGTTATGTCTGCTCCTATCCTTTGGATACTGTACTTACAAGCAAATATAAATTTAGTTAATTGTATTTTAACTTCCCAGTTTATAGAAACATTTCAGTTAGATTCCTATTATTGCCTGACCACCAATGAACTGACACTTATATTAGCAGTCTACATTATCAATACACTAATAAATTAACAATGAAAGCTCTTAGATAGCAGATACGTCACTTGTCTGGATCCAATGTTGAGTCAGCAGTGCTCTGGAATGGTTTAAATGTTAGTCCCATTTGTGTCATCGACTCATTTTGCCACCTTACATTTGCTCCATATTTTATTTTTTATTTTCTCTTTTCATAGGAGCAGTTGTAATTCAAAGCAAAAACCACACACACGGGCAGTGCCTCCGAACAGTAGGGCATGGCTGTCCCAGCACACAGACAGAGGTTTTGTGTGTGTGTGTGTGTGTGTGTGTGTGTGTGTGTGTGTGTGTGTGTGTGTCGAAAAAAGGCCTTTTTTTAACAGTATTTTCCTTTGTGCTTGTCTGTGACTCAGTGTCTCCTCTGTGTGGTAACAAATTATCCTTTCCATATTTTTATTCCATCCTGGACACTCTATCTAGAGTTTCATTGTTGTTATGCAGTTTATTGTATTTGTGTGGTACACTGGGAATCATTTGTCTACTTGGAGAGCAATTTCACGTATGCAAAACAGATTTCTACACACATCCCTTTATTGTAGTAGACCTTGCATCTTTTGTAAGAAGTGGTTTGTCTTCTCAGTGAGAGGTGTTTTCGTTGGAAAATGTCCCCAGTTGCTGCTATCAAACCATAGTGGATTTTCTGCTTTGCTTTCCTTCGTAAGTTTTCCCTTGAAAAGAAGTCACTGTGGTGTTAGAAATTAATTTTAAGATTTAACAATTTATAGGACTATTTTTCCCCACACATTGCATTACTGTGGCTTCTGTTTGTGGTGTCGCAGTGTGAATACCATTTTTAGGATGGTGAATAACATTGGAACTGAGACCATCATTCGTCTTTGAACAGTCTGCAGTACACTTTTCTTGTGTCAGCTTGCTTACTTGTGTATATGCAGTTTACCCAGCATCCAAAGTTCTTTTATTCAGTGTTTATTACATCATTTGCCTTTTCATTCTTCACCATTCCTTTATTTAAGAAACAATAATAATAATAATAATAATAATGATAATCTCATAGCTTCTGATTTGTAGGGGTCAGGCATGCTGTCACTGAGCTCATGAAACACAGATTAAATGCTTGTAAGTTTGAATTGTGGATTAAATTTCACAAATGTACCACTATTGTGATCTTCCAATACAACTACAGTAATATCAAAAAGTCGAGAAATGTAAAAAGAAGAATGAGCTTAGTAAACTAGGCTAAACTATTATGTTCACCTTATGTGTGACATCTTTCTGCTGAAAAACAGTTCGAGCTCATAGTTAAGTGAGCGCAGGAAGATCCTTGGCAGCTGTTAGCACTATTGCTAGCTGTCAGCTGTGAAGCACAAATGGCTGCAGGAGATAACAGTAGCCATCAATGGTTCTGTGACAACACTGAGGCATTACAATAGAGACGTTTACAATATTGCGTTAACATGATCATTTGAGGTAGGCACACAGGGGTGCCGTGCCCAGACCACTGCAACTGTCAGGGATTTTCTTACACTGACTCGACTATACTTATCTTTTTAACTTACGCAATACCAATAGACTGCACATTTTTATATAAGATTAATGTATGTTTTATTTGAAAACATCACATACTGGTAGTCTTAATTGTTTGTATGTAGTGTTTCCTAAAATGAATAAATGTAATTAAAAGAAAAAAAATTCAAATAGGAGGAAAAAGCTTGAAGCTGAAAGACGTGAAGCGGAACAACAAGCGGACTGGCGGGCCCGTGAAAGAGAGAGGGAAAGGGAAAGGGAAGCTGAACGTTCAACATGGCGTCGACCTGTTAGTTCTACTCCAATTAATGATGTCAGTGATGGCCCACCTAGAAGGGATATGCCTACTGATTGGCGTAAAGGTGGCAGTAGTGGGACGCCTTTAGCTGCAGCATCAACTCCATCAAAACCAGAAGTCTGGAGGTCTTGTAAGTATCTGAATTGAGGCAGAACATCCTATTAGTAAATCTTCCTGGAAGAAATAACAGACCAATTATTCCACCTGATGTACATCTTGCTTTTTCTGTTCCTGGTTACGACACCACCTTCTCCAGATAAAGCAATTTTTAAAAGTTCTGTGGCCTGTAGGTTATATTATCTAGTATTATACCCAATTAATTATCACATAGAAGGCATTTCCTACAATATCTTCTTTAATAAAATACTTTCAGACTTTGTTGAAAAAAGAGAAGATATGCTTCTTTTGATTCTGTAAAGTGAATATAAAGAAACTGCTATGTAGCATTTGGGGATAGTTTGTAACTAACTGCAAGAAAAACTGCAATTTTTTCACTGAAAGATTGTTGTGATTTTATTTTCTTTGTGATGTGCAGTGTCTTGCTAGAAATGTATCTGAAGTGTCAAGATAACTCATAAAATCTGTGGATTGTCGTCTGTTGTTTGATACAGTACATCGTACAAGGCTGCAAAGAACGACTCTTCATTTTTTATTCAAATAGCTACTTATTACAGAAAAAATCTCCAATACCAACTATGGCCTTATGTTAACAGGCACTTATTGGTTTTATTTACTATTTACATTTCTTTAAATCTCAACATAATTTCATTTAGACTATTATTTTTGTGCTTTCATTTCTTATGAGTACTTTGTGAATTGCACTTAAATACTAAAACATTCATAGCAACCTTAGTGTATTTTGTTATTAAAATTAGTCTTAATTGAAGCCTTTTTTTAAGCAATACATGTCAATATCTGCAAACCACTTTGATATGCACAGCTGGGAGTAACAGCATGTTAGGGTACCCTCCGGTTCGAAACGCATATTGAGTGTGGGAAGAATGGCTGCATCAATGCTCCTGTGTGTGCTGTAATTAGTCTCGTCTTCACGGCCCCTACAGTAGTGATACCTTGGGAGCTGAAATACATCTTTGCATTCATCACTTTATACTTTTTCTTGAAATTTTGGAAATACTTTTGAGGGATAATTTGCTCACACCTTCAAGAGTCTGCAAATTAATGTTTTTCAAAAATTAATCTACAGAAAAGTGCGAGGTGAGTTCCTAACCAGTTTCTCATGTAACTGTGTTTTGTATGGAAAAGTCATACAGTCTGGCATGCAGATAAGTTTGTTATAACCAGTGCAATACCAACTTTTTTCTTTCCTGCTTTCTTTGTCAGTTGGCTCCTCTGAACAAATTTTACAGACCCAAGATTCATCTTCTCAGTTGCAGGAATTTAATTAGGTAAGTATTGTCCTGTAATCCTATTGCTGGTAGTCACACTAGGAACAGTTTCTTGAGCCAGTATTGTGCCTTTCTTGTAGGGTGGTTCACTTATTTCTTTAAACTTCTCCACTCAAATATTTCTCCTTCTGATCCAGACTCATTCTGCTCTTCCTCTAGAGCTTCCAGAATTTCTTACTTGCTTAACAAATGACACGCATTTGTAGCATAATCGTAGCAAACAGCAAAGTCTAACATATACATGCACAAATCTCACAACTCCAGCATACAATAGCTCAATTAGTCGTGACAGCAGCTATTAGTTCGCTACTGCTTCTCTCAAAGTAATTAAAGAAATTGACAACACCTGGTCAGGGTTTGGTTGCATGACATTCATACCTTATTCCATACAAAACCAGTCTAGGTTTCAACTAATAGTTGACTCGCGCACCTTGTAAAACATCACAGGCACGGTCCTTTGAATGCAATGTTATGGCCCAAGTTATGCTTTGGCTTGGTTGCCAGTGTCAGACAAACCTACATGATGGCTCGCAATGTGCTGTGACAGCCTTAGACTAAGACTCATTCCTTGGGTTATTGAAAATCACTATTCAGGTGAAATAATGTAGACACAGAAATATCATAAAAATGTTAGTGCTGAGAAGTGTGCTTTCTTTTGCTCTCTTCCTAACATGTCATGCGTGAACTTGATAAACTTTTGTTCTGGTTTGTTGTGATTTATCATTGTTAAATTTCAAAAGTTAGTATGGTTAGTATATTTTCTGATGACAGGTGTTATATCAGTTTTGTATTGTCATTAGATTCAGGTTTTATGAAAATGGTGATACTTTTTGTAGAAAAAGAAAAATTACATTTACTATTGTGAAAAGCTTGTTTATTAGAAAGAAATTCTTAAACTATGTTTATTTTCTAGCACGACTGCGAGGAGAAATGGAAGGAAGCAGCTGGCGACGTGCGGAGCCTGTTGAAACTAGAGATGGACCAGACCGCTTTGGCAGCAGGGATGGAGAGCGCTTCGGTGACCGTTTCGGGGACCGAAGTCGTGATGGGGAACGTTTCGGAGATCGTGGACGAGACACTGATGACCGCTTTGATCGAAGTCGTGATGAACGTTTCGGAGATCGTGGAAGGGATAGTGATCGTTTTGGAGACCGCAGCCGCGACAGTGAAAGATTTCCTGATCGTGGGCGTAGTAGAGATGAAATATTTGGTGATCGTGGGCGTGAAAGTGAGCGCTTTCCTGACAGAGATCGTGATGGATTTGGTGGTAGTGCACGTGACAAATTTGGTAGTGATAGAGATCGCTTCAGTAGTGATAGAGATAGATTTGGAGAAAGAGGATCAGCACTTGATCGATCACGTGATAGACCGCTGGAAAGAACACCAATGGTGAGTGTAATATTGCTTTTATTAACAACAATTTAGCAGATTTTGGCAGTTTACCATGAAGTAGCTTCTAAATTAGGACAAACTAAATGATTACTATGTGTCATTACGCTGTAGTATCTTTGTTGCAGAACTTCAGGGTTAATTACTCGCATCTTCAGACAGCTCAATGAGTCAATTTTGAATCTGAAACTTCAATTTTAAGACATCAGTAGCAAATTAATTCATGTTTGTATGCATACTAAAATATTAATAACTTCATGAAATAAATCTAAAGAGTGAATAACTTATTAGTTGTGATGCAGTAGTATTTTCTTGAAGAGACAGACAGCGTACTGTATTTGTGAAATGAGCCCTCCAGTCGCTGTTGATTGATTGATGGATTCTCTCTCTTTCATCTCAGAGTTGTTATGAATATTAGTTTTTTTTTCATTTTTTCCTTATTTTTGCTATTTTTCTTTTGGTGGTTTAATATACTTTCTGTCACCACCACTACCTCCTCCACCTCCATTGCACCCCTTTCTCCAGCTTCTTACTTCTTTTCCCTGTCGGCATCCTTTTGTCTGGCATTGGTTTGTGTGCTGCTTCCCATATCTGCTTCCTACAACTGTCTTTCAAGATCTGTCATTATAACTTACATTAGCAACACCAAGAAGGTATGAGGAAAATGACTTCTGAAGTTTAAGACAGCTTTCAGTATCTTGCACAGCCTTCAGAGCATCCTTTCCCAGCTGGAAAGTGCATTTGTGCCATCTTCTTATCATACTATTTCCCACTACTTCTCTCTATGGTTTTCAGTTAAATCTGTAATCTTCTATCATTTTCCCATCTTGTTGAAGAGTAGCACGGAAAGGCAGCAAACACAGATAAGAAATCAACCAAGCTCTGTTAGTCAAACCTTGTACCTTCTGTTCTGATTCTTTGTTTAAGACAATTTTTTGATCTTCATGACAGCAAGCTTAATTACTGGAACTGGTTGTTACAAAAATGTACTGCCGTATGAGTTCTACAGGCTTGCTATGTTACTATTTTTGCTGAATATATGCAAAGCTTTGTTGTGTAGAGAATGTAGGGAATCAAATTTTTTACACAAATGTTGGAGTGGACCAAAAACAAGACTCTCTAGAAATTACACAGTGGATTTTTGTCTGTGTTTTAATAGTCAAACATTGTGGAAAATGGACAATTGGCTATAAAATTGACCAGCATGAGTTATCGTTTTGAAAAGTTTAATTGCTTGAAAGTGGTAAAGGTAATTAAGAAAAACTTAATTATTGATTTGAGAGAAAAGTGAAATTTTTTGCAAACAGAATAATATTTAAACATATTTCGCGTTTTCTGACCAGAAATTAAGAAGAAAGAAATGTCCAAGTGTTTTGTGAAATGATTTGCTAAACTGAAAGAAATATAATAAATTAGAGAAACACTTGACATGCCATTGAATAACGCTCAATATCATATACAGGAAGTAAGGTGCTGATTGAGAATTTAAATTCCAGTGTTTAACTTAGAGTCCTATAATGTTAAAAGAGTACTGGAGGATATTTGTCTAGTGGAATTCCACCCAGTGGTCTCCCTACTACACTATCAGAGTGACACTGACATTGGTGCATTTCAGAGTTTGGACGACAGTCAGCAGATTTCAAATCAGTTGTTCTCTTTCAGTGAGCAGAACACTATTCCCCCAACAAAACAAGGATTGTGATAAATTTTTAAGTGTAGTACAAGAAAGCAGGATTCTGTGGTATCCTATGAATGAGAAATATAACAACCAGGAAACATCACAGAATATATGGTCTGAAATCGCTACTTTATTGGAAACAACAAGTTTTTCAAAACTTAAAAATTTAATAATAATTAACTGAATGTTACATTATGCATGTTATGTGGCTTTATAACCATTTAATCCGCAAACTATTCTTAAAATGCAATACATCATGCGGGCAAAATCTTATCGGAAATCCTAGATTATAAGCTCAGAAACTGTAAGTTCAAAAACTGTGTGTTCTAGTGACGAAAGTGGTGTATGTCAGTTTTGATGCTTAGTTGCTGAAGTGGACCTTTTTTGGGTTGTGGCAGGTGGGGATTAGCTGTCTACAAATTATTTTTATTACTGGTGTTTTTGTGCAAGTAGGGTGGTGATTCTGTTATATGAGGTACTTTGCAAATATGATGTAAGTGTTTCCACTTTACAGTGCTTTGCATGTTCAGAGTATCTTATTGTAAAATTTACATTGTATTTCGCATTTCTGCATAATGACTGTCATTGAAGGACTGTCAGCATGTCTTTTATGCTGAATTTATTTGAAGTTGGCCAAGTGTTCATAATCGTGCTTTTCAGTGCCACCACAAATCATATAGAGTATATAACAAAATGTTTCTCTTTTCATCTCTTATATTTGTTGAATGTTGTCCATTAACTGAGAAAAGTGTGTACAGCATCGCCACATTAGAACAGACTCCAACCTCCTTGATAGAGTGAATCCTGCCCCCCTTGATCCCACCAAAAGCTGACAGAGGTCAGATACACTGTGACAGAGCTGTTTGCCAATGTTATTGGGCAACCTCTGGTGACAGCATCTGCGGACTGTTTTCAGTGACACTGTGACCACAAGCTAACATAAGAGTATCTCAGCTACTGTACATGATTTCAAGCATCGTTCAAAGGTGTCAAAAGTTTCTGTAATGTATTTTATTTCCTACTTTTAGATAAATCATTTCACAAAATATCAGACCATTTTCAAACTTTTTTTCCCTGTTTTATTAAGGGATGTTCAGTACCAGATTCAATACAGTGTTGGGTATTAACACCAGTGCATAAAATTTTATTAACATACTCATAATATTGGAACAAAAGTGTTGAGTCCAACAGTATGACAAAGTATCCATTGTGTTTTATGCATTGTTAATCTTCCCTTTAACAGAAAAGAAATCATTTAGAATATAAGGTGAAATATAATTGTGCGGTCCTCATGAACCATCTTGAACTTAAAATCAAATACAAATGTAAGGATTAAAGGAAAAACACTCCAGTTGCAAACAAAATATTGGCCTTGACATAACTTTGATGGAACATACGTATACCATATATTACATACCATCTTTACGATAATTTCCTTAAGACAAAAAGCACTAATTTTTAATACTGACAGAAAAATGTTGCTGTCGGAGCATTGTCATTATCCCTGTCTTTCTGTTACTGTCTCCTGTTCCTCAGCCAGTCTCCTTTTCTACTACTACTACTACTACTACTACTACTAGTCTCCTCTCACTGTCACAACCTCCCTCTTGCTCTGTAGCTACTATCCCATTCATTCATTCAGTCATTCCTTCCTTCTTTCCCACTGCTGCTCTCTCTCTCTCTCTCTCTCTCTCTCTCTCTCTCTCTCTCTCACACACACACACACACACACACACACACACACACTCTTCCACTTTCTCCTTCTCTCTGTTCCTTGCCCGGCTGGCACTGACTCCCTCACTCTTTTCCTAGGACTGTTCTGTCACTGTCAGCTATGTTCCACTGCTACTGTGCCCCTCCCTTCCTCTCACACTGTCGTCGCCTCTTTTGCTCATTCTATACTGCCACCGTCTGCTATGTTTTACTGTTTATAACTTTTCTCTGTCTTTCTCAGTGCCACCATCTCCTCTCTCAGCATATAAAAGGTGCTGAAAAAGGTAAACTGAGGCAGCCGGTACCCCACTTTTCAGTCAGTATCTTTAAAACAGGAGGACATTTTTGGGTTTTGTATTTTGCATGCACTTCAGTACTACAACATGAGGTTCATGAAAGCCTTCTGGTGATAACAGAGGCATTTTACAGCAAATTTCTCCATGCTACATCACTTTATAAACACGCTTTCACATTGCATAAGATATTGTGAGTGTGTTTTACACGTGGTTGTAGTAGGTTAACTTTCATCTTTGTATCTCAGAAACTGATAAAGATATCCAGAATATTTCAGGATTGCTTGAGATAGAGGTCTTAAGAATATATCGTAAAGATTTTAGCTGTTTTTGGTGCGTAGCCATCCTGGAATGTACGGCTTTGTCGTGGTACCCAAAACTGTTTTTCAGGTTTTCGCAGGAACTACTCATGAATTAAAAGGTGTCTCCATGGGCCCCTTAAGGTGTATCATTGACCACATACAATGCAAAAAGAACCAATGGATTAGCTCCATTTCCATAAGCTGGAGGAAGAGTGCAATATTCAACTGCGACTCTGTGCTGGAGGATTGTTATAGTAAGACATGCCTTCTGTTGGATACACAAATGGTCCCTAGCCCAAGGGCTATCCAAAATGCTTGACCCTACCTTTCTATCACCAGTAGAATTTGAGGTATGAACCCCAGAAAAATCCTGTGTTTACATGCGGCATTTTGGAACATGTTAAGTAGCGCGTGCTGTTGCATGCATACCGACAAGGTAAAATGTGGGACTAATGCAATGTTTGCATGGTCCAACACAAATATTTGAGCCACTTTCACGAGATAGTGAGTACAAACCTAATATTACTGGTACATGTTGCTGAACTCTGGTATGTTTTTTCATATCTTATACATTATACAAAATTTTTATTACTGAATTTTGTTCCCTTCATACTACATAGGTATTGCATTCGGGTCAATCCAAACGAAGTCGTCCAATAAAAATTAAGTTGGTTGCTTGACCATTTTTAAATATTTTAATTTTTGTATATGTGATTACCCTATAATTGAGAAGTTCAAAAGAGTTTTTTAAAAAAATTACCTTTCACCTTTACTGAATGGTGGCCATTTTCTTTTGTAAGCTAGCGACGATGTTTCAGTTCAGAGATATTAGCAAAAATGTGAATATCTCTGCACTGGGTTACTTGCAAAATTGCAATTGACATGATTGTTTTTAGAAAAACGTCCTCTACAACATCGTCTATTACACAAAATACACTAAATTAAAAAATAACCAGTCAAAATGATCTCAAAAGTTTGGTATCCAAATTTTCAAAAATCCACTTTTTAGGCCCAAAAATAACAAATAAGAAGTGATTTATGAGAGTCTATTTTTTTCCTATAGTTAGATACCATACACTGCTGGCCTCATATAGACCAAGAACACTTACAAATGTTTCCTTAATTTTCTATGAATTTTTGAAATTTGAAAATTTTTCATTTTTGTGAAATTTTGGGTTATCTCAGGTGGGACTGAATATAAGAATATGATTTTTGCCTAGTTTGTACACCTATATGATAGCACCGTACTGTAAAAATTTCAACATTGATATCCGACTGTGAACAAAGTTATGAATTTTCGAAAATGTGAAGATAATTCACATTACTCTGCAACTGATATTACGGCTGTTGCCTATTCATGTGTGATATTGGCGGGATACAACCAATTATTATTGAAGTAAGGTACTGAATTATATACAAAAAGTGGGAACATCACAAATTAACATTTATATTATTTTGACACACTTAAAATAAATATTTTCAATTAACATCCTTTGAGATGCGACTGTTCCTAAACCTTGTGGTGAATGTTAAGAACACTCATTTCTTCAGACAGCTTCTGTGATATAGAATAAGACCTCCCAGTTGCTGTGGTAAGTTCAAGCACTGAAAGTTTCCTTAAAACATTTTTCATTGGTATCCAAACTTTGTCACTAGTAGATTTCTTGTTTGATGTTCATGGGCCAGCAGGGTGGTAAAAATGCACAAAAACCTCATTGTTTTCCAAACTTATTCTTTCAACCTCTCTCAACCTCTACAAGCCACCACTGTCCACCATACACACATGCCACTATGTCATTCAATGTTAAAGACAGAGATGTAATTTTACTGACACAATGATCCTCATAAATTTCGGTTTCTGATGTTACATAGCATCGAACTAAGTTTTCTGCAATGCCAAGGAATTTGTGAAAATGTCTTTTTCATTTTATTGCTCTGCAGTTTTCAAATCTGGTTTGAAGTGTTGTTTTCATATGCAGAATCACTTCTTTCTTGATCAGAAAATAAGTGATGCCTCTAATATTATCCTTGCAAAAGACATACATGTCCGGTACTGTGAGAATTTGGTCTGTGGTTGGTCTTTGTAGGCTGGCTTTACTTACTCCGCATTTTGTTGTACCTCCTACTCCATCACATGCATTTTTACCACTGCAAGATGCAAAAAATGTGCCATTCAGCCTCCAACACAAAGTCTACTTTGTGGTTGCACAGATTTGAAAAATTCTTTTTGTTCTTATACTGACTACCACTTCCATCTGAAAAGTATATCGATACCAGAGAAGGAAAGTTGCTACTCACCACATAGCGGAGATGCTGAGTCGCGATAGGCACAATAAAAAGATTCACACAATTAAAGCTTTTGGCCATTAAGTCCTTTGTCAGCAGCCATCTGAAAAGTATATCGATACCAGAGAAGGAAAGTTGCTACTCACCACATAGCGGAGATGCTGAGTCGCGATAGGCACAATAAAAAGATTCACACAATTAAAGCTTTTGGCCATTAAGTCCTTTGTCAGCAGTACACACACACACACACACACACACACACACACACACACACTCACACACAGTGTGGTCTCAGCTCTCTGAGACTGCAGGTGTGTGTGTGTGTGTGTGTGTGTGTGTGTGTGTGTGTGTGTGTGTGTACTGCTGACAAAGGCCTTAATGGCCAAAAGCTTTAATTGTGTGAATCTTTTTATTGTGCCTATCGTGACTCAGCATCTCCGCTACATGGCAAGTAGCAACTTTCCTTCTCTGGTATTGTTACTTTCCATCCTGGATTTTCCATTGTTTGAAAAGTATATCAGCTTCTCAACCTTTGTAATTTATTACATACTTTTGAAACATGTACAGCCAAAGTTTCTGTGCTCCAAGTAGTCGCTTAGAATGCAAATGGAAGAACTGCAAACTTCATCTTTCTCATTTTTAAAGTAGAGAATAAATGGATGCACTGTTGCCTGGTCATTGACCCAGTGGTACTCTTGTACTTCTTGTTTGTTATTTTTGGGCCTAAAAAGTGGATTTTTGAAAATTTGGGTACCAAACTTTGGAGATCAGTTTGACTGGTTATTTTTGAATTTAGGGTATTTTGTGTAATAGACAATGTTATGGAGGACACTTTTCTAAAAACAATCATGCGATATTCAAATTTTCGCTAATGTCTCAAGACTGAAAAATCATCGCACGTCTACAAATAAAAATGGCCACCATCCGGTAAAGGTGCAAGATAAATTATTTAAAAAAAATTTGAACTTCTCAAATATGGGGCAATCACATATAAAAAATTAAAATATTAAAAAATTGTCAAGCAACCATCACTGGACCACTTCATATGGATTGACCCATTGTTTTTGTCACTAAACTAATAGTGAAAGGTTCTTCTCCCCAATATTTCCAATATCAGTACCCTCAATATTTCTGTATGGCGTTAGGAAATTATTGAATACTTGGTATCTGTACTGATTCCATAGGTATTGAGAGCAAAATATTGATACTTACATAAGTAATAGTATTACACCTTAAGTTCTAGATCACAAAAGTGAAGCTATCTGGAATGGAAGTCATGTATTAGCTATGTACAGAGACCAGTAGCTAGGGAACATTAAATGTAGCATCTTTTTTTGTCAAAATTACAGCTAAGCTCTTTTTTTTTTATTGATTAGACGTAAAAATTCAAAGGTTGTAACGCTGCATGTGTGATCACTAATTATGAGTGAGTGCTTTAAAATTTACTGTAAAGGGGGGGGGGGGGGGGGGGTCACTGGGAAGCTTTATCATTGTGGAATGTTTGCATTTGCAAAAAATGTCAACAGTTTTCTCCTGAAATAGTCTTTGCTTGTTTTCTTGTTTGGCTCTGTTGTCAAGGGCAGCATTTTCCCATTGGTGAACAGAATACTCTGACTTAAGGTGTTTCTAGAGATTTTCTTTTTTCACTCAATTCGATAATTTTACAAAATATGCTGAATATTGATTTAGAGCTTTTGTGGGGGATTTGTACCCGTGTTATCCATATTTGACAATGCTACAGATAGCACCGACGACAAACAGCATGACAGGAGAACCAAAAATAGCTCTATTTGCAAATTAGGTGATGTGAAAGCAATTTCATAGTATATATGGTAAAATAATTCATCTGGATACAAGTGCTACAAAATAGCATGGATTACACAGTTTTGCAGCTTTGCATTTTCAGACAGAATTTGTGTCTACATTCTCATTTACCACAAATGTGAATTTTTAAGGTCCTTGCCAATAGCCATGTGGTGGGACATAGCCAATACCAAAAGATTTTGGGTGTTACGTTATGCTTTTATAAACACTAGTTTTATATAAATTAAGTTACATTCATTTCTGAAGTTATTATTCATTAAGTGTCTTATTTCTCTACAATAAATTGAAAACAACTGGTTTTGTATTAACGTACTGCCTTTACTATTCAGTCGTTAGTAATCTTTGACGGCAGTGGATTGCAACAGTTCTTGAAGCATGTCATGCTGTGAATGTTTATCACTACAGCTGTTAAAGTGCCTGTGGCACATTTGTCTGCTGTAATAATTTTGAGACTTACACGTATTTGTCATTTAGCTGTTGCAAAATACATTTAGAAGTCACATTTAACTGCTGGATGCTCAGTGCGCCTTATTCCTTGTGCTAAACATCACTGTTTCTAGTTTTATGTAAGCACTTTTGGCAGACCACCCAAACTTTGTTTACTGTAAATCTGACAAATGTAGATGTACAGTACATGATTTTGTTGTCAGTTTGATGTCCTGATTACAGCAGGATTTCAGTATGATCCGTAGGTTGCTAGGACATGCCAGTGTACATTCTGGTTTCTATCCAATCTGTGTTTTTGCATTTTGTTGTGAGACTGTAGTGTTGTTATAGACTCCAGTAAATAGTGTAAGTAAGGTATTTAAATATTTAACTGCCATCGTACCTGTCCAAAGCCCAGAACTAAATTAAAACTGGGGAATGATTAATGTGTCAGATGCAGCCAGTGAGATATGTGACAATGCAGCAATCAAGACGTGGTGTGTAGTAAACAAAGGGTTATTCTATTGAATGAAACTTAATATGTTAAAAATTGGCAGATCAGTAATGTATTGGCTGTCAGTCTTCATTGATCATATTTGCAGTGTTTCAAAAGTTGTAATCCATCATGCTTAACTTCCAGTGCAACATGTGGACAATAGGTGCTTTACAGTTGGTGCAATTTATCTATTGTGTAGCCACATGCCAAATTTGGCCAGCAGGTAGAGACGGCTTCTGAAGTTCAGAGAGAATGCTATTTCTTTCCATTCTGCTGTTGAGAGATTTTGTACTTCACAGATACACTGCGCTGTACCCAGAAGTTTTGAGCATGCCTTGCTGAGTTTATTAATGTCCCACATTTCTCATTCACATACATTTGCAAAGTTCTGCTGCTCTAACAGTAGACTCAATTTTGATGGGAGGTTGTTTGGAGAAAAAGATTCACAGACAATTTTACCACTACACCAGTCATATATCCTCTCTGCAGCACAAACATTTTCACCAGACATCAAGAATAATTTCTTTAATTATGTGCCACATTGTGCATCATTTACTGATTTAAAAACATTTATCTTGTGTTAAAAATATATCTAAAAACAAAGATGATGTGACTTACCAAACGAAAGCGCTGGCAGGTCGATAGACACACAAACAAACACACACACAAATTTCAAGCTTTCACAACCAACGGTTGCTTCGTCAGGAAAGAGGGAAGGAGAGGGAAAGATGAAAGGATGTGGCTTTTAAGGGAGAGGGTAAGGAGTCATTCCAATCCCGGGAGCAGAAAGACTTACCTTGGGGGAAAAAAGGACAGGTCTGCTTGTGTCTGTGTATGTGCGGATGGATATGTGTGTGTGTGTGCGCGAGTGTATACCTGTCCTTTTTTCCCCCAAGGTAAGTCTTTCCGCTCCCGGGATTGGAATGACTCCTTACCCTCTCCCTTAAAACCCACATACTTTCATCTTTCCCTCTCCTTCCCTCTTTCCTGACGAAGCAACCGTTGGTTGCGAAAGCTTGAATTTTGTGTGTGTGTTTGTGTTTGTTTGTGTGTCTATCAACCTGCCAGCACTTTCGTTTGGTAAGTCACATCATCTTTGTTCTTAGATATATTTTTCCCACGTGGAATGTTTCCCTCTTATTATATTTATCCTGTGTTAGTTTGACACATACATTTATAGTTAAGAATTGGCCTGCATCTTTGGCTGTTGTTTGGGTTTAAAGATGTAATTGCATTATAAATGTATGCATAGCAATAACTATCACTGCTGCTGCCTCCACCACTATTCTCTAAAAGTCATATGAAGACAAATTACATTATCAGTCTGAAGTAACATACTTACAGTGCACATGCAGCATGCAGCACGCCAGATGTCTATGCCCTTTTATATTTAGTATATATCATATATTCAGGGTGTATACGACCCGGGACAACCAGGAAATCTAGGAAAAACCCGGGAACTTTTTCATCCAGGAGAAAACGGGAAAAATCCAGGAATTTTTCAGAATTCCGGGAATTTTTCATTGTTTTAGCTTTCAGTTAAATTTTTTTAATTTTGACTCGAAAGAATTGATTCTCTAGCAAAGAATGTTACTGTATCCTGCTATTGGAGAATGATACTGCATCAATAAAATATAAACAAGAGGAAAAAAAATAAAACTTTATTGGCAAAGGAAATGCACCATTTACAACAGCAAAACACGGTACACGCACAAGAGTCTGCAAACAGCAAAAATATGTCAAAGGCCTTAGGGTGAAGACTATTTAATACTTTGTAACAATAAACTGTTTTCTATTAGCGTGACGTCACAACTGTTTACATTTGGTTCGTTTGACCAGTTGCCAGCGGGCTCATGCGCATTTGACTCATGTATGAACAGTACCTTCTCCCGCTTCCCGCTGCTTGAAGTGTGGCTGTTAGCTGTATCGACAGTAGCAGAAAGCAGCCAAATGCAAATGAGAAATTTTTCTCGTGCGCCACAGCTGCCAGATTCGCGCATGCGCAGAGTTCTCGGAGTTGTAGTGGGGAGGGGGTTAGTCTCCACCTGACCCCTGTTTGCGTTAAGTGATTTCGCTATTTCCTCTTCGTTTACATCTCCCACGTCAAATGAAAACAAAACGGATTTCTGCGGCCGGGAGCTATCGAGTGAATTATAATACATTCACATAATTATGGAGGGCAAAAATATATTATTAGTTTGTTTTCTGATTTTATTTTATTCCCAAATTATTAGCAGTCAAGCATTAATCGCCTTGCAGAACAATGAAGTTGTACGGCAAGAAAATTTATATCCCAAAAACCACACTGAAAAACTTAATATCAGATGGAAAAACCAATGTGCACTTCAAGCCGAATTATGGATTTTAGTGTGGTTTACGAAATTCCAATACTTTCAGAGTATCCTCTGATGTCCTATTTCTTTTATGGTGTAATGTAAGCTCTCGTAGTGCTTTAGACATACGAACATTCGGGCTTCCTACACCACTGTAGCTTCGCACGCACAGTAAGACCTGTTTTCTGGCGCTCTCTGGCAACTGCTAAATCGAATCCATTTCTAACAGACTCGGGATAGCATTGCGAACGGTAGTTCGAAAAGTGTTACTTTCAAAGTAAATTTGTTTTTACTCAAGATGAATTATGTTTGAAAAAGTGGGATGAATTTCTTGAATCACAGAGCGTTTAAAATTGAAAACTTTGAGGACCAGTCACTTACAAGAATTTCGAGCCTAGAAGACCAGATATTTATGTCATCATTTTAAATTTACTGGCACATTTGTGTGATGTATCTTACACGCAATATAGAACAATATTACATGTGAAAGCTTAGCTTCTCTTGTAGCTTATTAATCATCGAGACATATATTATATGTCAAAGCTTAGCTTTTCTTGTGGTTATACTATGTATATTAATGTAAACCATTAACTTTTCCTCTTTGTGTGTTCAAGCTCTGTAACAGTGGTCTTGATATTGACTGACTGCATCACGTGTCCTATGCTCTGAATATCTGCTGTCGTCGGCTGGCAAGATCGCGTGGCATGAGATATGATTGGCTTACAAAAGGACATTGCAATCTCGATTTCAACGCTCCGGAAACTAACGTGCTGTGTTTGGTGCAATTCAAATTTATACTTTCGTAATACGAAAATATGCAGCGTATGTATTGCTACACATCAAAGGTCTTTCCAAAACTTCTCTCCCCCGTTTCTTTTTTTCCGGGGAGTTCTATGCTAGTGTATAAAACGTTAACCTTTCAAAGCAGTAATAAGTTGTACAGTTCCAAAGGAAAAATCTACAGAAAACCTAATGTCACTTAGCATGGATAAAGTGTATTTTTGCCTGGGAAAAAGTATATTTTTTAAACGGAATATCCGGGAATAATCCGGGAATTTTTTTTCCTTGTCCACGTATACACCCTGTACATTATCTTAATCAATCTATGTATCTCGGCAAAAAATTATTCCTCCTGTTTCACAGAAACTGTGGGTTACACAGTTTTTGCTTCATCTTTGATAATAGATAAATACACCGAATAATGCAGTACTCTCATTTGAGTGACCATTTACCAAACTTTTGATTATTGTTATTGAATATTTTATAGTTCAGTGCGTTAAACTAATAATTGTTGTTGTATGATCCCTTGTGCTACACATAACAAAATGTATCCAGTAATAATAGTATCAGCCACCAACATTATAACATGAGAAAGCGATGAAAAAATTGACACTATTTTCCAGAGCAATTAGGATTGATCTTGATCGAATCATGATTTAGTTTGTGTGTGTTTTGACAAGTGTACCTCTCTATGTATACAAGTGGACATTTGGTAGGAGGAATGAATAAGTCCCATAAGTAGCTACACAATTGTTGCAGGTGATTGCATTCTACTGTTAATTTCCATTCCATTTTACTGTGTTGCCACGAGAAAATATCTTAGTCTCATTTAAAAATAAAAGAAACCAATTATTTTCTTTCCCCTCCATGTAATGTGAAGAAATAGAATCCCTAGTTGTGAACACCTGATTTTCAATTAAGATCTTTGAAGGATGGCTTGCTACACGATCTTTCCTGAGTGCTTAGATAATTTTTGTGAATGCATTGACCATTTTTCATTGGTATTGATTTAAATTTATGAATGACCTTCCCTGAACAAGACAACATATTTTTATATTAGTGAAAAGATATAATCTTACTGAGTTCTCTCAAATATAACAAAATATAGAAACAATGGACCAGAAAACAATTTACGGAAGATTAATTAGTGAAAAGGTGATTTTGAAGTACCGAAAATGGAAGACTATATGGGTTGTGGGTGATAGAGATTGAGCCAGCTACAAAATATTGAAGTGCTGTTATTCTTAGCTTCACAGACTTTCCAGTGCAATAAGAAAAGATGATTTCCATCTGTGACGACCAGTTCTCAACTAAAAATGTTGAAAAAAGTTAGGAGTTGCTAATTATGTTGTGCAGTATTAGTTGTGAAGTACAAAACTATCAACAATAAATATTAAAAAGAAAACAAACTTGAATTTACCACTTGAAATCTATGTATATTCCACTGGTCACCGTTCAGTATTTGTAAGACAGGACTTTATACCATTACCAATTTCTCTGTTGTTCCAGTTACGTGACAAAAGTAAAAAAAAAACAAATGCCCTTTCTGCATTCGTGCTCAATTTTCTCTCATCCCATTCTTATACCTAATACTTCGTTTTGACAGTAAAAGTCTGAAGTAAGATTTCTTAAAAAATTTTTATCCCCCCACTGCCCCCCCCCAAAAAAGGAAAAAAAAAAGAAAAAAGTAGATGCAGGTGAATAAGATAAGTAGATACCATTTTTTTAGACATTTGACATTGTGTAACATTGTCCACTGATACCGCAGATTATCGTATGAAGTATCTTGGTGGATATGCAACTGGCTCAGTAAAATTTTAATTAACATAATTAACAAAACCCAGTACATCATAATGGACATCAGAAGTTCAACAAAAAATAAGGAAAAAGACAGTGTACTCAAAATAAGCATAATAGGATCTGTAATGCTCTTGTAGACATAAGTGAGTTATCCGACAGTGTCAGCGATTTTATCACATTGTTAGCTGAAATTGCTGTTGTCAACTGGAAAGTGTCATTGTTGGAAGTTTGTAAGAAAAATGCAGAATGACCTTGATCAAATTTCCACAGTACCTGATGAGTGGCAGCTCTTTTTAAATGTGGACAAATGGAATATAATACGTGTTACATTATTGTACGATTACACGACTGCAGAATAATGACTGGAGGGTGTCATATCCGTTAAATATATGAGTATAAAAATGTAGTTAGATTACAAACACCCTTTTGCATGCTGTACATGAAATTTCCATTTCCTGTGTGCCCAGACACGTTTAGTTGTTATAACAAGGAATCTTCAATGGATGTCAGTAAAGTGTTCAATTCACTGTTTGAAACAAAGCAAACCTGTTTAAAATTGGTTGAACATCTCCACGTGTCCTATAATAACTGTGATTTTGTGACATATCATTTCAGCAACAACAACATTCAGCCCTGAGCTTAGATTTTGTTAATGAAAAATTTGTATTTGTGGCCAATGCATTATTCTTGCACAAAGCAAGATTGAAATACTGATTTAAAAAAAAAAGGCGATAACATTCATTGCTATTGTTGCTAAATTGTTATGTTACGAAACCGCACTGACTGGAAATTTCCGCCTGGTTTTCCACATGAAGGAAAACTTCATGGTTTTCTAATAATGGATATTATACCAACTGAAGGTGCCTTGTAAAAAAGCTGAAACACATCTTGGTTCTTAAATAAAACGAAAAATTACTATGCAGCATGCAAAAAGGCATTTTCTTGTAAACTGCTGCAATTTTTATATATATCTTGTGAAAAATAACCACCGTCATCAACTCCTTACGTAGCAGTATGCTTCCTCCCCTCTCCACCGTTCCCCCTCTCCGCCATTTCTACCCAGGGGGTTAGAATAGGCCCGAGGTATTCCTGCCTTTCGTAAGAAGCAACTAAAAGGAGTCTCTCACCTTTTGGCCTTTATGTGATTGTCTCCTGTAGGGTTTGACCTCCATTTTTCAAAATTTTCCCGAAGAGTGAGCCATTTGCGGAAGGGCACCTTACATGGTGCATTGTGTCCTTCGTGCATTGAAATCTTTTGCCCACTTTCTTGTCGTGGCATTGCAGTCCCTCTCATCCTCCATCTCTTGAGTGAAGATACCTTCCTGGGAGCGTTTTCCTCCACCCACTATGCAGTGTTGTTTTCTGTGCTGATGAGGACCATGGAATTCTTTGCATCTCATATCCAGCACGGTAGCCAGTCCATTGCGGTGGGGCCACCATGTACCCTGTTGGTTGTAGCCCCCTGACTATGCAGGGATCGCTCTGCTGATGCCTGCGCCGTTAACTCCCCACGTAGGCCAAGGAGTACATGCCCGTCACCCTGGGGCATTGGGACTCCTGGCAATTGCCATCCTGCCAGGTGGCCTTTGCTGCGGCTGGGTGGCGCCCGTGGGGAGGGTCCCTGGTCGGAGTGGGTGGCATCAGGGTGGATACGTACGATGAAGCTTACCACGTCGTCACTTGCTGGTGATCAAACGCCAGCAGTCTCTAAGTGTTCCAATTCTCAGTACATTGCAAGGAAGTATGATCCTAAATTGTTCGCCTCCCTGGCCACACCATGGGAGGAATGCCAGGCTAAGGATGGCAGCGAACCTTATTCGCCCCAGTACCTCATATGTACGAGGGCTGATGGGGACTCCTTTGTCTCGACGAAGCCTGTTTTTTGTAGAGCATTAAGAGGACAGATTTGGGGAGGTGGAGGGCTTCCTGGAGGGCTTGTCCAAAATGCGCTCAGTCTTGATAAAAACGGCATCCTCTGCCCAGTCGTGGTCATTACTCGCTTGTGACAAGCTGGGGGCTGTTTCCATTACCATCATACCTCATAAGATCTTAAATATGGTCCAGGTTATTATATTACACAGGGACCTCCTTTTGCACTCTCACGACGAGCTGCGTGCCAACTTAGAGCGACAAGGAGTTCATTTCATCCAGTGCGTCCATCGGGGTCTGAGGGATAACCAGGATGTCACCAATGCCTTCATCTTGGCCGTCGAGGGTGACACATTACCCGAGAAGGTCAGGGTGATGGTCTACCACTGTGATGTCAAGCCATATATCCCTCCCCCAATGCAGTGCTTTAAGTTCTGGAAGTTCGGCCATTATATCTTCCCGCTGTACTTTCAGCATCACGTCGAGATTGTGGATGTCCATCCCATCCCAATACTCCATGTGCTCTGCCTCCCATCTGTGTCAACTGCAGAGAGCATCATTCCCCTTGCTCAACAGACTGCAGGATTTTACAGCGAGAAAGGAAAATCATGGAATACAAGACCCTGGATCGACTGGCCAAGAGGAAATTTGAGCGCCTACATCCGGTGGCTATGACTGCCTCTATGAGAACATTAGTAGCCCCATCAGTTCCGCGAGTTCTTGTCGGCTCTCGGAGCCAGAAGACTACACCTGCCCCCTTGTTGGTGGGAAACGCTTCCCTCCCTGTTGCTCCCGCACCACTGACCTCGGGAGCACTGTCCCCCAATGATAGGGGACACCAGTCCCCACTTCTCGGCCGGAGAAGCTTAAGTCTTCTTTGGCTCCTCTGCTAGGAGGGGGTCCCTTGGGTCACCCCCTTCCCAGGTTTCTGCTAGTGGGAAAGATGACGCCCACCACTGACTGAATGCCCAAAAGCAGCTGGTCGTAGGGCTTCACGATAATCGTGTCACGGTGACCGAATCAGTGAAGCCCTCCCAGCCAGAGAAACCCAAGGATCTGTGAGAGAAATCCAAAAAGAAGACCCCAAGACCTGCTTTCTGCATTGCTCTCCAGGAAACATGGCTCCCGGCAATGCGGACCCCTGCCCTTCGCAGCTACAGGGTATATTAAAAGAACCATAGTGAATATAATAGTTTGTCAGGTGGAGTTTGCATTTGTCCTGAACTCAGTATGTAGTGAACCTATGCCCCTTCAAACTCCCAACGAAACTGTGGCTGTCAGGATATGGACTATGCAGGAAATAACATATATCTCCCTCCAGATGGTGCGGTACCACTGAACATATTGGCTGCACTGATTGATCAACTCCCTAAACCTTTCCTCCTTTTGGGAGATTTTAACGCCCATAACCCCCTTGTGGGGTGGCATCGCGCTTACTGGCCGAGACAGAGATTTCAAAAATTTGCTGTCCCAACTCAACCTCTGCCTCTTAAATACTGGGGCCACCACACATTTCAGTGTGGCTCATGGTAGTTACTCAGCCATTGATTTATTAATTTGCAGCCCAGGACTCCTGCCATCTATCCACTTCCCCATCTTCCTGTCACTCCCCGCGGCATCGTGCCCTCGGACACCTACCTGGATGGGCTTTAAACAAGGCAGACTGGGTAGCCTGCACCTATGCTGTCACCGTTGAATCTCCCCCATGTGGTGTCATCAATGTTGTGATTGAGCAGGTCACTACAACGAAAATTTCTGTGGCAGAAAATGCAATCCCTCATTCTTTTTAGGGTGACCCCAGCGAAAGGCAGTCTCTTGGTGGTCGGCAAGCTCTACAGCGACATAAGCAGCACCCGTCACTAGAGCACCTAATAGCCTTCAACGGCACCTTGTCCGCGTTCACCTGCTTATAAAACGACGGAAACGGGATTGTTGGGAGAGGTACACGTTGACCATTGGGTGTCATGTGTCACCTTCCCAAGTATGGATGAAGATCAGATGTCTTTTTGGGTACCAGACCCCACCCGCTGTCCCTGGCGTTAACATCAGTGGCGTGCTCTCTACTGACGCAAACGCGATTGCCGAGCACTTTGCTGAGCACTATGCTCGAGCCTCTGCATCGGAGAACTACCCCTCCAGCCTTTCGCACCCTCAAACAGCGGATATAAAGGAAAGTCCTCTTGTTCACTACAAGCCACAGTGAACCGTCTAACGCTGCATTTATATAGTGGGAGCTCCTCAGCATCCTTGCACATTGCCCTGACAGAGCTCCTGGGCCGGATCGGTTCCACAGTCAGATGATTAAACATCTCTCGTCTGATTGCAAGCGATATCTCCTCGTCATCTTCAACCAGATCTGGTGTGATGGCGTCTTTCCATTGCAGTAGTGGGAGAGCACCATCATTCCGTTGTTAAAACCCAGTAAAAATCCTCATGATGTGGATAGCTATCGGCCCATCAGCCTCACCAACGTTCTCTGTAAGCTGCTGGAACGTATGGTGTGTTGGTGGTTGGGTTGGACCCTGCAGTCACGTGGCCTACTGGTTCCATGTCAGGGCTGCTTCCGCCAGGGGTCACTCTACCACAGATAATCTTGTGTCCGTCGAGTCTGCCATCCAGACAACCTTTTCCAGACGCCAACATCTGATTGCAGTCTTTTTTTTTACTTACGTAAAGCATACGACACGACCTTTCGACATCATATCCTTGCCACATTGTATGAGTGGGATCTCTGCGACCCACTCCAGATTTTTATCCAAAACTTTCTGTCGCTCCGTACTTTCCATGTCCAAGTTGGTGCCTCCCATAGTTCCCCCTGCATTTAGGAGAATGGTGTTCTGTAGGGCTCCGTATTGTGTGTATCTCTATTTTTAGTGGCCATTAACGGCCAAGCAGCAGCTATAGGGCCTTCAGTCTCCCCTTCTATGTATGTGGATGACTTACGCATTTCGTACTGCTCCTCCAGTACTGGTGTTGCTGAGTGGTGCCTACAGGGAGCCATTCACAAGGTGCAGTCATGGGCTCTAGCCCACGGCTTCCAGTTTTGAGCCGCAAAGTTGTGTGTCGTGCGTTTCTGTCGGCGTCGTACCATTCATTTGGAACCTGAACTTTATCTTAATGATGATCCACCCACTGTAACGTAGATGTATTGAATCTTAGGACTGGTTTTTGACACCCGATTGACTTGGCTACCTCACCTTTGCAGCCCCTCAATGCCCTCTGCTGCCTGAGCAACACCAACTGGGTTGCAGATCGCTCTACGCTGCTGCAGCTCTACAGAGCCCTTGTTCAATCCCACCTTGACTATGGGAGTCCGGTTTACGGTTCGGCGGCACCCTCAGCATTGTGTTTTCTCAACCCAGTGCACCACTGTGACATTCACCTAGCAACAGGAGCTTCTAGAACAAGTCCGATGACATGTCCTGGTGGAAGCCGGAGTCCCTCCATTGCGGATCCAATGTACACAACTGCTCACCAGTTATGTTGCACACATTTGTAGTTCTCCTGAGCACCCGTATTACTGCCTCCTCTTCCCACCCGCGGCAGTTCATCTCCCGCATCGGCGGCCCAGGTCAGGACTTACAATTGCAGTTCGCGTGCGATCCCTTCTCTCTGAACTGGACTCCTTCCCCGTACCACCTCTACTTGAAGTCCATTCACGTACACCTCCATGGTTTACACCTCGGTCGAAGCTTTGTCTGGACCTTTTGCATGACCCTAAGGACTCCATTAACTCCACCGCTCTCCGCTGTCGCTTCCTCTCAGTTCTTGATATGTTCCAGGGCTCTGAAGTTGTTTACACTGACGGCTCGATGGCTGATGGTAGTGTTGGCTTTGCCTATGCCCACAGAGGCCATATTGAACAGCATTCCTTGCCTGCTGGCTGCAGTGTATTCACTGCAGAGCTTGTGGCCATATCTCATGCACTTAAATACATCCATTCCTGATCTGTTGAGTTGTATCTCCTCTGTTCTGACTCCCTGAGCAGCTTACAAGCTATTGACCAGTGCTACCCTCGCCATCCTTTGTTAGCGAACATCCAGGAGTCCATCTCTGCCCTGGAATGGTCCAATCATTCAGTGGTGTTTGTGTGGATTCCAGGACATGCCAGAATTCCAGGCAACGAACATGCTGACAGGCTGGCCAAACATGCTACGTGGAAACTGCTCCTGGAGATGGACATCTCTGAAACCGCACTGTGTTCTGTCTTACGCCACAAGATTTTTCAACTTTGGGAGATGGAGGGGCATAACAGTATGCACAACAAATTGCGTGTCATTAAGGGGACTGTCTATATGTGGAAGTCTTCCCTGCAGGCTTCTCGCAGGGAATCCACATTGGCCAAATGTGACTCTCACATGGTTACCTCCTACGTCATGAGGACCCACCTCAGTGTCACTGTGGCTTCCAAATGATGGTCGTCCACCTCTTGCTGGACTGCCCACTTTTAGCTGCTCTGTGGCAGACTTTTAACTTCCCCAGCACCCTGCCTTTGGTGTTGGGTGACAATGCCTCAACAGTAGGTTTAGTTGTAAGTTTTATTTGTGATGGTGGGTTTTATCATTTGATCTCTGAGTTTTATTGCATGTCCTTTGTCTCTTTGTGTCCTCCACCCTAGGGCTTTTAAGGTGGAGGTTTTTTTGTGTTGGAGTGTGGCTGGCTTCTTTTTTTAATCTCATCATCATCAGCCAGCCATGGTAATCTGCTTTCTTGTTTTTAATCTCCTCTCCCTGTTTCTTGCATCTCTCTGTGGTTTTCTTGTCCTGTTTTGTCCATTGTAGTGTTTGTTGTCCTCCTATCATTCTTCTGGTTCTTCCTTTCTCCTGTTGTGCCAAATGTCTTCTTTGTTTTCTTCTTTCTCTTGGGTAATTGTTCTACTGGGAACAGGGAACCAATGACCTCACAGTTTAGTCCCCTTCCCCCCCCCCCCCCCCAGCCTTTTAAACAAACCAACCAACCCCCCCTCCTGCCTTCCCCCCCTCCCCCCTCCTCCATATTTTTTTTTGTCATCGCTATATGCATGCTGGTACATAAAGCTGTACATCACCATAAATCAAACGCACATTTCTGACAATGTTCCACGTTTCTCATGTTGGATGGCATGCCAAAGTAATTGGAGAGTTTCACAATAGGCCTTTGAATTCATTGTTTCTCCTCTTGGCATGAACTCTGCGTGGATCAAAACCTTTCAGTCCCAGGAAACTGTTGCCATCACTTTTCTGATGTTGAGATTTCTGATTGTTGTGAGGGAGTTTGAAAGATGCTGCTCCATAGACTGATGTTTGCCCTCCGTAGTTCTGTAAGAAACATAAGTTTCATTTCCCATTACGATGTTGTTGAGATATTCATCACTAACATTGTCATGTCTTACTAACATCTTTCAGAACCTTAGGCACTCACCATGCACACATTTTTGTGTAGCCAAGATGCAGTGTCATTATTTTATGTAGAAGCAGTCGTGAAATTTGTGGAAAGACTCATGTGATGTGCTTAAAGTAAAACGCCGCTTTTCCTGAATTTTGTTGTCAACATTTGCTTTCAAGTCATTCATAATGACTGATGGCCTTAAGCTCCAATGTTCATTGTGCACACTGATTCTTCTCTGATAAAACATAATGCACCATCTCCTCACTGAAGACTCATTCATTGCACTATCACCATAAACCTTCTTTGTTTGTTTATAAATTTCAATTTGCCAAACATTTTGTGCACTGTGTACTTCACATATGGTGGGATTTTCAATGGGTGCCACTATTTCGAAAGGTCGCAGACCAAAGAGGCATGACCATTTGCCAGCAAAACTCAGCTTACAGAGGTGTTGGAAGGAGCTAACCAGCAAGTTTTCAATTGTGGTGGTGGGGGATCAGCACTGGGAGTGGCATGCAGTCATTACTTTTCTTGACGATCTTCGTCATTGCTTTTGCTTCACGCTCTGAATTTTGTGATCAACAGACATATACTGTTTTTATTAGCTTTTCATCTAAAATCTACGTAGATTTCTTATTTTACATTAAAATATTAGGCAAAGTTTTATGTAGATTTCTGAAAGAATAAAGTTTGATATTTTGAGGGGTGCTTTTCCACCCCCATCCTTCCGAAGATAGTCAGCTGTCAATAGGACAAAGATCTGCAGCACTGCTATGCATATACTTTTGTGGAAGCTGTGCACTAAAAGTGAACGTAACGATTAGTTCACTTGTCTTCTGCATAATGTTCCCCTGCTAGAAAATAGTCAAGCAATTTGATTTCCATCAGTTCTATCTACTATAGAAAATGTAGATCTCCATCGTTCAAAGAATTCGTGCTGTATTTTAAAGTTATGAAGGAGTACTAAAATTCTCTTGAAGCAATTAAATTAAATCAAAACAGTATTACATCTACCAAAGAGACTTGTAGTGCCTTTTAGGTGCTGGTTTGAACATTTAGCTGCTTTGGAGGTTTCAAATGCAATTTTGTTGCTCCAGCCCCTCTCCCTAATACATGCTCTTCCTGCATTACTCCCTACTGTAATGTGTCAGTAGATACATTTTAAAAATGGAATTTAAGTCTTTTCTGTAGGAATTATACAATTCGTTTCAGTGTTTTACTCCATGTAGTGATAGACGTAAAGTGGTTCTATTTAATGAAATAAATGTGCTACATAGACGTAAAAGTAGATTTCAGTTTCTATGAAGCTGCAAATATTTAGCACATACTGTTATTTGTGTTCAATTTCTCCAGGCTACTGGAAGCTGGAGGGCAGCTCAGCGACCTGTTGAACCAGAGGCCAATGATGATGATCGTCGCTCGGCAGCAAGGTAACAGCGTTTTGGTTTGCAATTTGTAGTGTTACTATATATTACACCTTTATTAAATATTCATTAAATAAATAGTATCTCTCTGTGGTGTGTAAATGAAGCTTTATCGGTTTCTCTACTTCATGACCAAAGATATTTTAGCACAATTATTATGCTCTAAACTTTATGGTTATAAACAACTACATGTATCTTTCTGTAACATAAATTATAATCAATACAAGATACGTCATTCATTTATTTTCATGTAATGTACACTGACAGGCGACATAAATCTTCTTTCCTTTTAGAATAACTTTTTCTTTGCATTCTTCTGTAAATCATTGACTAGGTTATTAATTGACATAGCACCAGACTATTTTAAAATTCACTATTTATTTAAACAAAGCTGTTACAAAAACATGACTGCGCCTCTCTTTGCATGTGCTCTGTTCAACAACCACAGAGAGAAGACAAATGACACCTGCATCTCATTTTTCGTTTATTTTTAAGATAACTGAAAATTAGACAACAGTAGGGGTAAAATTGTTCAACTGAGCACCTAATCAATAGTGGAGGATAGCTGATGAGAAAATTAAAGATTGAAATGCTACGTGAATCCATGAAACCTAAACTGAAAGAGTTATGTCAGAGCTGTTGGAGATGTGATATGTTATGTGGGGAAAATTATAAAAGTACTTCCCACAGACAAAGCTCACACACAGTATTTCTACTAAACAATTTTTTTACATTATTTCAGGCGACCTCTTCCTCTGTCTGCTGGCCCTCGGAAAGATACAATGCCAATGAGTGACTGGCGGTCAGGTGGTGGCAAGGACAATGACCTGAGGAGTGGGCCAACTTCTGCCACGCCAGATGGCCGTCGTGCGCCAGCTGGTCCTGATAGAAGAGGTGATCCACTACGTGAAAACAGACGTGAGTGTAAATCTGTCAGTCTTATGTTCTAGATAAAAGGAATTTTGACTTAAGTTTGAGCTCGGAAAAATAAGATTAATTTATGATAGCTCTCCGTGTGTCTCCGTCGTTCCTTAAATCTCAAAACTGCAATAATTGTGTTAAAAGTATCCCCGTGTTCATCATGATTTAATTGTCTTTCACTACGGCATTCAGTTATATTCCGTAGACTGTGATAGCTATCATAGTTTTTTGACATCATCTTTTTATCTATGTGATTTGAAAAAATCATTTCCATCCGTTACCTGCTTCAAGATTTTTACTGCATTTCAGGCACATCTTTATGAATTATATAGATTGTTATTTCATTCTCAAATTTCAGTTGTTTAACAGCAGTTTATATCTACATGTTACAAACTTGTTCTGGGTTTAGTTTTGCTGAAGGGACTACTTCCATGGGTGCTCTGTGTTGAGACTTCAGATTCTTTGAATTTTGTCACCATATCTGCTTTTTATTTAGAGACATGTAAAATGAGGTGAAAGGTCAACAGAAACATAATTGTGGTGGTCAAGGCAATAGGGGAATTATGTGGATGCTAGTAACAAATGAGAGTGGTAATTTACACAAACTGGACTGGAAGATTTGGGTATAATGGAGACAAAAAATTAGTAATTATTTACAAAGATTGTATTGATAATTTCATATAAAATTGAAATTTTGTCCATAAATTCATAGTCCTCAAATTTCTTGTAGCCCGTCCTGGTGAACAACAGCCTCCACCCATTGGAGTTGAAGATGGAGATGATGGAAATTGGCAAAAGGTTGGACGCCGTTAATATTAGTGATCATAGCTCTCCAGCACCACGTCCAACTACAGAGGACTGGTTCTCTCCAAGACGTGTTCTTAAATGTTATTGTGCATGATTGAATGTAAACTTGTTTGATCATGTAAGATTCCTGCAAGTTGTCTCAACTAAAGCAGCTTTCAGGTTTGAAGGCAGAACACAGTAGCACTTCCAGAGTTCAGAAGGGTGTTTAGTATAATTATTTTTAACAGTATATTATAACAACTTGATATTTCTATTGGATATGGTAATTGTATCTGATAAAATGATACACATCTAATAAAGTGTGCGATAACTGTTAGCTCTGTTGGTGTCAGAAAGGAAGGTTAACTAAAAGGTTGCCTTTATTTCTCTCTGTATGTATCCCTCTTTCTAATTAAGAACAGTTTTTTTGCTTGTCCTTAAAGCTGATTTTCAGCTTATTTTTCTTTGTGGTGTATTATTTACACTGTTTTATATGTAACTTTTTCATTACTTTATTTCAGTAGTTTGTAATCCTGCACATATTTTGTTTGCAAATTGCACTTAAGTCAACCAGACCGCTCTGCACCATGAAATAATAAATAAAATTATTGTCTGAGTTTTTCCAACTTAGGCGTGTGTTTTTCACAATGCTCAGATATAAGTAATTCAAGACTGTTTCATCATTAGGTGTTCATACTCATTTTGTCACATTTATTTATCATTGTTGCTTCCCTTAAAGTAAAAGTGGATAGGCCTAAAGTACCAATTAGCTTTCATAAAGATTTGTTCTGTTTTATGGTCTGGTTCAATGTGTTTTTATAACTGTATCAGTTGGTATGCAATGATTAACAATCATGTTCATTATATTACTTGTAATTAAGCAATTTTCTGTATTTACTATATGTGGCTGAATTAATTTTGTGGAAGTCTCTTTCCTCCTGGCTTCGTTGTATATTTTTCAGATTCTGATGTTCAGTCAATATTGTGAAGCAAATTGTTCCGCTCTTGAAATAAATGTCAAGGTTCGGAAATGCACAGTCAAAATTATACTTGTAGACTCATTATTCCTCTCGGTCAACCACTACCCTGCCCATCTATATTTTCCTCTTTCCCTGTTTTTTTTTTTTTTTTTTTTTTTTTTTTTACTAGAGAATTGTCACTGATTCTTTGTACTAAATGCAATTCTAATTTCTAATGAATATTGATGTCAAACTTGACTCCACTATTTGATTTACCTCCAGTTTGCATGCTCTCTCAGCCAATCGTTAATTAATGGCCTTTCCTTGTCTGTTATCTTTTCTTAACTCATTCCTGTATCTGCAGTACTGCTTTATGTGATTTACTCCATGCCTTTTTGAGTTAAGGTAACATATTGGCCTAATGCGTACTGAAGAAAGAAGTTTTTCCTGTATCACTTGATGTGTCAAAATAAAAGTGGCTATGCATCATATATCAATGTCCCTGTTGGAATAATAATTACCAAAAATTGCACTTTGATCCAGAGGTAATGTCATTCTGGTGTAACTATTGATGATTATGGGAAAAAGAATGAATAATGACACATTTAGAGCTTGTTAATGTCATTAGTTCTCATGTCTAGTTGGATACAGCTGAGGTGTTTCAATAGTTAGAAAGATCAGCTTTCACATGTTTGTAACCATAGTTACTTTGCTACCCAAATAAAATAGGGAGTTATTTCACACACCATGTTAGTTACTTACCCTTTTAACAGTGATCACTTGTGAAAGGTATAATGGTTTGGTGGTATCAGGATCAGCACCAGCACCGAACACACGAAAAGACTTTTATTCTACCAGATTCACATATTACCATCTTAAATTCATTTGTGTTTGTATCCTCGTTTCTGGACTACCATACCCCAATCAAAATAACAATCTGTGTACCAAAGCTAGCATTTCTAATTGGTTTTTAGTGTATATTTTATTTTCGTAATTCTTTGCACTCTTGTATGTCAAGAACTGTCAAAACAGTAGCGCTATAGCTATATTAATGAAACCAAAGGAAGTAATTTGCTTGTACTGCAGAATCATGTAATTTAATTTGAGCAATGTCAATTTATATACGAAATGACATAAACACTGATGTCACAATGGCAATAACTTCCAACATATTTCTGATAGATGGCTATTTAACATTGTCACGAAATGTGACTAAAACAGAGCTGCCATACAACATTAAAGGCAGAGAGTCTTGTACCGAAAGGAAGTAAGGGAGAGGATGTTGTTATGGGTGGCAGGTATCCACTTTTTATAGCACACATGCATTAATAAGGTTCTTTATTTACATGAACTGGAAATTTTACTCAACTCGAATAGAGTCCATGTGCTGTGCTACAAGCTCATTAGTAATAGTCATCTTGCAGACTGATGTAAAGTACAGTTTTGGCTGATGTAAACTAGTTCCGCTTTAGTCACTAATCTGGTGGCTATGTACTGTTGTAGCCTGTGACAAACTAAACCCACTCTGCGAATAAACTGACAGATGCCAAGCTGAATGAGTGAGGGAGGCTCTCCAGTCAGCAGTGGCGGTGGCCTAAATACGTGCTGTCGAGAAAGATTTGGTAGTGTGTGTGTGTGTGTGTGTGTGTGTGTGTCCCCTTGTGATAGGCGTGCACCTGCTAATCGATCTTCACACAGTCATCTTTGCCAACTGTAGTGCTGGCGACACCTTACGCCAGCCACATCCCCCCCCTTCCCCCCCCCCCCCAAAATGCTGCACCATTGTCATGTAGGGAGGATAGGTTGCGAATGACGAGTACGGAGGCAGGATGCTAGATGTAGAGATGAGCCGGAATCCTTGACTAGGGGGGAGGCGTACTCCCGACCTTACCCCGCTATCTGGCTTGGGGCAAACTGCTGCCTGGGCACACGTCCAGGCCTGAGGGCATGTCCTGGGCTGATGACGGGTCCATGGCCATTGGGCCCACGAGTGGGGACGTTGGGGACAAGGACACATCATCTGTCTGCTCTTCGTGGGGTGCTCTGGTGGCTGCGAAGGCTGTGCGGTCCCGTGATCCTGTGAATTTTGAGGGAACAAAAGCAGCAGAATCACAGGGCAAATGATACACACCAATTTGGTTTTGGTGGCAGCGATGCAAACCATTGGGACCTACAATCAAGTACATAAAAGAGCCAATGTGTTTATGGAGCACACCTCTTTCCCAGCTCCCATTGTTGCCATAAATCCTAGAAAGAACAAGATTGTGTTGCGCAGAGAAATACTTGGAGGCCGTCGGTGGCACCAGATGCTGTGGTGGGTGGAACAAGTGAAGCAGCGTCCGTTGGTGGCAGCCATGCAGAAGCTCTGCCGGTGATGGTCCGTCTCGTGGATGGAAGCACTGGAGGTGAGAAAGAGTTGCAGTGCCTGTTCCCATGTGTGGGTTGTGTGAAGCTTGGCCATCTGCTGTTTAAAAGTGCACACGAAAGATTCTGCTTCTCTGTTGGACTGGGGGTGAAATGAAGCACTTGTTAGGTGATAAATGCCATTTTGTTGTGAACTGAGGTCTGTTGTTCAAGACAAGTACTGCTGGTAAACCTTCTATGGAAAATATGGAGGCAAATGCTTGAATGAATGGTTCTACGTGATTTGGTAGAAGCCATAGGCACCACAAGTGGGAACTTGCTAAAAGAATCTCCACTATGAGCCAACGAGTGTTCCATAATCATTGTGTAAAGTCTATGTGCACTCATTGCCATGGGGATTGAGTCTTAGGCCAGGCTGTGAATGTCTGTGGAGGAGCTGATAGGTTGTCCATGCATGCGTGACACTGTGATGTCGTCTGTTCAATACGGGCATTCATGCCCTGCCAAGCACATTGCCGTTGTGCTATCTGTTTAGTGTGAAAAACTCCCCAATGTCCTTGGTGGAGCAATTGCAACACTGGGAATAAGCATAAGCATTTGTCAAGTATCATTTTGAACTAGAATCACACCCTATTGAACTGAAAGGTTACGTCGACATGCAAAATATTGGTGTACATCTGAGTTCTGGATACTGTTCAGTGAACGAGGCCAAGACATGCAAATGTAATGCAACAAAATCTTGAGTTCTGAGTCTGCTTCTGTGGTCTGCAATTTTTCTGTAGTGCGTGGGACAAGATTCCAGCAATTCAGAGTCCTGCGCATTGATATGGCAACAAGGTGCGACAGATATATCAAAATCAAGAGACTAGGCCAGTCGGAAGATGAGACAGGGTGTCTACATTGGCATGTTTTGTGGAAGGTCTGTAAACAATTTCATACTGATACTGTGAAAGCAACAAAGCTCGATGTAATTTTTGAGCAGTGCATGTAGGAACCGGCGTCAACAGATGAAGCAGGAACTACAAAGGCTTGTGATATGTCACTAAAAAGAACTTGCGACCACACAAATAGTGATGTAAATTGGTCACACCATACACAGTAGCGAGAGCCTCTTTTTCTATTTCAGAATAATTGCATTGAGTTTGAATTGACCCTCTAACGGTAAGGTGAAGATTCCTGACATTAACAGTAAGGTGGGGTTGGATCAGACCCCACCCTCCAAATATCGATTTTTTGGGGTAAAATAAAAAATGAATAATTGGAAAAAGTTTTATTATCAATTAAACACACATAATATTTGTTATAACAAAAAGTTTTTTATTTTTATAGTCAATAAGTAAGAATATCAAGTACTTTGGAAAAAAATAGGAACTTGATTACAAAGAAAAGACCTTAATAGAAATAATCTCTATAAAATTATTGAAAACATAGTAAAAATCAATAAATTCAGTCAACAACTAGGAACTTGAGTGCTTTAAAAATTCTAAAGATAGGTTCTAAATGAGAAACATCTCTTACTAATTGCAGAAAATAATTATAGTGTTAGCAGCAGTTTCGAAATATAAAGTTCTCAATAATAAATGCCTTTGTACATGTAATGTAATAGGAACAAATAATAAATGTATAATGTTATCCTGGAAACGATCACATACAGCCCTGAAAATATATATTCGGCACAATTTATCACATCTCAGTTACTTTACAGCCAGGGCATAATAACTTTATGCTCCCCACATATGGAACGATTACACTTACTACAAAAAGCATTCCCCTTCCTATCTTATTTTCTTTAGTGGCTGTGCTTGGGTAGGCTTGTCTAATTCAATTGGTTCTTTTTCTAAGAGTTTTCCAATAGACGAACGGAGCTCACGGGGAAGATTGATGTTATTCAACCTCTTTTCCATAAGAGATTTTGTCAAAGAGAGCGCAAGATTTTTGAGAAATGATATTCTCGCGTCATTTGAAAAGCTGTCCATTTTGCTATTGCTTTTGTAAATGTTAAAACTATTTATAGCAGCAATGTCTAAAATAGCATAAAAGTACCGCATGGGCCATCTCGATTTTCTTTTTGTGGTCCTGCTGTGGCAAAGCATATCTAATACATTGACCTCTCCTTTAGTTAGATTGTAGAGCTCCACAATTTCAGGCTTATTTGATTTTTCATTTATCTCTCCAGAGAAGTGCATAGACGATATCAGTAAAACTTTTTTATTTTTCTTTGGGGTAAAAGACACCAAACTTTTGTCGTCCTGATACATAAATGTTGAAGAGCCTACTGGAGCGGAAAGCAGCATTGCTGGTGGTATTTGCAGTTTGTTCCTCCTCAATGTACCTACAAATGCGAGTTTCTTTTGGAGGAGGGCGTCAGTCACCTCCAGTGAGGAGAACCAATTGTCCGCTGTAATGTTTCTATTAGAACTCCTGAAGATTCCGTATGGTGCAAAACATACTGGGCAGGTAAAGGCAAATCTCCAGGTCTCCTCTTTATTCTATTGTCCTTGCCAGTGTATGGAATGCCACGCAAAAAATAGAATGTCCTTGCGTCGCATAGTGACATTATTTTCAACCCATATTTGTCGGGTTTCGATGGGATGTACGTTTTGAATGGACAGGCACCCTGAAAACTCAGTAGTCTCATCTACTGTGACATATTCAGATGGACTATAATTTTTTTTCACTGTTAGATTCAAACATGTCCCATACTTCTCTGAAAGCCGCAAATTTGTCATTGATTTTTCTGGCCTCTGGTGGCTTTATCATCGAAGCGGAGGTTTTCTAGAAGAAATGCAAACCTTTTCTTGCACATAGTGCAACGGAATACCGGAGGTCCATAGGTTGCTAAGAACATCTCATCTACACTGAGCATAGAATTTTTTAGGACACCACTCATGAAGAGAAGGCCCATCAACCCTTTTATTTCAACACTCTCTGTTGGTGAATGAAACCACTGGACCGTATTGTACTTTTGCCTAGATTTCAAGATTGGTGTACAAAACAATTTTTTCTATAATTTTCGAATCTATAAATAAGAAAAATATTTCCAATTCACTAGTGACCCCCCTTGCTTCCCCACGTGGACCAGGGAGATGAGTAATAATATTTGACGCTGGTGTCCTAGAAAATTTTGAATGGATGGGTTTGTTGGTCCATATTGTCTCTAAGTCTTTACCTAGCTCAAAATTTCTCTCATCATCTACATCTGACTGAGAATTATCAAACTCGACTGCTCCTGCCGCACAATGAAATACATCATCCTCGTCATCAGTGTTAGATAACACATCATCCTCTGTTTCTGAACAGTTTTCTGCGTCGATATTGTCGCCATCCTCTGACTCAACCTCCTGTTGGAGAAACTCGTTGTATATCTCCTCAGGAGTTCTAAGGAGTTGATGTGCCACTTTAGTAAGATACTAGAAGAGAAAGCAAAACTTAGATGTAATATAAACATCACTATGGGGTTGAGTCCTCCTCACAAAATAAACTAATAAGTGTGACGTAAACAGTAAGATGCGGTCGGATCCAACCCGAGAGCGGGTAATGTAGGTTTCGGATAGAGTGGGTAGTTGCAAGTCACTCACCAGACTGACGTGGCCTCCTCGGCGTTCTTGGGATGACTGGCTGGTAGGGTAGCTGGACCCACAGCGCTCCCAGAAAAGTGAGTGGGGAGTTGTAAACAAATCAGACTCGCTGGGGTCGGATCCAACCCCAACCTTACCGTTAGAGGGTTAATGACTTTGAGGCAAAAGCAGTGAGTCTGTCTTGTGCACCAATTCTGTGCAAAAGCACAGCACTGATTCCATAGGAGGAAATGTTAACTTGCAAAACTATTGGCCTGGCAGGGTCAAAATGCCCTAAACATATGTCACTAAGCAAAACATTTTTGAGTTCCTGAAGAGTGTCTTGACAGTCTTCAGTCCACACAAAAGGTACATTTTTGCTGCACAAGTGATGCAATGGAGCAGTGATTTGAGTGGCGTTTGGTATGAACCAAATATAGTATGTCATCTAGGCTAGTATTTACTGCAGTTCTGACACATTGCGAGAAACAGGCAGATCACGGATTGCAAGCAAATGAGATTGGAGGGGGTGCACACCCTGTTTATCACATGACCTAAGTACTGTAGTTCAGTTTGAAAGAAAGTCACACTTGTTCGAGACAACACGTGAGTGCTACTTTTGACAACATTCAAAAAAAGAGTATGCAAATTGGCAATGTGTTCCTCTAGTGTGAGACCTGAGACGACAATATCATCAAGGTGGATTGAATAAAATGGCACTTTTGCAGTCAGCTGTTCCAAGTACTGTTGAAAAATGGTGGGTGTGGAAGCACTGCCGAAGGGCAAATCCTAAGTTTGTACTTACAACAAACACTTTCTGTGATTCCTCATCCAATGGAATTTGCAAGCACATCTACCTTAGAAAAGTAACTACCTGCACGAAGTCTGTCCACGAGTTCCTCAGGGCGAGGTAACAGATGAGTGTCAACTACTGTCTATGGGTTGACTGTAGACTTGAAGTCAACACAAATGGGAATGCAACCAGAAGGCTTGGGCAAGAAAACGGGGGAACTTGCCCATTGACTAGCTTGAATGGGACCAATTACACCATTATCTTTCAATTCACTGGCTACTTTGTCTCCTAGAGCAATTGGAACGGAGCAGGCCCGGAAAAACTTAGGCCGTGCATTGTCTTTCAATGTAAAATGCGCTACAAAGTTATTAGCTTTTCCCATTCCTTCTGAAAACAGTTAAGGAAATTCTTTAACAGGGTGTATACGACCTGGGAGATACGGGAAAAACCCGAGAATCTTTTACAATTCCAGGAATTTTTCATTGTTTTAGTTTTCAGTTATATTTTTGTAATTTTGACTGATAAGAACCAATATCCTAACAAAGGATATTACCGTCTCCTGGTACTGCAGAATAATACTGCAGCAGTAAAACATGAACGAAAAAAAAAAAAAAATAAATAAAAAATAAAATAAAACTTAAGTTGCAAACGAAATACGCCATATACAAGGAAAAAACAGTGTTCATACAAGTGCCTGCCAACAGCAAAATGTCTCAATGGCTTTAGGAAGACTGTGCATTGCTTCAGAACAACAAATTGGCTCTGATAAGCGTGACACATCGCAGTTGTTTACATTAGATTTGTTCGAGCAGTTGCAAGCGAACTCGTGTGCGTGTGCAGTTGAGACGCGTATGCATAGTACCTTCTTCCACTTCTGACTACACAAGTGTGGCTGTTAGCTGTGTAAGCAGTAGCAGCAGGCAGCTAGATGCTACCTTGAAAAATTTTACTGGCACACCCAAGCTGGCAGGTTCACACATGCGCAACAGGCCCGGATCTATGCGGCAGGGACAAATGTGCAGGTGGCAATTTATTCTTGGGGACAAAACCATTTTTCACAAAAGCGCATTGATTATTCATGTGATTTTGAAACACATCCCTCTTGGTGTTTGAACACATTCTAAGTTTATTTCTGAATGCATCATAAGTTGATTTTTGAATGCGTGCATACTGTACATGATGTCTCTGCCAGGAGAATCCCAGTCGCATCTAGCAATAAACTTTCCTGCAAACAAAAGCGGACAGGGATATATGAGCTGACCATAATAAAGCCTAATGGGTGAACGCCAATTGCTCTTCATATATGTGGTTGACTAGGTTTGCGAATGGTCAGCATTGTTATAATTGCTAGTGATCCAGACTACCGGAGTGGAAATAAACAACTAACAGGTAAGAAAGATTACATGTTATCTTCTCGGTGTATCCAAGAAAATGAAATTTTGACAAAGTTTTTGGCCAGACCGCTACACTATTAAGGGCCAGTAGAACAGTCCCCGGCTAGAAGGCGCACAAGTTCTATTGTGGGAGTAGTGCGGAAAACGCGTTGCATTAAGACGCAATAACTCCTAAAGCTACGTTTTCCTAGCTGCGGGAATTTGTTGCAGCATTCTGTGGAATACGCTTGTGTCTTCTGCCATGTGATGCGGGCTGCAGGGTGCTGCGTGAAACGTTTTCCTAGGCGCATTGTGCGTCAGAATCTAAAAAATAGAACTCCTTTTTCTTTTTATAGAATTTGGCAACTGCACCTGACAGAGTGATATGAGAACTACCTCCCGACAACATTTTTTTTTTTTTTTTTTTTTTTTTAACTCAATGAAAATTTTGTGCTATTGAAATAGATAAATGTCTAAGATTTTAAGAAAAGTTGATTTTTCACACTACTCGATATTTATCATGCCGTATCTCCTAATCTTAAGTGTCGTACAACAATATAACTGTATTGTTGCCTTCAGTAGTATATGTCGATAATGTCTGCAAAAGTTCTTGCCAATAGAGTCCATAATAGTGTAGTAATAAATTCAAATGTAACATTTGACGCAGAACTTTTACCAAATCAATGTCCAAAATGTAGTAAGCGACAAACTTTTTCCCATTACATTTTTTGTGGGGGCGGGTGAAAGTGAGAAAAAGTTTCGGAAAGGTTTAAAATAATTTTAACAGTTTGTTGGAAGTCGGTGGGTGCTACAGTTTCTCCTAGACGAGAGCAGGTTCGTTGGTGCAACGCTATTTTCTGCGCACTGCAAGGAGCCTTCTGCTAGGCGCAGGGCAGTGCACCGCGACAGTAGCAGTGGAGACAGTGAATGACAAACATGCAGCGCACTGCTCGAGCTAAAAACTGTTAATTTTGACCCGACGAAAGTACAGGAAAGAGGAGGAGGACTGTATGTTATTGGAAAGATTACTCAGGAAGCGCAATGTAGTGAGACGAATGTTCTTGCATCGTGAAGAAGGAGCATATAAAATTTTAGTTACAAAATAATTTGCTTGACAGTGCGGAGAAGTTTATGACACTTTTCAGTTTCACACTCGACCAGTTTCATTATTTTCTTTCCTTACTTGAAGACAAACTGAAAAGTAATTCCTGTAACCGAGTGGCAAAATGTATTACATTGGACGTAATAAAAGACATCTACATCTACACCATACTCCACAAGCCACCTAATGGTGTTTGGCAGAGGGTACTTTCGGTACCACTATCTGATCCCTCCAACCTTGTCCCACTTGCGAATAGTTTTATTCATTTTTTTCCGATTTCTGACCAAATTAAGGCTTTTTTTTTTTCATTTGATTTTTCCACTCAGCGTCAGCCATATTCCACAAAATTTGCTTTTCAGAAACCAGTTCGGTAAGTTGCACATTCTCTGAGGCAGAGAAGCAGTCAGCCATCATTTCTGGTGATTGTTTCTATAATTACTCTGTTGTTGCCTGTGCATGCGAGAAAAACAGTAAAGCTGTCATCTCGCTGGTGCCCAGTTCGACTACCCCCGCTCCTCCGGCCAAGTAAATCGCTGCGATGTGCGGGACAGACTCCTCCCGAAGCACGCAAGTGTTTCTTGCAGGTGGAGCCCGCTGCGGCACTGCGTTGTCTGCAACTGAGGAAAACGGTCTCGTATGTTTGCATTGTGTGTGTGAGCAGTGGGGTCTCGCACGCGTTTTACACAGCACGCTGCAGGAAATTCCTGCAGCTAGGAAAACGCAGCTTAACCGGAGAACAAGTGCGGGATAACTGAACCGGTGATTGTGGCAGGGTTAGTGAAGTTAACCGGAGAATAAATTTTGACACTGGCAGGAATAGTTACAGAATTATTGACAACAAGATTGATTGTTAGAACGAGGAAGGAGAAGAAATGGGACATCACACAAATTATGGAAGAATATGACAATTCCAAATTTATACAACAATTTCGTACCACTACTTTTCGATCTCATGTTTGAGAAGCTGGCGCCTATGAATGAAATGTGAAACTGTTTCCTAACATAAAGCTTTTTGCTTGTAGTAGACTTTGGCATTTGATATTGGTACTTCATGAATTATATGACCATTTGTTCCAAAACAGTCTCATTTATTTGCTGTGAATTACAATTGCTGCAATATTAGACAGGCCTATTTTGTTTTATCTAGCAGACAGTGACAAAATACAGGTAATCAGCTCGAGAAACCACACCAGTCTTGGGTACTAATTGTATTAACAGCTCTTTCAGTATTAGGCAACGACATTTTGTTTTTTCATATAGCAAAACGTTTGACCAACTTTGATGAGGTAGTAGATTCTTTCGCAGAAAGGGAAGCACGTCATGATAAGCCATAGTTTAGAAAGAAAGAAATGCTAGGACTTACGGATTGAAGAAATGAGCACTGTCTTGTTTGTCTCTTGTTGGTTGATTTGGTGGAAGAGACCTAACAACAAGGTCATCGGATTAGGCAATGAAGTCAGCCATGCCCTTTCAAAGGAACCATCCCAGCATTTGCCTGAAGCCATTTAGGGAAATCGCGGAAAACCTAAATCAAGGTAACGGGACACGGGATTGAGCCGTCGTCCTTCCAAATATGAGTCCAGTGTGCTAACCACTGCGCCATGACCATTTGTCTCTTGTCTTTACTGGTTTTATTTGGCCGACTGGGAAAAGGAGAGGCACCATGGGACATTTTAATTTCCACTGCCTTAAGTATAGTTTGATGGCATCCATTACAAAATAAACACGTTTGAATTCCACAGAGCGAAATACAGTGACATGCGATAGAAGAATGCTGTATGAAGAGGTGTGGCACTGCACTTTGGAACACTTAAGACCAAATAACATGGCTTACATTTCCTCGAAGACATATGTTTGATGTATGAGACCCGTTAGAAAGATGTGTGCTACAAAATGAACATTTTTTGAAAAGTCAATTTAATTTTTGGCGTCCTAACTCAAACGCTGGAGGGAGAGGGGGGGAAGGGGGCGCCACTATGTAGCATTGCCCTGCTTCGGAAATATCGTAGATCTGGGACTGATACACAAAACAGTAAATTTTGGGAATTTGTGGTAAGGTCTTATGGGACCAAACTGCTGAGGTCATCGGTCCCTAAGTTTACGCACTACTTAATTTAACTTAAACTAACTTACGCTAAGGACAACACACACACTTATGCCCGAGGGAGGACTCGAACCTCTGACGGAGGGAACCACGCAGACCATGACGAGACGCCTCAAACCGCACAGCACGGAGCAGTCTGAGTTGTAGTGGGGAGGTGGTAGTGATTTTGCTGTTTCCTCTTCGTTTATTGCTCTCACGTTAAAGCCGGGAGCTATCAAGTGAATGAAAATACACATAACTACGGAAGGCTAAAATAAGTTATTAGTTTCAGATTTTATTGTATTTCCACCTTTCTGACAGTCAAACATTAATCGCCTTGCAGAACAATGAAGTTATTTTTGTCGGTTTGCTAAAGAAATTTGGCTTTCATTAACCTTTCCCGAAGGGCAGTCCATTTTTTTGAAACGAAGTGTTTAACTCCACACTATTGGCTAGTTTCAACTGTTCACTGCATTTCAAGTGCACGTTTTCATCTTCTAGAATGTATGGCATTATGCCATAATAAATAACCAAACATGAGATAATACAGTTCTGGTACTCCAAGAAAATTTACATCCGAATCTGGACATACAAGTGTGCACTTTAAGATGAATCATGCATTTTAGTATGGTTCCGAAGCTCTTGGAGTGTCCTCTGATGTCTTGTTTCTTTTATGACATAATGTAAGATCTTTTAATGTTTTACACGTACGAACATACAGGCTTCCTGCATCATTGTAGATGCGCAGGTGCGGTGATGCCTATTATCTACCGCTATCTAGTAACTACTGAAGTAACCTATTTCTAACAGGTCCCGGGACAATATTGGGATTGATGGTTTGAAAACTGTTACTTTCAAAGTAAATTTCCTTTCACGCAAGATGAACTATGTGCGAGAGTGTACGATGAATTTCTTAAATCACAGAGCATTTCATTCTAATTTAAAAATCAACTCTTTGAGGTCGACCATTAGAAGAATTTCAAGCCAAGGTGATCCGAGATTTATGTCATTATTAAAAATTTCACTGGCACATTTGTGTGATGTATCTTAAGAGTAACTCGCATAAATAACGATCAACATTATGTGTGAAAGCTTAGATTCTCTTAAAGCTTATTAATGTTTGCTTTTCTTGTAGCAACACTACGTATATTAATTTAAACCAGGGGCGGGCAGGAATCCTGCACATGTGCGGTGCACTTGCTCATGTGCTGTTAACAGGTGTTCTGCCTGCACACACGGGCAAAATGGCCACCCACTTTTCTCCTCTCTCCACCATACCGTCTCTCCGCTCCTTCCTCTGCAATGCATTTTGTTTCCTGGCTTGCTTTATTCAATGAAGGAATAAGGTTAGTAGGAGTGTTTAAAAGAAATCATGGTTTGAAAGACTACCTATTACCTACGATACATTTTATTTAATTATTACAGGTGGAGTTTACAAAATGTTTAATGTCTGGAACACATTTCACACATTAGCTGATTTTTCTCCTTGCAAACTTGTGTTCAATGCATTCATGTGTCTGGTAATGTCCACTAAAAATGCAAGGTCAGCAACCCACCCTGGATCTTCTAACTTGGAATCGTACCTTCCTTTGTCCTTAAAAAACTGATTTATTGGTATTCTCAGCTCAAAAAATCTTTTGAGTACATTACCATGGCTAAGCCAGCGGCCTTCACTGTGGTATGGTATGTCACCATACTCTTCCCCGATTTCAGCTAAATATGTGTGAAACTGTCTATGTGTAAGCCAGTGGGACCTCACATAATTAACTGCCCGAATACTCTCATGACGTGCCCCAGTTTTGCTGCTTTTGCACAGAGTACTTCTTGGCGCAAAATGCAGTGGATGCTGTACAATGATTCTTCTGTACGCTGTAGCTTTTTTCTTAGTAATCCAACAAATCCCATTTGTTCCCCTTTCATTGTAGGTGCTCCGTATGTTGTCACTGACACCAAACGTTCCTAGTTTAAGCCAGCTGAATCGACAGGCTTCTTCAACGTCTTTTAGGATGCCGAAACCGGTGGTCGTGCTTTTTAAAGATATCATGTTGTTGTTGTTGTGGTCTTCAGTCCTGAGACTGGTTTGATGCAGCTCTCCATGCTACCCTATCCTGTGCAAGCTTCTTCATCTCCCAGTACTTACTGCGCCCTACATCCTTCTGAATCTGCTTAGTGTATTCATCTCTTGGTCTCCCTCAATGATTTTTACCTTCCACACTGCCCTCCAATGCTAAATTTGTGATCCATTGATGCCTCAGAATATGCCCTACCAACCGATCCCTTCTTCTAGTCAAGTTGTGTCACAAACTCCTCTTCTCCCCAATTCTATTCAATACTTCATCATTAGTTATGTGATCTACCCATCTAATCTTCAGCATTCTTCTGTAGCACCACATTTCGAAAGCTTCTATTCTCTTCTTGTCCAAACTATTTATCATCCATGTTTCACTTCCATACATGGCTACACTCCATACAAATACTTTCAGAAACGACTTCCTGACACTTAAATCTATACTCGATGTTAACAAATTTCTCTTCTTCAGAAACGCTTTCCTTGCCATTGCCAGTCTACATTTTATATCTTCTCTACTTCGACCATCATCAGTTATTTTGCTCCCCAAATAGCAAAACTTCTTTACTACTTTAAGTCTTTCCTTCCTAATCTAATTCCCTCAGCATCAACTGACTTAATTCGACTACATTCCATTCTGTTCAACTGCTCTTCCAAGTCCTTTGCTGTCTCTGATAAAATTACAATGTCATCGGGGAACCTCAAAGTTTTTATTTCTTCTCCATGGATTTTAATACTTACTCTGAATTTTTCTTTTGTTTCCTTCACTGCTTGCTCAATATACAGATTGAATAACATCGAGGAGAGGCTACAACCCTGTCTCACTCCCTTCCCAACCACTGCTTCCCTTTCGTGTCCCTCAACTCTTATAACTGCCATCTGGTTTCTGTACAAATTGAAAATAGCCTTTCGCTCCCTGTATTTGACCCCTGCCACCTTTAGAATTTGAAAGAGAGTATTCCAGTCAACATTGTCAAAAGCTTTCTCTAAGTCTACAAATGCTAGAAACGTAGGTTTGCCTTTCCTTAATCTTTCTTGTAAGATAAGACGTAAGGTCAGTATTGCCTCACATGTTCCAATATTTCTACGGAATCCAAACTGATCTTCCCCGAAGTCGGTTTCTACCAGTTTTTCCATTCGTCTGTAAAGAATTCGTGTTAGTATTTTGCAGCTGTGACTTATTAAACTGATAGTTCAGTAATTTTCACATCTGTCAACACCTGCTTTCTTTGGGATTGGAATTATTCTATTCTTCTTGAAGTCTGAGGGTATTTCGCCTGTCTGATACATCTTGCTCACCAGATGGTAGAGTTTTGTCAGGACTGGCTCTCCCAAGGCCGTTAGTAGTTCTAATGGAATGTTGTCTACTCCCGGGTCCCTGTTTCGACTCAGGTCTTTCAGTGCTCTGTCAAACTCTTCATGCAGATATCAAAAAAAAATCCTCTGTTATGTGCAGAGCAGTGTCCACTCCGCGGACATAAATCACTAATTGCGCAGTGTCTGAAATGTCTATGAACTCATCAGGTGCGATGGAAAATGCAGTGAACTCTTGCACTGCACTCCTTAATTGATGGTAAATGTCACCTGCCATGGCACTTATACGACGACACAGTCCTCCAAGAAAGAGTGATAGCTCGAAACTGATTTGCATTCAGTGGGCAAAGTAAATCAGCAGCGTCATTGATGCACTCCTTTATAAACTCACCTTTAGCAAATGGTTTTCCAGCTCTCACTATATTAAGAACAATCTTATAACTTGCACGTCCGCTGGGCTGTCATTGTTGTCGTCCTGAAAAATTGAAAACAGTGCTGCATAAAATGTTAAATCAGTTAGATGAGAGACATGATGAAAGAAAGTTGCAGATCTCTTGTGACAACAGCAACTTACCTCAGATTCATCTAGTATCGTCAGATCGCTCTTCTTAAGCTCAGTCAATTTCCCCATCCGCTCAGAATCCGACAATAAACTGTAGTGTCCTTGTGAAATGTATTGTAATGGCGTTCAATACTAAACTTCCATTGACCAGCGAGAATACTGCCACATATTAAACATTTCGAATTCTCACGTTTTTGCACAAAGAAAAAATTATTCTCCCATTCCTTTTTAAAAGAGAGCAAATCTCCACTTCTCTGTTTCCTTGATTCACTCTGGTTTTTCTGGTTCTTGAAATACAACGTTCACTACGTAGTGGTCGCTTCGCATCAACGTCTGCAGCTTAGCCTGGTACTACACCACCGCAACCTGCCGGCTGTCGCCACTGCCCCGGTCGACGATTGCACGTGAACAGCACACGTGCAGCGCTGTGCGCTCAGGAGCCGCGTGCAATGTTTTCCCACCCCTGATTTAAACCATTAACTTTTGTGTGGTCGCGCTACTTGACAGTGATGTTGCTATTGGCTGACTAAATCATGTGTCCTATGCTCTGAATATATCGGCTGGCGAGATCACGTGACATGAGCTATATGACAGGCTTACAAAAGCACATGGCAATCTCGATTTCAATGCTTCGGAAAGTAAGATGCGTTGTTTGGTGGAATTCGAATTTATAGTTTCATAATATGAAAATAAGCAGCATACATGCTGCTGGACATCATAGATCTTTCCAAAACGTGTTTTTTTTTTCACCTAAGTTTCGTTTTGTAAAGTGGCGGGAAATTCTACACTGGTGTATAAAACCGTAACGATTCAATGGATCGATAAGTTTTACAGCTCCGAGGAAAAGTATACTGTCACTTAACAAGAAAAAAGTGTATTTTCACCTGGGAGAAAGTGTATTTTTAACCGAGAAATCCAGGAATTCTTTTTTTTTTTTTTTCCCTTGTCCGCGTATACACCCTGTTTAACAAAGCTATCTACACTGTCTTGCAGTACGCCTAACTGTTCATACATGGCACGATTAAGCAAAGTTACTGAGGCACTTGTGTGTAACCGAAAGTTCACACGACAGCCAACAATTCGTAATGAGACAAATAGTTTGTTAGAATGTCGTTGCACAGCACCAGGGCGAGAAGGAGGCAAAACGTTAAATCATACTTTTGTCAGAATCTGTTGGAGGTTTTGCAAACACAGCATTCACTGCATGTGCACGAGCCTATTTTTTCTTGGCGTGGGCAAAATTGGCATTTTTATGCATTGCAAACAAACTGCTTGATCATGGCCTTTTTTTCCACACGTGTAACATGTTGTGTTACATGATGGGCAATCTTGTCTTTCATGGTGAGCAGAACATCTAGGGCAAGACTTCAGTTACTTCACAGGCCTCTTTACGTGTCTACGTGGCTGGCCACACAGCTGTGTACATGCTCGTTGTTGTGGCTGCTTGGGGTGGTCGCGAACGAGGGGCGTCTTGACCTGCAAGTGGTCTGGTCAAACATTGGCCACTATGGCATGCGAATCATGTTGCTCTAAAATTAGCAACACTTGAGGAAGTGATGGATCAGAGTAGTTTAGGATCTGTTCCCGTTTGCTACTATCTGGGACATTGAATGTTATTGCACCCCTAATCATTAAATCATTGTAAAAGTTACCACAACTACACTTATGTTTACACTTCCTAGTCATGCCTGTTAATTCTGTGTTCCACTGTTCCAGATTTTTCTGCAAGCAAAAAAACTGATGTCTAGCTGCAGCTACTTGGACTTGCTGTTTATAATATTGAGTTAAAGCAGTGATTACTTGGTCATAGCTGAGTTCGTTGGGAGACACGGTTGGGAATAGTTTTTGTATTAATGTGAACACTGGGGACCCCGCAATCGAAAGAAAGTATTGTAGCTTTACAGTACCTTGAACGTGATGAACTTGACAATGTGCTTGGAATTGTGTCAGGTATTAGAGCCATTCCTCTTCTGTGTCGTTAAATTACCGGAATGATTGTATGCTGGTCAGCGTAAATTGTTGGGCTGGTTGGTTGGTTGGTTGTGCGGCCAACGCAGCTTGTGCGGCCCACGCAGCTTTTGCAGCCAGTAGTTGTTGCACTGTCGTCAGTAAGTCAGCGATTTGTTGGCTCTGAAACTGAAAAATGTTTGTTAGATCCATCACACTGGCCATCTGCAGCTGAGGCGTGGGGGGAATGAGGTGGAGGGGGTGGGGAATTCATGGTTTACACAAATATGTTATATCAAAAAGCAAGCAAAGCCTCTGAAAAGAGAAATTTGATTAGTTCTGCAGCTCCCCTCGTGGAATACAAGCAAGAACACAACAAAAAATTAGTAAATAGAAACACTTGAACACGATCACCCCTGCAAGCTAACACACATGAGAAGCAAGCAAAATCTTCGGCCGTATTGATTATCTTCAATCGCCACTGAATTATCCTCATTCACCACTGTAGAGTCTTATACCGCAAGAAAGCAAGGGAAATGATGTTTTTATGAGTGATCAATATCCTCTTGGATTAATACGGTTCTATATTTACAGGAAATGAAACTTTACTCAACTTGAATAGAGTCCATGTGTTGTGGTATAAGCCCCTAAGTCATCACTGCAGTAGTGAGCAGTGACGTCATGGAATTATCCGGAGTTCAGAGGAGCACTGAAAAGAGTGAAGGCTGTGGCAGATTGCAGCTAAGCCTGCTCAGTCGATGCCACCATCCAGTCCCCCACTTACAACCACTGGAGATGCTGGTGTGGCAGACCACCGTTCGGAAGAGCTTGCTCAATTGGTGACCCCGTCTGACTCGCTACCCAGAACGACCCAGCCACTGTCCACAGACTTCGACATGGATGACGATTCTGGTGAAGATGATATTACGGTGCATGATCCAATTTTCATTTCACGCCCAGCCGACAAGAGGGCACAAAAGAAGACACCAGCATGCTCCAGCACCTAGATGGTGAGTGGCACAAATTACCAATCTCTACCGCACCAACTGGCACCACAAAGGCGCCCAAGAAGAGGCAGTTTGCTGTATTGACCACCGGTAGTGGAAGACACGCCATTGCTGATGACAGCGCAGCAGGCTTAACCTGGACTACCATAACGTCTCAGCGTGCGGCTAGACCCAGGACGACGCCTTCCCTGTCGACCACATCGACTGCAAACCGCTACTGCATGCTTGCAGATGAGGAGATGTCAGAGCAGCCAACATCCAAGCAAACGAAGCCCATGACCGTTGCCCAAGATGGCTGCTCGGAAAAAGAAGACATTGCCGCCTCCCGATCAGACACTACCACTGCTCGGTCACAGCAATGGCCACCGCCTATAGTCTTGGAGGTAGCAAAAGACTATAAAGGTTTCTTGCAGCTCGTAACGCAGTGGACGACTGCAAACTTCACAGTGCGAACTGCAGCAGGAAACTTTGTACGACTGCAAGTCGCCAACACTGAAGATTACATAAATGTGACGAGTGAAGGGTTGGACCGGGTTATGCACTGGTACACACATGCTGGCCATCCCCGAGAGGCTGCTGAAAATAGTTGTCAAGGACTGCCCATAGGTGGCAGATCCAATATTCCTACAAGATAACTTGGCACGGTTTGACTTTGGCGTGCGCAACGTAATGCACGTCAAGTCGCACAGCATCCACAAGGAGTCGCCTTCTCTGTTTGTTATTGCTACCAATACCCCAGAAAATAGACAGCTCTACCAGCTGAAATGGGTGGCCACCGTGGTAAAGCAGAAGAGGGGCACGGTGCAATGCTTTCGCTGCCAGGGGATGGGCCACGTGGCTCGCCACTGCTTCTTCCCCGAGGCTTGTGTGAAGTGCGCAGGGGCCCATGCCAGCAGAAACTCCCCACTACCAAAGACGCACTCACCCAAGTATGCAAACTGTGGCAGCCCACATATGGCAAGTTACTGCGTCTGCAGAGTCAATAAGGCCACAGTTGCTTGTCTCGTTGGTAACACACAAAGAAGACTGCCGACTGCTCTCTCGGCTATCCGCACCCAGGTGCACAGGAGGTGAGGAGGCCGGCAAACACAAGGTCGATGCTGGCAGCCGATGCTGCCACCGCCGCCTCCAGAGAAGTGGGCGACAGAAGACAACACGTTTATGCAAATGTGCTTGAGAGGGCACACCAGAACACTGGAGGAAAATGCGTAAAGAAGATGCCACATCATTGGGAGGCAGCAGGAGTGGAAACACGCCAGCCACTGCCTGCAACCCAGCTGCACCTAGCCAAAGCACAGCAAGCGCTGTGCAAGAAGAACAGCTATCTGCAGTCATCTCCACACTCTCTACAGTAATCTAAAAGGTCTTGCACCTGGCCAAAATGCTGCAGAGTGTGGCAAAGACAGTTCTGACTGCCACAGCGGTGGCTGCCCAGCAGCTGTCAGAGTAAAGCACTCCCAATGTCGTCAGCACCGGGAGCAGCGAGGTCGGCCTGTCATGGGCTGCCACAGCTTACTGCAGTGCAGGCAGCAAAGAAGAAATGCATCCTGAGAAGGGAAAAGAGATGACACCAAGGAACAAGAGAAGCAATCACCACATACATGTACCACAGTAGACTTGGAGGCAAAGTAGGTACAGCTTACTAGGAATCCGCATACTCAGGGGTCGGGGAGGCCCTGCTGAAGCCTGTCTCGCTCATTCGTGGTACAAGCTGATCAATAATATTCCTCTTGCAGGCTGATGTAAATTACAGTTATGGTTGATGTAAACTAGTGCTGCTATAGTCACTAATATCGTGGCTATGTACTGTCATAGCCTGTGACAAGCTAAACTCGCTCTGTGAATAAACTTACAGATGCCAAACTGGAAGAGTGAGTGAGTGAGGCCCTCTGGTCAGCGGTGGCAGCCTAAATACATGCTGTCGAGAGGGCACTGGCAGCGTGTTGTTTGTGGGTGTGTGGCCTCTCTGATGATAGGTGTGCTCGATCCAGCGCCTACTAATCGATCCTCGCGCTTCATCTTTGCTGACCGGTGTGCTGTCGACAGCTTGCACTAGCACAGAGGAAATGAGTAATTTGAAATGAAATGCTGTGCTACAGATCCCTGCTCAAAATTAAATGTACAGAGAAAGCACAAAATGAAGAGGTGCCACAAAAAAAGTGAGGAAAGAAATGAATTAGTAATCCACACTGAAAGAGTGGGCTGATTACTTGAACATTTGGTAAGACATATTTGTAATTAATGCAACAATAGAAGGGCAAAATTGTTGGGGCAGACGAAGTTTCTGACTATGCTAATTGTCTGACTGTTATCTCAGCATTTTGTGAGTGGCCTATTATGACTACTAACAGAGAAATCATTCACACATTGTTGGTCAGTCATGTGTATCAGTTCAGTGATTGCTGTTTGCTGCAACTGCCGTGATACCACAAACACTTCTGGTTACTATAAGCCCCAGGTGACAGTAGTGTGCTTGACCACAGCCACAGCTATTAGAGTGGTATGCAGGTGCATTCTATGCACAGAGGGACAAAATATTTTGTGGCATCTCGAGTTTACTGTGCACACACCACGCAATGCGATCCAACTCTTTACTCTCATGGCAGTGCTGGAACATGCTCCACGAGGGGACTCAAATGTTTCTGACAGACTCTGTATTTACGCTGAATGCTATTGCCTGTGTGTGTTAATATGGTATTTTTTGTTTCCTTTGTTCCAATAATACAATGCAAAAAAGTCATTCTCGTACATTCACTAACACATCAATCAAAGTTCATTCTTAGCCACGAATCACAAGCCAGGCAGGTGGTACAGAATGAAACTGCTGGCTGATATTTAATATGATGAACTTGGTACTATTAAATCTAATTTGTTCACTTTGTTATAGGAAAATCTTGATTTTAGTGCTTCAGCCGTGTGTACTCATCATAACCTCTGTGTCTTCAAAATTTCTTCAGAGTGTATAAAATTAGTGAACCTTACTGCATGTTGTTGTTGTGGTCTTCAGTCCTGAGACTGGTTTGATGCAGCTCTCCATGCTACTCTATCCTGTGCAAGCTTCTTCATCTCCCAGTAACTGCTGCAACCTACATCCTTTTGAATCTGCTTAGTGTATTCACCTCTTGGTCTCCCTCTACGATTTTTACCCTCCACGCTGCCCTCCAATACTAAATTGGTGATCCCTTGATGCCTCAGAACATGTCCTACCAACCGATCTCTTCTTCTAGTCAGGTTGTGCCACAAGCTTGTCTTCTCCCCAATCCTATTCAATACGTCCTCATTAGTTATGTGATCTACCCATCTAATCGTCAGCATTCTTCTGTAACACCACATTTCAAAAGATTCAATTCTCTTCTTGTCCAAATTATTTATCGTCCATGTTTCACTTCCATACATGGCTACACTCCATACAAATACTTTCAGAAACGACTTCCTGACACTTAAATCCATACTCAGTGTTAACAAATTTCTCTTCTTCAGAAACGCTTTCCTTGCCATTGCCAGTCTACATTTTATATCCTCTCTACTTCGACCATCATCAGTTATCTTGCTCCCCAAATAGCAAAACTCCTTTACTACTTTAAGTGTCTCATTTCCTAATCTAATTCCCTCAGCATCCCCTGACTTAATTCGACTTCATTCCATTATCCTCATTTTGCTTTTGTTGATGTTCATCTTATATCCTCCTTTCAAGACACTATCCATTCCGTTCAACTGCTCTTCCAAGTCCTTTGCTGTCTCTGACAGAATTACAATGTCATCGGGGAACCTCAAAGTTTTTATTTCTTCTCCATGGATTTTAATACCTACTCTGAATTTTTCTTTTGTTTCCTTCACTGCTTGCTAAATATACAGATTGAATAATGTCGAGGAGATGCTACAACCCTGTCTCACTCCCTTCCCAACCACTGCTTCCCTTTCGTGTCCCTCGGCTCTTATAACTGCCGTACGGTTTCTGTACAAATTGTAAATAGCCTTTCGCTCCCTGTATTTGACCCCTGCCACCTTCAGAATTTGAAAGAGAGTATTCCAGTCAACATTGCCAAAAGCTTTCTCTAAGTCTACAAATGCTAGAAACGTAGGTTTGCCTTTCCTTAATCTAGCTTCTAAGATAAGTCGTAGTGTCAGTATTGCCTCACGTGTTCCAATATTTCTATGGAATCCAAACTGGTCTTACCCGAGGTCAGGTTCTACTAGTTTTTCCATTCGTCTGTAAAGAATTCACATTAGTATTTTGCAGCTGTGACGTATCAAATTGATAGTTCGGTAATTTTCACATCTGTCAACACTTGCTTTCTTTGGAATTGGAATTATTCTATTCTTCTTGAAGTCTGAGGGTATTTCGCCTGTCTGATACATCTTGCTCACCAGATGGTAGAGTTTTGTCAGGACTGACTCTCCCAAGGCTGTCAGTAGTTCTAATGGAATATTGTCTACTCCCGGGGCCTTGTTTCGACTCAGGTCTTTCAGTGCTCTGTCAAACTCTTCACACAGTATCATATCTCCCATTTCATCTTCATCTATATCCTCTTCCATTTCCATAATATTGTCCTCAAGTACATCACCCTTGTATAGACCCTCTATATACTCCTTCCACCTTTCTGCTTTCCCTTCGTTGCTTAGAACTGTGTTTCCATCTGAGCTCTTGATATTCATACAAGTGGTTCTCTTTTCTCCAAAGGTCTCTTTAATTTTCCTGTAGGCAGTATCTATCTTACCCCTGGTGAGATAAGCCTCTACATCCTTTTACATTTGTCATCTAGCCATCCCTGCTTAGCCATTTTGCACTTCCTGTCGATCTCATTTTTGAGGCGTTTGTATTCCTTTTTGCCTGCTTCATTTAGTGCATATTATTTTATATTACTGTAGTAACGCAGTTTTTGAAGGAGTGGGACAGTATTGCATGAGATATATTAGATTTGTGTAGTTGGTGCCCCACAGTTCGTAAACATTTAAATCTCAGAACAGAACTTTATTCACTACCAGTTTCCATCTAAATGATAAATTAAGTAACATAAAATTATTAAAGCAACCTATATGTTACCATGGGAGACAGGTTTGTTTTTGCCAGTTTCGATTATATTTTTTGCCATTTTTCTATTATTTCCTGCCAACTTTTGTGTTATTTTTTGTCATTATTGATGTTAGTTTATGACAGGTATTTTGTAAAGTACAGGATGTTCCATATTTTTGTTTTCTTTCATTCCAGGAGCATAAAAGACACTCTTTGCCACATCAGTATTTACAGATGTTATGAAACTTTCTGGTTGATTAAGACTGCATCTCGGATATAGATTCAAACTTGAGACCTTTTTCTTTTGCGGGCAAGTTCTCTACTGAGAAGTATCATATCAGTGCACACTCCACTGCAGAGTGAAAATTTCATTCTGGAAGCATCCCCCGGCTGTTGCTAAGCCATGCCTCCACAGTATCCTTTTTTCCAGAAGTGCTAGTCTTGCAAGTTACATAGGAGGGCTTCTGTGAAGTTTGGAAAGTAGGAGACAAGGTACTGACAGAAGTAAAGCTGTGAGAGTCATGTTTGGGTTGCTCAGTTGGTAGGGCACTTTGACTGAGAAAGGTGAAGGTCCCAAGATCGAGTCTCAGTCTGGCACACAATTTTAATCTGCCAGAAAGTTTCATAACAGTGTGCACTCCACTGCAGATTGAAAATTTCACTCTGGAAACAGAGTTAATCATTATTATGGTTGAATGGAGAACCTAGGACTGTGAACACACACTTGCTTGGATCTGTGGTCATAAGACTCAGCCTAGTTTGAAGGTGCAATCCAGTGTATTTCAGTATTTCCTCCACATATTGCTTAAGTATTTGTCCTTTAATATCCCCAAAAGCTTGCTGTTTTCATGCATAAAAATTACTTTTCCCACTGATAATGAAACTATCTTCAAACTTGTTTAACATGGAATAGAAGTAATTGTGGAATCTGGTACTTAAAACTGTTGCTTGAGTGGAGTTCATTGTAAGTAGTGAATTTTAATTTGACATCATATCTACAGCCATAGTTCTTTATGCAGAAAATGAAGTGTCATTTTAACATTATATGCATATTTAAGCCTTTTTTTTAAAAAAAAGAAAATTCAGTTACGAATATTAGTAAACTAATGCTCTCACATACAGAACACACTTTATCATTAGTACTTCACACTGCCAATTTTCACGTCGTTTTGTAAAAGATGCCAATTTTGGGCTATGTTCCAAAATTGCTGATTTCACATTATCTTTCATGAAAAAATTTACTGTCTACAGGTATTACTCTCAATGTGGTGCCAATATAACTATGGAGTTAACATAATTTTGTTATACTGCCAGTCCCAGTCTCATAAGTAGTACTTTCATGTATTTTTCTTCTAGTTATTGTAAGGTTATTTGATTAATCAATGCAGCTTTAAGCATCCAGTCAGATTTTAACAGTATGGCTGTAGGGGTGTTTCCTTGAAATGCTGGTAATTAGTGTTTTTTTATCCCCCACACATTTAACTTCCTTGCTTGAATATCAACATGTGAAATGAGTTCTCATGTTGTCATAATTCTTCCTTCGTACTACCTGTGTGTGTGTGTGTGTGTGTGCGCGCGCGCGCGCGCGCGCGCATGCACCTTCGCGTGCGTATTGTTCACTGAATTTTAGTAACCCACTTCTCTACATGTTCTCTGGACTGTGTGGTGGGAAGCAGCAGTTAGCCATGTAGACTAATAACTAGACTGTGGACCTTTGGGTTAAAACTAGTTCTTTTCCTGAGTTAGTAGTTGCAAATAAATTGTACTTAGGCATTTCATGACTAATCCAACACAAACTCATTTATTTTATATCAACTAAACAGCTTATTTCGATGTAAACTTGTATTTGTGGCTATTTTAGCTTTCAGACCCCCTGGCTACAATTGTGTGGATAAACTTTTACTATATCTTAGCCCCAACAGAGGCATTTTTCCCAGTGGTAACCTGATGTACACATTTGTGAATGTTCAACCTTTTCATCATGTGTAGCTGTTGGGCATCACTATGAAAATATCAGTGTAGCAATGCACAGCAGAGTGTGATAACCAGAATACATGGATGTGGTTGGTTCAGTATATTCCACTGTATAACTGAGCACTGTTATTGTTATTTTGCAAGGTAATTATTGAATTATCATTTTACTGTTAATTGCAGTAGAGAATATTTTGTAATTAGTCATTTTAATCCATAAAATGAAGCCAAGTGTACAAAGTATGCTTTGAAAACAGGTACACATTTCTGTATAAATCTTGCATTTGAAATCGTGAAGAAATCACCTAAGAGCATTACCACATAAGAAAAATTTTCCTTCCTCTAGAAAAAATTCAGATATAAAAGGGTTAAAATCCTAAAAGGAACCTATTAATGTAGTATAACATAAAATTCTTAAATTCAAAAGATTAGAATTGCATACAAGAATTGAGGAAACAAAGAAATTCGTAGGCTTTGAAAAGACCTCATATGGGAAAAAAATGTTATTGGGGTTTGCTCCAGATTCCTACAGCCGACAGGAGAGAGCTGAGCAGTATGCGGTGGTGGGATCCTAGTCACGCTTGAGACTGCCAAGAAAATATCGTTGCCAATAAAACATTTATTAGGCAGTAATACAGACTAGTCCTCCAAAACCCCACCCCACAGCTGAGCCGGCTGAATAGCACCTTGTCAGAGGCGGAAGGCCAACTTGCAATCATCTTGCAGTGTTGCCAGAACAGCGATGCTGCAGGTGGTGGCTGCTACATCACGCTCAGCTGCAGAATGCGGTGGCCTCCAGCTCTGCGTATCAGTCTCCAAAGTGCTCTTGTGGATGTCGAAGATGTGCACTCGGGAGTCTCGACCCAGGTCCTACTGAAGTACTCGCTGGCACACAGCAGTGGGCTTGCAGTTGCCTGTTTCTTCTTTGTTCCAAAAGGCTTCACATTTTGTACTTAATCAAAGTCTTCGTTGGTACCTGTATTTTAACACTGACAGGTGATGGCATTTCCACCATTTCTTTGTCCATGATATTGGGTCAGGAATGTTTTTGTTTTACCTTTTGGTGTGTATGGGTTCGGTACTAACATTCATTGGCCAGCCTCATAAGGTGGTAACTTCCTTATGTGTTGTCCTATCTGAACTTGTCATTCTAGGGCTGTCGTATTTGTGCAGTTTCCTTGTTGCCATATGTCTCATAATTTTGTGGCAAACTTTTGTACTGATTCGAAGTTGGATCCAAGCTTCAGTTTAATCACTTTGAAAGATGAAGATGTTTTTCTCCCATGTATTACCTTATATGGTGAAAGACCAGTAGCCGTATGGACTGTAGAATTGTACATAGCATTTACAAAATTTAGATATACATTACAGTTTTCATGATTACTGCTAATGTAGTTGCTCAGCATCTTTGAAATTGTGCGATGAACTCTGTGTTCTCCCATTGGCTTGAGAGTGGTGGCGGGGGTAGGGGTGGGGGGTGTTTGTAGTTTGTGAATTTGAAGCACCCGACACTGTTGCTTCTTAAGATCAGACATGAAACTTGTACCCTGGCTGTAATTAAAGTGTCTGGAATGCCAAATGTAAGCAACCAGTTATTTACTAATACTTGAGCAACTGTACTTGCTTTTTGGTCAGGAATTGCAACCATTACTATGTGACGTGAGAAGTAAATTATAGTCAATATATATTTCCTGATGGTCTTTTCAATGAACCTAAAATGCCCATTCCAAGCATTTCAAAAGATTTAGATGCTTCCAGTAGACACCACAGAATCAGTTGTTGGCTAAGATCAGCTCGTTGCACACTGGGTATACTGTTCCTGACAAATTGCTAGACATCTCGTGTTCTAGTCCTCAACCAAATTTTTTTGGCAATTCATCTATCAATTCTCTTCCCCCACCATGGCCTGACAACATACAATCATGTGCTTGTGCCAACACTTCATTACAGAAAGCTACAGGTACTCCACTTATAATCCACACTTTGTTGTTCTGCATGGCAAGCCATCGTGTGTCACAAACTGAGGTAGCAACCTGAATTGTTGATTGTCAGCATCAGCAACTTGAGCCTTTCACCATTCAGCAATGCTTCTGCACAGCATTTGTAGAACTGCAGTTTTTCTATTCAAACTGTCAGTGTTAGCATGCCTTTTTCCTGGCATCTGTATTACCTCGTAATCAAATTCACTAAAACGGAGTTCCCACGTTGTTAACATATCATTTGAGAGCAGCGTGATCCATCATGACCTAAACTTTTGGCCACGTAAATAATAGCAGAAGTCCATCATACTGTAGATTACTGCTACCACCGCCTTCTCAGTCATGGTATAATTTTTCTCTGCTTTGTTCAACTGTTGGGATGTGTACACTATGGGATACTCTTTTCCATCTGTAATCTGTCCTAGGAAAACCTCCAGTACTGTATTGCTTGCATCAAAAAAACAGAATAAATTCTTTTTCAAAATCGGGGAATATCAAAACTGGATCCGTATCAATGCTTAGAATTAGTTGTGTTGTTCTCAGTCTTGAGTACCTCTTCCAACCATCGTACATGCTCATCCATGTCCTTTGAAAACACTATTATGTCAGCCAGATAGGTCAAACATTGTTTCGGTTCAGTCCCCTAAGTACACCATCCAGTAATCTATGAAAGATGGTAGAAGTATTCTTGAGTCCAAATGGCATTCAATGATATTGGAAAAAAACCCTGGGATGGAAAAAGTTGTCTTTGGTTGATCCTATGGTGCTCTATTTGGTGATCTCCATTGTTTAAATCCATTGTGGATAAATAGTTAGACAGATCCAAATTTTCGAGAGTCTCTGTTATATTTGATATCAGCTATGCATCGGTGATCATTTGTGCATTGAGGTCTCAATAGTCAAAGCAAAATGTGTAATTTTTAGTGCCATCTAGTGACTTTTTTGGACCAAAATTAAGGGTGCCTCCCCAAGGGTCTATACTCAGTAATACTGTTAGCTAACTGCTGGTTGATAAATTATTCCACTATTGGTTGCATACATTGTGGAAGTTGATATGGGTTCTTGTACACTGGACCATTATTTCCTTCTGGTATTCTGTGTTGTGTGGGTAGTGTTGCTTGTTAATGGACCAATCAGATTAAACAAATCCACAAACAAAACTAACAAAGCTTCCATTGCTTTTCTATCATTTCCCTGTAAATGTCTCAGTTTGACAAGGAATGCAGATTCATTGATGGTTTCCTTGCAGCAGAGGTCCTCACTTGACCTATCAAAGTCATCTTTTTCCAAAACATCCAAATTATCAGTTAGTAAACGATTTGACAGACTTACTTCGTTCTTGTTAAAATTATCAAGACTGACTGGAACCATAAAATCTCCTTCCACATCACTGACGCATACTATATTTCTGTGCACAAAAAGGTGTAACTTACCGAATTCTTCATTAATTTCCAATGGCTATACAACATATAATAGATCCTTAGGTAGATCAATATCAATGCTCACCCAGATCAACTTACCTGTACCTTATGGTATTGTATCCCATGAACTGATCTTTAATGCCTGTGTCTGCAGTATATTGGGTATCACCTTCATAATCGATGAACCTTGCAACAGCGCAACACTTATAGCAGCTGCTCTTAGCAGAAACAATGTCCCACCAAGTTTGGTTGTACACTGCAGTTTATCTTAAGAAAGAAATTCGAGTCCCAGGATCGCACAGTACTGCTTGCCAACACGCAGCAATGCTTCTACGTGCTCTCAGAAACATGAAGTCCCAACATTAAAACTGAACAACGTCATCCTCAATGACTTCACTTCATTATTACCTACTCCCCATAACCTACACCATGGTGACCACAGTCTCTCTCTCCCCAAGAGATTCAGACTGACTCGTGACATAAGAGCCCCTGTGTTCACCGGAAATTTTGGTTCTGTGCTAATGACTTTGCCTAGCAAACAACATTCTGTCTCTGCATACATTTCTGCAGTCTCGCATTCAGCTGGGAATGACACCCAATGGTTGAGGAAACCCCATTCCTGTTTAACAACTGATTATAAGGATGCTGTTTGTCCCATGCTTTCTTCCGACAATCATGTGCTTCACGGCCCACCTCCCCACATTCAGAACAATCAGGCTGTTGACATGGCTTCCTGATGTGGCCCATGCACCCACATCTAAAGCACATCACTTCAAAAGAAAAAAACATCATGATCACTCTGTCTTTGTATAGCAACGTCAATCTCCTCCAACACTGTAACAATCCTAATGGCAGCAGATAAACACTTGGGTTCTCAATTCTGACCTTTTTGACATATCAGCAGAAATACCTCTTAGAAACATATTCAGAACCCTAATCTCCACCTCATGCAGAATCACTCTATCAGCCTCTGCATTCAAAGTTAGTTCATATGTTTTTTCTAATCTGGTCAGAGAAGGATTCCATTGATTCACCATACTTCTGCAATTGTCCATTAATTTTTTCCACTAAATAATTCATGTTGTTTTCTCTTACAATAACACTGTATTAGACCACTTTCCAACTCATCAAAGTTGGGGCCTTAATGAGAATCTCGTGGTACATAATGTATATTTTCATGTCACCCACTAACTTTAATCTAGTTATATTCAGGAATGTTTCTTCTGACCGTTTTTCCAGTTTGGCGGTAGCCTTTTATGTCACTAGTAAAAACAGATACATCCAGCTTTCACTTACTTCGTTCAAGAGTTGCTGCTCATGTTTCTGGCATTTGTGTAAACTCCATCTGTCGTGATAACCAGAAAACAAGGAAATTGCATCCACAATTGGCAAAAAATAAGCAAATAAACAGGTAGCTGACACAGCTTGAAGCAAAAGCAAGTCATTCCCAAATAAGTTACAGTACAGATGCCTCACTGGCTGCAAGTAAACTTCTCTAAAGCTCCCACATAATTGAGACAAGTCTGTAGGTTCCTGTGGTTTAACAGATGACACTTTTTAAAGTACTGTAAAGTCCCTATGGCTCAACATGACCATAAGAAAATACAGAACAAGAAAGTAAACAAATATCACTCACTCACCACATCACATTGTTACAAACTTTAACTCATAACTGTTGACCTTACAGCAGAGCTGCATAGGCAGTTGACTGCTGCTTTCCTAGATGTGTGGGTGTGGCACCAGGTGTAGATGTCACTACCATTGACTACCACTTGCTGACACCAGATACAGGGGTCCAGTCCAAGACTTCTACAGTTATCAGTAAGGAGCCGGACAGGACGCAGTGGTGAGATCCTAGTTACACTCAAGCATGCCAAGAAAATATCATTAACAATAACACATTTATTAGGCTGTAGTAAAGGATTGACATTAGGCTGCAATAAAGGATTATCTTCCAAAGTGCAGAACCGGTGGAGTAGTATGTCGTCAGTGGCAGAAGGCAGGCTTGTGCTCATCTTGCAGTATCTCCAGCACAGCAAAGCATCCGGCTGTGGATGCTACATCACGAGCAGTGGTCAACCACAGTATCCAGCAGCCTCAAAGCTCTGAACTGCACTCAGGAGTCTCGACCCAGGTCTACTTGAAGTATTTACTGGCATGCAGAGAGCATACACGTGGCCCCCCCACCCACCCTCCCCCACCAATTGTTTAGGAGATGGCAGCATCAGTGTCTGCCACAGGAATGGGATGAGCAGCAGCAGTGCGGTCCATGCTCGAAGGTGGATGCCGGAAAGCATCCAGGTCATGCAGCTCAAACCTCCAGTAGGCCAGTAGGGTGATGGCGGCCTCCATGCCTCATCAGTGTTGAGTCAGAAGTTGGCAGTGCAGGTGGCAGCAGCAGTAGCATGCACTGCCAGCAGCAGTAGCAAAATCCATCCACTTGTTCTTGAGGTTCCGACACAATCGAAGACAGCTAGGTGTGCTGAGGGTCGATCTCCATAGCCTTTCCTCACACTTGATAGTTGCAACTGACACAAGGGCTGAGGCTAAACACTGGGCAGCCATTAATCAGCAATCTGCAATGAGACATTTGTTAAGAAGGATGGTGTATTTATGATGGCGCTTCCTGTGCACTCTGCAGCTGTGGAGATGGCTATGATGTCATGTGTTCTGGTTTTTTCTCACTGCCAGCTCTCCTAGCGACTTCAAACTTTCACAACATCTAGCATGCACTGCCAGCAGCAGTATCAGAATCCTTCCACCCGTACTCGAGGTTCCGACACAATCGAAGACAGCTAGGTGTGCTGAGGGTCGATCTCCATAGCCTTTCCTCACACTTGATAGTTGCAACTGACACAAGGTAAGAGTCTACACACCGGGCAGCCATTAATCAGCAATCAGCAACGAGACATTTGGTAAGAAGGATGGTGTATTTATGATGGCACTTCCTGTGCTCTCTGCAGCTGTGGAGATGGCTATGATGTCATGTGTTCTGGTTTTTTCTCACTGCCAGCTCTCCTAGCGACTTCAAACTTTCACAACATCTAGCATGCACTGCCAGCAGCAGTAGCAGAATCCTTCCAGCCGTACTTGAGGTTCCGACACAATCGAAGACAGCTAGGTGTGCTGAGGGTCGATCTCCATAGCCTTTCCTTACACTTGATAGTTGCAACTGACACAAGGGCTGAGTCTACACACCGGGCAGCCATTAATCAGCAATCAGCAACGAGACATTTGTTAAGAAGGATGGTGTATTTACGATGGCGATTCCTGTGCACTCTGGAGATGTGGATATTTTTATGATGTCATGTGTTCTGGTTTATTCTCACTGCCAGCACTCCTAGCGACTTCAAACTCTCACAACTTCTAGCAAGCACTGCCAGCAGCAGTAGCAGAATCCTTGCAGCTGTATTTGAGGTTCCGTCACAATCGAAGACAGCTACATGTGCTGAGGGTCGATCTCCATAGCCTTTCCTCACACTTGATAGTTGCAACTGACACAAGGGCTGAGTCTACACACCAGGCAGCCATTAATCAGCAATCAGCAACGAGACATTTGTTAAGAACGATGGTGTATTTATGATGGCGCTTCCTGTGCACTCTGCAGCTTTGGAGATGGCAATGATGTCATGTGTTCTTTTTTTTCTCACTGCCAGCTCTCCTAGTGACTTCAAACTCTCACAACTTCTAGCATGCACTGCCAGCAGCAGTATCAGAATCCTTCCAGCCGTACTTGAGGTTCCGACACAATCGAAGACAGCTAGGTGTGCTGAGGGTCGATCTCCATAGCCTTTCCTCACACTTGATAGTTGCAACTGACACAAGGGCTGAGTCTACACATCGGGCAGCCATTAATCAGCAATCAGCAACGATACATTTGTTAAGAAGGATGGTGTATTTACGATGGCGCTTCCTGTGCACTCTGCAGCTTTGGAGATGGCAATGATGTCATGTGTTCTGGTTTATTCTCACTGCCAGCACTCCTAGCGACTACAAACTCTCACAACTTCTAGCAAGCACTGCCAGCATCAGTAGCAGAATCCTTGCAGCCGTATTTGAGGTTCCGTCACAATCGAAGACAGCTACGTGTGCTGAGGGTCGATCTCCATAGCCTTTCCTCACACTTGATAGTTGCAACTGACACAAGGGCTGAGTCTACACACCGGGCAGCCATTAATCAGCAATCAGCAACGAGACATTTGTTAAGAAGGATGGAGAATTTATGATGGCGCTTCCTGTGCACTCTGCAGCTTTGGAGATGGCAATGATGTCATGTGTTCTTTTTTTTCTCACTGCCAGCTCTCCTAGTGACTTCAAACTCTCACAACTTCTAGCATGCACTGCCAGCAGCAGTAGCAGAATCCTTCCAGCCGTACTTGAGGTTCCGACACAATCGAAGACAGCTAGGTGTGCTGAGGGTCGATCTCCATAGCCTTTCCTCACACTTAATAGTTGCAACTGACACAAGGGCTGAGTCTACACACCGGGCAGCCATTAATTAGCAATCAGCAACGAGACATTTGCTAAGAAGGATGTTGTAACTACGATGGCACTTCCTATGCACTCTGCAGCTGTGGAGATGGCTATGATGTCATGTGTTCTGGTTTTTTCTCACTGCCAGCTCACCTAGCGACTTGAAACTCTCACAACTTCTAGCATGCACTGCCAGCAGCAGTAGCAGAATCCTTCCAGCCGTACTTGAGGTTCCGACACAATCGAAGACAGCTAGGTGTGCTGAGGGTCGATCTCCATAGCCTTTCCTCACACTTAATAGTTGCAACTGACACAAGGGCTGAGTCTACACACCAGGCAGCCATTAATCAGCAATCAGCAACGATACATTTGTTAAGAAGGATGGTGTATTTACGATGGCGCTTCCTGTGCACTCTGCAGCTTTGGAGATGGCAATGATGTCATGTGTTCCTTTTTTTCTCACTGCCAGCTCTCCTAGTGACTTCAAACTCTCACAACTTCTAGCATGCACTGCCAGCAGCAGTAGCAGAATCCTTCCAGCCGTACTTGAGGTTCCGACACAATCGAATACAGCTAGGTGTGCTGAGGGTTGATCTCCATAGCCTTTCCTCACACTTGATAGTTGCAACTGACACAAGGGCTGAGTCTACACACCGGGCAGCCATTAATCAGCAATCAGCAACGAGACATTTGTTAAGAACGATGGTGAATTTATGATGGCGCTTCCTGTGCACTCTGCAGCTTTGGAGATGGCAATGATGTCATGTGTTCTTTTTTTTCTCACTGCCAGCTCTCCTAGTGACTTCAAACTCTCACAACTTCTAGCATGCACTGCCAGCAGCAGTAGCAGAATCCTTCCAGCCGTACTTGAGGTTCCGACACAATCGAACACAGCTAGGTGTGCTGAGGGTCGATCTCCATAGCCTTTCCTCACACTTAATAGTTGCAACTGACACAAGGGCTGAGTCTACACACCGGGCAGCCATTAATTAGCAATCAGCAACGAGACATTTGCTAAGAAGGATGTTGTAATTATGATGGCACTTCCTATGCACTCTGCAGCTGTGGAGATGGCTATGATGTCATGTGTTCTGGTTTTTTCTCACTGCCAGCTCACCTAGCGACTTGAAACTCTCACAACTTCTAGCATGCACTGCCAGCAGCAGTAGCAGAATCCTTCCAGCCGTACTTGAGGTTCCGACACAATCGAAGACAGCTAGGTGTGCTGAGGGTTGATCTCCATAGCCTTTCCTCACACTTGATAGTTGCAACTGACACAAGGGCTGAGTCTACACACCGGGCAGCCATTAATCAGCAATCAGCAACGAGACATTTGTTAAGAAGGATGTTGTAATTATGATGGCACTTCCTGTGCACTCTGCAGCTGTGGAGATGGCTATGATGTCATGTGTTCTTTTTTTTCTCACTGCCAGCTCTCCTAGTGACTTCAAACTCTCACAACTTCTAGCATGCACTGCCAGCATCAGTAGCAGAATCCTTGCAGCCGTAATTGAGGTTCCGTCACAATCGAAGACAGCTACATGTGCTGAGAGTCGATCTCTTTAGCCTTTCCTCACACTTGATAGTTGCAACTGACACAAGGGCTGAGTCTACACACCGGGCAGCCATTAATCAGCAATCAGCAACGAGACATTTGTTAAGAAGGATGGTGAATTTATGATGGCGCTTCCTGTGCACTCTGCAGCTTTGGAGATGGCAATGAAGTCATGTGTTCTTTTTTTTCTCACTGCCAGCTCTCCTAGTGACTTCAAACTCTCACAACTTCTAGCATGCACTGCCAGCAGCAGTAGCAGAATCCTTCCACCCGTACTCGAGGTTCCGACACAATCGAAGACAGCTAGGTGTGCTGAGGGTCGATCTCCATAGCCTTTCCTCACACTTGATAGTTGCAACTGACACAAGGGCTGAGTCTACACACCGGGCAGCCATTAATCAGCAATCAGCAACGAGACATTTGTTAAGAAGGATGGTGTATTTACGATGGCGCTTCCTGTGCACTCTGCAGCTGTGGAGATGGCTATGATGTCATGTGTTCTGGTTTTTTCTCACTGCCAGCTCTCCTAGTGGTTTCAAACTATCACAACTTCCAGCATGCACTGCCACCAGCAGTAGCAGAATCCTTCACGCAGTACTTGAGGTTCCGTCACAATCGAAGACAGCTAGGTGTGCTGAGGGTATATCTCCATAGCCTTTCCTCACACTTGATAATTGCAACTGACACAAGGGCTGAGTCTACACACCGGGCAGCCATTAATCAGCAATCAGCAACGAGACATTTGTTAAGAAGGATGTTGTAATTATGATGGCACTTCCTGTGCACCCTGCAGCTGTGGAGATGGCTATGATGTCATGTGTTCTGGTTTTTTCTCACTGCCAGCTTACATAGCGACTTGAAATTCTCACAACTTCTAGCGTGCACTGCCAGCAGCAGTAGCCGAATCCTTCCAGCCGTACTTGAGGTTCCGACACAATCGAAGACAGCTAGGTGTGCTGAGGGTCGATCTCCATAGCCTTTCCTCACACTTGATAGTTGCAACTGACACAAGGGCTGAGTCTACACATCGGGCAGCCATTAATCAGCAATCAGCAACGAGACATTTGTTAAGAAGGATGGTGTATTTACGATGGCGCTTCCTGTGCACTCTGCAGCTGTGGAGATGGCTATGATGTCATGTGTTCTGGTTTTTTCTCACTGCCAGCTCTCCTAGTGGTTTCAAACTATCACAACTTCCAGCATGCACTGCCACCAGCAGTAGCAGAATCCTTCACGCAGTACTTGAGGTTCCGTCACAATCGAAGACAGCTAGGTGTGCTGAGGGTATATCTCCATAGCCTTTCCTCACACTTGATAATTGCAACTGACACAAGGGCTGAGTCTACACACCGGGCAGCCATTAATCAGCAATCAGCAACGAGACATTTGTTAAGAAGGATGTTGTAATTATGATGGCACTTCCTGTGCACCCTGCAGCTGTGGAGATGGCTATGATGTCATGTGTTCTGGTTTTTTCTCACTGCCAGCTTACATAGCGACTTGAAATTCTCACAACATCTAGCGTGCACTGCCAGCAGCAGTAGCCGAATCCTTCCAGCCGTACTTGAGGTTCCGACACAATCGAAGACAGCTAGGAGTGCTGAGGGTTGATATCCATAGCCTTTCCTCACACTTGATAGTTGCAACTGACACAAGGGCTGAGTCTACACACCGGGCAGCCATTAATCAGCAATCAGCAACGAGACATTTGTTAAGAAGGATGTTGTAATTATGATGGCACTTCCTGTGCACTCTGCAGCTGTGGAGATGGCTATGATGTCATGTGTTCTTTTTTTTCTCACTGCCAGCTCTCCTAGTGACTTCAAACTCTCACAACTTCTAGCATGCACTGCCAGCAGCAGTAGCAGAATCCTTCCAGCTGTACTTGAGGTTCTGACACAATCGAAGACAGCTAGGTGTGCTGAGGGTCGATCTCCATAGCCTTTCCTCACACTTGATAGTTGCAACTGACACAAGGGCTGAGTCTAGACACCGGGCAGCCATTAATCAGCAATCAGCAACGAGACATTTGTTAAGAAGGATGGTGTATTTACGATGGCGCTTCCTGTGCACTCTGCAGCTGTGGAGATGGCTATGATGTCATGTGTTCTGGTTTTTTCTCACTGCCAGCTCTCCTAGTGGTTTCAAACTATCACAACTTCCAGCATGCACTGCCACCAGCAGTAGCAGAATCCTTCACGCAGTACTTGAGGTTCCGTCACAATCGAAGACAGCTAGGTGTGCTGAGGGTCGATCTCCATAGCCTTTCCTGACACTTGATAATTGCAACTGACACAAGGGCTGAGTCTACACACCGGGCAGCCATTAATCAGCAATCAGCAACGAGACATTTGTTAAGAAGGATGTTGTAATTATGATGGCACTTCCTGTGCACCCTGCAGCTGTGGAGATGGCTATGATGCCATGTGTTCTGGTTTTTTCTCACTGCCAGCTTACATAGCGACTTGAAATTCTCACAACATCTAGCGTGCACTGCCAGCAGCAGTAGCCGAATCCTTCCAGCCGTACTTGAGGTTCCGACACAATCGAAGACAGCTAGGAGTGCTGAGGGTTGATATCCATAGCCTTTCCTCACACTTGATAGTTGCAACTGACACAAGGGCTGAGTCTACACACCGGGCAGCCATTAATCAGCAATCAGCAACGAGACATTTGTTAAGAAGGATGTTGTAATTATGATGGCACTTCCTGTGCACTCTGCAGCTGTGGAGATGGCTATGATGTCATGTGTTCTTTTTTTTCTCACTGCCAGCTCTCCTAGTGACTTCAAACTCTCACAACTTCTAGCATGCACTGCCAGCAGCAGTAGCAGAATCCTTCCAGCTGTACTTGAGGTTCTGACACAATCGAAGACAGCTAGGTGTGCTGAGGGTCGATCTCCATAGCCTTTCCTCACACTTGATAGTTGCAACTGACACAAGGGCTGAGTCTACACACCGGGCAGCCATTAATCAGCAATCAGCAACGAGACATTTGTTAAGAAGGATGGTGTATTTACGATGGCGCTTCCTGTGCACTCTGCAGCTGTGGAGATGGCTATGGTGTCATGTGTTCTGGTTTTTTCTCACTGCCAGCTCTCCTAGTGGTTTCAAACTATCACAACTTCCAGCATGCACTGCCACCAGCAGTAGCAGAATCCTTCACGCAGTACTTGAGGTTCCGTCACAATCGAAGACAGCTAGGTGTGCTGAGGGTATATCTCCATAGCCTTTCCTCACACTTGATAATTGCAACTGACACAAGGGCTGAGTCTACACACCGGGCAGCCATTAATCAGCAATCAGCAACGAGACATTTGTTAAGAAGGATGTTGTAATTATGATGGCACTTCCTGTGCACCCTGCAGCTGTGGAGATGGCTATGATGTCATGTGTTCTGGTTTTTTCTCACTGCCAGCTTACATAGCGACTTGAAATTCTCACAACATCTAGCGTGCACTGCCAGCAGCAGTAGCCGAATCCTTCCAGCCGTACTTGAGGTTCCGACACAATCGAAGACAGCTAGGAGTGCTGAGGGTTGATATCCATAGCCTTTCCTCACACTTGATAGTTGCAACTGACACAAGGGCTGAGTCTACACACCGGGCAGCCATTAATCAGCAATCAGCAACGAGACATTTGTTAAGAAGGATGTTGTAATTATGATGGCACTTCCTGTGCACCCTGCAGCTGTGGAGATGGCTATGATGTCATGTGTTCTGGTTTTTTCTCACTGCCAGCACTCCTAGCGACTTCAAACTCTCACAACTTCTAGCAAGCACTGGCAGCAGCAGTAGGAGAAACCCTGCAGCCGTATTCGAGGTTCTGTCACAATCGAAGACAGCTAGGAGTGCTGAGGGTTGATATCCATAGCCTTTCCTCACACTTGATAGTTGCAACTGACACAAGGGCTGAGTCTACACACCGGGCAGCCATTAATCAGCAATCAGCAACGAGACATTTGTTAAGAAGGATGTTGTAATTATGATGGCACTTCCTGTGCACTCTGCAGCTGTGGAGATGGCTATGATGTCATGTGTTCTTTTTTTTCTCACTGCCAGCTCTCCTAGTGACTTCAAACTCTCACAACTTCTAGCATGCACTGCCAGCAGCAGTAGCAGAATCCTTCCAGCCGTATTTGAGGTTCCGTCACAATCGAAGACAGCTACGAGTGCTGAGGGTCGATATCCATAGCCTTTCCTCACACTTGATAGTTGCAACTGACACAAGGGCTGAGTCTACACACCGGGCAGCCATTAATCAGCAATCAGAAACGATACATTTGTTAAGAAGGATGGTGTATTTACGATGGCCCTTCCTGTGCACTCTGCAGCTGTGGAGATGGCTATGATGTCATGTGTTCTGGTTTTTTCTCACTGCCAGCTCTCCTAGTGGTTTCAAACTATCACAACTTCCAGCATGCACTGCCACCAGCAGTAGCAGAATCCTTCCAGCAGTACTTGAGGTTCCGTCACAATCAAAGACAGCTAGGTGTGCTGAGGGTCGATCTCCATAGCCTTTCCTGACACTTGATAGTTGCAACTGACACAAGGGCTGAGTCTACACACCGGGCAGCCATTAATTAGCAATCAGCAACGAGACATTTGTTAAGAAGGATGTTGTAATTATGATGGCACTTCCTGTGCACCCTGCAGCTGTGGAGATGGCTATGAAGTCATGTGTTCTGGTTTTTTCTCACTGCCAGCTTACATAGCAACTTGAAAATCTCACAACTTCTAGCATGCACTGCCAGCAGCAGTAGCAGAATCCTTCCAGCCGTACTTGAGGTTCAGTCACAATCGAAGACAGCTAGGTGTGCTGAGGGTCGATCTCCATAGCCTTTCCTCACACTTGATAGTTGCAACTGACACAAGGGCTGAGTCTACACTCCGGGCAGCCAGTAATCAGCAATCAGCAACGAGACATTTGTTAAGAAGGATGGTGAATTTATGATGGCGCTTCCTGTGCACTCTGCAGCTTTGGAGATGGCAATGATGTCATGTGTTCTTTTTTTTCTCACTGCCAGCTCTCCTAGTGACTTCAAACTCTCACAACTTCTAGCATGCACTGCCAGCAGCAGTAGCAGAATCCTTCCAGCCGTACTTGAGGTTCCGACACAATCGAAGACAGCTAGGTGTGCTGAGGGTCGATCTCCATAGCCTTTCCTCACACTTAATAGTTGCAACTGACACAAGGGCTGAGTCTACACACCGGGCAGCCATTAATTAGCAATCAGCAACGAGACATTTGCTAAGAAGGATGTTGTAATTATGATGGCACTTCCTATGCACTCTGCAGCTGTGGAGCTGGCTATGATGTCATGTGTTCTGGTTTTTTCTCACTGCCAGCTCACCTAGCGACTTGAAACTCTCACAACTTCTAGCATGCACTGCCAGCAGCAGTAGCAGAATCCTTCCAGCCGTACTTGAGGTTCCGACACAATCGAAGACAGCTAGGTGTGCTGAGGGTTGATCTCCATAGCCTTTCCTCACACTTGATAGTTGCAACTGACACAAGGGCTGAGTCTACACACCGGGCAGCCATTAATCAGCAATCAGCAACGAGACATTTGTTAAGAAGGATGGTGAATTTATGATGGCGCTTCCTGTGCACTCTGCAGCTGTGGAGATGGCTATGATGTCATGTGTTCTGGTTTATTCACACTGCCAGCACTCCTAGCGACTTCAAACTCTCACAACTTCTAGCAAGCACTGCCAGCAGCAGTAGCAGAATCCTTGCAGCTGTATTTGAGGTTCCGTCACAATCGAAGACAGCTACGTGTGCTGAGGGTCGATCTCCATAGCCTTTCCTCACACTTGATAGTTGCAACTGACACATGGGCTGAGTCTACACACCAGGCAGCCATTAATCAGCAATCAGCAACGAGACATTTGTTAAGAACGATGGTGTATTTATGATGGCGCTTCCTGTGCACTCTGCAGCTGTGGAGATGGCAATGATGTTATGTGTTCTTTTTTTTCTCACTGCCAGCTCTCCTAGTGACTTCAAACTCTCACAACTTCTAGCATGCACTGCCAGCAGCAGTAGCAGAATCCTTCCAGCCGTACTTGAGGTTCCGACACAATCGAAGACAGCTAGGTGTGCTGAGGGTTGATCTCCATAGCCTTTCCTCACACTTGATAGTTGCAACTGACACAAGGGCTGAGTCTACACACCGGGCAGCCATTAATCAGCAATCAGCAACGAGACATTTGTTAAGAACGATGGTGAATTTATGTTGGCGCTTCCTGTGCACTCTGCAGCTGTGGAGATGGCAATGATGTCATGTGTTCTTTTTTTTCTCACTGCCAGCTCTCCTAGTGACTTCAAACTCTCACAACTTCTAGCATGCACTGCCAGCAGCAGTAGCAGAATCCTTCCAGCCGTACTTGAGGTTCCGACACAATCGAAGACAGCTAGGTGTGCTGAGGGTCGATCTCCATAGCCTTTCCTCACACTTAATAGTTGCAACTGACACAAGGGCTGAGTCTACACACCGGGCAGCCATTAATCAGCAATCAGCAACGATACATTTGTTAAGAAGGATGGTGTATTTACGATGGCGCTTCCTGTGCACTCTGCAGCTTTGGAGATGGCAATGATGTCATGTGTTCCTTTTTTTCTCACTGCCAGCTCTCCTAGTGACTTCAAACTCTCACAACTTCTAGCATGCACTGCCAGCAGCAGTAGCAGAATCCTTCCAGCCGTACTTGAGGTTCCGACACAATCGAAGACAGCTAGGTGTGCTGAGGGTTGATCTCCATAGCCTTTCCTCACACTTGATAGTTGCAACTGACACAAGGGCTGAGTCTACACACCGGGCAGCCATTAATCAGCAATCAGCAACGAGACATTTGTTAAGAACGATGGTGAATTTATGATGGCGCTTCCTGTGCACTCTGCAGCTTTGGAGATGGCAATGATGTCATGTGTTCTTTTTTTTCTCACTGCCAGCTCTCCTAGTGACTTCAAACTCTCACAACTTCTAGCATGCACTGCCAGCAGCAGTAGCAGAATCCTTCCAGCCGTACTTGAGGTTCCGACACAATCAAAGACAGCTAGGTGTGCTGAGGGTCGATCTCCATAGCCTTTCCTCACACTTAATAGTTGCAACTGACACAAGGGCTGAGTCTACACACCGGGCAGCCATTAATTAGCAATCAGCAACGAGACATTTGCTAAGAAGGATGTTGTAATTATGATGGCACTTCCTATGCACTCTGCAGCTGTGGAGATGGCTATGATGTCATGTGTTCTGGTTTTTTCTCACTGCCAGCTCACCTAGCGACTTGAAACTCTCACAACTTCTAGCATGCACTGCCAGCAGCAGTAGCAGAATCCTTCCAGCCGTACTTGAGGTTCCGACACAATCGAAGACAGCTAGGTGTGCTGAGGGTTGATCTCCATAGCCTTTCCTCACACTTGATAGTTGCAACTGACACAAGGGCTGAGTCTACACACCGGGCAGCCATTAATCAGCAATCAGCAACGATACATTTGTTAAGAAGGATGTTGTAATTATGATGGCACTTCCTGTGCACTCTGCAGCTGTGGAGCTGGCTATGATGTCATGTGTTCTGGTTTTTTCTCACTGCCAGCTCTCCTAGTGACTTCAAACTCTCACAACTTCTAGCATGCACTGCCAGCATCAGTAGCAGAATCCTTGCAGCCGTAATTGAGGTTCCGTCACAATCGAAGACAGCTACATGTGCTGAGAGTCGATCTCTTTAGCCTTTCCTCACACTTGATAGTTGCAACTGACACAAGGGCTGAGTCTACACACCGGGCAGCCATTAATCAGCAATCAGCAACGAGACATTTGTTAAGAACGATGGTGAATTTATGATGGCGCTTCCTGTGCACTCTGCAGCTTTGGAGATGGCAATGAAGTCATGTGTTCTTTTTTTTCTCACTGCCAGCTCTCCTAGTGACTTCAAACTCTCACAACTTCTAGCATGCACTGCCAGCAGCAGTAGCAGAATCCTTCCAGCCGTACTTGAGTTTCTGACACAATCGAACACAGCTAGGTGTGCTGAGGGTCGATCTCCATAGCCTTTCCTCACACTTAATAGTTGCAACTGACACAAGGGCTGAGTCTACACACCGGGCAGCCATTAATCAGCAATCAGCAACGAGACATTTGTTAAGAAGGATGTTATAATTATGATGGCACTTCCTGTGCACTCTGCAGCTGTGGAGATGGCTATGATGTCATGTGTTCTTTTTTTTCTCACTGCCAGCTCTCCTAGTGACTTCAAACTCTCACAACTTCTAGCATGCACTGCCAGCAGCAGTAGCAGAATCCTTCCAGCCGTACTTGAGGTTCCGACACAATCGAAGACAGCTAGGTGTCTGAGGGTATATCTCCATAGCCTTTCCTCACACTTGATAATTGCAACTGACACAAGGGCTGAGTCTACACACCGGGCAGCCATTAATCAGCAATCAGCAACGAGACATTTGTTAAGAAGGATGTTGTAATTATGATGGCACTTCCTGTGCACCCTGCAGCTGTGGAGATGGCTATGATGTCATGTGTTCTGGTTTTTTCTCACTGCCAGCTTACATAGCGACTTGAAATTCTCACAACTTCTAGCGTGCACTGCCAGCAGCAGTAGCCGAATCCTTCCAGCCGTACTTGAGGTTCCGACACAATCGAAGACAGCTAGGTGTGCTGAGGGTCGATCTCCATAGCCTTTCCTCACACTTGATAGTTGCAACAGACACAAGGGCTGATTCTACACACCGGGCAGCCATTAATCAGCAATCAGCAACGAGACATTTGTTAAGAAGGATGTTGTAATTATGATGGCACTTCCTGTGCACTCTGCAGCTGTGGAGATGGCTATGATGTCATGTGTTCTTTTTTTTCTCACTGCCAGCTCTCCTAGTGACTTCAAACTCTCACAACTTCTAGCATTCACTGCCAGCAGCAGTAGCAGAATCCTTCCAGCCGTATTTGAGGTTCCGTCACAATCGAAGACAGCTACGAGTGCTGAGGGTTGATATCCATAGCCTTTCCTCACACTTGATAGTTGCAACTGACACAAGGGCTGAGTCTACACACCGGGCAGCCATTAATCAGCAATCAGAAACGATACATTTGTTAAGAAGGATGGTGTATTTACGATGGCCCTTCCTGTGCACTCTGCAGCTGTGGAGATGGCTATGATGTCATGTGTTCTGGTTTATTCTCACTGCCAGCACTCCTAGCGACTTCAAACTCTCACAACTTCTAGCAAGCACTGCCAGCATCAGTAGCAGAATCCTTGCAGCCGTATTTGAGGTTCCGTCACAATCGAAGACAGCTACATGTGCTGAGGGTCGATCTCCATAGCCTTTCCTCACACTTGATAGTTGCAACTGACACAAGGGCTGAGTCTACACACCGGGCAGCCATTAATCAGCAATCAGCAACGAGACATTTGTTAAGAAGGATGGTGTATTTACGATGGCGCTTCCTGTGCACTCTGCAGCTGTGGAGATGGCTATGATGTCATGTGTTCTGGTTTTTTCTCACTGCCAGCTCTCCTAGTGGTTTCAAACTCTCACAACTTCCAGCATGCACTGCCACCAGCAGTAGCAGAATCCTTCCAGCAGTACTTGAGGTTCCGTCACAATCAAAGACAGCTAGGTGTGCTGAGGGTCGATCTCCATAGCCTTTCCTGACACTTGATAGTTGCAATTGACACAAGGGCTGAGTCTACACACCGGGCAGCCATTAATCAGCAATCAGCAACGAGACATTTGTTAAGAAGGATGTTGTAATTATGATGGCACTTCCTGTGCACCCTGCAGCTGTGGAGATGGCTATGAAGTCATGTGTTCTGGTTTTTTCTCACTGCCAGCTTACATAGCAACTTGAAAATCTCACAACTTCTAGCATGCACTGCCAGCAGCAGTAGCCGAATCCTTCCAGCCGTACTTGAGGTTCCGACACAATCGAAGACAGCTAGGTGTGCTGAGGGTCGATCTCCATAGCCTTTCCTCACACTTGATAGTTGCAACTGACACAAGGGCTGAGTCTACACTCCGGGCAGCCATTAATCAGCAATCAGCAACGAGACATTTGTTAAGAAGGATGGTGTATTTACGATGGCGCTTCCTGTGCACTCTGCAGCTGTGGAGATGGCTATGATGTCATGTGTTCTGGTTTATTCTCACTGCCAGCTCACCTAGCGACTTGAAACTCTCACAACTTCTAGCATGCACTGCCAGCAGCAGTAGCAGAATCCTTCCAGCCGTACTTGAGGTTCCGACACAATCGAAGACAGCTAGGTGTGCTGAGAGTTGATCTCCATAGCCTTTCCTCACACTTGATAGTTGCAACTGACACAAGGGCTGAGTCTACACACCGGGCAGCCATTAATCAGCAATCAGCAACGAGACATTTGTTAAGAAGGATGGTGTATTTACGATGGCGCTTCCTGTGCACTCTGCAGCTGTGGAGATGGCTATGATGTCATGTGTTCTGGTTTATTCTCACTGCCAGCTCACCTAGCGACTTGAAACTCTCACAACTTCTAGCATGCACTGCCAGCAGCAGTAGCAGAATCCTTCCAGCCGTACTTGAGGTTCCGACACAATCGAAGACAGCTAGGTGTGCTGAGAGTTGATCTCCATAGCCTTTCCTCACACTTGATAGTTGCAACTGACACAAGGGCTGAGTCTACACACCGGGCAGCCATTAATCAGCAATCAGCAACGAGACATTTGTTAAGAAGGATGGTGTATTTACGATGGCGCTTCCTGTGCACTCTGCAGCTGTGGAGATGGCTATGATGTCATGTGTTCTGGTTTATTCTCACTGCCAGCTCACCTAGCGACTTGAAACTCTCACAACTTCTAGCATGCACTGCCAGCAGCAGTAGCAGAATCCTTCCAGCCGTACTTGAGGTTCCGACACAATCGAAGACAGCTAGGTGTGCTGAGAGTTGATCTCCATAGCCTTTCCTCACACTTGATAGTTGCAACTGACACAAGGGCTGAGTCTACACACCGGGCAGCCATTAATCAGCAATCAGCAACGAGACATTTGTTAAGAAGGATGGTGTATTTACGATGGCGCTTCCTGTGCACTCTGCAGCTGTGGAGATGGCTATGATGTCATGTGTTCTGGTTTATTCTCACTGCCAGCTCACCTAGCGACTTGAAACTCTCACAACTTCTAGCATGCACTGCCAGCAGCAGTAGCAGAATCCTTCCAGCCGTACTTGAGGTTCCGACACAATCGAAGACAGCTAGGTGTGCTGAGAGTTGATCTCCATAGCCTTTCCTCACACTTGATAGTTGCAACTGACACAAGGGCTGAGTCTACACACCGGGCAGCCATTAATCAGCAATCAGCAACGAGACATTTGTTAAGAAGGATGGTGTATTTACGATGGCGCTTCCTGTGCACTCTGCAGCTGTGGAGATGGCTATGATGTCATGTGTTCTGGTTTATTCTCACTGCCAGCTCACCTAGCGACTTGAAACTCTCACAACTTCTAGCATGCACTGCCAGCAGCAGTAGCAGAATCCTTCCAGCCGTACTTGAGGTTCCGACACAATCGAAGACAGCTAGGTGTGCTGAGAGTTGATCTCCATAGCCTTTCCTCACACTTGATAGTTGCAACTGACACAAGGGCTGAGTCTACACACCGGGCAGCCATTAATCAGCAATCAGCAACGAGACATTTGTTAAGAAGGATGGTGTATTTACGATGGCGCTTCCTGTGCACTCTGCAGCTGTGGAGATGGCTATGATGTCATGTGTTCTGGTTTATTCTCACTGCCAGCTCACCTAGCGACTTGAAACTCTCACAACTTCTAGCATGCACTGCCAGCAGCAGTAGCAGAATCCTTCCAGCCGTACTTGAGGTTCCGACACAATCGAAGACAGCTAGGTGTGCTGAGAGTTGATCTCCATAGCCTTTCCTCACACTTGATAGTTGCAACTGACACAAGGGCTGAGTCTACACTCCGGGCAGCCATTAATCAGCAATCAGCAACGAGACATTTGTTAAGAAGGATGGTGTATTTACGATGGCGCTTCCTGTGCACTCTGCAGCTGTGGAGATGGCTATGATGTCATGTGTTCTGGTTTATTCTCACTGCCAGCTCACCTAGCGACTTGAAACTCTCACAACTTCTAGCATGCACTGCCAGCAGCAGTAGCAGAATCCTTCCAGCCGTACTTGAGGTTCCGACACAATCGAAGACAGCTAGGTGTGCTGAGAGTTGATCTCCATAGCCTTTCCTCACACTTAATAGTTGCAACTGACACTAGGGCTGAGTCTACACACCGGGCAGCCATTAATCAGCAATCAGCAACGAGACATTTGTTAAGAAGGATGTTGTAATTATGATGGCACTTCCTGTGCACCCTGCAGCTGTGGAGATGGCTATGAAGTCATGGGTTCTGGTTTTTTCTCACTGCCAGCTTTCATAGCGACATGAAAATCTCACAACTTCTAGCATGCACTGCCAGCAGCAGTAGCCGAATCCTTCCAGACGTACTTGAGGTTCCGACACAATCGAAGACAGCTAGGTGTGCTGAGGGTCGTTCTCCATAGCCTTTCCTCACACTTGATAGTTGCAACTGACACAAGGGCTGACTCTACACACCGGGCAGCCATTAATCAGCAATCAGCAACGAGACATTTGTTAAGAAGGATGGTGTATTTATGATGGCGCTTCCTGTGCGCTCTGCAGCTGTGGAGATGGCTATGATGTCATGTGTTCTGGTTTATTCTCACTGCCAGCACTCATAGCGACTTAAAACTCTCACAACTTCTAGCAAGCACTGGCAGCAGCAGTAGGAGAATCCTTGCAGCCGTATTCGAGGTTCTGTCACAATCGAAGACAGCTAGGAGTGCTGAGGGTTGATATCCATAGCCTTTCCTCACACTTGATAGTTGCAACTGACACAAGGGCTGAGTCTACACACCGGGCAGCCATTAATCAGCAATCAGCAACGAGACATTTGTTAAGAAGGATGGTGTATTTACGATGGCGCTTCCTGTCCACTCTGCAGATGTGGAGATGGCTATGATGTCATGTGTTCTGGTTTATTCTCACTGCCAGCACTCATAGCGACTTAAAACTCTCACAACTTCTAGCAAGCACTGGCAGCAGCAGTAGGAGAATCCTTGCAGCCGTATTCGAGGTTCTGTCACAATCGAAGACAGCTAGGAGTGCTGAGGGTTGATATCCATAGCCTTTCCTCACACTTGATAGTTGCAACTGACACAAGGGCTGAGTCTACACTCCGGGCAGCCATTAATCAGCAATCAGCAACGAGACATTTGTTAAGAAGGATGGTGTATTTACGATGGCGCTTCCTGTCCACTCTGCAGATGTGGAGATGGCTATGATGTCATGTGTTCTGGTTTATTCTCACTGCCAGCACTCCTAGCGACTTCAAACTCTCACAACTTCTAGCAAGCACTGGCAGCAGCAGTAGGAGAATCCTTGCAGCCGTATTCGAGGTTCTGTCACAATCGAAGACAGCTAGGAGTGCTGAGGGTTGATATCCATAGCCTTTCCTCACACTTGATAGTTGCAACTGACACAAGGGCTGAGTCTACACACCGGGCAGCCATTAATCAGCAATCAGCAACGAGACATTTGTTAAGAAGGATGGTGTAATTATGATGGCACTTCCTGTGCACCCTGCAGCTGTGGAGATGGCTATGAAGTCATGTGTTCTGGTTTTTTCTCACTGCCAGCTTACATAGCGACTTGAAATTCTCACAACTTCTAGCATGCACTGCCAGCAGCAGTAGCCGAATCCTTCCAGCCGTACTTGAGGTTCCGACACAATCGAAGACAGCTAGGTGTGCTGAGGGTCGATCTCCATAGCCTTTCCTCACACTTGATAGTTGCAACTGACACAAGGGCTGACTCTACACACCGGGCAGCCATTAATCAGCAATCAGCAACGAGACATTTGTTAAGAAGGATGGTGTATTTATGATGGCGCTTCCTGTGCGCTCTGCAGCTGTGGAGATGGCTATGAAGTCATGTGTTCTGGTTTTTTCTCACTGCCAGCTTACATAGCAACTTGAAAATCTCACAACTTCTAGCATGCACTGCCAGCAGCAGTAGCCGAATCCTTCCAGCCGTACTTGAGGTTCCGACACAATCGAAGACAGCTAGGTGTGCTGAGGGTCGATCTCCATAGCCTTTCCTCACACTTGATAGTTGCAACTGACACAAGGGCTGAGTCTACACTCCGGGCAGCCATTAATCAGCAATCAGCAACGAGACATTTGTTAAGAAGGATGGTGTATTTACGATGGCGCTTCCTGTGCACTCTGCAGCTGTGGAGATGGCTATGATGTCATGTGTTCTGGTTTATTCTCACTGCCAGCACTCATAGCGACTTAAAACTCTCACAACTTCTAGCAAGCACTGCCACCAGCTGTAGCAGAATCCTTGCAGCCGTATTTGAGGTTCCGTCACAATCGAAGACAGCTACGTGTTCTGAGGGTCGATCTCCATAGCCTTTCCTCACACTTGATAGTTGCAACTGACACAAGGGCTGAGTCTACACACCGGGCAGCCATTAATCAGCAATCAGCAACAAGACATTTGTTAAGAAGGATGGTGTATTTATGATGGCGCTTCCTGTGCACTCTGCAGCTTTGGAGATGGCAATGATGTCATGTGTTCTTTTTTTTCTCACTGCCAGATCTCCTAGTGAGTTCAAACTCTCACAACTTCTAGCATGCACTGCCAGCAGCAGTAGCAGAATCCTTCCAGCTGTACTTGAGGTTCTGACACAATCGAAGACAGCTGGGTGTGCTGAGCGTCGATCTCCATAGCCTTTCGTCACACTTGATAGTTGCAACTGACACAAGGGCTGAGTCTACACACCGGGCAGCCATTAATCAGCAATCAGCAACGAGACATTTGTTAAGAAGGATGGTGTAATTATGATGGCACTTCCTGTGCACCCTGCAGCTGTGGAGATGGCTATGAAGTCATGTGTTCTGGTTTTTTCTCACTGCCAGCTTACATAGCGACTTGAAATTCTCACAACTTCTAGCATGCACTGCCAGCAGCAGTAGCCGAATCCTTCCAGCCGTACTTGAGGTTCCGACACAATCGAAGACAGCTAGGTGTGCTGAGGGTCGATCTCCATAGCCTTTCCTCACACTTGATAGTTGCAACTGACACAAGGGCTGACTCTACACACCGGGCAGCCATTAATCAGCAATCAGCAACGAGACATTTGTTAAGAAGGATGGTGTATTTACGATGGCGCTTCCTGTGCACTCTGCAGCTGTGGAGATGGCTATGATGTCATGTGTTCTGGTTTATTCTCACTGCCAGCACTCATAGCGACTTAAAACTCTCACAACTTCTAGCAAGCACTGCCACCAGCTGTAGCAGAATCCTTGCAGCCGTATTTGAGGTTCCGTCACAATCGAAGACAGCTACGTGTTCTGAGGGTCGATCTCCATAGCCTTTCCTCACACTTGATAGTTGCAACTGACACAAGGGCTGAGTCTACACACCGGGCAGCCATTAATCAGCAATCAGCAACAAGACATTTGTTAAGAAGGATGGTGTATTTATGATGGCGCTTCCTGTGCACTCTGCAGCTTTGGAGATGGCAATGATGTCATGTGTTCTTTTTTTTCTCACTGCCAGATCTCCTAGTGAGTTCAAACTCTCACAACTTCTAGCATGCACTGCCGGCAGCAGTAGCAGAATCCTTCCAGCTGTACTTGAGGTTCTGACACAATCGAAGACAGCTGGGTGTGCTGAGCGTCGATCTCCATAGCCTTTCGTCACACTTGATAGTTGCAACTGACACAAGGGCTGAGTCTACACACCGGGCAGCCATTAATCAGCAATCAGCAACGAGACATTTGTTAAGAAGGATGGTGTATTTATGATGGCGCTTCCTGTGCACTCTGCACCTGTGGAGATGGCTATGATGTCATGTGTTCTTTTTTTTTTCTCACTGCTAGCTCACCTAGCGACTTGAAACTCTCACAACTTCTAGCATGCACTGCCAGCAGCAGTAGCAGAATCCTTGCAGCCATATTTGAGGTTCCGTCACAATCGAAGACAGCTACGTGTGCTGAGCGTCGATCTCCATAGCCTTTCCTCACACTTGATAGTTGCAACTGACACAAGGGCTGAGTCTACACACCGCGCAGCCATTAATCAGCAATCAGCAACGAGACATTTGTTAAGAAGGATGTTGTAATTATGATGGTACTTCCTGTGCACTCAGCAGCTGTGGAGATGGCTATGATGTCATGTGTTCTTTTTTTTTTCTCACTGCTAGCTCACCTAGCGACTTGAAACTCTCACAACTTCTAGCATGCACTGCCAGCAGCAGTAGCAGAATCCTTCCAGCCGTACTTGAGGTTCCGACACAATCGAAGACAGCTACGTGTGCTGAGGGTCGATCTCCATAGCCTTTCCTCACACTTGATAGTTGCAACTGACACAAGGGCTCAGTCTACACACCGGGCAGCCATTAATCAGCAATCAGCAACGAGACATTTGTTAAGAAGGATGTTGTAATTATGATGGCACTTCCTGTGCACTCTGCAGCTGTGGAGATTGCTATGATGTCATGTGTTCTGGTTTTTTCTCACTGCCAGCTCACCTATCGACTTGAAACTCTCACAACTTCCAGCATGCACTGCCAGCAGCAGTAGCAGAATCCTTCCAGCCGTACTTGAGGTTCCGACACAATCGAAGACAGCTAGGTGTGCTGAGGGTCGATCTCCATAGCCTTTCCTCACACTTGATAGTTGCAACTGACACAAGGGCTGAGTCTACACACCGGGCAGCCATTAATCAGCAATCAGCAACGAGACATTTGTTAAGAAGGATGGTGTATTTATGATGGCGCTTCCTGTGCACTCTGCAGCTGTGGAGATGGCTATGATGTCATGTGTTCTGGTTTTTTCTCACTGCCAGCTCACCTAGCGACTTGAAACTCTCACAACTTCTAGCATGCACTGCCAGCAGCAGTAGCAGAATCCTTCCAGCCGTACTTGAGCTTCCGACACAATCGAAGACAGCTAGGTGTGCTGAGGGTCGATCTCCATAGCCATTCCTCACACTTGATAGTTGCAACTGACACAAGGGCTGAGTCAACACACCGGGCAGCCATTAATCAGCAATCAGCAACGAGACATTTGTTAAGAAGGATGTTGTAATTATGATGGCACTTCCTGTGCACTCTGCAGCTGTGGAGATTGCTATGATGTCATGTGTTCTGGTTTTTTCTCACTGCCAGCTCACCTATCGACTTGAAACTCTCACAACTTCCAGCATGCACTGCCAGCAGCAGTAGCAGAATCCTTCCAGCCGTACTTGAGGTTCCGACACAATCGAAGACAGCTAGGTGTGCTGAGGGTCGATCTCCATAGCCTTTCCTCACACTTGATAGTTGCAACTGACACAAGGGCTGAGTCTACACACTGGGCAGCCATTAATCAGCAATCAGCAACGAGACATTTGTTAAGAAGGATGTTGTAATTATGATGGCACTTCCTGTGCACTCTGCAGCTGTGGAGATTGCTATGATGTCATGTGTTCTGGTTTTTTCTCACTGCCAGCTCACCTATCGACTTGAAACTCTCACAACTTCCAGCATGCACTGCCAGCAGCAGTAGCAGAATCCTTCCAGCTGTACTTGAGGTTCCGACACAATCGAAGACAGCTAGGTGTGCTGAGGGTCGATCTCCATAGCCTTTCCTCACACTTGATAGTTGCAACTGACACAAGGGCTGAGTCTACACACCGGGCAGCCATTAATCAGCAATCAGCAACAAGACATTTGTTAAGAAGGATGGTGTATTTATGATGGCGCTTCCTGTGCACTCTGCAGCTTTGGAGATGGCAATGATGTCATGTGTTCTTTTTTTTCTCACTGCCAGATCTCCTAGTGAGTTCAAACTCTCACAACTTCTAGCATGCACTGCCAGCAGCAGTAGCAGAATCCTTCCAGCTGTACTTGAGGTTCTGACACAATCGAAGACAGCTGGGTGTGCTGAGCGTCGATCTCCATAGCCTTTCGTCACACTTGATAGTTGCAACTGACACAAGGGCTGAGTCTACACACCGGGCAGCCATTAATCAGCAATCAGCAACGAGACATTTGTTAAGAAGGATGGTGTATTTATGATGGCGCTTCCTGTGCACTCTGCACCTGTGGAGATGGCTATGATGTCATGTGTTCTTTTTTTTTTCTCACTGCTAGCTCACCTAGCGACTTGAAACTCTCACAACTTCTAGCATGCACTGCCAGCAGCAGTAGCAGGATCCTTGCAGCCATATTTGAGGTTCCGTCACAATCGAAGACAGCTACGTGTGCTGAGCGTCGATCTCCATAGCCTTTCCTCACACTTGATAGTTGCAACTGACACAAGGGCTGAGTCTACACACCGCGCAGCCATTAATCAGCAATCAGCAACGAGACATTTGTTAAGAAGGATGTTGTAATTATGATGGTACTTCCTGTGCACTCAGCAGCTGTGGAGATGGCTATGATGTCATGTGTTCTTTTTTTTTTCTCACTGCTAGCTCACCTAGCGACTTGAAACTCTCACAACTTCTAGCATGCACTGCCAGCAGCAGTAGCAGAATCCTTCCAGCCGTACTTGAGGTTCCGACACAATCGAAGACAGCTACGTGTGCTGAGGGTCGATCTCCATAGCCTTTCCTCACACTTGATAGTTGCAACTGACACAAGGGCTCAGTCTACACACCGGGCAGCCATTAATCAGCAATCAGCAACGAGACATTTGTTAAGAAGGATGTTGTAATTATGATGGCACTTCCTGTGCACTCTGCAGCTGTGGAGATTGCTATGATGTCATGTGTTCTGGTTTTTTCTCACTGCCAGCTCACCTATCGACTTGAAACTCTCACAACTTCCAGCATGCACTGCCAGCAGCAGTAGCAGAATCCTTCCAGCCGTACTTGAGGTTCCGACACAATCGAAGACAGCTAGGTGTGCTGAGGGTCGATCTCCATAGCCTTTCCTCACACTTGATAGTTGCAACTGACACAAGGGCTGAGTCTACACACCGGGCAGCCATTAATCAGCAATCAGCAACGAGACATTTGTTAAGAAGGATGGTGTATTTATGATGGCGCTTCCTGTGCACTCTGCAGCTGTGGAGATGGCTATGATGTCATGTGTTCTGGTTTTTTCTCACTGCCAGCTCACCTAGCGACTTGAAACTCTCACAACTTCTAGCATGCACTGCCAGCAGCAGTAGCAGAATCCTTCCAGCCGTACTTGAGCTTCCGACACAATCGAAGACAGCTAGGTGTGCTGAGGGTCGATCTCCATAGCCATTCCTCACACTTGATAGTTGCAACTGACACAAGGGCTGAGTCAACACACCGGGCAGCCATTAATCAGCAATCAGCAACGAGACATTTGTTAAGAAGGATGTTGTAATTATGATGGCACTTCCTGTGCACTCTGCAGCTGTGGAGATTGCTATGATGTCATGTGTTCTGGTTTTTTCTCACTGCCAGCTCACCTATCGACTTGAAACTCTCACAACTTCCAGCATGCACTGCCAGCAGCAGTAGCAGAATCCTTCCAGCCGTACTTGAGGTTCCGACACAATCGAAGACAGCTAGGTGTGCTGAGGGTCGATCTCCATAGCCTTTCCTCACACTTGATAGTTGCAACTGACACAAGGGCTGAGTCTACACACTGGGCAGCCATTAATCAGCAATCAGCAACGAGACATTTGTTAAGAAGGATGTTGTAATTATGATGGCACTTCCTGTGCACTCTGCAGCTGTGGAGATTGCTATGATGTCATGTGTTCTGGTTTTTTCTCGCTGCCAGCTCACCTATCGACTTGAAACTCTCACAACTTCCAGCATGCACTGCCAGCAGCAGTAGCAGAATCCTTCCAGCCGTACTTGAGGTTCCGACACAATCGAAGACAGCTAGGTGTGCTGAGGGTCGATCTCCATAGCCTTTCCTCACACTTGATAGTTGCAACTGACACAAGGGCTGAGTCTACACACCGGGCAGCCATTAATCAGCAATCAGCAACGAGACATTTGTTAAGAAGGATGTTGTAATTATGATGGCACTTCCTGTGCACTCTGCTGCTGTGGAGATGGCTATGATGTCATGTGTTCTTTTTCTTCTCACTGCCAGCTCTCCTAGTGACTTCAAACTCTCACAACTTCTAGCATGCACTGCCAGCAGCAGTAGCAGAATCCTTCCAGCTGTACTTGAGGTTCTGACACAATCGAAGACAGCTGGGTGTGCTGAGCGTCGATCTCCATAGCCTTTCGTCACACTTGATAGTTGCAACTGACACAAGGGCTGAGTCAACACACCGGGCAGCCATTAATCAGCAATCAGCAACGAGACATTTGTTAAGAAGGATGTTGTAATTATGATGGCACTTCCTGTGCACTCTGCAGCTGTGGAGATTGCTATGATGTCATGTGTTCTGGTTTTTTCTCACTGCCAGCTCACCTATCGACTTGAAACTCTCACAACTTCCAGCATGCACTGCCAGCAGCAGTAGCAGAATCCTTCCAGCCGTACTTGAGGTTCCGACACAATCGAAGACAGCTAGGTGTGCTGAGGGTCGATCTCCATAGCCTTTCCTCACACTTGATAGTTGCAACTGACACAAGGGCTGAGTCTACACACCGGGCAGCCATTAATCAGCAATCAGCAACGAGACATTTGTTAAGAAGGATGTTGTAATTATGATGGCGCTTCCTGTGCACTCTGCAGCTGTGGAGATGGCTATGATGTCATGTGTTCTCGTTTATTCTCACTGCCAGCACTCCTAGCGACTTCAAACTCTCACAACTTCTAGCAAGCACTGCCAGCAGCAGTAGCAGAATCCTTGCAGCCATATTTGAGGTTCCGTCACAATCGAAGACAGCTACGTGTGCTGAGGGTCGATCTCCATAGCCTTTCCTCACACTTGATAGTTGCAACGGACACAAGGGCTGAGTCTACACACCGGGCAGCCATTAATCAGCAATCAGCAACGAGACATTTGTTAAGATGGATGTTGTAATTATGATGGCACTTCCTGTGCACTCTGCATCTGTGGAGATGGCTATGATGTCATGTGTTCTGGTTTTTTCTCACTGCCAGCTCACCTATCGACTTGAAACTCTCACAACTTCCAGCATGCACTGCCAGCAGCAGTAGCAGAATCCTTGCAGTCATATTTGAGGTTCCGACACAATCGAAGACAGCTAGGTGTGCTGAGGGTCGATCTCCATAGCCTTTCCTCACACTTGATAGTTGCAACGGACACAAGGGCTGAGTCTACACACCGGGCAGCCATTAATCAGCAATCAGCAACGAGACATTTGTTAAGAAGGATGTTGTAATTATGATGGCACTTCCTGTGCACTCTGCTGCTGTGGAGATGGCTATGATGTCATGTGTTCTCGTTTATTCTCACTGCCAGCACTCCTAGCGACTTCAAACTCTCACAACTTCTAGCAAGCACTGCCAGCAGCAGTAGCAGAATCCTTGCAGCCATATTTGAGGTTCCGTCACAATAGAAGACAGCTACGTGTGCTGAGGGTCGATCTCCATAGCCTTTCCTCACACTTGATAGTTGCAACGGACACAAGGGCTGAGTCTACACACCGGGCAGCCATTAATCAGCAATCAGCAACGAGACATTTGTTAAGAAGGATGTTGTAATTATGATGGCACTTCCTGTGCACTCTGCAGCTGTGGAGATTGTTATGATGTCATGTGTTCTGGTTTTTTCTCACTGCCAGCTCACCTATCGACTTGAAACTCTCACAACTTCCAGCATGCACTGCCAGCAGCACTAGCAGAATCCTTCCAGCCGTACTTGAGCTTCCGACACAATCGAAGACAGCTAGGTGTGCTGAGGGTCGATCTCCATAGCCTTTCCTCACACTTGATAGTTGCAACTGACACAAGGGCTGAGTCTACACACCGGGCAGCCATTAATCAGCAATCAGCAACGAGACATTTGTTAAGAAGGATGTTGTAATTATGATGGCGCTTCCTGTGCACTCTGCAGCTGTGGAGATGGCTATGATGTCATGTGTTCTGGTTTTTTCTCACTGCCAGCTCACCTAGCGACTTGAAACTCTCACAACTTCTAGCATGCACTGCCAGCAGCAGTAGCAGAATCCTTCCAGCCGTACTTGAGGTTCCGTCACAATCGAAGACAGCTACGTGTGCTGAGGGTCGATCTCCATAGCCTTTCCTCACACTTGATAGTTGCAACTGACACAAGGGCTGAGTCTACACACCGGGCAGCCATTAATCAGCAATCAGCAACGAGACATTTGTTAAGAAGGATGTTGTAATTATGATGGCACTTCCTGTGCACTCTGCTGCTGTGGAGATGGCTATGATGTCATGTGTTCTCGTTTATTCTCACTGCCAGCACTCCTAGCGACTTCAAAATCTCACAACTTCTAGCAAGCACTGCCAGCAGCAGTAGCAGAATCCTTGCAGCCATATTTGAGGTTCCGTCACAATCGAAGACAGCTACGTGTGCTGAGGGTCGATCTCCATAGCCTTTCCTCACACTTGATAGTTGCAACGGACACAAGGGCTGAGTCTACACACCGGGCAGCCATTAATCAGCAATCAGCAACGAGACATTTGTTAAGAAGTATGTTGTAATTATGATGGCACTTCCTGTGCACTCTGCATCTGTGGAGATGGCTATGATGTCATGTGTTCTGGTTTTTTCTCACTGCCAGCTCACCTAGCGACTTGAAACTCTCACAACTTCTAGCATGCACAGCCAGCAGCAGTAGCAGAATCCTTCCAGCCGTACTTGAGGTTCCGACACAATCGAAGACAGCTAGGTGTGCTGAGGGTCGATCTCCATAGCCATTCCTCACACTTGATAGTTGCAACTGACACAAGGGCTGAGTCAACACACCGGGCAGCCATTAATCAGCAATCAGCAACGAGACATTTGTTAAGAAGGATGTTGTAATTATGATGGCACTTCCTGTGCCCTCTGCAGCTGTGGAGATTGCTATGATGTCATGTGTTCTGGTTTTTTCTCACTGCCAGCACTCCTAGCGACTTGAAACTCTCACAACTTCCAGCAAGCACTGCCAGCAGCAGTAGCAGAATCCTTCCAGCCATACTTGAGGTTCCGACACAATCGAAGACAGCTAGGTGTGCTGAGGGTCGATCTCCATAGCCTTTCCTCACACTTGATAGTTGCAACTGACACAAGGGCTGAGTCTACACACCGGGCAGCCATTAATGAGCAATCAGCAACGAGACATTTGTTAAGAAGGATGTTGTAATTATGATGGCACTTCCTGTGCACTCTGCTGCTGTGGAGATGGCTATGTTGTCATGTGTTCTTTTTCTTCTCACTGCCAGCTCTCCTAGTGACTTCAAACTCTCACAACTTCTAGCATGCACTGCCAGCAGCAGTAGCAGAATCCTTCCAGCTGTACTTGAGGTTCTGACACAATCGAAGACAGCTGGGTGTGCTGAGCGTCGATCTCCATAGCCTTTCGTCACACTTGATAGTTGCAACTGACACAAGGGCTGAGTCAACACACCGGGCAGCCATTAATCAGCAATCAGCAACGAGACATTTGTTAAGAAGGATGTTGTAATTATGATGGCACTTCCTGTGCACTCTGGAGCTGTGGAGATTGCTATGATGTCATGTGTTCTGGTTTTTTCTCACTGCCAGCTCACCTATCGACTTGAAACTCTCACAACTTCCAGCATGCACTGCCAGCAGCAGTAGCAGAATCCTTCCAGCCGTACTTGAGGTTCCGACACAATCGAAGACAGCTAGGTGTGCTGAGGGTCGATCTCCATAGCCTTTCCTCACACTTGATAGTTGCAACTGACACAAGGGCTGAGTCTACACACCGGGCAGCCATTAATCAGCAATCAGCAACGAGACATTTGTTAAGAAGGATGTTGTAATTATGATGGCACTTCCTGTGCACTCTGCTGCTGTGGAGATGGCTATGTTGTCATGTGTTCTTTTTCTTCTCCCTGCCAGCTCTCCTAGTGACTTCAAACTCTCACAACTTCTAGCATGCACTGCCAGCAGCAGTAGCAGAATCCTTCCAGCTGTACTTGAGGTTCTGACACAATCGAAGACAGCTGGGTGTGCTGAGCGTCGATCTCCATAGCCTTTCGTCACACTTGATAGTTGCAACTGACACAAGGGCTGAGTCAACACACCGGGCAGCCATTAATCAGCAATCAGCAACGAGACATTTGTTAAGAAGGATGTTGTAATTATGATGGCACTTCCTGTGCACTCTGCAGCTGTGGAGATTGCTATGATGTCATGTGTTCTGGTTTTTTCTCACTGCCAGCTCACCTATCGACTTGAAACTCTCACAACTTCCAGCATGCACTGCCAGCAGCAGTAGCAGAATCCTTCCAGCCGTACTTGAGGTTCCGACACAATCGAAGACAGCTAGGTGTGCTGAGGGTCGATCTCCATAGCCTTTCCTCACACTTGATAGTTGCAACTGACACAAGGGCTGAGTCTACACACCGGGCAGCCATTAATCAGCAATCAGCAACGAGACATTTGTTAAGAAGGATGTTGTAATTATGATGGCGCTTCCTGTGCACTCTGCAGCTGTGGAGATGGCTATGATGTCATGTGTTCTGGTTTTTTCTCACTGCCAGCTCACCTAGCGACTTGAAACTCTCACAACTTCTAGCATGCACTGCCAGCAGCAGTAGCAGAATCCTTCCAGCCGTACTTGAGGTTCCGTCACAATCGAAGACAGCTAAGTGTGCTGAGGGTCGATCTCCATAGCCTTTCCTCACACTTGATAGTTGCAACGGACACAAGGGCTGAGTCTACACACCGGGCAGCCATTAATCAGCAATCAGCAACGAGACATTTGTTAAGAAGGATGTTGTAATTATGATGGCACTTCCTGTGCACTCTGCTGCTGTGGAGATGGCTACGATGTCATGTGTTCTCGTTTATTCTCACTGCCAGCACTCCTAGCGACTTCAAACTCTCACAACTTCTAGCAAGCACCGCCAGCAGCAGTAGCAGATTCCTTGCAGCCATATTTGAGGTTCCGTCACAATCGAAGACAGCTACGTGTGCTGAGGGTCGATCTCCATAGCCTTTCCTCACACTTGATAGTTGCAACGGACACAAGGGCTGAGTCTACACACCGGGCAGCCATTAATCAGCAATCAGCAACGAGACATTTGTTAAGAAGGATGTTGTAATTATGATGGCACTTCCTGTGCACTCTGCTGCTGTGGAGATGGCTATGATGTCATGTGTTCTCGTTTATTCTCACTGCCAGCACTCCTAGCGACTTCAAACTCTCACAACTTCTAGCAAGCACTGCCAGCAGCAGTAGCAGAATCCTTGCAGCCATATTTGAGGTTCCGACACAATCGAAGACAGCTAGGTGTGCTGAGGGTCGATCTCCATAGCCTTTCCTCACACTTGATAGTTGCAACGGACACAAGGGCTGAGTCTACACACCGGGCAGCCATTAATCAGCAATCAGCAACGAGACATTTGTTAAGAAGGATGTTGTAATTATGATGGCACTTCCTGTGCACTCTGCTGCTGTGGAGATGGCTATGATGTCATGTGTTCTCGTTTATTCTCACTGCCAGCACTCCTAGCGACTTCAAACTCTCACAACTTCTAGCAAGCACTGCCAGCAGCAGTAGCAGAATCCTTGCAGCCATATTTGAGGTTCCGTCACAATCGAAGACAGCTACGTGTGCTGAGGGTCGATCTCCATAGCCTTTCCTCACACTTGATAGTTGCAACGGACACAAGGGCTGAGTCTACACACCGGGCAGCCATTAATCAGCAATCAGCAACGAGACATTTGTTAAGAAGGATGTTGTAATTATGATGGCACTTCCTGTGCACTCTGCTGCTGTGGAGATGGCTATGATGTCATGTGTTCTCGTTTATTCTCACTGCCAGCACTCCTAGCGACTTCAAACTCTCACAACTTCTAGCAAGCACTGCCAGCAGCAGTAGCAGAATCCTTGCAGCCATATTTGAGGTTCCGACACAATCGAAGACAGCTAGGTGTGCTGAGGGTCGATCTCCATAGCCTTTCCTCACACTTGATAGTTGCAACGGACACAAGGGCTGAGTCTACACACCGGGCAGCCATTAATCAGCAATCAGCAACGAGACATTTGTTAAGAAGGATGTTGTAATTATGATGGCACTTCCTGTGCACTCTGCTGCTGTGGAGATGGCTATGATGTCATGTGTTCTCGTTTATTCTCACTGCCAGCACTCCTAGCGACTTCAAAATCTCACAACTTCTAGCAAGCACTGCCAGCAGCAGTAGCAGAATCCTTGCAGCCATATTTGAGGTTCCGTCACAATCGAAGACAGCTACGTGTGCTGAGGGTCGATCTCCATAGCCTTTCCTCACACTTGATAGTTGCAACGGACACAAGGGCTGAGTCTACACACCGGGCAGCCATTAATCAGCAATCAGCAACGAGACATTTGTTAAGAAGGATGTTGTAATTATGATGGCACTTCCTGTGCACTCTGCATCTGTGGAGATGGCTATGATGTCATGTGTTCTGGTTTTTTCTCACTGCCAGCTCACCTAGCGACTTGAAACTCTCACAACTTCTAGCATGCACTGCCAGCAGCAGTAGCAGAATCCTTCCAGCCGTACTTGAGGTTCCGACACAATCGAAGACAGCTAGGTGTGCTGAGGGTCGATCTCCATAGCCATTCCTCACACTTGATAGTTGCAACTGACACAAGGGCTGAGTCAACACACCGGGCAGCCATTAATCAGCAATCAGCAACGAGACATTTGTTAAGAAGGATGTTGTAATTATGATGGCACTTCCTGTGCCCTCTGCAGCTGTGGAGATTGCTATGATGTCATGTGTTCTGGTTTTTTCTCACTGCCAGCACTCCTAACGACTTGAAACTCTCACAACTTCCAGCAAGCACTGCCAGCAGCAGTAGCAGAATCCTTCCAGCCATACTTGAGGTTCCGACACAATCGAAGACAGCTAGGTGTGCTGAGGGTCGATCTCCATAGCCTTTCCTCACACTTGATAGTTGCAACTGACACAAGGGCTGAGTCTACACACCGGGCAGCCATTAATGAGCAATCAGCAACGAGACATTTGTTAAGAAGGATGTTGTAATTATGATGGCACTTCCTGTGCACTCTGCTGCTGTGGAGATGGCTATGTTGTCATGTGTTCTTTTTCTTCTCACTGCCAGCTCTCCTAGTGACTTCAAACTCTCACAACTTCTAGCATGCACTGCCAGCAGCAGTAGCAGAATCCTTCCAGCTGTACTTGAGGTTCTGACACAATCGAAGACAGCTGGGTGTGCTGAGCGTCGATCTCCATAGCCTTTCGTCACACTTGATAGTTGCAACTGACACAAGTGCTGAGTCAACACACCGGGCAGCCATTAATCAGCAATCAGCAACGAGACATTTGTTAAGAAGGATGTTGTAATTATGATGGCACTTCCTGTGCACTCTGCAGCTGTGGAGATTGCTATGATGTCATGTGTTCTGGTTTTTTCTCACTGCCAGCTCACCTAGCGACTTGAAACTCTCACAACTTCCAGCATGCACTGCCAGCAGCAGTAGCAGAATCCTTCCAGCCGTACTTGAGGTTCCGACACAATCGAAGACAGCTAGGTGTGCTGAGGGTCGATCTCCATAGCCTTTCCTCACACTTGATAGTTGCAACTGACACAAGGGCTGAGTCTACACACCGGGCAGCCATTAATCAGCAATCAGCAACGAGACATTTGTTAAGAAGGATGTTGTAATTATGATGGCACTTCCTGTGCACTCTGCTGCTGTGGAGATGGCTATGTTGTCATGTGTTCTTTTTCTTCTCCCTGCCAGCTCTCCTAGTGACTTCAAACTCTCACAACTTCTAGCATGCACTGCCAGCAGCAGTAGCAGAATCCTTCCAGCTGTACTTGAGGTTCTGACACAATCGAAGACAGCTGGGTGTGCTGAGCGTCGATCTCCATAGCCTTTCGTCACACTTGATAGTTGCAACTGACACAAGGGCTGAGTCAACACACCGGGCAGCCATTAATCAGCAATCAGCAACGAGACATTTGTTAAGAAGGATGTTGTAATTATGATGGCACTTCCTGTGCACTCTGCAGCTGTGGAGATTGCTATGATGTCATGTGTTCTGGTTTTTTCTCACTGCCAGCTCACCTATCGACTTGAAACTCTCACAACTTCCAGCATGCACTGCCAGCAGCAGTAGCAGAATCTTTCCAGCCGTACTTGAGGTTCCGACACAATCGAAGACAGCTAGGTGTGCTGAGGGTCGATCTCCATAGCCTTTCCTCACACTTGATAGTTGCAACTGACACAAGGGCTGAGTCTACACACCGGGCAGCCATTAATCAGCAATCAGCAACGAGACATTTGTTAAGAAGGATGTTGTAATTATGATGGCGCTTCCTGTGCACTCTGCAGCTGTGGAGATGGCTATGATGTCATGTGTTCTGGTTTTTTCTCACTGCCAGCTCACCTAGCGACTTGAAACTCTCACAACTTCTAGCATGCACTGCCAGCAGCAGTAGCAGAATCCTTCCAGCCGTACTTGAGGTTCCGTCACAATCGAAGACAGCTACGTGTGCTGAGGGTCGATCTCCATAGCCTTTCCTCACACTTGATAGTTGCAACGGACACAAGGGCTGAGTCTACACACCGGGCAGCCATTAATCAGCAATCAGCAACGAGACATTTGTTAAGAAGGATGTTGTAATTATGATGGCACTTCCTGTGCACTCTGCTGCTGTGGAGATGGCTACGATGTCATGTGTTCTCGTTTATTCTCACTGCCAGCACTCCTAGCGACTTCAAACTCTCACAACTTCTAGCAAGCACCGCCAGCAGCAGTAGCAGATTCCTTGCAGCCATATTTGAGGTTCCGTCACAATCGAAGACAGCTACGTGTGCTGAGGGTCGATCTCCATAGCCTTTCCTCACACTTGATAGTTGCAACGGACACAAGGGCTGAGTCTACACACCGGGCAGCCATTAATCAGCAATCAGCAACGAGACATTTGTTAAGAAGGATGTTGTAATTATGATGGCACTTCCTGTGCACTCTGCTGCTGTGGAGATGGCTATGATGTCATGTGTTCTCGTTTATTCTCACTGCCAGCACTCCTAGCGACTTCAAACTCTCACAACTTCTAGCAAGCACTGCCAGCAGCAGTAGCAGAATCCTTGCAGCCATATTTGAGGTTCCGACACAATCGAAGACAGCTAGGTGTGCTGAGGGTCGATCTCCATAGCCTTTCCTCACACTTGATAGTTGCAACGGACACAAGGGCTGAGTCTACACACCGGGCAGCCATCAATCAGCAATCAGCAACGAGACATTTGTTAAGAAGGATGTTGTAATTATGATGGCACTTCCTGTGCACTCTGCTGCTGTGGAGATGGCTATGATGTCATGTGTTCTCGTTTATTCTCACTGCCAGCACTCCTAGCGACTTCAAAATCTCACAACTTCTAGCAAGCACTGCCAGCAGCAGTAGCAGAATCCTTGCAGCCATATTTGAGGTTCCGTCACAATCGAAGACAGCTACGTGTGCTGAGGGTCGATCTCCATAGCCTTTCCTCACACTTGATAGTTGCAACGGACACAAGGGCTGAGTCAACACACCGGGCAGCCATTAATCAGCAATCAGCAACGAGACATTTGTTAAGATGGATGTTGTAATTATGATGGCACTTCCTGTGCACTCTGCAGCTGTGGAGATTGCTATGATGTCATGTGTTCTGGTTTTTTCTCACTGCCAGCTCACCTATCGACTTGAAACTCTCACAACTTCCAGCATGCACTGCCAGCAGCAGTAGCAGAATCCTTCCAGCCGTACTTGAGGTTCCGACACAATCGAAGACAGCTAGGTGTGCTGAGGGTCGATCTCCATAGCCTTTCCTCACACTTGATAGTTGCAACTGACACAAGGGCTGAGTCTACACTCCGGGCAGCCATTAATCAGCAATCAGCAACGAGACATTTGTTAAGAAGGATGTTGTAATTATGATGGCGCTTCCTGTGCACTCTGCAGCTGTGGAGATGGCTATGATGTCATGTGTTCTGGTTTTTTCTCACTGCCAGCTCACCTATCGACTTGAAACTCTCACAACTTCTAGCATGCACTGCCAGCAGCAGTAGCAGAATCCTTCCAGCCGTACTTGAGGTTCCGTCACAATCGAAGACAGCTACGTGTGCTGAGGGTCGATCTCCATAGCCTTTCCTCACACTTGATAGTTGCAACGGACACAAGGGCTGAGTCTACACACCGGGCAGCCATTAATCAGCAATCAGCAACGAGACATTTGTTAAGAAGGATGTTGTAATTATGATGGCACTTCCTGTGCACTCTGCTGCTGTAGAGATGGCTATGATGTCATGTGTTCTCGTTTATTCTCACTGCCAGCACTCCTAGCGACTTCAAACTCTCACAACTTCTAGCAAGCACTGCCAGCAGCAGTAGCAGAATCCTTGCAGCCATATTTGAGGTTCCGACACAATCGAAGACAGCTAGGTGTGCTGAGGGTCGATCTCCATAGCCTTTCCTCACACTTGATAGTTGCAACTGACACAAGGGCTGAGTCTACACACCGGGCAGCCATTAATCAGCAATCAGCAACGAGACATTTGTTAAGAAGGATGTTGTAATTATGATGGCACTTCCTGTGCACTCTGCTGCTGTGGAGATGGCTATGATGTCATGTGTTCTCGTTTATTCTCACTGCCAGCACTCCTAGCGACTTCAAACTCTCACAACTTCTAGCATGCACTGCCAGCAGCAGTAGCAGAATCCTTCCAGCCGTACTTGAGGTTCCGTCACAATCGAAGACAGCTACGTGTGCTGAGGGTCGATCTCCATAGCCTTTCCTCACACTTGATAGTTGCAACTGACACAAGGGCTGAGTCTACACACCGGGCAGCCATTAATCAGCAATCAGCAACGAGACATTTGTTAAGAAGGATGTTGTAATTATGATGGCACTTCCTGTGCACTCTGCAGCTGTGGAGATTGCTATGATGTCATGTGTTCTGGTTTTTTCTCACTGCCAGCTCACCTATCGACTTGAAACTCTCACAACTTCCAGCATGCACTGCCAGCAGCAGTAGCAGAATCCTTCCAGCCGTACTTGAGGTTCCGTCACAATCGAAGACAGCTACGTGTGCTGAGGGTCGATCTCCATAGCCTTTCCTCACACTTGATAGTTGCAACTGACACAAGGGCTGAGTCTACACACCGGGCAGCCATTAATCAGCAATCAGCAACGAGACATTTGTTAAGAAGGATGTTGTAATTATGATGGCACTTCCTGTGCACTCTGCAGTTGTGGAGATTGCTATGATGTCATGTGTTCTGGTTTTTTCTCACTGCCAGCTCACCTATCGACTTGAAACTCTCACAACTTTCAGCATGCACTGCCAGCAGCAGTAGCAGAATCCTTCCAGCCGTACTTGAGGTTCCGTCACAATCGAAGACAGCTACGTGTGCTGAGGGTCGATCTCCATAGCCTTTCCTCACACTTGATAGTTGCAACTGACACAAGGGCTGAGTCTACACACCGGGCAGCCATTAATCAGCAATCAGCAACGAGACATTTGTTAAGAAGGATGTTGTAATTATGATGGCACTTCCTGTGCACTCTGCAGCTGTGGAGATTGCTATGATGTCATGTGTTCTGGTTTTTTCTCACTGCCAGCTCACCTAGCGACTTGAAACTCTCACAACTTCTAGCAAGCACTGCCAGCAGCAGTAGCAGAATCCTTGCAGCCATATTTGAGGTTCCGTCACAATCGAAGACAGCTACGTGTGCTGAGGGTCGATCTCCATAGCCTTTCCTCACACTTGATAGTTGCAACTGACACAAGGGCTGAGTCTACACACCGGGCAGCCATTAATCAGCAATCAGCAACGAGACATTTGTTAAGAAGGATGTTGTAATTATGATGGCACTTCCTGTGCACTCTGCTGCTGTGGAGATGGCTATGATGTCATGTGTTCTGGTTTTTTCTCACTGCCAGCTCACCTATCGACTTGAAACTCTCACAACTTCCAGCATGCACTGCCAGCAGCAGTAGCAGAATCCTTCCAGCCGTACTTGAGGTTCCGTCACAATCGAAGACAGCTACGTGTGCTGAGGGTCGATCTCCATAGCCTTTCCTCACACTTGATAGTTGCAACTGACACAAGGGCTGAGTCTACACACCGGGCAGCCATTAATCAGCAATCAGCAACGAGACATTTGTTAAGAAGGATGTTGTAATTATGATGGCACTTCCTGTGCACTCTGCAGCTGTGGAGATTGCTATGATGTCATGTGTTCTGGTTTTTTCTCACTGCCTGCTCACCTATCGACTTGAAACTCTCACAACTTCCAGCATGCACTGCCAGCAGCAGTAGCAGAATCCTTCCAGCCGTACTTGAGGTTCCGTCACAATCGAAGACAGCTAGGTGTGCTGAGGGTCGATCTCCATAGCCTTTCCTCACACTTGATAGTTGCAACGGACACAAGGGCTGAGTCTACACACCGGGCAGCCATTAATCAGCAATCAGCAACGAGACATTTGTTAAGAAGGATGTTGTAATTATGATGGCACTTCCTGTGCACTCTGCTGCTGTGGAGATGGCTATGATGTCATGTGTTCTCGTTTATTCTCACTGCCAGCACTCCTAGCGACTTCAAACTCTCACAACTTCTAGCAAGCACTGCCAGCAGCAGTAGCAGAATCCTTCCAGCCGTACTTGAGGTTCCGTCACAATCGAAGACAGCTACGTGTGCTGAGGGTCGATCTCCATAGCCTTTCCTCACACTTGATAGTTGCAACGGACACAAGGGCTGAGTCTACACACCGGGCAGCCATTAATCAGCAATCAGCAACGAGACATTTGTTAAGAAGGATGTTGTAATTATGATGGCACTTCCTGTGCACTCTGCTGCTGTGGAGATGGCTATGATGTCATGTGTTCTCGTTTATTCTCACTGCCAGCACTCCTAGCGACTTCAAACTCTCACAACTTCTAGCAAGCACTGCCAGCAGCAGTAGCAGAATCCTTGCAGCCATATTTGAGGTTCCGACACAATCGAAGACAGCTAGGTGTGCTGAGGGTCGATCTCCATAGCCTTTCCTCACACTTGACAGTTGCAACGGACACAAGGGCTGAGTCTACACACCGGGCAGCCATTAATCAGCAACGAGACATTTGTTAAGAAGGATGTTGTAATTATGATGGCACTTCCTGTGCACTCTGCTGCTGTGGAGATGGCTATGATGTCATGTGTTCTCGTTTATTCTCACTGCCAGCACTCCTAGCGACTTCAAACTCTCACAACTTCTAGCATGCACTGCCAGCAGCAGTAGCAGAATCCTTCCAGCCGTACTTGAGGTTCCGTCACAATCGAAGACAGCTACGTGTGCTGAGGGTCGATCTCCATAGCCTTTCCTCACACTTGATAGTTGCAACTGACACAAGGGCTGAGTCTACACACCGGGCAGCCATTAATCAGCAATCAGCAACGAGACATTTGTTAAGAAGGATGTTGTAATTATGATGGCACTTCCTGTGCACTCTGCAGCTGTGGAGATTGCTATGATGTCATGTGTTCTGGTTTTTTCTCACTGCCAGCTCACCTATCGACTTGAAACTCTCACAACTTCCAGCATGCACTGCCAGCAGCAGTAGCAGAATCCTTCCAGCCGTACTTGAGGTTCCGTCACAATCGAAGACAGCTACGTGTGCTGAGGGTCGATCTCCATAGCCTTTCCTCACACTTGATAGTTGCAACTGACACAAGGGCTGAGTCTACACACCGGGCAGCCATTAATCAGCAATCAGCAACGAGACATTTGTTAAGAAGGATGTTGTAATTATGATGGCACTTCCTGTGCACTCTGCAGCTGTGGAGATTGCTATGATGTCATGTGTTCTGGTTTTTTCTCACTGCCAGCTCACCTATCGACTTGAAACTCTCACAACTTCCAGCATGCACTGCCAGCAGCAGTAGCAGAATCCTTCCAGCCGTACTTGAGGTTCCGTCACAATCGAAGACAGCTACGTGTGCTGAGGGTCGATCTCCATAGCCTTTCCTCACACTTGATAGTTGCAACGGACACAAGGGCTGAGTCAACACACCGGGCAGCCATTAATCAGCAATTAGCAACGAGACATTTGTTAAGAAGGATGTTGTAATTATGATGGCACTTCCTGTGCACTCTGCAGCTGTGGAGATTGCTATGATGTCATGTGTTCTGGTTTTTTCTCACTGCCAGCTCACCTATCGACTTGAAACTCTCACAACTTCCAGCATGCACTGCCAGCAGCAGTAGCAGAATCCTTCCAGCCGTACTTGAGGTTCCGACACAATCGAAGACAGCTAGGTGTGCTGAGGGTCGATCTCCATAGCCTTTCCTCACACTTGATAGTTGCAACTGACACAAGGGCTGAGTGTACACACCGGGCAGCCATTAATCAGCAATCAGCAACGAGACATTTGTTAAGAAGGATGTTGTAATTATGATGGCACTTCCTGTGCACTCTGCTGCTGTGGAGATGGCTATGATGTCATGTGTTCTCGTTTATTCTCACTGCCAGCACTCCTAGCGACTTGAAACACTCACAACTTCTAGCATGCACTGCCAGCAGCAGTAGCAGAATCCTTGCAGCCATATTTGAGGTTCCGACACAATCGAAGACAGCTAGGTGTGCTGAGGGTCGATCTCCATAGCCTTTCCTCACACTTGATAGTTGCAACTGACACAAGGGCTGAGTCTACACACCGGGCAGCCATTAATCAGCGATCAGCAACGAGACATTTGTTAAGAAGGATGTTGTAATTATGATGGCGCTTCCTGTGCACTCTGCAGCTGTGGAGATGGCTATGATGTCATGTGTTCTGGTTTTTTCTCACTGCCAGCTCACCTAGCGACTTGAAACTCTCACAACTTCCAGCATGCACTGCCAGCAGCAGTAGCAGAATCCTTCCAGCCGTACTTGAGGTTCCGACACAATCGAAGACAGCTAGGTGTGCTGAGGGTCGATCTCCATAGCCTTTCCTCACACTTGATAGTTGCAACTGACACAAGGGCTGAGTCTACACACCGGGCAGCCATTAATCAGCAATCAGCAACGAGACATTTGTTAAGAAGGATGTTGTAATTATGATGGCACTTCCTGTGCACTCTGCTGCTGTGGAGATGGCTATGTTGTCATGTGTTCTTTTTCTTCTCACTGCCAGCTCTCCTAGTGACTTCAAACTCTCACAACTTCTAGCATGCACTGCCAGCAGCAGTAGCAGAATCCTTCCAGCTGTACTTGAGGTTCTGACACAATCGAAGACAGCTGGGTGTGCTGAGCGTCGATCTCCATAGCCTTTCGTCACACTTGATAGTTGCAACTGACACAAGGGCTGAGTCAACACACCGGGCAGCCATTAATCAGCAATCAGCAACGAGACACTTGTTAAGAAGGATGTTGTAATTATGATGGCACTTCCTGTGCACTCTGCTGCTGTGGAGATGGCTATGATGTCATGTGTTCTGGTTTTTTCTCACTGCCAGCTCACCTATCGACTTGAAACTCTCACAACTTCCAGCATGCACTGCCAGCAGCAGTAGCAGAATCCTTCCAGCCGTACTTGAGGTTCCGACACAATCGAAGACAGCTAGGTGTGCTGAGGGTCGATCTCCATAGCCTTTCCTCACACTTGATAGTTGCAACTGACACAAGGGCTGAGTCTACACACCGGGCAGCCATTAATCAGCAATCAGCAACGAGACATTTGTTAAGAAGGATGTTGTAATTATGATGGCGCTTCCTGTGCACTCTGCAGCTGTGGAGATGGCTATGATGTCATGTGTTCTGGTTTTTTCTCACTGCCAGCTCACCTAGCGACTTGAAACTCTCACAACTTCTAGCATGCACTGCCAGCAGCAGTAGCAGAATCCTTCCAGCCGTACTTGAGGTTCCGTCACAATCGAAGACAGCTACGTGTGCTGAGGGTCGATCTCCATAGCCTTTCCTCACACTTGATAGTTGCAACGGACACAAGGGCTGAGTCTACACACCGGGCAGCCATTAATCAGCAATCAGCAACGAGACATTTGTTAAGAAGGATGTTGTAATTATGATGGCACTTCCTGTGCACTCTGCTGCTGTGGAGATGGCTATGATGTCATGTGTTCTCGTTTATTCTCACTGCCAGCACTCCTAGCGACTTCAAACTCTCACAACTTCTAGCAAGCACTGCCAGCAGCAGTAGCAGAATCCTTGCAGCCATATTTGAGGTTCCGACACAATCGAAGACAGCTAGGTGTGCTGAGGGTCGATCTCCATAGCCTTTCCTCACACTTGATAGTTGCAACGGACACAAGGGCTGAGTCTACACACCGGGCAGCCATTAATCAGCAATCAGCAACGAGACATTTGTTAAGAAGGATGTTGTAATTATGATGGCACTTCCTGTGCACTCTGCTGCTGTGGAGATGGCTATGATGTCATGTGTTCTCGTTTATTCTCACTGCCAGCACTCCTAGCGACTTCAAACTCTCACAACTTCTAGCAAGCACTGCCAGCAGCAGTAGCAGAATCCTTGCAGCCATATTTGAGGTTCCGTCACAATCGAAGACAGCTACGTGTGCTGAGGGTCGATCTCCATAGCCTTTCCTCACACTTGATAGTTGCAACGGACACAAGGGCTGAGTCAACACACCGGGCAGCCATTAATCAGCAATCAGCAACGAGACATTTGTTAAGAAGGATGTTGTAATTATGATGGCACTTCCTGTGCACTCTGCAGCTGTGGAGATTGCTATGATGTCATGTGTTCTGGTTTTTTCTCACTGCCAGCTCACCTAGCGACTTGAAACTCTCACAACTTCCAGCATGCACTGCCAGCAGCAGTAGCAGAATCCTTCCAGCCGTACTTGAGGTTCCGACACAATCGAAGACAGCTAGGTGTGCTGAGGGTCGATCTCCATAGCCTTTCCTCACACTTGATAGTTGCAACTGACACAAGGGCTGAGTCTACACACCGGGCAGCCATTAATCAGCAATCAGCAACGAGACATTTGTTAAGAAGGATGTTGTAATTATGATGGCGCTTCCTGTGCACTCTGCAGCTGTGGAGATGGCTATGATGTCATGTGTTCTGGTTTTTTCTCACTGCCAGCTCACCTAGCGACTTGAAACTCTCACAACTTCTAGCATGCACTGCCAGCAGCAGTAGCAGAATCCTTCCAGCCGTACTTGAGGTTCCGTCACAATCGAAGACAGCTACGTGTGCTGAGGGTCGATCTCCATAGCCTTTCCTCACACTTGATAGTTGCAACTGACACAAGGGCTGAGTCTACACACCGGGCAGCCATTAATCAGCAATCAGCAACGAGACATTTGTTAAGAAGGATGTTGTAATTATGATGGCGCTTCCTGTGCACTCTGCAGCTGTGGAGATGGCTATGATGTCATGTGTTCTGGTTTTTTCTCACTGCCAGCTCACCTAGCGACTTGAAACTCTCACAACTTCCAGCATGCACTGCCAGCAGCAGTAGCAGAATCCTTCCAGCCGTACTTGAGGTTCCGACACAATCGAAGACAGCTAGGTGTGCTGAGGGTCGATCTCCATAGCCTTTCCTCACACTTGATAGTTGCAACTGACACAAGGGCTGAGTCTACACACCGGGCAGCCATTAATCAGCAATCAGCAACGAGACATTTGTTAAGAAGGATGTTGTAATTATGATGGCGCTTCCTGTGCACTCTGCAGCTGTGGAGATGGCTATGATGTCATGTGTTCTGGTTTTTTCTCACTGCCAGCTCACCTAGCGACTTGAAACTCTCACAACTTCTAGCATGCACTGCCAGCAGCAGTAGCAGAATCCTTCCAGCCGTACTTGAGGTTCCGTCACAATCGAAGACAGCTACGTGTGCTGAGGGTCGATCTCCATAGCCTTTCCTCACACTTGATAGTTGCAACTGACACAAGGGCTGAGTCTACACACCGGGCAGCCATTAATCAGCAATCAGCAACGAGACATTTGTTAAGAAGGATGTTGTAATTATGATGGCGCTTCCTGTGCACTCTGCAGCTGTGGAGATGGCTATGATGTCATGTGTTCTCGTTTATTCTCACTGCCAGCACTCCTAGCGACTTGAAACACTCACAACTTCTAGCATGCACTGCCAGCAGCAGTAGCAGAATCCTTGCAGCCATATTTGAGGTTCCGACACAATCGAAGACAGCTAGGTGTGCTGAGGGTCGATCTCCATAGCCTTTCCTCACACTTGATAGTTGCAACTGACACAAGGGCTGAGTCTACACACCGGGCAGCCATTAATCAGCAATCAGCAACGAGACATTTGTTAAGAAGGATGTTGTAATTATGATGGCGCTTCCTGTGCACTCTGCAGCTGTGGAGATGGCTATGATGTCATGTGTTCTCGTTTATTCTCACTGCCAGCACTCCTAGCGACTTCAAACTCTCACAACTTCTAGCAAGCACTGCCAGCAGCAGTAGCAGAATCCTTGCAGCCATATTTGAGGTTCCGTCACAATCGAAGACAGCTACGTGTGCTGAGGGTCGATCTCCATAGCCTTTCGTCACACTTGATAGTTGCAACTGACACAAGGGCTGAGTCTACACACCGGGCAGCCATTAATCAGCAATCAGCAACGAGACATTTGTTAAGAAGGATGTTGTAATTATGATGGCGCTTCCTGTGCACTCTGCAGCTGTGGAGATGGCTATGATGTCATGTGTTCTCGTTTATTCTCACTGCCAGCACTCCTAGCGACTTCAAACTCTCACAACTTCTAGCAAGCACTGCCAGCAGCAGTAGCAGAATCCTTGCAGCCATATTTGAGGTTCCGTCACAATCGAAGACAGCTACGTGTGCTGAGGGTCGATCTCCATAGCCTTTCCTCACACTTGATAGTTGCAACTGACACAAGGGCTGAGTCTACACACCGGGCAGCCATTAATCAGCAATCAGCAACGAGACATTTGTTAAGAAGGATGTTGTAATTATGATGGCGCTTCCTGTGCACTCTGCAGCTGTGGAGATGGCTATGATGTCATGTGTTCTCGTTTATTCTCACTGCCAGCACTCCTAGCGACTTGAAACTCTCACAACTTCTAGCATGCACTGCCAGCAGCAGTAGCAGAATCCTTGCAGCCATATTTGAGGTTCCGACACAATCGAAGACAGCTAGGTGTGCTGAGGGTCGATCTCCATAGCCTTTCCTCACACTTGATAGTTGCAACTGACACAAGGGCTGAGTCTACACACCGGGCAGCCATTAATCAGCAATCAGCAACGAGACATTTGTTAAGAAGGATGTTGTAATTATGATGGCGCTTCCTGTGCACTCTGCAGCTGTGGAGATTGCTATGATGTCATGTGTTCTCGTTTATTCTCACTGCCAGCACTCCTAGCGACTTCAAACTCTCACAACTTCTAGCAAGCACTGCCAGCAGCAGTAGCAGAATCCTTGCAGCCATATTTGAGGTTCCGTCACAATCGAAGACAGCTACGTGTGCTGAGGGTCGATCTCCATAGCCTTTCCTCACACTTGATAGTTGCAACGGACACAAGGGCTGAGTCTACACACCGGGCAGCCATTAATCAGCAATCAGCAACGAGACATTTGTTAAGAAGGATGTTGTAATTATGATGGCACTTCCTGTGCACTCTGCAGCTGTGGAGATGGCTATGATGTCATGTGTTCTCGTTTATTCTCACTGCCAGCACTCCTAGCGACTTCAAACTCTCACAACTTCTAGCAAGCACTGCCAGCAGCAGTAGCAGAATCCTTCCAGCCGTACTTGAGGTTCCGACACAATCGAAGACAGCTAGGTGTGCTGAGGGTCGATCTCCATAGCCTTTCCTCACACTTGATAGTTGCAACGGACACAAGGGCTGAGTCTACACACCGGGCAGCCATTAATCAGCAATCAGCAACGAGACATTTGTTAAGAAGGATGTTGTAATTATGATGGCACTTCCTGTGCACTCTGCATCTGTGGAGATGGCTATGATGTCATGTGTTCTGGTTTTTTCTCACTGCCAGCTCACCTAGCGACTTGAAACTCTCACAACTTCTAGCATGCACTGCCAGCAGCAGTAGCAGAATCCTTCCAGCCGTACTTGAGGTTCCGACACAATCGAAGACAGCTAGGTGTGCTGAGGGTCGATCTCCATAGCCATTCCTCACACTTGATAGTTGCAACTGACACAAGGGCTGAGTCAACACACCGGGCAGCCATTAATCAGCAATCAGCAACGAGACATTTGTTAAGAAGGATGTTGTAATTATGATGGCACTTCCTGTGCCCTCTGCAGCTGTGGAGATTGCTATGATGTCATGTGTTCTGGTTTTTTCTCACTGCCAGCACTCCTAGCGACTTGAAACTCTCACAACTTCTAGCATGCACTGCCAGCAGCAGTAGCAGAATCCTTGCAGCCATATTTGAGGTTCCGACACAATCGAAGACAGCTAGGTGTGCTGAGGGTCGATCTCCATAGCCTTTCCTCACACTTGATAGTTGCAACTGACACAAGGGCTGAGTCTACACACCGGGCAGCCATTAATCAGCAATCAGCAACGAGACATTTGTTAAGAAGGATGTTGTAATTATGATAGCGCTTCCTGTGCACTCTGCAGCCGTGGAGATTGCTATGATGTCATGTGTTCTGGTTTTTTCTCACTGCCAGCACTCCTAGCGACTTGAAACTCTCACAACTTCTAGCAAGCACTGCCAGCAGCAGTAGCAGAATCCTTGCAGCCATATTTGAGGTTCCGTCACAATCGAAGACAGCTAGGTGTGCTGAGGGTCGATCTCCATAGCCTTTCCTCACACTTGATAGTTGCAACTGACACAAGGGCTGAGTCTACACACCGGGCAGCCATTAATCAGCAATCAGCAACGAGACATTTGTTAAGAAGGATGTTGTAATTATGATGGCGCTTCCTGTGCACTCTGCAGCTGTGGAGATGGCTATGATGTCATGTGTTCTCGTTTATTCTCACTGCCAGCACTCCTAGCGACTTCAAACTCTCACAACTTCTAGCAAGCACTGCCAGCAGCAGTAGCAGAATCCTTGCAGCCATATTTGAGGTTCCGTCACAATCGAAGACAGCTACGTGTGCTGAGGGTCGATCTCCATAGCCTTTCCTCACACTTGATAGTTGCAACGGACAGAAGGGCTGAGTCTACACACCGGGCAGCCATTAATCAGCAATCAGCAACGAGACATTTGTTAAGATGGATGTTGTAATTATGATGGCACTTCCTGTGCACTCTGCATCTGTGGAGATGGCTATGATGTCATGTGTTCTGGTTTTTTCTCACTGCCAGCTCACCTAGCGACTTGAAACTCTCACAACTTCTAGCATGCACTGCCAGCAGCAGTAGCAGAATCCTTCCAGCCGTACTTGAGGTTCCGACACAATCGAAGACAGCTAGGTGTGCTGAGGGTCGATCTCCATAGCCATTCCTAACACTTGATAGTTGCAACTGACACAAGGGCTGAGTCAACACACCGGGCAGCCATTAATCAGCAATCAGCAACGAGACATTTGTTAAGAAGGATGTTGTAATTATGATGGCACTTCCTGTGCCCTCTGCAGCTGTGGAGATTGCTATGATGTCATGTGTTCTGGTTTTTTCTCACTGCCAGCACTCCTAGCGACTTGAAACTCTCACAACTTCTAGCATGCACTGCCAGCAGCAGTAGCAGAATCCTTGCAGCCATATTTGAGGTTCCGACACAATCGAAGACAGCTAGGTGTGCTGAGGGTCGATCTCCATAGCCTTTCCACACACTTGATAGTTGCAACTGACACAAGGGCTGAGTCTACACACCGGGCAGCCATTAATCAGCAATCAGCAACGAGACATTTGTTAAGAAGGATGTTGTAATTATGATGGCACTTCCTGTGCACTCTGCTGCTGTGGAGATGGCTATGTTGTCATGTGTTCTTTTTCTTCTCACTGCCAGCTCTCCTAGTGACTTCAAACTCTCACAACTTCTAGCATGCACTGCCAGCAGCAGTAGCAGAATCCTTCCAGCTGTACTTGAGGTTCTGACACAATCGAAGACAGCTGGGTGTGCTGAGCGTCGATCTCCATAGCCTTTCGTCACACTTGATAGTTGCAACTGACACAAGGGCTGAGTCTACACACCGGGCAGCCATTAATCAGCAATCAGCAACGAGACATTTGTTAAGAAGGATGTTGTAATTATGATAGCGCTTCCTGTGCACTCTGCAGCTGTGGAGATGGCTATGATGTCATGTGTTCTGGTTTTTTCTCACTGCCAGCTCACCTAGCGACTTGAAACTCTCACAACTTCTAGCATGCACTGCCAGCAGCAGTAGCAGAATCCTTCCAGCCGTACTTGAGGTTCCGACACAATCGAAGACAGGTAGGTGTGCTGAGGTTCGCTTTCCATAGCCTTTCCTCACACTTGATAGTAGCAACTGACACAAGGGCTGAGTCTACACACCGGGCAGCCATTAATCAGCAATCAGCAACGAGACATTTGTTAAGAAGGATGGTGTGTTTATGATGGCGCTTCCTGTGCACTCTGCAGCTTTGGAGATGGCAATGATGTCATGTGTTCTTTTTTTTCTCACTGCCAGCTCTCCTAGTGACTTCAAACTCTCACAACTTCTAGCAAGCACTGCCAGCAGCAGTAGCAGAATCCTTCCAGCCGTACTTGAGGTTCCGACACAATCGAAGACAGCTAGGTGTGCTGAGGGTCGATCTCCATAGCCTTTCCTCACACTTGATAGTTGCAACTGACACAAGGGCTGAGTCTACACACCGGGCAGCCATTAATCAGCAATCAGCAAGAGACATTTTTTAAGAAGGATGGTGTATTTATGATGGCGCTTCCTGTGCACTCTGCAGCTGTGGAGATGGCTATGATGCCATGTGTTCTTTTTTTTCTCACTGCCAGCTCTCCTAGTGACTTCAAACGTTCACAACTTCTAGCATGCACTGCCAGCAGCAGTAGCAGAATCATTCCAGCCATACTTGAGATTCCGACACAATCGAAGACAGCTAGGTGTGTTGAGGGTCGATCTCCATAGCCTTTCCTCACACTTGATAGTTGCAACTGACACAAGGGCTGAGTCTACACACCGGGCAGCCATTAATCAGCAATCAGCAGCGAGACATTTGTTAAGAAGGATGGTGTATTTATGATGGCGCTTCCTGTGCACTCTGCAGCTGTGGAGATGGCTATGATGTCATGTGTTCTGGTTTTTTCCCACTGCCAGCACTCCTAATGACTTCAAACTTTCACAACTTCTAGCGTGCACTGCCAGCAGCAGTAGCAGAATCCTTCCAGCCGTACTTGAGGTTCCGACACAATCAAAGACAGCTAGGTGTGCTGAGGGTCGATCTCCATAGCCTTTCCTCACACTTGATAGTTGCAACTGACACAAGGGCTGAGTCTACACACCGGGCAGCCATTAATCAGCAGTCAGCAAGAGACATTTGTTAAGAAGGATGCCGTATTTATGATGGCGCTTCCTGTGCACTCTGAAGCTGTGGAGATGGCTATGATGTCATGTGTTATGGTTTTTTCCCACTGCCAGTTCTCCTAGCGACTTCAAACTCTCACAACTTCTAGCATGCACTGCTAGGAGCAGTAGCAGAATCCCTCCAGCCGTACTTGAGGTTCCGACACAATCAAAGACAGCTAGGTGTGCTGAGGGTCGATCTCCATAGCCTTTCCTCACACTTGATAGTTGCAACTGACACAAGGGCTGAGTCTACACACCGGGCAGCCATTAATCAGCAATCAGCAACGAGACATTTGTTAAGAAGGATGCTGTATTTATGATGGCGCTTCCTGTGCACTCTGCAGCTGTGGAGATGGCTATGATGTCATGTGTTCTGGTTTTTCCCACTGCCAGCTCTCCTAGCGACTTCAAACTCTCACAACTTCTAGCATGCACTGCCAGCAGCAGTAGCAGAATCCCTCCAGCCGTACTTGAGGTTCCGACACAATCAAAGACAGCTAGGTGTGCTGAGGGTCGATCTCCATAGCCTTTCCTCACACTTGATAGTTGCAACTGACACAAGGGCTGAGTCTACACACCGGGCAGCCATTAATCAGCAGTCTGCAAGAGACATTTGTTAAGAAGGATGCCGTATTTATGATGGCGCTTCCTGTGCACTCTGAAGCTGTGGAGATGGCTATGATGTCATGTGTTATGGTTTTTTACCACTGCCAGCTCTCCTAGCGACTTCAAACTCTCACAACTTCTAGCATGCACTGCTAGGAGCAGTAGCAGAATCCCTCCAGCCGTACTTGAGGTTCCGACACAATCAAAGACAGCTAGGTGTGCTGAGGGTCGATCTCCATAGCCTTTCCTCACACTTGATAGTTGCAACTGACACAAGGGCTGAGTCTACACACCGGGCAGCCATTAATCAGCAGTCAGCAAGAGACATTTGTTAAGAAGGCTGCCGTATTTATGATGGCGCTTCCTGTGCACTCTGAAGCTGTGGAGATGGCTATGATGTCATGTGTTATGGTTTTTTCCCACTGCCAGCTCTCCTAGCGACTTCAAATTCTCACAACTTCTAGCATGCACTGCTAGGAGCAGTAGCAGAATCCCTCCAGCCGTACTTGACGTTCCGACACAATCAAAGACAGCTAGGTGTGCTGAGGGTCGATCTCCATAGCCTTTCCTCACACTTGATAGTTGCAACTGACACAAGGGCTGAGTCTACACACCGGGCAGCCATTAATCAGCAATCAGCAACGAGACATTTGTTAAGAAGGATGCTGTATTTATGATGGCGCTTCCTGTGCACTCTGCAGCTGTGGAGATGGCTATGATGTCATGTGTTCTGGTTTTTCCCACTGCCAGCTCTCCTAGCGACTTTAAACTCTCACAACTTCTAGCATGCACTGCTAGGAGCAGTAGCAGAATCCCTCCAGCCGTACTTGAGGTTCCGACACAATCAAAGACAGCTAGGTGTGCTGAGGGTCGATCTCCATAGCCTTTCCTCACACTTGATAGTTGCAACTGACACAAGGGCTGAGTCTACACACCGGGCAGCCATTAATCAGCAATCAGCAACGAGACATTTGTTAAGAAGGATGCTGTATTTATGATGGCGCTTCCTGTGCACTCTGAAGCTGTGGAGATGGCTATGATGTCATGTGTTCTGGTTTTTCCCACTGCCAGCTCTCCTAGCGACTTCAAACTCTCACAACTTCTAGCATGCACTGCTAGGAGCAGTAGCAGAATCCCTCCAGCCGTACTTGAGGTTCCGACACAATCAAAGACAGCTAGGTGTGCTGAGGGTCGATCTCCATAGCCTTTCCTCACACTTGATAGTTGCAACTGACACAAGGGCTGAGTCTACACACCGGGCAGCCATTAATCAGCAGTCAGCAAGAGACATTTGTTAAGAAGGATGCCGTATTTATGATGGCGCTTCCTGTGCACTCTGAAGCTGTGGAGATGGCTATGATGTCATGTGTTATGGTTTTTTCCCACTGCCAGCTCTCCTAGCGACTTCAAACTCTCACAACTTCTAGCATGCACTGCTAGGAGCAGTAGCAGAATCCCTCCAGCCGTACTTGAGGTTCCGACACAATCAAAGACAGCTAGGTGTGCTGAGGGTCGATCTCCATAGCCTTTCCTCACACTTGATAGTTGCAACTGACACAAGGGCTGAGTCTACACACCGGGCAGCCATTAATCAGCAATCAGCAACGAGACATTTGTTAAGAAGGATGCTGTATTTATGATGGCGCTTCCTGTGCACTCTGCAGCTGTGGAGATGGCTATGATGTCATGTGTTCTGGTTTTTCCCACTGCCAGCTCTCCTAGCGACTTCAAACTCTCACAACTTCTAGCATGCACTGCTAGGAGCAGTAGCAGAATCCCTCCAGCCGTACTTGAGGTTCCGACACAATCAAAGACAGCTAGGTGTGCTGAGGGTCGATCTCCATAGCCTTTCCTCACACTTGATAGTTGCAACTGACACAAGGGCTGAGTCTACACACCGGGCAGCCATTAATCAGCAGTCAGCAAGAGACATTTGTTAAGAAGGATGCCGTATTTATGATGGCGCTTCCTGTGCACTCTGAAGCTGTGGAGATGGCTATGATGTCATGTGTTATGGTTTTTTCCCACTGCCAGCTCTCCTAGCGACTTCAAACTCTCACAACTTCTAGCATGCACTGCTAGGAGCAGTAGCAGAATCCCTCCAGCCGTACTTGAGGTTCCGACACAATCAAAGACAGCTAGGTGTGCTGAGGGTCGATCTCCATAGCCTTTCCTCACACTTGATAGTTGCAACTGACACAAGGGCTGAGTCTACACACCGGGCAGCCATTAATCAGCAATCAGCAACGAGACATTTGTTAAGAAGGATGCTGTATTTATGATGGCGCTTCCTGTGCACTCTGCAGCTGTGGAGATGGCTATGATGTCATGTGTTCTGGTTTTTCCCACTGCCAGCTCTCCTAGCGACTTCAAACTCTCACAACTTCTAGCATGCACTGCTAGGAGCAGTAGCAGAATCCCTCCAGCCGTACTTGAGGTTCCGACACAATCAAAGACAGCTAGGTGTGCTGAGGGTCGATCTCCATAGCCTTTCCTCACACTTGATAGTTGCAACTGACACAAGGGCTGAGTCTACACACCGGGCAGCCATTAATCAGCAGTCAGCAAGAGACATTTGTTAAGAAGGATGCCGTATTTATGATGGCGCTTACTGTGCACTCTGAAGCTGTGGAGATGGCTATGATGTCATGTGTTATGGTTTTTTCCCACTGCCAGCTCTCCTAGCGACTTCAAACTCTCACAACTTCTAGCATGCACTGCTAGGAGCAGTAGCAGAATCCCTCCAGCCGTACTTGAGGTTCCGACACAATCAAAGACAGCTAGGTGTGCTGAGGGTCGATCTCCATAGCCTTTCCTCACACTTGATAGTTGCAACTGACACAAGGGCTGAGTCTACACACCGGGCAGCCATTAATCAGCAATCAGCAACGAGACATTTGTTAAGAAGGATGCTGTATTTATGATGGCGCTTCCTGTGCACTCTGCAGCTGTGGAGATGGCTATGATGTCATGTGTTCTGGTTTTTCCCACTGCCAGCTCTCCTAGCGACTTCAAACTCTCACAACTTCTAGCATGCACTGCTAGGAGCAGTAGCAGAATCCCTCCAGCCGTACTTGAGGTTCCGACACAATCAAAGACAGCTAGGTGTGCTGAGGGTCGATCTCCATAGCCTTTCCTCACACTTGATAGTTGCAACTGACACAAGGGCTGAGTCTACACACCGGGCAGCCATTAATCAGCAGTCAGCAAGAGACATTTGTTAAGAAGGATGCTGTATTTATGATGGCGCTTCCTGTGCACTCTGAAGCTGTGGAGATGGCTATGATGTCATGTGTTATGGTTTGTCCCACTGCCAGCTCTCCTAGCGACTTCAAACTCTCACAACTTCTAGCATGCACTGCTAGGAGCAGTAGTAGAATCCCTCCAGCCGTACTTGAGGTTCCGACACAATCAAAGACAGCTAGGTGTGCTGAGGGTCGATCTCCATAGCCTTTCCTCACACTTGATAGTTGCAACTGACACAAGGGCTGAGTCTACACACCGGGCAGCCATTAATCAGCAATCAGCAAGAGACATTTGTTAAGAAGGATGCTGTATTTATGATGGCGCTTCCTGTGCACTCTGCAGCTGTGGAGATGGCTATGATGTCATGTGTTCTGGTTTTTCCCACTGCCAGCTCTCCTAGCGACTTCAAACTCTCACAACTTCTAGCATGCACTGCTAGGAGCAGTAGCAGAATCCCTCCAGCCGTACTTGAGGTTCCGACACAATCAAAGACAGCTAGGTGTGCTGAGGGTCGATCTCCATAGCCTTTCCTCACACTTGATAGTTGCAACTGACACAAGGGCTGAGTCTACACACCGGGCAGCCATTAATCAGCAGTCTGCAACAGACATTTGTTAAGAAGGATGCTGTATTTATAATGGCGCTTCCTGTGCACTCTGAAGCTGTGGAGATGGCTATGATGTCATGTGTTATGGTTTTTTCCCACTGCCAGCTCTCCTAGCGACTTCAAACTCTCACAACTTCTAGCATGCACTGCTAGGAGCAGTAGCAGAATCCCTCCAGCCGTACTTGAGGTTCCGACACAATCAAAGACAGCTAGGTGTGCTGAGGGTCGATCTTCATAGCCTTTCCTCACACTTGATAGTTTCAACTGACACAAGGGCTGAGTCTACACACCGGGCAGCCATTAATCAGCAATCAGCAACGAGATATTTGTTGAGAAGGATGCTGTATTTATGATGGCGCTTCCTGTGCACTCTGCAGCTGTGGAGATGGCTATGATGTCATGTGTTCTGGTTTTTTCCACTGCCAGCTCTCCTAGCGACTTCAAACTCTCACAACTTCTAGCATGCACTGCTAGGAGCAGTAGCAGAATCCCTCCAGCCGTACTTGAGGTTCCGACACAATCAAAGACAGCTAGGTGTGCTGAGGGTCGATCTCCATAGCCTTTCCTCACACTTGATAGTTGCAACTGACACAAGGGCTGAGTCTACACACCGGGCAGCCATTAATCAGCAGTCAGCAAGAGACATTTGTTAAGAAGGATGCCGTATTTATGATGGCGCTTCCTGTGCACTCTGAAGCTGTGGAGATGGCTATGATGTCATGTGTTCTGGTTTTTTCCCACTGCCAGCTCTCCTAGCGACTTCAAACTCTCACAACTTCTAGCATGCACTGCCAGCAGCAGTAGCAGAATCCCTCCAGCCGTACTTGAGGTTCCGAGACAATCAAAGACAGCTAGGTGTGCTGAGGGTCGATCTCCATAGCCTTTCCTCACACTTGATAGTTGCAACTGACACAAGGGCTGAGATTACACACCGGGCAGCCATTAATCAGCAATCAGCAACGAGACATTTGTTAAGAAGGATGCTGTATTTATGATGGCGCTTCCTGTGCACTCTGCAGCTGTGGAGATGGCTATGATGTCATGTGTTCTGGTTTTTCCCACTGCCAGCTCTCCTAGCGACTTCAAACTCTCACAACTTCTAGCATGCACTGCTAGGAGCAGTAGCAGAATCCCTACAGCCGTACTTGAGGTTCCGACACAATCAAAGACAGCTAGGTGTGCTGAGGGTCGATCTCCATAGCCTTTCCTCACACTTGATAGTTGCAACTGACACAAGGGCTGAGTCTACACACCGGGCAGCCGTTAATCAGCAATCAGCAACGAGACATTTGTTAAGAAGGATGTTGTAATTATGATGGCACTTCCTGTGCATTCTGCAGCTGTGGAGATGGCTATGATGTCATGTGTTCTGGTTTTTTCTCACTGCCAGCTCACCTAGCGACTTGAAACTCTCACAACTTCCAGCATGCACTGCCAGCAGCAGTAGCAGAATCCTTGCAGCCATATTTGAGGTTCCGTCACAATCGAAGGCAGCTACGTGTGCTGAGGGTCGATCTCCATAGCCTTTCCTCACACTTGATAGTTGCAACTGACACAAGGGCTGAGTCTACACACCGGGCAGCCATTAATCAGCAATCAGCAACGAGACATTTGTTAAGAAGGATGTTGTAATTATGATGGCACTTCCTGTGCACTCTGCAGCTGTGGAGATGGCTATGATGTCGTGTGTTCTCGTTTATTCTCACTGCCAGCACTCCTAGCGACTTCAAACTCTCACAACTTCTAGCAAGCACTGCCAGCAGCAGTAGCAGAATCCTTGCAGCCATATTTGAGGTTCCGTCACAATCGAAGACAGCTACGTGTGCTGAGGGTCGATCTCCATAGCCTTTCCTCACACTTGATAGTTGCAACGGACACAAGGGCTGAGTCTACACACCGGGCAGCCATTAATCAGCAATCAGCAACGAGACATTTGTTAAGATGGATGTTGTAATTTTGATGGCACTTCCTGTGCACTCTGCATCTGTGGAGATGGCTATGATGTCATGTGTTCTGGTTTTTTCTCACTGCCAGCTCACCTATCGACTTGAAACTCTCACAACTTCCAGCATGCACTGCCAGCAGCAGTAGCAGAATCCTTGCAGCCATATTTGAGGTTCCGACACAATCGAAGACAGCTAGGTGTGCTGAGGGTCGATCTCCATAGCCTTTCCTCACACTTGATAGTTGCAACTGACACAAGGGCTGAGTCAACACACCGGGCAGCCATTAATCAGCAATCAGCAACGAGACATTTGTTAAGAAGGATGTTGTAATTATGATGGCACTTCCTGTGCCCTCTGCAGCTGTGGAGATTGCTATGATGTCATGTGTTCTGGTTTTTTCTCACTGCCAGCACTCCTAGCGACTTGAAACTCTCACAACTTCTAGCATGCACTGCCAGCAGCAGTAGCAGAATCCTTGCAGCCATATTTGAGGTTCCGACACAATCGAAGACAAGCTAGGTGTGCTGAGGGTCGATCTCCATAGCCTTTCCTCACACTTGATAGTTGCAACTGACACAAGGGCTGAGTCTACACACCGGGCAGCCATTAATCAGCAATCAGCAACGAGACATTTGTTAAGAAGGATGTTGTAATTATGATAGCGCTTCCTGTGCACTCTGCAGCTGTGGAGATTGCTATGATGTCATGTGTTCTGGTTTTTTCTCACTGCCAGCACTCCTAGCGACTTGAAACTCTCACAACTTCTAGCAAGCACTGCCAGCAGCAGTAGCAGAATCCTTGCAGCCATATTTGAGGTTCCGTCACAATCGAAGACAGCTAGGTCTGCTGAGGGTCGATCTCCATAGCCTTTCCTCACACTTGATAGTTGCAACTGACACAAGGGCTGAGTCTACACACCGGGCAGCCATTAATCAGCAATCAGCAACGAGACATTTGTTAAGAAGGATGTTGTAATTATGATGGCGCTTCCTGTGCACTCTGCAGCTGTGGAGATGGCTATGATGTCATGTGTTCTCGTTTATTCTCACTGCCAGCACTCCTAGCGACTTCAAACTCTCACAACTTCTAGCAAGCACTGCCAGCAGCAGTAGCAGAATCCTTGCAGCCATATTTGAGGTTCCGTCACAATCGAAGACAGCTACGTGTGCTGAGGGTCGATCTCCATAGCCTTTCCTCACACTTGATAGTTGCAACGGACACAAGGGCTGAGTCTACACACCGGGCAGCCATTAATCAGCAATCAGCAACGAGACATTTGTTAAGATGGATGTTGTAATTATGATGGCACTTCCTGTGCACTCTGCATCTGTGGAGATGGCTATGATGTCATGTGTTCTGGTTTTTTCTCACTGCCAGCTCACCTAGCGACTTGAAACTCTCACAACTTCTAGCATGCACTGCCAGCAGCAGTAGCAGAATCCTTCCAGCCGTACTTGAGGTTCCGACACAATCGAAGACAGCTAGGTGTGCTGAGGGTCGATCTCCATAGCCATTCCTAACACTTGATAGTTGCAACTGACACAAGGGCTGAGTCAACACACCGGGCAGCCATTAATCAGCAATCAGCAACGAGACATTTGTTAAGAAGGATGTTGTAATTATGATGGCACTTCCTGTGCCCTCTGCAGCTGTGGAGATTGCTATGATGTCATGTGTTCTGGTTTTTTCTCACTGCCAGCACTCCTAGCGACTTGAAACTCTCACAACTTCTAGCATGCACTGCCAGCAGCAGTAGCAGAATCCTTGCAGCCATATTTGAGGTTCCGACACAATCGAAGACAGCTAGGTGTGCTGAGGGTCGATCTCCATAGCCTTTCCACACACTTGATAGTTGCAACTGACACAAGGGCTGAGTCTACACACCGGGCAGCCATTAATCAGCAATCAGCAACGAGACATTTGTTAAGAAGGATGTTGTAATTATGATGGCACTTCCTGTGCACTCTGCTGCTGTGGAGATGGCTATGTTGTCATGTGTTCTTTTTCTTCTCACTGCCAGCTCTCCTAGTGACTTCAAACTCTCACAACTTCTAGCATGCACTGCCAGCAGCAGTAGCAGAATCCTTCCAGCTGTACTTGAGGTTCTGACACAATCGAAGACAGCTGGGTGTGCTGAGCGTCGATCTCCATAGCCTTTCGTCACACTTGATAGTTGCAACTGACACAAGGGCTGAGTCTACACACCGGGCAGCCATTAATCAGCAATCAGCAACGAGACATTTGTTAAGAAGGATGTTGTAATTATGATAGCGCTTCCTGTGCACTCTGCAGCTGTGGAGATGGCTATGATGTCATGTGTTCTGGTTTTTTCTCACTGCCAGCTCACCTAGCGACTTGAAACTCTCACAACTTCTAGCATGCACTGCCAGCAGCAGTAGCAGAATCCTTCCAGCCGTACTTGAGGTTCCGACACAATCGAAGACAGGTAGGTGTGCTGAGGTTCGCTTTCCATAGCCTTTCCTCACACTTGATAGTAGCAACTGACACAAGGGCTGAGTCTACACACCGGGCAGCCATTAATCAGCAATCAGCAACGAGACATTTGTTAAGAAGGATGGTGTATTTATGATGGCGCTTCCTGTGCACTCTGCAGCTTTGGAGATGGCAATGATGTCATGTGTTCTTTTTTTTCTCACTGCCAGCTCTCCTAGTGACTTCAAACTCTCACAACTTCTAGCAAGCACTGCCAGCAGCAGTAGCAGAATCCTTCCAGCCGTACTTGAGGTTCCGACACAATCGAAGACAGCTAGGTGTGCTGAGGGTCGATCTCCATAGCCTTTCCTCACACTTGATAGTTGCAACTGACACAAGGGCTGAGTCTACACACCGGGCAGCCATTAATCAGCAATCAGCAAGAGACATTTTTTAAGAAGGATGGTGTATTTATGATGGCGCTTCCTGTGCACTCTGCAGCTGTGGAGATGGCTATGATGCCATGTGTTCTTTTTTTTCTCACTGCCAGCTCTCCTAGTGACTTCAAACGTTCACAACTTCTAGCATGCACTGCCAGCAGCAGTAGCAGAATCATTCCAGCCATACTTGAGATTCCGACACAATCGAAGACAGCTAGGTGTGTTGAGGGTCGATCTCCATAGCCTTTCCTCACACTTGATAGTTGCAACTGACACAAGGGCTGAGTCTACACACCGGGCAGCCATTAATCAGCAATCAGCAGCGAGACATTTGTTAAGAAGGATGGTGTATTTATGATGGCGCTTCCTGTGCACTCTGCAGCTGTGGAGATGGCTATGATGTCATGTGTTCTGGTTTTTTCCCACTGCCAGCACTCCTAATGAATTCAAACTTTCACAACTTCTAGCGTGCACTGCCAGCAGCAGTAGCAGAATCCTTCCAGCCGTACTTGAGGTTCCGACACAATCAAAGACAGCTAGGTGTGCTGAGGGTCGATCTCCATAGCCTTTCCTCACACTTGATAGTTGCAACTGACACAAGGGCTGAGTCTACACACCGGGCAGCCATTAATCAGCAGTCAGCAAGAGACATTTGTTAAGAAGGATGCCGTATTTATGATGGCGCTTCCTGTGCACTCTGAAGCTGTGGAGATGGCTATGATGTCATGTGTTATGGTTTTTTCCCACTGCCAGTTCTCCTAGCGACTTCAAACTCTCACAACTTCTAGCATGCACTGCTAGGAGCAGTAGCAGAATCCCTCCAGCCGTACTTGAGGTTCCGACACAATCAAAGACAGCTAGGTGTGCTGAGGGTCGATCTCCATAGCCTTTCCTCACACTTGATAGTTGCAACTGACACAAGGGCTGAGTCTACACACCGGGCAGCCATTAATCAGCAATCAGCAACGAGACATTTGTTAAGAAGGATGCTGTATTTATGATGGCGCTTCCTGTGCACTCTGCAGCTGTGGAGATGGCTATGATGTCATGTGTTCTGGTTTTTCCCACTGCCAGCTCTCCTAGCGACTTCAAACTCTCACAACTTCTAGCATGCACTGCCAGCAGCAGTAGCAGAATCCCTCCAGCCGTACTTGAGGTTCCGACACAATCAAAGACAGCTAGGTGTGCTGAGGGTCGATCTCCATAGCCTTTCCTCACACTTGATAGTTGCAACTGACACAAGGGCTGAGTCTACACACCGGGCAGCCATTAATCAGCAGTCTGCAAGAGACATTTGTTAAGAAGGATGCCGTATTTATGATGGCGCTTCCTGTGCACTCTGAAGCTGTGGAGATGGCTATGATGTCATGTGTTACGGTTTTTTCCCACTGCCAGCTCTCCTAGCGACTTCAAACTCTCACAACTTCTAGCATGCACTGCTAGGAGCAGTAGCAGAATCCCTCCAGCCGTACTTGAGGTTCCGACACAATCAAAGACAGCTAGGTGTGCTGAGGGTCGATCTCCATAGCCTTTCCTCACACTTGATAGTTGCAACTGACACAAGGGCTGAGTCTACACACCGGGCAGCCATTAATCAGCAGTCAGCAAGAGACATTTGTTAAGAAGGATGCCGTATTTATGATGGCGCTTCCTGTGCACTCTGAAGCTGTGGAGATGGCTATGATGTCATGTGTTATGGTTTTTTCCCACTGCCAGCTCTCCTAGCGACTTCAAATTCTCACAACTTCTAGCATGCACTGCTAGGAGCAGTAGCAGAATCCCTCCAGCCGTACTTGACGTTCCGACACAATCAAAGACAGCTAGGTGTGCTGAGGGTCGATCTCCATAGCCTTTCCTCACACTTGATAGTTGCAACTGACACAAGGGCTGAGTCTACACACCGGGCAGCCATTAATCAGCAATCAGCAACGAGACATTTGTTAAGAAGGATGCTGTATTTATGATGGCGCTTCCTGTGCACTCTGCAGCTGTGGAGATGGCTATGATGTCATGTGTTCTGGTTTTTCCCACTGCCAGCTCTCCTAGCGACTTCAAACTCTCACAACTTCTAGCATGCACTGCTAGGAGCAGTAGCAGAATCCCTCCAGCCGTACTTGAGGTTCCGACACAATCAAAGACAGCTAGGTGTGCTGAGGGTCGATCTCCATAGCCTTTCCTCACACTTGATAGTTGCAACTGACACAAGGGCTGAGTCTACACACCGGGCAGCCATTAATCAGCAGTCAGCAAGAGACATTTGTTAAGAAGGATGCCGTATTTATGATGGCGCTTCCTGTGCACTCTGAAGCTGTGGAGATGGCTATGATGTCATGTGTTATGGTTTTTTCCCACTGCCAGCTCTCCTAGCGACTTCAAACTCTCACAACTTCTAGCATGCACTGCTAGGAGCAGTAGCAGAATCCCTCCAGCCGTACTTGAGGTTCCGACACAATCAAAGACAGCTAGGTGTGCTGAGGGTCGATCTCCATAGCCTTTCCTCACACTTGATAGTTGCAACTGACACAAGGGCTGAGTCTACACACCGGGCAGCCATTAATCAGCAGTCAGCAAGAGACATTTGTTAAGAAGGATGCTGTATTTATGATGGCGCTTCCTGTGCACTCTGAAGCTGTGGAGATGGCTATGATGTCATGTGTTATGGTTTGTCCCACTGCCAGCTCTCCTAGCGACTTCAAACTCTCACAACTTCTAGCATGCACTGCTAGGAGCAGTAGTAGAATCCCTCCAGCCGTACTTGAGGTTCCGACACAATCAAAGACAGCTAGGTGTGCTGAGGGTCGATCTCCATAGCCTTTCCTCACACTTGATAGTTGCAACTGACACAAGGGCTGAGTCTACACACCGGGCAGCCATTAATCAGCAATCAGCAAGAGACATTTGTTAAGAAGGATGCTGTATTTATGATGGCGCTTCCTGTGCACTCTGCAGCTGTGGAGATGGCTATGATGTCATGTGTTCTGGTTTTTCCCACTGCCAGCTCTCCTAGCGACTTCAAACTCTCACAACTTCTAGCATGCACTGCTAGGAGCAGTAGCAGAATCCCTCCAGCCGTACTTGAGGTTCCGACACAATCAAAGACAGCTAGGTGTGCTGAGGGTCGATCTCCATAGCCTTTCCTCACACTTGATAGTTGCAACTGACACAAGGGCTGAGTCTACACACCGGGCAGCCATTAATCAGCAGTCAGCAAGAGACATTTGTTAAGAAGGATGCCGTATTTATGATGGCGCTTCCTGTGCACTCTGAAGCTGTGGAGATGGCTATGATGTCATGTGTTATGGTTTTTTCCCACTGCCAGCTCTCCTAGCGACTTCAAACTCTCACAACTTCTAGCATGCACTGCTAGGAGCAGTAGCAGAATCCCTCCAGCCGTACTTGAGGTTCCGACACAATCAAAGACAGCTAGGTGTGCTGAGGGTCGATCTCCATAGCCTTTCCTCACACTTGATAGTTGCAACTGACACAAGGGCTGAGTCTACACACCGGGCAGCCATTAATCAGCAATCAGCAACGAGACATTTGTTAAGAAGGATGCTGTATTTATGATGGCGCTTCCTGTGCACTCTGCAGCTGTGGAGATGGCTATGATGTCATGTGTTCTGGTTTTTCCCACTGCCAGCTCTCCTAGCGACTTCAAACTCTCACAACTTCTAGCATGCACTGCTAGGAGCAGTAGCAGAATCCCTCCAGCCGTACTTGAGGTTCCGACACAATCAAAGACAGCTAGGTGTGCTGAGGGTCGATCTCCATAGCCTTTCCTCACACTTGATAGTTGCAACTGACACAAGGGCTGAGTCTACACACCGGGCAGCCATTAATCAGCAGTCAGCAAGAGACATTTGTTAAGAAGGATGCTGTATTTATGATGGCGCTTCCTGTGCACTCTGAAGCTGTGGAGATGGCTATGATGTCATGTGTTATGGTTTGTCCCACTGCCAGCTCTCCTAGCGACTTCAAACTCTCACAACTTCTAGCATGCACTGCTAGGAGCAGTAGTAGAATCCCTCCAGCCGTACTTGAGGTTCCGACACAATCAAAGACAGCTAGGTGTGCTGAGGGTCGATCTCCATAGCCTTTCCTCACACTTGATAGTTGCAACTGACACAAGGGCTGAGTCTACACACCGGGCAGCCATTAATCAGCAATCAGCAAGAGACATTTGTTAAGAAGGATGCTGTATTTATGATGGCGCTTCCTGTGCACTCTGCAGCTGTGGAGATGGCTATGATGTCATGTGTTCTGGTTTTTCCCACTGCCAGCTCTCCTAGCGACTTCAAACTCTCACAACTTCTAGCATGCACTGCTAGGAGCAGTAGCAGAATCCCTCCAGCCGTACTTGAGGTTCCGACACAATCAAAGACAGCTAGGTGTGCTGAGGGTCGATCTCCATAGCCTTTCCTCACACTTGATAGTTGCAACTGACACAAGGGCTGAGTCTACACACCGGGCAGCCATTAATCAGCAGTCTGCAAGAGACATTTGTTAAGAAGGATGCTGTATTTATAATGGCGCTTCCTGTGCACTCTGAAGCTGTGGAGATGGCTATGATGTCATGTGTTATGGTTTTTTCCCACTGCCAGCTCTCCTAGCGACTTCAAACTCTCACAACTTCTAGCATGCACTGCTAGGAGCAGTAGCAGAATCCCTCCAGCCGTACTTGAGGTTCCGACACAATCAAAGACAGCTAGGTGTGCTGAGGGTCGATCTCCATAGACTTTCCTCACACTTGATAGTTTCAACTGACACAAGGGCTGAGTCTACACACCGGGCAGCCATTAATCAGCAATCAGCAACGAGATATTTGTTGAGAAGGATGCTGTATTTATGATGGCGCTTCCTGTGCACTCTGCAGCTGTGGAGATGGCTATGATGTCATGTGTTCTGGTTTTTCCCACTGCCAGCTCTCCTAGCGACTTCAAACTCTCACAACTTCTAGCATGCACTGCTAGGAGCAGTAGCAGAATCCCTCCAGCCGTACTTGAGGTTCCGACACAATCAAAGACAGCTAGGTGTGCTGAGGTTCGATCTCCATAGCCTTTCCTCACACTTGATAGTTGCAACTGACACAAGGGCTGAGTCTACACACCGGGCAGCCATTAATCAGCAGTCAGCAAGAGACATTTGTTAAGAAGGATGCCGTATTTATGATGGCGCTTCCTGTGCACTCTGAAGCTGTGGAGATGGCTATGATGTCATGTGTTCTGGTTTTTTCCCACTGCCAGCTCTCCTAGCGACTTCAAACTCTCACAACTTCTAGCATGCACTGCCAGCAGCAGTAGCAGAATCCCTCCAGCCGTACTTGAGGTTCCGAGACAATCAAAGACAGCTAGGTGTGCTGAGGGTCGATCTCCATAGCCTTTCCTCACACTTGATAGTTGCAACTGACACAAGGGCTGAGATTACACACCGGGCAGCCATTAATCAGCAATCAGCAACGAGACATTTGTTAAGAAGGATGCTGTATTTATGATGGCGCTTCCTGTGCACTCTGCAGCTGTGGAGATGGCTATGATGTCATGTGTTCTGGTTTTTCCCACTGCCAGCTCTCCTAGCGACTTCAAACTCTCACAACTTCTAGCATGCACTGCTAGGAGCAGTAGCAGAATCCCTACAGCCGTACTTGAGGTTCCGACACAATCAAAGACAGCTAGGTGTGCTGAGGGTCGATCTCCATAGCCTTTCCTCACACTTGATAGTTGCAACTGACACAAGGGCTGAGTCTACACACCGGGCAGCCATTAATCAGCAATCAGCAACGAGACATTTGTTAAGAAGGATGTTGTAATTATGATGGCACTTCCTGTGCACTCTGCAGCTGTGGAGATGGCTATGATGTCATGTGTTCTGGTTTTTTCTCACTGCCAGCTCACCTAGCGACTTGAAACTCTCACAACTTCCAGCATGCACTGCCAGCAGCAGTAGCAGAATCCTTGCAGCCATATTTGAGGTTCCGTCACAATCGAAGACAGCTACGTGTGCTGAGGGTCGATCTCCATAGCCTTTCCTCACACTTGATAGTTGCAACTGACACAAGGGCTGAGTCTACACACCGGGCAGCCATTAATCAGCAATCAGCAACGAGACATTTGTTAAGAAGGATGTTGTAATTATGATGGCACTTCCTGTGCACTCTGCAGCTGTGGAGATGGCTATGATGTCGTGTGTTCTCGTTTATTCTCACTGCCAGCACTCCTAGCGACTTCAAACTCTCACAACTTCTAGCAAGCACTGCCAGCAGCAGTAGCAGAATCCTTGCAGCCATATTTGAGGTTCCGTCACAATCGAAGACAGCTACGTGTGCTGAGGGTCGATCTCCATAGCCTTTCCTCACACTTGATAGTTGCAACGGACACAAGGGCTGAGTCTACACACCGGGCAGCCATTAATCAGCAATCAGCAACGAGACATTTGTTAAGATGGATGTTGTAATTTTGATGGCACTTCCTGTGCACTCTGCATCTGTGGAGATGGCTATGATGTCATGTGTTCTGGTTTTTTCTCACTGCCAGCTCACCTATCGACTTGAAACTCTCACAACTTCCAGCATGCACTGCCAGCAGCAGTAGCAGAATCCTTGCAGCCATATTTGAGGTTCCGACACAATCGAAGACAGCTAGGTGTGCTGAGGGTCGATCTCCATAGCCTTTCCTCACACTTGATAGTTGCAACGGACACAAGGGCTGAGTCTACACACCGGGCAGCCATTAATCAGCAACGAGACATTTGTTAAGAAGGATGTTGTAATTATGATGGCACTTCCTGTGCACTCTGCTGCTGTGGAGATGGCTATGATGTCATGTGTTCTCGTTTATTCTCACTGCCAGCACTCCTAGCGACTTCAAACTCTCACAACTTCTAGCAAGCACTGCCAGCAGTAGTAGCAGAATCCTTGCAGCCATATTTGAGGTTCCGTCACAATCGAAGACAGCTACGTGTGCTGAGGGTCGATCTCCATAGCCTTTCCTCACACTTGATAGTTGCAACGGACACAAGGGCTGAGTCAACACACCGGGCAGCCATTAATCAGCAATCAGCAACGAGACATTTGTTAAGAAGGATGTTGTAATTTTGATGGCACTTCCTGTGCACTCTGCATCTGTGGAGATGGCTATGATGTCATGTGTTCTGGTTTTTTCTCACTGCCAGCTCACCTATCGACTTGAAACTCTCACAACTTCCAGCATGCACTGCCAGCAGCAGTAGCAGAATCCTTGCAGCCATATTTGAGGTTCCGACACAATCGAAGACAGCTAGGTGTGCTGAGGGTCGATCTCCATAGCCTTTCCTCACACTTGATAGTTGCAACGGACACAAGGGCTGAGTCTACACACCGGGCAGCCATTAATCAGCAACGAGACATTTGTTAAGAAGGATGTTGTAATTATGATGGCACTTCCTGTGCACTCTGCTGCTGTGGAGATGGCTATGATGTCATGTGTTCTCGTTTATTCTCACTGCCAGCACTCCTAGCGACTTCAAACTCTCACAACTTCTAGCAAGCACTGCCAGCAGTAGTAGCAGAATCCTTGCAGCCATATTTGAGGTTCCGTCACAATCGAAGACAGCTACGTGTGCTGAGGGTCGATCTCCATAGCCTTTCCTCACACTTGATAGTTGCAACGGACACAAGGGCTGAGTCAACACACCGGGCAGCCATTAATCAGCAATCAGCAACGAGACATTTGTTAAGAAGGATGTTGTAATTATGATGGCACTTCCTGTGCACTCTGCAGCTGTGGAGATTGTTATGATGTCATGTGTTCTGGTTTTTTCTCACTGCCAGCTCAGCTATCGACTTGAAACTCTCACAACTTCCAGCATGCACTGCCAGCAGCAGTAGCAGAATCCCTCCAGCCGTACTTGAGGTTCCGACACAATCAAAGACAGCTAGGTGTGCTGAGGGTCGATCTCCATAGCCTTTCCTCACACTTGATAGTTGCAACTGACACAAGGGCTGAGTCTACACACCGGGCAGCCATTAATCAGCAATCAGCAACGAGACATTTGTTAAGAAGGATGCTGTATTTATGATGGCGCTTCCTGTGCACTCTGCAGCTGTGGAGATGGCTATGATGTCATGTGTTCTGGTTTTTCCCACTGCCAGCTCTCCTAGCGACTTCAAACTCTCACAACTTCTAGCATGCACTGCTAGGAGCAGTAGCAGAATCCCTCCAGCCGTACTTGAGGTTCCGACACAATCAAAGACAGCTAGGTGTGCTGAGGGTCGATCTCCATAGCCTTTCCTCACACTTGATAGTTGCAACTGACACAAGGGCTGAGTCTACACACCGGGCAGCCATTAATCAGCAGTCAGCAAGAGACATTTGTTAAGAAGGATGCCGTATTTATGATGGCGCTTCCTGTGCACTCTGAAGCTGTGGAGATGGCTATGATGTCATGTGTTATGGTTTTTCCCACTGCCAGCTCTCCTAGCGACTTCAAACTCTCACAACTTCTAGCATGCACTGCTAGGAGCAGTAGCAGAATCCCTCCAGCCGTACTTGAGGTTCCGACACAATCAAAGACAGCTAGGTGTGCTGAGGGTCGATCTCCATAGCCTTTCCTCACACTTGATAGTTGCAACTGACACAAGGGCTGAGTCTACACACCGGGCAGCCATTAATCAGCAATCAGCAACGAGACATTTGTTAAGAAGGATGCTGTATTTATGATGGCGCTTCCTGTGCACTCTGCAGCTGTGGAGATGGCTATGATGTCATGTGTTCTGGTTTTTCCCACTGCCAGCTCTCCTAGCGACTTCAAACTCTCACAACTTCTAGCATGCACTGCTAGGAGCAGTAGCAGAATCCCTCCAGCCGTACTTGAGGTTCCGACACAATCAAAGACAGCTAGGTGTGCTGAGGGTCGATCTCCATAGCCTTTCCTCACACTTGATAGTTGCAACTGACACAAGGGCTGAGTCTACACACCGGGCAGCCATTAATCAGCAGTCAGCAAGAGACATTTGTTAAGAAGGATGCTGTATTTATGATGGCGCTTCCTGTGCACTCTGAAGCTGTGGAGATGGCTATGATGTCATGTGTTATGGTTTTTTCCCACTGCCAGCTCTCCTAGCGACTTCAAACTCTCACAACTTCTAGCATGCACTGCTAGGAGCAGTAGCAGAATCCCTCCAGCCGTACTTGAGGTTCCGACACAATCAAAGACAGCTAGGTGTGCTGAGGGTCGATCTCCATAGCCTTTCCTCACACTTGATAGTTGCAACTGACACAAGGGCTGAGTCTACACACCGGGCAGCCATTAATCAGCAATCAGCAACGAGACATTTGTTAAGAAGGATGCTGTATTTATGATGGCGCTTCCTGTGCACTCTGCAGCTGTGGAGATGGCTATGATGTCATGTGTTCTGGTTTTTCCCACTGCCAGCTCTCCTAGCGACTTCAAACTCTCACAACTTCTAGCATGCACTGCTAGGAGCAGTAGCAGAATCCCTCCAGCCGTACTTGAGGTTCTGACACAATCAAAGACAGCTAGGTGTGCTGAGGGTCGATCTCCATAGCCTTTCCTCACACTTGATAGTTGCAACTGACACAAGGGCTGAGTCTACACACCGGGCAGCCATTAATCAGCAGTCAGCAAGAGACATTTGTTAAGAAGGATGCTGTATTTATGATGGCGCTTCCTGTGCACTCTGAAGCTGTGGAGATGGCTATGATGTCATGTGTTATGGTTTTTCCCACTGCCAGCTCTCCTAGCGACTTCAAACTCTCACAACTTCTAGCATGCACTGCTAGGAGCAGTAGCAGAATCCCTCCAGCCGTACTTGAGGTTCCGACACAATCAAAGACAGCTAGGTGTGCTGAGGGTCGATCTCCATAGCCTTTCCTCACACTTGATAGTTGCAACTGACACAAGGGCTGAGTCTACACACCGGGCAGCCATTAATCAGCAATCAGCAAGAGACATTTGTTAAGAAGGATGCTGTATTTATGATGGCGCTTCCTGTGCACTCTGCAGCTGTGGAGATGGCTATGATGTCATGTGTTCTGGTTTTTCCCACTGCCAGCTCTCCTAGCGACTTCAAACTCTCACAACTTCTAGCATGCACTGCTAGGAGCAGTAGCAGAATCCCTCCAGCCGTACTTGAGGTTCCGACACAATCAAAGACAGCTAGGTGTGCTGAGGGTCGATCTCCATAGCCTTTCCTCACACTTGATAGTTGCAACTGACACAAGGGCTGAGTCTACACACCGGGCAGCCATTAATCAGCAGTCTGCAAGAGACATTTGTTAAGAAGGATGCTGTATTTATAATGGCGCTTCCTGTGCACTCTGAAGCTGTGGAGATGGCTATGATGTCATGTGTTATGGTTTTTTCCCACTGCCAGCTCTCCTAGCGACTTCAAACTCTCACAACTTCTAGCATGCACTGCTAGGAGCAGTAGCAGAATCCCTCCAGCCGTACTTGAGGTTCCGACACAATCAAAGACAGCTAGGTGTGCTGAGGGTCGATCTCCATAGCCTTTCCTCACACTTGATAGTTTCAACTGACACAAGGGCTGAGTCTACACACCGGGCAGCCATTAATCAGCAATCAGCAACGAGATATTTGTTGAGAAGGATGCTGTATTTATGATGGCGCTTCCTGTGCACTCTGCAGCTGTGGAGATGGCTATGATGTCATGTGTTCTGGTTTTTCCCACTGCCAGCTCTCCTAGCGACTTCAAACTCTCACAACTTCTAGCATGCACTGCTAGGAGCAGTAGCAGAATCCCTCCAGCCGTACTTGAGGTTCCGACACAATCAAAGACAGCTAGGTGTGCTGAGGGTCGATCTCCATAGCCTTTCCTCACACTTGATAGTTGCAACTGACACAAGGGCTGAGTCTACACACCGGGCAGCCATTAATCAGCAGTCAGCAAGAGACATTTGTTAAGAAGGATGCCGTATTTATGATGGCGCTTCCTGTGCACTCTGAAGCTGTGGAGATGGCTATGATGTCATGTGTTCTGGTTTTTTCCCACTGCCAGCTCTCCTAGCGTCTTCAAACTCTCACAACTTCTAGCATGCACTGCCAGCAGCAGTAGCAGAATCCCTCCAGCCGTACTTGAGGTTCCGAGACAATCAAAGACAGCTAGGTGTGCTGAGGGTCGATCTCCATAGCCTTTCCTCACACTTGATAGTTGCAACTGACACAAGGGCTGAGATTACACACCGGGCAGCCATTAATCAGCAATCAGCAACGAGACATTTGTTAAGAAGGATGCTGTATTTATGATGGCGCTTCCTGTGCACTCTGCAGCTGTGGAGATGGCTATGATGTCATGTGTTCTGGTTTTTCCCACTGCCAGCTCTCCTAGCGACTTCAAACTCTCACAACTTCTAGCATGCACTGCTAGGAGCAGTAGCAGAATCCCTACAGCCGTACTTGAGGTTCCGACACAATCAAAGACAGCTAGGTGTGCTGAGGGTCGATCTCCATAGCCTTTCCTCACACTTGATAGTTGCAACTGACACAAGGGCTGAGTCTACACACCGGGCAGCCATTAATCAGCAATCAGCAACGAGACATTTGTTAAGAAGGATGTTGTAATTATGATGGCACTTCCTGTGCACTCTGCAGCTGTGGAGATGGCTATGATGTCATGTGTTCTGGTTTTTTCTCACTGCCAGCTCACCTATCGACTTGAAACTCTCACAACTTCCAGCATGCACTGCCAGCAGCAGTAGCAGAATCCTTGCAGCCATATTTGAGGTTCCGTCACAATCGAAGACAGCTACGTGTGCTGAGGGTCGATCTCCATAGCCTTTCCTCACACTTGATAGTTGCAACTGACACAAGGGCTGAGTCTACACACCGGGCAGCCATTAATCAGCAATCAGCAACGAGACATTTGTTAAGAAGGATGTTGTAATTATGATGGCACTTCCTGTGCACTCTGCAGCTGTGGAGATGGCTATGATGTCGTGTGTTCTCGTTTATTCTCACTGCCAGCACTCCTAGCGACTTCAAACTCTCACAACTTCTAGCAAGCACTGCCAGCAGCAGTAGCAGAATCCTTGCAACCATATTTGAGGTTCCGTCACAATCGAAGACAGCTACGTGTGCTGAGGGTCGATCTCCATAGCCTTTCCTCACACTTGATAGTTGCAACGGACACAAGGGCTGAGTCTACACACCGGGCAGCCATTAATCAGCAATCAGCAACGAGACATTTGTTAAGATGGATGTTGTAATTTTGATGGCACTTCCTGTGCACTCTGCATCTGTGGAGATGGCTATGATGTCATGTGTTCTGGTTTTTTCTCACTGCCAGCTCACCTATCGACTTGAAACTCTCACAACTTCCAGCATGCACTGCCAGCAGCAGTAGCAGAATCCTTGCAGCCATATTTGAGGTTCCGACACAATCGAAGACAGCTAGGTGTGCTGAGGGTCGATCTCCATAGCCTTTCCTCACACTTGATAGTTGCAACGGACACAAGGGCTGAGTCTACACACCGGGCAGCCATTAATCAGCAACGAGACATTTGTTAAGAAGGATGTTGTAATTATGATGGCACTTCCTGTGCACTCTGCTGCTGTGGAGATGGCTATGATGTCATGTGTTCTCGTTTATTCTCACTGCCAGCACTCCTAGCGACTTCAAACTCTCACAACTTCTAGCAAGCACTGCCAGCAGTAGTAGCAGAATCCTTGCAGCCATATTTGAGGTTCCGTCACAATCGAAGACAGCTAGGTGTGCTGAGGGTCGATCTCCATAGCCTTTCCTCACACTTGATAGTTGCAACGGACACAAGGGCTGAGTCAACACACCGGGCAGCCATTAATCAGCAATCAGCAAGAGACATTTGTTAAGAAGGATGTTGTAATTATGATGGCACTTCCTGTGCACTCTGCAGCTGTGGAGATTGTTATGATGTCATGTGTTCTGGTTTTTTCTCACTGCCAGCTCAGCTATCGACTTGAAACTCTCACAACTTCCAGCATGCACTGCCAGCAGCAGTAGCAGAATCCTTCCAGCCGTACTTGAGGTTCCGACACAATCGAAGACAGCTAGGTGTGCTGAGGGTCGATCTCCATAGCCTTTCCTCACACTTGATAGTTGCAACGGACACAAGGGCTGAGTCTACACACCGGGCAGCCATTAATCAGCAATCAGCAACGAGACATTTGTTAAGAAGGATGTTGTAATTATGATGGCGCTTCCTGTGCACTCTGCAGCTGTGGAGATGGCTATGATGTCATGTGTTCTGGTTTTTTCTCACTGCCAGCTCACCTAGCGACTTGAAACTCTCACAACTTCTAGCATGCACTGCCAGCAGCAGTAGCAGAATCCCTCCAGCCGTACTTGAGGTTCCGACACAATCAAAGACAGCTAGGTGTGCTGAGGGTCGATCTCCATAGCCTTTCCTCACACTTGATAGTTTCAACTGACACAAGGGCTGAGTCTACACACCGGGCAGCCATTAATCAGCAATCAGCAACGAGATATTTGTTGAGAAGGATGCTGTATTTATGATGGCGCTTCCTGTGCACTCTGCAGCTGTGGAGATGGCTATGATGTCATGTGTTCTGGTTTTTCCCACTGCCAGCTCTCCTAGCGACTTCAAACTCTCACAACTTCTAGCATGCACTGCTAGGAGCAGTAGCAGAATCCCTCCAGCCGTACTTGAGGTTCCGACACAATCAAAGACAGCTAGGTGTGCTGAGGGTCGATCTCCATAGCCTTTCCTCACACTTGATAGTTGCAACTGACACAAGGGCTGAGTCTACACACCGGGCAGCCATTAATCAGCAGTCAGCAAGAGACATTTGTTAAGAAGGATGCCGTATTTATGATGGCGCTTCCTGTGCACTCTGAAGCTGTGGAGATGGCTATGATGTCATGTGTTCTGGTTTTTTCCCACTGCCAGCTCTCCTAGCGACTTCAAACTCTCACAACTTCTAGCATGCACTGCCAGCAGCAGTAGCAGAATCCCTCCAGCCGTACTTGAGGTTCCGAGACAATCAAAGACAGCTAGGTGTGCTGAGGGTCGATCTCCATAGCCTTTCCTCACACTTGATAGTTGCAACTGACACAAGGGCTGAGATTACACACCGGGCAGCCATTAATCAGCAATCAGCAACGAGACATTTGTTAAGAAGGATGCTGTATTTATGATGGCGCTTCCTGTGCACTCTGCAGCTGTGGAGATGGCTATGATGTCATGTGTTCTGGTTTTTCCCACTGCCAGCTCTCCTAGCGACTTCAAACTCTCACAACTTCTAGCATGCACTGCTAGGAGCAGTAGCAGAATCCCTACAGCCGTACTTGAGGTTCCGACACAATCAAAGACAGCTAGGTGTGCTGAGGGTCGATCTCCATAGCCTTTCCTCACACTTGATAGTTGCAACTGACACAAGGGCTGAGTCTACACACCGGGCAGCCATTAATCAGCAATCAGCAACGAGACATTTGTTAAGAAGGATGTTGTAATTATGATGGCACTTCCTGTGCACTCTGCAGCTGTGGAGATGGCTATGATGTCATGTGTTCTGGTTTTTTCTCACTGCCAGCTCACCTATCGACTTGAAACTCTCACAACTTCCAGCATGCACTGCCAGCAGCAGTAGCAGAATCCTTGCAGCCATATTTGAGGTTCCGTCACAATCGAAGACAGCTACGTGTGCTGAGGGTCGATCTCCATAGCCTTTCCTCACACTTGATAGTTGCAACTGACACAAGGGCTGAGTCTACACACCGGGCAGCCATTAATCAGCAATCAGCAACGAGACATTTGTTAAGAAGGATGTTGTAATTATGATGGCACTTCCTGTGCACTCTGCAGCTGTGGAGATGGCTATGATGTCGTGTGTTCTCGTTTATTCTCACTGCCAGCACTCCTAGCGACTTCAAACTCTCACAACTTCTAGCAAGCACTGCCAGCAGCAGTAGCAGAATCCTTGCAGCCATATTTGAGGTTCCGTCACAATCGAAGACAGCTACGTGTGCTGAGGGTCGATCTCCATAGCCTTTCCTCACACTTGATAGTTGCAACGGACACAAGGGCTGAGTCTACACACCGGGCAGCCATTAATCAGCAATCAGCAACGAGACATTTGTTAAGATGGATGTTGTAATTTTGATGGCACTTCCTGTGCACTCTGCATCTGTGGAGATGGCTATGATGTCATGTGTTCTGGTTTTTTCTCACTGCCAGCTCACCTATCGACTTGAAACTCTCACAACTTCCAGCATGCACTGCCAGCAGCAGTAGCAGAATCCTTGCAGCCATATTTGAGGTTCCGACACAATCGAAGACAGCTAGGTGTGCTGAGGGTCGATCTCCATAGCCTTTCCTCACACTTGATAGTTGCAACGGACACAAGGGCTGAGTCTACACACCGGGCAGCCATTAATCAGCAACGAGACATTTGTTAAGAAGGATGTTGTAATTATGATGGCACTTCCTGTGCACTCTGCTGCTGTGGAGATGGCTATGATGTCATGTGTTCTCGTTTATTCTCACTGCCAGCACTCCTAGCGACTTCAAACTCTCACAACTTCTAGCAAGCACTGCCAGCAGTAGTAGCAGAATCCTTGCAGCCATATTTGAGGTTCCGTCACAATCGAAGACAGCTACGTGTGCTGAGGGTCGATCTCCATAGCCTTTCCTCACACTTGATAGTTGCAACGGACACAAGGGCTGAGTCAACACACCGGGCAGCCATTAATCAGCAATCAGCAACGAGACATTTGTTAAGATGGATGTTGTAATTTTGATGGCACTTCCTGTGCACTCTGCATCTGTGGAGATGGCTATGATGTCATGTGTTCTGGTTTTTTCTCACTGCCAGCTCACCTATCGACTTGAAACTCTCACAACTTCCAGCATGCACTGCCAGCAGCAGTAGCAGAATCCTTGCAGCCATATTTGAGGTTCCGACACAATCGAAGACAGCTAGGTGTGCTGAGGGTCGATCTCCATAGCCTTTCCTCACACTTGATAGTTGCAACGGACACAAGGGCTGAGTCTACACACCGGGCAGCCATTAATCAGCAACGAGACATTTGTTAAGAAGGATGTTGTAATTATGATGGCACTTCCTGTGCACTCTGCTGCTGTGGAGATGGCTATGATGTCATGTGTTCTCGTTTATTCTCACTGCCAGCACTCCTAGCGACTTCAAACTCTCACAACTTCTAGCAAGCACTGCCAGCAGTAGTAGCAGAATCCTTGCAGCCATATTTGAGGTTCCGTCACAATCGAAGACAGCTACGTGTGCTGAGGGTCGATCTCCATAGCCTTTCCTCACACTTGATAGTTGCAACGGACACAAGGGCTGAGTCAACACACCGGGCAGCCATTAATCAGCAATCAGCAACGAGACATTTGTTAAGAAGGATGTTGTAATTATGATGGCACTTCCTGTGCACTCTGCAGCTGTGGAGATTGTTATGATGTCATGTGTTCTGGTTTTTTCTCACTGCCAGCTCACCTATCGACTTGAAACTCTCACAACTTCCAGCATGCACTGCCAGCAGCAGTAGCAGAATCCTTCCAGCCGTACTTGAGGTTCCGACACAATCGAAGACAGCTAGGTGTGCTGAGGGTCGATCTCCATAGCCTTTCCTCACACTTGATAGTTGCAACGGACACAAGGGCTGAGTCTACACACCGGGCAGCCATTAATCAGCAATCAGCAACGAGACATTTGTTAAGAAGGATGTTGTAATTATGATGGCACTTCCTGTGCACTCTGCATCTGTGGAGATGGCTATGATGTCATGTGTTCTGGTTTTTTCTCACTGCCAGCTCACCTAGCGACTTGAAACTCTCACAACTTCTAGCATGCACTGCCAGCAGCAGTAGCAGAATCCTTCCAGCCGTACTTGAGGTTCCGACACAATCGAAGACAGCTAGGTGAGCTGAGGGTCGCTCTCCATAGCCTTTCCTCACACTTGATAGTTGCAACTGACACAAGGGCTGAGTCTACACACCGGGCAGCCATTAATCAGCAATCAGCAACGAGACATTTGTTAAGAAGGGTGCTGTATTTATGATGGCGCTTCCTGTGCACTCTGCAGCTGTGGAGATGGCTATGATGTCATGTGTTCTGGTTTTTCCCACTGCCAGCTCTCCTAGCGACTTCAAACTCTCACAACTTCTAGCATGCACTGCTAGGAGCAGTAGCAGAATCCCTCCAGCCGTACTTGAGGTTCCGACACAATCAAAGACAGCTAGGTGTGCTGAGGGTCGATCTCCATAGCCTTTCCTCACACTTGATAGTTGCAACTGACACAAGGGCTGAGTCTACACACCGGGCAGCCATTAATCAGCAGTCTGCAAGAGACATTTGTTAAGAAGGATGCTGTATTTATAATGGCGCTTCCTGTGCACTCTGAAGCTGTGGAGATGGCTATGATGTCATGTGTTATGGTTTTTTCCCACTGCCAGCTCTCCTAGCGACTTCAAACTCTCACAACTTCTAGCATGCACTGCTAGGAGCAGTAGCAGAATCCCTCCAGCCGTACTTGAGGTTCCGACACAATCAAAGACAGCTAGGTGTGCTGAGGGTCGATCTCCATAGCCTTTCCTCACACTTGATAGTTTCAACTGACACAAGGGCTGAGTCTACACACCGGGCAGCCATTAATCAGCAATCAGCAACGAGATATTTGTTGAGAAGGATGCTGTATTTATGATGGCGCTTCCTGTGCACTCTGCAGCTGTGGAGATGGCTATGATGTCATGTGTTCTGGTTTTTCCCACTGCCAGCTCTCCTAGCGACTTCAAACTCTCACAACTTCTAGCATGCACTGCTAGGAGCAGTAGCAGAATCCCTCCAGCCGTACTTGAGGTTCCGACACAATCAAAGACAGCTAGGTGTGCTGAGGGTCGATCTCCATAGCCTTTCCTCACACTTGATAGTTGCAACTGACACAAGGGCTGAGTCTACACACCGGGCAGCCATTAATCAGCAGTCAGCAAGAGACATTTGTTAAGAAGGATGCCGTATTTATGATGGCGCTTCCTGTGCACTCTGAAGCTGTGGAGATGGCTATGATGTCATGTGTTCTGGTTTTTTCCCACTGCCAGCTCTCCTAGCGACTTCAAACTCTCACAACTTCTAGCATGCACTGCCAGCAGCAGTAGCAGAATCCCTCCAGCCGTACTTGAGGTTCCGAGACAATCAAAGACAGCTAGGTGTGCTGAGGGTCGATCTCCATAGCCTTTCCTCACACTTGATAGTTGCAACTGACACAAGGGCTGAGATTACACACCGGGCAGCCATTAATCAGCAATCAGCAACGAGACATTTGTTAAGAAGGATGCTGTATTTATGATGGCGCTTCCTGTGCACTCTGCAGCTGTGGAGATGGCTATGATGTCATGTGTTCTGGTTTTTCCCACTGCCAGCTCTCCTAGCGACTTCAAACTCTCACAACTTCTAGCATGCACTGCTAGGAGCAGTAGCAGAATCCCTACAGCCGTACTTGAGGTTCCGACACAATCAAAGACAGCTAGGTGTGCTGAGGGTCGATCTCCATAGCCTTTCCTCACACTTGATAGTTGCAACTGACACAAGGGCTGAGTCTACACACCGGGCAGCCATTAATCAGCAATCAGCAACGAGACATTTGTTAAGAAGGATGTTGTAATTATGATGGCACTTCCTGTGCACTCTGCAGCTGTGGAGATGGCTATGATGTCATGTGTTCTGGTTTTTTCTCACTGCCAGCTCACCTATCGACTTGAAACTCTCACAACTTCCAGCATGCACTGCCAGCAGCAGTAGCAGAATCCTTGCAGCCATATTTGAGGTTCCGTCACAATCGAAGACAGCTACGTGTGCTGAGGGTCGATCTCCATAGCCTTTCCTCACACTTGATAGTTGCAACTGACACAAGGGCTGAGTCTACACACCGGGCAGCCATTAATCAGCAATCAGCAACGAGACATTTGTTAAGAAGGATGTTGTAATTATGATGGCACTTCCTGTGCACTCTGCAGCTGTGGAGATGGCTATGATGTCGTGTGTTCTCGTTTATTCTCACTGCCAGCACTCCTAGCGACTTCAAACTCTCACAACTTCTAGCAAGCACTGCCAGCAGCAGTAGCAGAATCCTTGCAGCCATATTTGAGGTTCCGTCACAATCGAAGACAGCTACGTGTGCTGAGGGTCAATCTCCATAGCCTTTCCTCACACTTGATAGTTGCAACGGACACAAGGGCTGAGTCTACACACCGGGCAGCCATTAATCAGCAATCAGCAACGAGACATTTGTTAAGATGGATGTTGTAATTTTGATGGCACTTCCTGTGCACTCTGCATCTGTGGAGATGGCTATGATGTCATGTGTTCTGGTTTTTTCTCACTGCCAGCTCACCTATCGACTTGAAACTCTCACAACTTCCAGCATGCACTGCCAGCAGCAGTAGCAGAATCCTTGCAGCCATATTTGAGGTTCCGACACAATCGAAGACAGCTAGGTGTGCTGAGGGTCGATCTCCATAGCCTTTCCTCACACTTGATAGTTGCAACGGACACAAGGGCTGAGTCTACACACCGGGCAGCCATCAATCAGCAATCAGCAACGAGACATTTGTTAAGAAGGATGTTGTAATTATGATGGCACTTCCTGTGCACTCTGCTGCTGTGGAGATGGCTATGATGTCATGTGTTCTCGTTTATTCTCACTGCCAGCACTCCTAGCGACTTCAAACTCTCACAACTTCTAGCAAGCACTGCCAGCAGTAGTAGCAGAATCCTTGCAGCCATATTTGAGGTTCCGTCACAATCGAAGACAGCTACGTGTGCTGAGGGTCGATCTCCATAGCCTTTCCTCACACTTGATAGTTGCAACGGACACAAGGGCTGAGTCAACACACCGGGCAGCCATTAATCAGCAATCAGCAACGAGACATTTGTTAAGATGGATGTTGTAATTTTGATGGCACTTCCTGTGCACTCTGCATCTGTGGAGATGGCTATGATGTCATGTGTTCTGGTTTTTTCTCACTGCCAGCTCACCTATCGACTTGAAACTCTCACAACTTCCAGCATGCACTGCCAGCAGCAGTAGCAGAATCCTTGCAGCCATATTTGAGGTTCCGACACAATCGAAGACAGCTAGGTGTGCTGAGGGTCGATCTCCATAGCCTTTCCTCACACTTGATAGTTGCAACGGACACAAGGGCTGAGTCTACACACCGGGCAGCCATTAATCAGCAACGAGACATTTGTTAAGAAGGATGTTGTAATTATGATGGCACTTCCTGTGCACTCTGCTGCTGTGGAGATGGCTATGATGTCATGTGTTCTCGTTTATTCTCACTGCCAGCACTCCTAGCGACTTCAAACTCTCACAACTTCTAGCAAGCACTGCCAGCAGTAGTAGCAGAATCCTTGCAGCCATATTTGAGGTTCCGTCACAATCGAAGACAGCTACGTGTGCTGAGGGTCGATCTCCATAGCCTTTCCTCACACTTGATAGTTGCAACGGACACAAGGGCTGAGTCAACACACCGGGCAGCCATTAATCAGCAATCAGCAACGAGACATTTGTTAAGAAGGATGTTGTAATTATGATGGCACTTCCTGTGCACTCTGCAGCTGTGGAGATTGTTATGATGTCATGTGTTCTGGTTTTTTCTCACTGCCAGCTCACCTATCGACTTGAAACTCTCACAACTTCCAGCATGCACTGCCAGCAGCAGTAGCAGAATCCTTCCAGCCGTACTTGAGGTTCCGACACAATCGAAGACAGCTAGGTGTGCTGAGGGTCGATCTCCATAGCCTTTCCTCACACTTGATAGTTGCAACGGACACAAGGGCTGAGTCTACACACCGGGCAGCCATTAATCAGCAATCAGCAACGAGACATTTGTTAAGAAGGATGTTGTAATTATGATGGCGCTTCCTGTGCACTCTGCAGCTGTGGAGATGGCTATGATGTCATGTGTTCTGGTTTTTTCTCACTGCCAGCTCACCTAGCGACTTGAAACTCTCACAACTTCTAGCATGCACTGCCAGCAGCAGTAGCAGAATCCTTCCAGCCGTACTTGAGGTTCCGTCACAATCGAAGACAGCTACGCGTGCTGAGGGTCGATCTCCATAGCCTTTCCTCACACTTGATAGTTGCAACTGACACAAGGGCTGAGTCTACACACCGGGCAGCCATTAATCAGCAATCAGCAACGAGACATTTGTTAAGAAGGATGTTGTAATTATGATGGCACTTCCTGTGCACTCTGCTGCTGTGGAGATGGCTATGATGTCATGTGTTCTGGTTTTTTCTCACTGCCAGCTCACCTAGCGACTTGAAACTCTCACAACTTCCAGCAAGCACTGCCAGCAGCAGTAGCAGAATCCTTGCAGCCATATTTGAGGTTCCGTCACAATCGAAGACAGCTAGGTGTGCTGAGGGTCGATCTCCATAGCCATTCCTCCCACTTGATAGTTGCAACTGACACAAGGGCTGAGTCAACACACCGGGCAGCCATTAATCAGCAATCAGCAACGAGACATTTGTTAAGAAGGATGTTGTAATTATGATGGCACTTCCTGTGCCCTCTGCAGCTGTGGAGATTGCTATGATGTCATGTGTTCTGGTTTTTTCTCACTGCCAGCACTCCTAGCGACTTGAAACTCTCACAACTTCCAGCAAGCACTGCCAGCAGCAGTAGCAGAATCCTTCCAGCCATACTTGAGGTTCCGACACAATCGAAGACAGCTAGGTGTGCTGAGGGTCGATCTCCATAGCCTTTCCTCACACTTGATAGTTGCAACTGACACAAGGGCTGAGTCTACACACCGGGCAGCCATTAATCAGCAATCAGCAACGAGACATTTGTTAAGAAGGATGTTGTAATTATGATGGCACTTCCTGTGCACTCTGCTGCTGTGGAGATGGCTATGATGTCATGTGTTCTCGTTTATTCTCACTGCCAGCTCTCCTAGCGACTTCAAACTCTCACAACTTCTAGCATGCAAAGCCAGCAGCAGTAGCAGAATCCTTCCAGCCGTACTTGAGGTTCCGTCACAATCGAAGACAGCTAGGTGTGCTGAGGGTCGATCTCCATAGCCATTCCTCACACTTGATAGTTGCAACTGACACAAGGGCTGAGTCAACACACCGGGCAGCCATTAATCAGCAATCAGCAACGAGACATTTGTTAAGAAGGATGTTGTAATTATGATGGCACTTCCTGTGCCCTCTGCAGCTGTGGAGATTGCTATGATGTCATGTGTTCTGGTTTTTTCTCACTGCCAGCACTCCTAGCGACTTGAAACTCTCACAACTTCCAGCAAGCACTGCCAGCAGCAGTAGCAGAATCCTTCCAGCCATACTTGAGGTTCCGACACAATCGAAGACAGCTAGGTGTGCTGAGGGTCGATCTCCATAGCCTTTCCTCACACTTGATAGTTGCAACTGACACAAGGGCTGAGTCTACACACCGGGCAGCCATTAATCAGCAATCAGCAACGAGACATTTGTTAAGAAGGATGTTGTAATTATGATGGCACTTCCTGTGCACTCTGCTGCTGTGGAGATGGCTATGATGTCATGTGTTCTTTTTCTTCTCACTGCCAGCTCTCCTAGCGACTTCAAACTCTCACAACTTCTAGCATGCACTGCCAGCAGCAGTAGCAGAATCCTTCCAGCTGTACTTGAGGTTCTGACACAATCGAAGACAGCTGGGTGTGCTGAGCGTCGATCTCCATAGCCTTTCGTCACACTTGATAGTTGCAACTGACACAAGGGCTGAGTCTACACACCGGGCAGCCATTAATCAGCAATCAGCAACGAGACATTTGTTAAGAAGGATGCTGTATTTATGATGGCGCTTCCTGTGCACTCTGAAGCTGTGGAGATGGCTATGATGTCATGTGTTATGGTTTTTTCCCACTGCCAGTTCTCCTAGCGACTTCAAACTCTCACAACTTCTAGCATGCACTGCTAGGAGCAGTAGCAGAATCCCTCCAGCCGTACTTGAGGTTCCGACACAATCAAAGACAGCTAGGTGTGCTGAGGGTCGATCTCCATAGCCTTTCCTCACACTTGATAGTTGCAACTGACACAAGGGCTGAGTCTACACACCGGGCAGCCATTAATCAGCAATCAGCAGCGAGACATTTGTTAAGAAGGATGGTGTATTTATGATGGCGCTTCCTGTGCACTCTGCAGCTGTGGAGATGGCTATGATGTCATGTGTTCTGGTTTTTTCTCACTGCCAGCACTCCTAATGACTTCAAACTTTCACAACTTCTAGCGTGCACTGCCAGCAGCAGTAGCAGAATCCTTCCAGCCGTACTTGAGGTTCCGACACAATCAAAGACAGCTAGGTGTGCTGAGGGTCGATCTCCATAGCCTTTCCTCACACTTGATAGTTGCAACTGACACAAGGGCTGAGTCTACACACCGGGCAGCCATTAATCAGCAACGACACATTTGTTAAGAAGGATGTTGTAATTATGATGGCACTTCCTGTGCACTCTGCTGCTGTGGAGATGGCTATGATGTCATGTGTTCTCGTTTATTCTCACTGCCAGCACTCCTAGCGACTTCAAACTGTCACAACTTCTAGCAAGCACTGCCAGCAGTAGTAGCAGAATCCTTGCAGCCATATTTGAGGTTCCGTCACAATCGAAGACAGCTACGTGTGCTGAGGGTCGATCTCCATAGCCTTTCCTCACACTTGATAGTTGCAACGGACACAAGGGCTGAGTCAACACACCGGGCAGCCATTAATCAGCAATCAGCAACGAGACATTTGTTAAGAAGGATGTTGTAATTATGATGGCACTTCCTGTGCACTCTGCAGCTGTGGAGATTGTTATGATGTCATGTGTTCTGGTTTTTTCTCACTGCCAGCTCAGCTATCGACTTGAAACTCTCACAACTTCCAGCATGCACTGCCAGCAGCAGTAGCAGAATCCTTCCAGCCGTACTTGAGGTTCCGACACAATCGAAGACAGCTAGGTGTGCTGAGGGTCGATCTCCATAGCCTTTCCTCACACTTGATAGTTGCAACGGACACAAGGGCTGAGTCTACACACCGGGCAGCCATTAATCAGCAATCAGCAACGAGACATTTGTTAAGAAGGATGTTGTAATTATGATGGCGCTTCCTGTGCACTCTGCAGCTGTGGAGATGGCTATGATGTCATGTGTTCTGGTTTTTTCTCACTGCCAGCTCACCTAGCGACTTGAAACTCTCACAACTTCTAGCATGCACTGCCAGCAGCAGTAGCAGAATCCTTCCAGCCGTACTTGAGGTTCCGTCACAATCGAAGACAGCTACGTGTGCTGAGGGTCGATCTCCATAGCCTTTCCTCACACTTGATAGTTGCAACTGACACAAGGGCTGAGTCTACACACCGGGCAGCCATTAATCAGCAATCAGCAACGAGACATTTGTTAAGAAGGATGTTGTAATTATGATGGCACTTCCTGTGCACTCTGCTGCTGTGGAGATGGCTATGATGTCATGTGTTCTGGTTTTTTCTCACTGCCAGCTCACCTAGCGACTTGAAACTCTCACAACTTCCAGCAAGCACTGCCAGCAGCAGTAGCAGAATCCTTCCAGCCATACTTGAGGTTCCGACACAATCGAAGACAGCTAGGTGTGCTCAGGGTCGATCTCCATAGCCATTCCTCACACTTGATAGTTGCAACTGACACAAGGGCTGAGTCAACACACCGGGCAGCCATTAATCAGCAATCAGCAACGAGACATTTGTTAAGAAGGATGTTGTAATTATGATGGCACTTCCTGTGCACTCTGCATCTGTGGAGATGGCTATGATGTCATGTGTTCTGGTTTTTTCTCACTGCCAGCTCACCTAGCGACTTGAAACTCTCACAACTTCTAGCATGCACTGCCAGCAGCAGTAGCAGAATCCTTCCAGCCGTACTTGAGGTTCCGACACAATCGAAGACAGCTAGGTGTGCTGAGGGTCGATCTCCATAGCCATTCCTCACACTTGATAGTTGCAACTGACACAAGGGCTGAGTCAACACACCGGGCAGCCATTAATCAGCAATCAGCAACGAGACATTTGTTAAGAAGGATGTTGTAATTATGATGGCACTTCCTGTGCCCTCTGCAGCTGTGGAGATTGCTATGATGTCATGTGTTCTGGTTTTTTCTCACTGCCAGCACTCCTAGCGACTTGAAACTCTCACAACTTCCAGCAAGCACTGCCAGCAGCAGTAGCAGAATCCTTCCAGCCATACTTGAGGTTCCGACACAATCGAAGACAGCTAGGTGTGCTGAGGGTCGATCTCCATAGCCTTTCCTCACACTTGATAGTTGCAACTGACACAAGGGCTGAGTCTACACACCGGGCAGCCATTAATCAGCAATCAGCAACGAGACATTTGTTAAGAAGGATGTTGTAATTATGATGGCACTTCCTGTGCACTCTGCTGCTGTGGAGATGGCTATGTTGTCATGTATTCTTTTTCTTCTCACTGCCAGCTCTCCTAGTGACTTCAAACTCTCACAACTTCTAGCATGCACTGCCAGCAGCAGTAGCAGAATCCTTCCAGCTGTACTTGAGGTTCTGACACAATCGAAGACAGCTGGGTGTGCTGAGCGTCGATCTCCATAGCCTTTCGTCACACTTGATAGTTGCAACTGACACAAGGGCTGAGTCAACACACCGGGCAGCCATTAATCAGCAATCAGCAACGAGACATTTGTTAAGAAGGATGTTGTAATTATGATGGCACTTCCTGTGCCCTCTGCAGCTGTGGAGATTGCTATGATGTCATGTGTTCTGGTTTTTTCTCACTGCCAGCACTCCTAGCGACTTGAAACTCTCACAACTTCCAGCAAGCACTGCCAGCAGCAGTAGCAGAATCCTTCCAGCCATACTTGAGGTTCCGACACAATCGAAGACAGCTAGGTGTGCTGAGGGTCGATCTCCATAGCCTTTCCTCACACTTGATAGTTGCAACTGACACAAGGGCTGAGTCTACACACCGGGCAGCCATTAATCAGCAATCAGCAACGAGACATTTGTTAAGAAGGATGTTGTAATTATGATGGCACTTCCTGTGCACTCTGCTGCTGTGGAGATGGCTATGTTGTCATGTGTTCTTTTTCTTCTCACTGCCAGCTCTCCTAGTGACTTCAAACTCTCACAACTTCTAGCATGCACTGCCAGCAGCAGTAGCAGAATCCTTCCAGCTGTACTTGAGGTTCTGACACAATCGAAGACAGCTGGGTGTGCTGAGCGTCGATCTCCATAGCCTTTCGTCACACTTGATAGTTGCAACTGACACAAGGGCTGAGTCAACACACCGGGCAGCCATTAATCAGCAATCAGCAACGAGACATTTGTTAAGAAGGATGTTGTAATTATGATGGCACTTCCTGTGCACTCTGCAGCTGTGGAGATTGCTATGATGTCATGTGTTCTGGTTTTTTCTCACTGCCAGCTCACCTATCGACTTGAAACTCTCACAACTTCCAGCATGCACTGCCAGCAGCAGTAGCAGAATCCTTCCAGCCGTACTTGAGGTTCCGACACAATCAAAGACAGCTAGGTGTGCTGAGGGTCGATCTCCATAGCCTTTCCTCACACTTGATAGTTGCAACTGACACAAGGGCTGAGTCAACACACCGGGCAGCCATTAATCAGCAGTCAGCAAGAGACATTTGTTAAGAAGGATGCCGTATTTATGATGGCGCTTCCTGTGCACTCTGAAGCTGTGGAGATGGCTATGATGTCATGTGTTATGGTTTTTTCCCACTGCCAGTTCTCCTAGCGACTTCAAACTCTCACAACTTCTAGCATGCACTGCTAGGAGCAGTAGCAGAATCCCTCCAGCCGTACTTGAGGTTCCGACACAATCAAAGACAGCTAGGTGTGCTGAGGGTCGATCTCCATAGCCTTTCCTCACACTTGATAGTTGCAACTGACACAAGGGCTGAGTCTACACACCGGGCAGCCATTAATCAGCAATCAGCAGCGAGACATTTGTTAAGAAGGATGGTGTATTTATGATGGCGCTTCCTGTGCACTCTGCAGCTGTGGAGATGGCTATGATGTCATGTGTTCTGGTTTTTTCCCACTGCCAGCACTCCTAATGACTTCAAACTTTCACAACTTCTAGCGTGCACTGCCAGCAGCAGTAGCAGAATCCTTCCAGCCGTACTTGAGGTTCCGACACAATCAAAGACAGCTAGGTGTGCTGAGGGTCGATCTCCATAGCCTTTCCTCACACTTGATAGTTGCAACGGACACAAGGGCTGAGTCTACACACCGGGCAGCCATTAATCAGCAATCAGCAACGAGACATTTGTTAAGAAGGATGTTGTAATTATGATGGCACTTCCTGTGCACTCTGCTGCTGTGGAGATGGCTATGATGTCATGTGTTCTCGTTTATTCTCACTGCCAGCACTCCTAGCGACTTCAAACTCTCACAACTTCTAGCAAGCACTGCCAGCAGCAGTAGCAGAATCCTTGCAGCCATATTTGAGGTTCCGACACAATCGAAGACAGCTAGGTGTGCTGAGGGTCGATCTCCATAGCCTTTCCTCACACTTGATAGTTGCAACGGACACAAGGGCTGAGTCTACACACCGGGCAGCCATTAATCAGCAATCAGCAACGAGACATTTGTTAAGAAGGATGTTGTAATTATGATGGCACTTCCTGTGCACTCTGCTGCTGTGGAGATGGCTATGATGTCGTGTGTTCTCGTTTATTCTCACTGCCAGCACTCCTAGCGACTTCAAACTCTCACAACTTCTAGCAAGCACTGCCAGCAGCAGTAGCAGAATCCTTGCAGCCATATTTGAGGTTCCGTCACAATCGAAGACAGCTACGTGTGCTGAGGGTCGATCTCCATAGCCTTTCCTCACACTTGATAGTTGCAACGGACACAAGGGCTGAGTCTACACACCGGGCAGCCATTAATCAGCAATCAGCAACGAGACATTTGTTAAGAAGGATGTTGTAATTATGATGGCACTTCCTGTGCACTCTGCTGCTGTGGAGATGGCTATGATGTCGTGTGTTCTCGTTTATTCTCACTGCCAGCACTCCTAGCGACTTCAAACTCTCACAACTTCTAGCAAGCACTGCCAGCAGCAGTAGCAGAATCCTTGCAGCCATATTTGAGGTTCCGACACAATCGAAGACAGCTAGGTGTGCTGAGGGTCGATCTCCATAGCCTTTCCTCACACTTGATAGTTCCAACTGACACAAGGGCTGAGTCTACACACCGGGCAGCCATTAATCAGCAATCAGCAACGAGACATTTGTTAAGAAGGATGTTGTAATTATGATGGCGCTTCCTGTGCACTCTGCAGCTGTGGAGATGGCTATGATGTCATGTGTTCTGGTTTTTTCTCACTGCCAGCTCACCTAGCGACTTGAAACTCTCACAACTTCTAGCATGCACTGCCAGCAGCAGTAGCAGAATCCTTCCAGCCGTACTTGAGGTTCCGTCACAATCGAAGACAGCTACGTGTGCTGAGGGTCGATCTCCATAGCCTTTCCTCACACTTGATAGTTGCAACGGACACAAGGGCTGAGTCTACACACCGGGCAGCCATTAATCAGCAATCAGCAACGAGACATTTGTTAAGAAGGATGTTGTAATTATGATGGCACTTCCTGTGCACTCTGCTGCTGTGGAGATGGCTATGATGTCATGTGTTCTCGTTTATTCTCACTGCCAGCACTCCTAGCGACTTCAAACTCTCACAACTTCTAGCAAGCACTGCCAGCAGCAGTAGCAGAATCCTTGCAGCCATATTTGAGGTTCCGACACAATCGAAGACAGCTAGGTGTGCTGAGGGTCGATCTCCATAGCCTTTCCTCACACTTGATAGTTGCAACGGACACAAGGGCTGAGTCTACACACCGGGCAGCCATTAATCAGCAATTAGCAACGAGACATTTGTTAAGAAGGATGTTGTAATTATGATGGCACTTCCTGTGCACTCTGCTGCTGTGGAGATGGCTATGATGTCGTGTGTTCTCGTTTATTCTCACTGCCAGCACTCCTAGCGACTTCAAACTCTCACAACTTCTAGCAAGCACTGCCAGCAGCAGTAGCAGAATCCTTGCAGCCATATTTGAGGTTCCGTCACAATCGAAGACAGCTACGTGTGCTGAGGGTCGATCTCCATAGCCTTTCCTCACACTTGATAGTTGCAACGGACACAAGGGCTGAGTCTACACACCGGGCAGCCATTAATCAGCAATCAGCAACGAGACATTTGTTAAGAAGGATGTTGTAATTATGATGGCACTTCCTGTGCACTCTGCTGCTGTGGAGATGGCTATGATGTCGTGTGTTCTCGTTTATTCTCACTGCCAGCACTCCTAGCGACTTCAAACTCTCACAACTTCTGGCAAGCACTGCCAGCAGCAGTAGCAGAATCCTTGCAGCCATATTTGAGGTTCCGTCACAATCGAAGACAGCTACGTGTGCTGAGGGTCGATCTCCATAGCCTTTCCTCACACTTGATAGTTGCAACGGACACAAGGGCTGAGTCTACACACCGGGCAGCCATTAATCAGCAATCAGCAACGAGACATTTGTTAAGAAGGATGTTGTAATTATGATGGCACTTCCTGTGCACTCTGCTGCTGTGGAGATGGCTATGATGTCGTGTGTTCTCGTTTATTCTCACTGCCAGCACTCCTACCGACTTCAAACTCTCACAACTTCTAGCAAGCACTGCCAGCAGCAGTAGCAGAATCCTTGCAGCCATATTTGAGGTTCCGACACAATCGAAGACAGCTAGGTGTGCTGAGGGTCGATCTCCATAGCCTTTCCTCACACTTGATAGTTGCAACGGACACAAGGGCTGAGTCTACACACCGGGCAGCCATTAATCAGCAATCAGCAACGAGACATTTGTTAAGAAGGATGTTGTAATTATGATGGCGCTTCCTGTGCACTCTGCAGCTGTGGAGATGGCTATGATGTCATGTGTTCTGGTTTTTTCTCACTGCCAGCTCACCTAGCGACTTGAAACTCTCACAACTTCTAGCATGCACTGCCAGCAGCAGTAGCAGAATCCTTCCAGCCGTACTTGAGGTTCCGTCACAATCGAAGACAGCTACGTGTGCTGAGGGTCGATCTCCATAGCCTTTCCTCACACTTGATAGTTGCAACGGACACAAGGGCTGAGTCTACACACCGGGCAGCCATTAATCAGCAATCAGCAACGAGACATTTGTTAAGAAGGATGTTGTAATTATGATGGCACTTCCTGTGCACTCTGCTGCTGTGGAGATGGCTATGATGTCATGTGATCTCGTTTATTCTCACTGCCAGCAGTCCTAGCGACTTCAAACTCTCACAACTTCTAGCAAGCACTGCCAGCAGCAGTAGCAGAATCCTTGCAGCCATATTTGAGGTTCCGACACAATCGAAGACAGCTAGGTGTGCTGAGGGTCGATCTCCATAGCCTTTCCTCACACTTGATAGTTGCAACGGACACAAGGGCTGAGTCTACACACCGGGCAGCCATTAAACAGCAATCAGCAACGAGACATTTGTTAAGAAGGATGTTGTAATTATGATGGCACTTCCTGTGCACTCTGCTGCTGTGGAGATGGCTATGATGTCGTGTGTTCTCGTTTATTCTCACTGCCAGCACTCCTAGCGACTTCAAACTCTCACAACTTCTAGCAAGCACTGCCAGCAGCAGTAGCAGAATCCTTGCAGCCATATTTGAGGTTCCGTCACAATCGAAGACAGCTACGTGTGCTGAGGGTCGATCTCCATAGCCTTTCCTCACACTTGATAGTTGCAACGGACACAAGGGCTGAGTCAACACACCGGGCAGCCATTAATCAGCAATCAGCAACGAGACATTTGTTAAGAAGGATGTTGTAATTATGATGGCACTTCCTGTGCACTCTGCAGCTGTGGAGATTGCTATGATGTCATGTGTTCTGGTTTTTTCTCACTGCCAGCTCACCTATCGACTTGAAACTCTCACAACTTCCACCATGCACTGCCAGCAGCAGTAGCAGACTCCTTCCAGCCGTACTTGAGGTTCCGACACAATCGAAGACAGCTAGGTGAGCTGAGGGTCGATCTCCATAGCCTTTCCTCACACTTGATAGTTGCAACTGACACAAGGGCTGAGTCTACACACCGGGCAGCCATTAATCAGCAATCAGCAACGAGACATTTGTTAAGAAGGATGTTGTAATTATGATGGCGCTTCCTGTGCACTCTGCAGCTGTGGAGATGGCTATGATGTCATGTGTTCTGGTTTTTTCTCACTGCCAGCTCACCTAGCGACTTGAAACTCTCACAACTTCTAGCATGCACTGCCAGCAGCAGTAGCAGAATCCTTCCAGCCGTACTTGAGGTTCCGTCACAATCGAAGACAGCTACGTGTGCTGAGGGTCGATCTCCATAGCCTTTCCTCACACTTGATAGTTGCAACTGACACAAGGGCTGAGTCTACACACCGGGCAGCCATTAATCAGCAATCAGCAACGAGACATTTGTTAAGAAGGATGTTGTAATTATGATGGCGCTTCCTGTGCACTCTGCAGCTGTGGAGATGGCTATGATGTCATGTGTTCTCGTTTATTCTCACTGCCAGCACTCCTAGCGACTTCAAACTCTCACAACTTCTAGCAAGCACTGCCAGCAGCAGTAGCAGAATCCTTGCAGCCATATTTGAGGTTCCGTCACAATCGAAGACAGCTACGTGTGCTGAGGGTCGATCTCCATAGCCTTTCCTCACACTTGATAGTTGCAACTGACACAAGGGCTGAGTCTACACACCGGGCAGCCATTAATCAGCAATCAGCAACGAGACATTTGTTAAGAAGGATGTTGTAATTATGATGGCGCTTCCTGTGCACTCTGCAGCTGTGGAGATGGCTATGATGTCATGTGTTCTCGTTTATTCTCACTGCCAGCACTCCTAGCGACTTCAAACTCTCACAACTTCTAGCAAGCACTGCCAGCAGCAGTAGCAGAATCCTTGCAGCCATATTTGAGGTTCCGTCACAATCGAAGACAGCTACGTGTGCTGAGGGTCGATCTCCATAGCCTTTCCTCACACTTGATAGTTGCAACTGACACAAGGGCTGAGTCTACACACCGGGCAGCCATTAATCAGCAATCAGCAACGAGACATTTGTTAAGAAGGATGTTGTAATTATGATGGCGCTTCCTGTGCACTCTGCAGCTGTGGAGATGGCTATGATGTCATGTGTTCTCGTTTATTCTCACTGCCAGCACTCCTAGCGACTTCAAACTCTCACAACTTCTAGCAAGCACTGCCAGCAGCAGTAGCAGAATCCTTGCAGCCATATTTGAGGTTCCGTCACAATCGAAGACAGCTACGTGTGCTGAGGGTCGATCTCCATAGCCTTTCCTCACACTTGATAGTTGCAACTGACACAAGGGCTGAGTCTACACACCGGGCAGCCATTAATCAGCAATCAGCAACGAGACATTTGTTAAGAAGGATGTTGTAATTATGATGGCGCTTCCTGTGCACTCTGCAGCTGTGGAGATGGCTATGATGTCATGTGTTCTCGTTTATTCTCACTGCCAGCACTCCTAGCGACTTCAAACTCTCACAACTTCTAGCATGCACTGCCAGCAGCAGTAGCAGAATCCTTGCAGCCATATTTGAGGTTCCGACACAATCGAAGACAGCTAGGTGTGCTGAGGGTCGATCTCCATAGCCTTTCCTCACACTTGATAGTTGCAACGGACACAAGGGCTGAGTCTACACACCGGGCAGCCATTAATCAGCAATCAGCAACGAGACATTTGTTAAGAAGGATGTTGTAATTATGATGGCGCTTCCTGTGCACTCTGCAGCTGTGGAGATGGCTATGATGTCATGTGTTCTCGTTTATTCTCACTGCCAGCACTCCTAGCGACTTCAAACTCTCACAACTTCTAGCAAGCACTGCCAGCAGCAGTAGCAGAATCCTTGCAGCGATATTTGAGGTTCCGTCACAATCGAAGACAGCTACGTGTGCTGAGGGTCGATCTCCATAGCCTTTCCTCACACTTGATAGTTGCAACTGACACAAGGGCTGAGTCTACACACCGGGCAGCCATTAATCAGCAATCAGCAACGAGACATTTGTTAAGAAGGATGTTGTAATTATGATGGCACTTCCTGTGCACTCTGCAGCTGTGGAGATTGCTATGATGTCATGTGTTCTGGTTTTTTCTCACTGCCAGCTCACCTATCGACTTGAAACTCTCACAACTTCCACCATGCACTGCCAGCAGCAGTAGCAGACTCCTTCCAGCCGTACTTGAGGTTCCGACACAATCGAAGACAGCTAGGTGAGCTGAGGGTCGATCTCCATAGCCTTTCCTCACACTTGATAGTTGCAACTGACACAAGGGCTGAGTCTACACACCGGGCAGCCATTAATCAGCAATCAGCAACGAGACATTTGTTAAGAAGGATGTTGTAATTATGATGGCGCTTCCTGTGCACTCTGCAGCTGTGGAGATGGCTATGATGTCATGTGTTCTGGTTTTTTCTCACTGCCAGCTCACCTAGCGACTTGAAACTCTCACAACTTCTAGCATGCACTGCCAGCAGCAGTAGCAGAATCCTTCCAGCCGTACTTGAGGTTCCGTCACAATCGAAGACAGCTACGTGTGCTGAGGGTCGATCTCCATAGCCTTTCCTCACACTTGATAGTTGCAACTGACACAAGGGCTGAGTCTACACACCGGGCAGCCATTAATCAGCAATCAGCAACGAGACATTTGTTAAGAAGGATGTTGTAATTATGATGGCGCTTCCTGTGCACTCTGCAGCTGTGGAGATGGCTATGATGTCATGTGTTCTCGTTTATTCTCACTGCCAGCACTCCTAGCGACTTCAAACTCTCACAACTTCTAGCAAGCACTGCCAGCAGCAGTAGCAGAATCCTTGCAGCCATATTTGAGGTTCCGTCACAATCGAAGACAGCTACGTGTGCTGAGGGTCGATCTCCATAGCCTTTCCTCACACTTGATAGTTGCAACTGACACAAGGGCTGAGTCTACACACCGGGCAGCCATTAATCAGCAATCAGCAACGAGACATTTGTTAAGAAGGATGTTGTAATTATGATGGCGCTTCCTGTGCACTCTGCAGCTGTGGAGATGGCTATGATGTCATGTGTTCTCGTTTATTCTCACTGCCAGCACTCCTAGCGACTTCAAACTCTCACAACTTCTAGCATGCACTGCCAGCAGCAGTAGCAGAATCCTTGCAGCCATATTTGAGGTTCCGTCACAATCGAAGACAGCTACGTGTGCTGAGGGTCGATCTCCATAGCCTTTCCTCACACTTGATAGTTGCAACTGACACAAGGGCTGAGTCTACACACCGGGCAGCCATTAATCAGCAATCAGCAACGAGACATTTGTTAAGAAGGATGTTGTAATTATGATGGCGCTTCCTGTGCACTCTGCAGCTGTGGAGATGGCTATGATGTCATGTGTTCTCGTTTATTCTCACTGCCAGCACTCCTAGCGACTTCAAACTCTCACAACTTCTAGCAAGCACTGCCAGCAGCAGTAGCAGAATCCTTGCAGCCATATTTGAGGTTCCGTCACAATCGAAGACAGCTACGTGTGCTGAGGGTCGATCTCCATAGCCTTTCCTCACACTTGATAGTTGCAACTGACACAAGGGCTGAGTCTACACACCGGGCAGCCATTAATCAGCAATCAGCAACGAGACATTTGTTAAGAAGGATGTTGTAATTATGATGGCGCTTCCTGTGCACTCTGCAGCTGTGGAGATGGCTATGATGTCATGTGTTCTCGTTTATTCTCACTGCCAGCACTCCTAGCGACTTCAAACTCTCACAACTTCTAGCATGCACTGCCAGCAGCAGTAGCAGAATCCTTGCAGCCATATTTGAGGTTCCGACACAATCGAAGACAGCTAGGTGTGCTGAGGGTCGATCTCCATAGCCTTTCCTCACACTTGATAGTTGCAACTGACACAAGGGCTGAGTCTACACACCGGGCAGCCATTAATCAGCAATCAGCAACGAGACATTTGTTAAGAAGGATGTTGTAATTATGATGGCGCTTCCTGTGCACTCTGCAGCTGTGGAGATGGCTATGATGTCATGTGTTCTCGTTTATTCTCACTGCCAGCACTCCTAGCGACTTCAAACTCTCACAACTTCTAGCAAGCACTGCCAGCAGCAGTAGCAGAATCCTTGCAGCGATATTTGAGGTTCCGTCACAATCGAAGACAGCTACGTGTGCTGAGGGTCGATCTCCATAGCCTTTCCTCACACTTGATAGTTGCAACTGACACAAGGGCTGAGTCTACACACCGGGCAGCCATTAATCAGCAATCAGCAACGAGACATTTGTTAAGAAGGATGTTGTAATTATGAAGGCGCTTCCTGTGCACTCTGCAGCTGTGGAGATGGCTATGATGTCATGTGTTCTCGTTTATTCTCACTGCCAGCACTCCTAGCGACTTCAAACTCTCACAACTTCTAGCAAGCACTGCCAGCAGCAGTAGCAGAATCCTTGCAGCGATATTTGAGGTTCCGTCACAATCGAAGACAGCTACGTGTGCTGAGGGTCGATCTCCATAGCCTTTCCTCACACTTGATAGTTGCAACTGACACAAGGGCTGAGTCTACACACCGGGCAGCCATTAATCAGCAATCAGCAACGAGACATTTGTTAAGAAGGATGTTGTAATTATGAAGGCGCTTCCTGTGCACTCTGCAGCTGTGGAGATGGCTATGATGTCATGTGTTCTCGTTTATTCTCACTGCCAGCACTCCTAGCGACTTCAAACTCTCACAACTTCTAGCAAGCACTGCCAGCAGCAGTAGCAGTATCCTTGCAGCCATATTTGAGGTTCCGTCACAATCGAAGACAGCTACGTGTGCTGAGGGTCGATCTCCATAGCCTTTCCTCACACTTGATAGTTGCAACGGACACAAGGGCTGAGTCTACACACCGGGCAGCCATTAATCAGCAATCAGCAACGAAACATTTGTTAAGATGGATGTTGTAATTATGATGGCACTTCCTGTGCACTCTGCATCTGTGGAGATGGCTATGATGTCATGTGTTCTGGTTTTTTCTCACTGCCAGCTCACCTAGCGACTTGAAACTCTCACAACTTCTAGCATGCACTGCCAGCAGCAGTAGCAGAATCCTTCCAGCCGTACTTGAGGTTCCGACACAATCGAAGACAGCTAGGTGTGCTGAGGGTCGATCTCCATAGCCATTCCTCACACTTGATAGTTGCAACTGACACAAGGGCTGAGTCAACACACCGGGCAGCCATTAATCAGCAATCAGCAACGAGACATTTGTTAAGAAGGATGTTGTAATTATGATGGCACTTCCTGTGCCCTCTGCAGCTGTGGAGATTGCTATGATGTCATGTGTTCTGGTTTTTTCTCACTGCCAGCACTCCTAGCGACTTGAAACTCTCACAACTTCTAGCATGCACTGCCAGCAGCAGTAGCAGAATCCTTGCAGCCATATTTGAGGTTCCGACACAATCGAAGACAGCTAGGTGTGCTGAGGGTCGATCTCCATAGCCTTTCCTCACACTTGATAGTTCCAACTGACACAAGGGCTGAGTCTACACACCGGGCAGCCATTAATCAGCAATCAGCAACGAGACATTTGTTAAGAAGGATGTTGTAATTATGATGGCGCTTCCTGTGCACTCTGCAGCTGTTGAGATTGCTATGATGTCATGTGTTCTGGTTTTTTCTCACTGCCAGCACTCCTAGCGACTTGAAACTCTCACAACTTCTAGCAAGCACTGCCAGCAGCAGTAGCAGAATCCTTGCAGCCATATTTGAGGTTCCGTCACAATCGAAGACAGCTACGTGTGCTGAGGGTCGATCTCCATAGCCTTTCCTCACACTTGATAGTTGCAACTGACACAAGGGCTGAGTCTACACACCGGGCAGCCATTAATCAGCAATCAGCAACGAGACATTTGTTAAGAAGGATGTTGTAATTATGATGGCGCTTCCTGTGCACTCTGCAGCTGTGGAGATGGCTATGATGTCATGTGTTCTCGTTTATTCTCACTGCCAGCACTCCTAGCGACTTCAAACTCTCACAACTTCTAGCAAGCACTGCCAGCAGCAGTAGCAGAATCCTTGCTGCCATATTTGAGGTTCCGTCACAATCGAAGACAGCTACGTGTGCTGAGGGTCGATCTCCATAGCCTTTCCTCACACTTGATAGTTGCAACGGACACAAGGGCTGAGTCTACACACCGGGCAGCCATTAATCAGCAATCAGCAACAAGACATTTGTTAAGATGGATGTTGTAATTATGATGGCACTTCCTGTGCACTCTGCATCTGTGGAGATGGCTATGATGTCATGTGTTCTGGTTTTTTCTCACTGCCAGCTCACCTAGCGACTTGAAACTCTCACAACTTCTAGCATGCACTGCCAGCAGCAGTAGCAGAATCCTTCCAGCCGTACTTGAGGTTCCGACACAATCGAAGACAGCTAGGTGTGCTGAGGGTCGATCTCCATAGCCATTCCTCACACTTGATAGTTGCAACTGACACAAGGGCTGAGTCAACACACCGGGCAGCCATTAATCAGCAATCAGCAACGAGACATTTGTTAAGAAGGATGTTGTAATTATGATGGCACTTCCTGTGCCCTCTGCAGCTGTGGAGATTGCTATGATGTCATGTGTTCTGGTTTTTTCTCACTGCCAGCACTCCTAGCGACTTGAAACTCTCACAACTTCTAGCATGCACTGCCAGCAGCAGTAGCAGAATCCTTGCAGCCATATTTGAGGTTCCGACACAATCGAAGACAGCTAGGTGTGCTGAGGGTCGATCTCCATAGCCTTTCCTCACACTTGATAGTTGCAACTGACACAAGGGCTGAGTCTACACACCGGGCAGCCATTAATCAGCAATCAGCAACGAGACATTTGTTAAGAACGATGGTGTAATTATGATGGCACTTCCTGTGCACTCTGCTGCTGTGGAGATGGCTATGTTGTCATGTGTTCTTTTTCTTCTCACTGCCAGCTCTCCTAGTGACTTCAAACTCTCACAACTTCTAGCATGCACTGCCAGCAGCAGTAGCAGAATCCTTCCAGCTGTACTTGAGGTTCTGACACAATCGAAGACAGCTGGGTGTGCTGAGCGTCGATCTCCATAGCCTTTCGTCACACTTGATAGTTGCAACTGACACAAGGGCTGAGTCTACACACCGGGCAGCCATTAATCAGCAATCAGCAACGAGACATTTGTTAAGAAGGATGTTGTAATTATGATAGCGCTTCCTGTGCACTCTGCAGCTGTGGAGATGGCTATGATGTCATGTGTTCTGGTTTTTTCTCACTGCCAGCTCACCTAGCGACTTGAAACTCTCACAACTTCTAGCATGCACTGCCAGCAGCAGTAGCAGAATCCTTCCAGCCGTACTTGAGGTTCCGACACAATCGAAGACAGGTAGGTGTGCTGAGGTTCGCTTTCCATAGCCTTTCCTCACACTTGATAGTAGCAACTGACACAAGGGCTGAGTCTACACACCGGGCAGCCATTAATCAGCAATCAGCAACGAGACATTTGTTAAGAAGGATGGTGTATTTATGATGGCGCTTCCTGTGCACTCTGCAGCATTGGAGATGGCAATGATGTCATGTGTTCTTTTTTTTCTCACTGCCAGCTCTCCTAGTGACTTCAAACTCTCACAACTTCTAGCATGCACTGCCAGCAGCAGTAGCAGAATCCTTCCAGCCGTACTTGAGGTTCCGACACAATCGAAGACAGCTAGGTGTGCTGAGGGTCGATCTCCATAGCCTTTCCTCACACTTGATAGTTGCAACTGACACAAGGGCTGAGTCTACACACCAGGCAGCCATTAATCAGCAATCAGCAAGAGACATTTTTTAAGAAGGATGGTGTATTTATGATGGCGCTTCCTGTGCACTCTGCAGCTGTGGAGATGGCTATGATGCCATGTGTTCTTTTTTTTCTCACTGCCAGCTCTCCTAGTGACTTCAAACGTTCACAACTTCTAGCATGCACTGCCAGCAGCAGTAGCAGAATCATTCCAGCCATACTTGAGATTCCGACACAATCAAAGACAGCTAGGTGTGTTGAGGGTCGATCTCCATAGCCTTTCCTCACACTTGATAGTTGCAACTGACACAAGGGCTGAGTCTACACACCGGGCAGCCATTAATCAGCAATCAGCAGCGAGACATTTGTTAAGAAGGATGGTGTATTTATGATGGCGGTTCCTGTGCACTCTGCAGCTGTGGAGATGGCTATGATGTCATGTGTTCTGGTTTTTTCCCACTGCCAGCACTCCTAATGACTTCAAACTTTCACAACTTCTAGCATGCACTGCCAGCAGCAGTAGCAGAATCCTTGCAGCCATATTTGAGGTTCCGACACAATCGAAGACAGCTAGGTGTGCTGAGGGTCGATCTCCATAGCCTTTCCTCACACTTGATAGTTGCAACTGACACAAGGGCTGAGTCTACACACCGGGCAGCCATTAATCAGCAATCAGCAACGAGACATTTGTTAAGAACGATGGTGTAATTATGATGGCACTTCCTGTGCACTCTGCTGCTGTGGAGATGGCTATGTTGTCATGTGTTCTTTTTCTTCTCACTGCCAGCTCTCCTAGTGACTTCAAACTCTCACAACTTCTAGCATGCACTGCCAGCAGCAGTAGCAGAATCCTTCCAGCTGTACTTGAGGTTCTGACACAATCGAAGACAGCTGGGTGTGCTGAGCGTCGATCTCCATAGCCTTTCCTCACACTTGATAGTTGCAACTGACACAAGGGCTGAGTCTACACACCGGGCAGCCATTAATCAGCAATCAGCAACGAGACATTTGTTAAGAAGGATGTTGTAATTATGATAGCGCTTCCTGTGCACTCTGCAGCTGTGGAGATGGCTATGATGTCATGTGTTCTGGTTTTTTCTCACTGCCAGCTCACCTAGCGACTTGAAACTCTCACAACTTCTAGCATGCACTTCCAGCAGCAGTAGCAGAATCCTTCCAGCCGTACTTGAGGTTCCGACACAATCGAAGACAGGTAGGTGTGCTGAGGTTCGCTTTCCATAGCCTTTCCTCACACTTGATAGTAGCAACTGACACAAGGGCTGAGTCTACACACCGGGCAGCCATTAATCAGCAATCAGCAACGAGACATTTGTTAAGAAGGATGGTGTATTTATGATGGCGCTTCCTGTGCACTCTGCAGCTTTGGAGATGGCAATGATGTCATGTGTTCTTTTTTTTCTCACTGCCAGCTCTCCTAGTGACTTCAAACTCTCACAACTTCTAGCATGCACTGCCAGCAGCAGTAGCAGAATCCTTCCAGCCGTACTTGAGGTTCCGACACAATCGAAGACAGCTAGGTGTGCTGAGGGTCGATCTCCATAGCCTTTCCTCACACTTGATAGTTGCAACTGACACAAGGGCTGAGTCTACACACCGGGCAGCCATTAATCAGCAATCAGCAAGAGACATTTTTTAAGAAGGATGGTGTATTTATGATGGCGCTTCCTGTGCACTCTGCAGCTGTGGAGATGGCTATGATGCCATGTGTTCTTTTTTTTCTCACTGCCAGCTCTCCTAGTGACTTCAAACGTTCACAACTTCTAGCATGCACTGCCAGCAGCAGTAGCAGAATCATTCCAGCCATACTTGAGATTCCGACACAATCAAAGACAGCTAGGTGTGTTGAGGGTCGATCTCCATAGCCTTTCCTCACACTTGATAGTTGCAACTGACACAAGGGCTGAGTCTACACACCGGGCAGCCATTAATCAGCAATCAGCAGCGAGACATTTGTTAAGAAGGATGGTGTATTTATGATGGCGCTTCCTGTGCACTCTGCAGCTGTGGAGATGGCTATGATGTCATGTGTTCTGGTTTTTTCCCACTGCCAGCACTCCTAATGACATCAAACTTTCACAACTTCTAGCGTGCACTGCCAGCAGCAGTAGCAGAATCCTTCCAGCCGTACTTGAGGTTCCGACACAATCGAAGACAGCTAGGTGTGCTGAGGGTCGATCTCCATAGCCATTCCTCACACTTGATAGTTGCAACTGACACAAGGGCTGAGTCAACACACCGGGCAGCCATTAATCAGCAATCAGCAACGAGACATTTGTTAAGAAGGATGTTGTAATTATGATGGCACTTCCTGTGCCCTCTGCAGCTGTGGAGATTGCTATGATGTCATGTGTTCTGGTTTTTTCTCACTGCCAGCACTCCTAGCGACTTGAAACTCTCACAACTTCCAGCAAGCACTGCCAGCAGCAGTAGCAGAATCCTTCGAGCCATACTTGATGTTCCGACACAATCGAAGACAGCTAGGTGTGCTGAGGGTCGATCTCCATAGCCTTTCCTCACACTTGATAGTTGCAACTGACACAAGGGCTGAGTCTACACACCGGGCAGCCATTAATCAGCAATCAGCAACGAGACATTTGTTAAGAAGGATGCTGTATTTATGATGGCGCTTCCTGTGCACTCTGCAGCTGTGGAGATGGCTATGATGTCATGTGTTCTGGTTTTTCCCACTGCCAGCTCTCCTAGCGACTTCAAACTCTCACAACTTCTAGCATGCACTGCCAGCAGCAGTAGCAGAATCCCTCCAGCCGTACTTGAGGTTCCGACACAATCAAAGACAGCTAGGTGTGCTGAGGGTCGATCTCCATAGCCTTCCCTCACACTTGATAGTTGCAACTGACACAAGGGCTGAGTCTACACACCGGGCAGCCATTAATCAGCAATCAGCAAGAGACATTTTTTAAGAAGGATGGTGTATTTATGATGGCGCTTCCTGTGCACTCTGCAGCTGTGGAGATGGCTATGATGCCATGTGTTCTTTTTTTTTCTCACTGCCAGCTCTCCTAGTGACTTCAAACGTTCACAACTTCTAGCATGCACTGCCAGCAGCAGTAGCAGAATCATTCCAGCCATACTTGAGATTCCGACACAATCGAAGACAGCTAGGTGTGTTGAGGGTCGATCTCCATAGCCTTTCCTCACACTTGATAGTTGCAACTGACACAAGGGCTGAGTCTACACACCGGGCAGCCATTAATCAGCAATCAGCAACGAGACATTTGTTAAGAAGGATGGTGTATTTATGATGGCGCTTCCTGTGCACTCTGCAGCTGTTGAGATGGCTATGATGTCATGTGTTCTGGTTTTTTCCCACTGCCAGCACTCCTAATGACTTCAAACTTTCACAACTTCTAGCGTGCACTGCCAGCAGCAGTAGCAGAATCCTTCCAGCCGTACTTGAGGTTCCGACACAATCAAAGACAGCTAGGTGTGCTGAGGGTCGATCTCCATAGCCTTTCCTCACACTTGATAGTTGCAACTGACACAAGGGCTGAGTCTACACACCGGGCAGCCATTAATCAGCAGTCAGCAAGAGACATTTGTTAAGAAGGATGCCGTATTTATGATGGCGCTTCCTGTGCACTCTGAAGCTGTGGAGATGGCTATGATGTCATGTGTTATGGTTTTTTCCCACTGCCAGCTCTCCTAGCGACTTCAAACTCTCACAACTTCTAGCATGCACTGCTAGGAGCAGTAGCAGAATCCCTCCAGCCGTACTTGAGGTTCCGACACAATCAAAGACAGCTAGGTGTGCTGAGGGTCGATCTCCATAGCCTTTCCTCACACTTGATAGTTGCAACTGACACAAGGGCTGAGTCTACACACCGGGCAGCCATTAATCAGCAATCAGCAACGAGACATTTGTTAAGAAGGATGCTGTATTTATGATGGCGCTTCCTGTGCACTCTGCAGCTGTGGAGATGGCTATGATGTCATGTGTTCTGGTTTTTCCCACTGCCAGCTCTCCTAGCGACTTCAAACTCTCACAACTTCTAGCATGCACTGCCAGCAGCAGTAGCAGAATCCCTCCAGCCGTACTTGAGGTTCCGACACAATCAAAGACAGCTAGGTGTGCTGAGGGTCGATCTCCATAGCCTTTCCTCACACTTGATAGTTGCAACTGACACAAGGGCTGAGTCTACACACCGGGCAGCCATTAATCAGCAGTCTGCAAGAGACATTTGTTAAGAAGGATGCCGTATTTATGATGGCGCTTCCTGTGCACTCTGAAGCTGTGGAGATGGCTATGATGTCATGTGTTATGGTTTTTTCCCACTGCCAGCTCTCCTACCGACTTCAAACTCACACAACTTCTAGCATGCACTGCTAGGAGCAGTAGCAGAATCCCTCCAGCCGTACTTGAGGTTCCGACACAATCAAAGACAGCTAGGTGTGCTGAGGGTCGATCTCCATAGCCTTTCCTCACACTTGATAGTTGCAACTGACACAAGGGCTGAGTCTACACACCGGGCAGCCATTAATCAGCAGTCAGCAAGAGACATTTGTTAAGAAGGATGCCGTATTTATGATGGCGCTTCCTGTGCACTCTGAAGCTGTGGAGATGGCTATGATGTCATGTGTTATGGTTTTTTCCCACTGCCAGCTCTCCTAGCGACTTCAAATTCTCACAACTTCTAGCATGCACTGCTAGGAGCAGTAGCAGAATCCCTCCAGCCGTACTTGACGTTCCGACACAATCAAAGACAGCTAGGTGTGCTGAGGGTCGATCTCCATAGCCTTTCCTCACACTTGATAGTTGCAACTGACACAAGGGCTGAGTCTACACACCGGGCAGCCATTAATCAGCAATCAGCAACGAGACATTTGTTAAGAAGGATGCTGTATTTATGATGGCGCTTCCTGTGCACTCTGCAGCTGTGGAGATGGCTATGATGTCATGTGTTCTGGTTTTTCCCACTGCCAGCTCTCCTAGCGACTTCAAACTCTCACAACTTCTAGCATGCACTGCTAGGAGCAGTAGCAGAATCCCTCCAGCCGTACTTGAGGTTCCGACACAATCAAAGACAGCTAGGTGTGCTGAGGGTCGATCTCCATAGCCTTTCCTCACACTTGATAGTTGCAACTGACACAAGGGCTGAGTCTACACACCGGGCAGCCATTAATCAGCAATCAGCAACGAGACATTTGTTAAGAAGGATGCTGTATTTATGATGGCGCTTCCTGTGCACTCTGCAGCTGTGGAGATGGCTATGATGTCATGTGTTCTGGTTTTTCCCACTGCCAGCTCTCCTAGCGACTTCAAACTCTCAAAACTTCTAGCATGCACTGCTAGGAGCAGTAGCAGAATCCCTCCAGCCGTACTTGAGGTTCCGACACAATCAAAGACAGCTAGGTGTGCTGAGAGTCGATCTCCATTGCCTTTCCTCACACTTGATAGTTGCAACTGACACAAGGGCTGAGTCTACACACCGGGCAGCCATTAATCAGCAGTCAGCAAGAGACATTTGTTAAGAAGGATGCTGTATTTATGATGGCGCTTCCTGTGCACTCTGAAGCTGTGGAGATGGCTATGATGTCATGTGTTATGGTTTTTTCCCACTGCCAGCTCTCCTAGCGACTTCAAACTCTCACAACTTCTAGCATGCACTGCTAGGAGCAGTAGCAGAATCCCTCCAGCCGTACTTGAGGTTCCGACACAATCAAAGACAGCTAGGTGTGCTGAGGGTCGATCTCCATAGCCTTTCCTCACACTTGATAGTTGCAACTGACACAAGGGCTGAGTCTACACACCGGGCAGCCATTAATCAGCAATGAGCAACGAGACATTTGTTAAGAAGGATGCTGTATTTATGATGGCGCTTCCTGTGCACTCTGCAGCTGTGGAGATGGCTATGATGTCATGTGTTCTGGTTTTTCCCACTGCCAGCTCTCCTAGCGACTTCAAACTCTCACAACTTCTAGCATGCACTGCTAGGAGCAGTAGCAGAATCCCTCCAGCCGTACTTGAGGTTCCGACACAATCAAAGACAGCTAGGTGTGCTGAGGGTCGATCTCCATAGCCTTTCCTCACACTTGATAGTTGCAACTGACACAAGGGCTGAGTCTACACACCGGGCAGCCATTAATCAGCAGTCAGCAAGAGACATTTGTTAAGAAGGATGCCGTATTTATGATGGCGCTTCCTGTGCACTCTGAAGCTGTGGAGATGGCTATGATGTCATGTGTTATGGTTTTTTCCCACTGCCAGCTCTCCTAGCGACTTCAAACTCTCACAACTTCTAGCATGCACTGCTAGGAGCAGTAGCAGAATCCCTCCAGCCGTACTTGAGGTTCCGACACAATCAAAGACAGCTAGGTGTGCTGAGGGTCGATCTCCATAGCCTTTCCTCACACTTGATAGTTGCAACTGACACAAGGGCTGAGTCTACACACCGGGCAGCCATTAATCAGCAATCAGCAACGAGACATTTGTTAAGAAGGATGCTGTATTTATGATGGCGCTTCCTGTGCACTCTGCAGCTGTGGAGATGGCTATGATGTCATGTGTTCTGGTTTTTCCCACTGCCAGCTCTCCTAGCGACTTCAAACTCTCACAACTTCTAGCATGCACTGCTAGGAGCAGTAGCAGAATCCCTCCAGCCGTACTTGAGGTTCCGACACAATCAAAGACAGCTAGGTGTGCTGAGGGTCGATCTCCATAGCCTTTCCTCACACTTGATAGTTGCAACTGACACAAGGGCTGAGTCTACACACAGGGCAGCCATTAATCAGCAGTCAGCAAGAGACATTTGTTAAGAAGGATGCTGTATTTATGATGGCGCTTCCTGTGCACTCTGAAGCTGTGGAGATGGCTATGATGTCATGTGTTATGGTTTTTCCCACTGCCAGCTCTCCTAGCGACTTCAAACTCTCACAACTTCTAGCATGCACTGCTAGGAGCAGTAGCAGAATCCCTCCAGCCGTACTTGAGGTTCCGACACAATCAAAGACAGCTAGGTGTGCTGAGGGTCGATCTCCATAGCCTTTCCTCACACTTGATAGTTGCAACTGACACAAGGGCTGAGTCTACACACCGGGCAGCCATTAATCAGCAATCAGCAAGAGACATTTGTTAAGAAGGATGCTGTATTTATGATGGCGCTTCCTGTGCACTCTGCAGCTGTGGAGATGGCTATAATGTCATGTGTTCTGGTTTTTCCCACTGCCAGCTCTCCTAGCGACTTCAAACTCTCACAACTTCTAGCATGCACTGCTAGGAGCAGTAGCAGAATCCCTCCAGCCGTACTTGAGGTTCCGACACAATCAAAGACAGCTAGGTGTGCTGAGGGTCGATCTCCATAGCCTTTCCTCACACTTGATAGTTGCAACTGACACAAGGGCTGAGTCTACACACCGGGCAGCCATTAATCAGCAGTCAGCAAGAGACATTTGTTAAGAAGGATGCTGTATTTATGATGGCGCTTCCTGTGCACTCTGAAGCTGTGGAGATGGCTATGATGTCATGTGTTATGGTTTTTTCCCACTGCCAGCTCTCCTAGCGACTTCAAACTCTCACAACTTCTAGCATGCACTGCTAGGAGCAGTAGCAGAATCCCTCCAGCCGTACTTGAGGTTCCGACACAAAGACAGCTAGGTGTGCTGAGGGTCGATCTCCATAGCCTTTCCTCACACTTGATAGTTGCAACTGACACAAGGGCTGAGTCTACACACCGGGCAGCCATTAATCAGCAATCAGCAACGAGACATTTGTTAAGAAGGATGCTGTATTTATGATGGCGCTTCCTGTGCACTCTGCAGCTGTGGAGATGTCTATGATGTCATGCGTTCTGGTTTTTCCCACTGCCAGCTCTCCTAGCGACTTCAAACTCTCACAACTTCTAGCATGCACTGCTAGGAGCAGTAGCAGAATCCCTCCAGCCGTACTTGAGGTTCCGACACAATCAAAGACAGCTAGGTGTGCTGAGGGTCGATCTCCATAGCCTTTCCTCACACTTGATAGTTGCAACTGACACAAGGGCTGAGTCTACACACCGGGCAGCCATTAATCAGCAGTCAGCAAGAGACATTTGTTAAGAAGGATGCTGTATTTATGATGGCGCTTCCTGTGCACTCTGAAGCTGTGGAGATGGCTATGATGTCATGTGTTCTGGTTTTTCCCACTGCCAGCTCTCCTAGCGACTTCAAACTCTCACAACTTCTAGCATGCACTGCTAGGAGCAGTAGCAGAATTCCTCCAGCCGTACTTGAGGTTCCGACACAATCAAAGACAGCTGGGTGTGATGAGGGTCGATCTCCATAGCCTTTCCTCACACTTGATAGTTTCAACTGACACAAGGGCTGAGTCTACACACCGGGCAGCCATTAATCAGCAATCAGCAACGAGACATTTGTTAAGAAGGATGCTGTATTTATGATGGCGCTTCCTGTGCACTCTGCAGCTGTGGAGATGGCTATGATGTCATGTGTTCTGGTTTTTCCCACTGCCAGCTCTCCTAGCGACTTCAAACTCTCACAACTTCTAGCATGCACTGCTAGGAGCAGTAGCAGAATCCCTCCAGCCGTACTTGAGGTTCCGACACAATCAAAGACAGCTAGGTGTGCTGAGGGTCGATCTCCATAGCCTTTCCTCACACTTGATAATTGCAACTGACACAAGGGCTGAGTCTACACACCGGGCAGCCATTAATCAGCAGTCAGCAAGAGACATTTGTTAAGAAGGATGCCGTATTTATGATGGCGCTTCCTGTGCACTCTGAAGCTGTGGAGATGGCTATGATGTCATGTGTTCTGGTTTTTTCCCACTGCCAGCTCTCCTAGCGACTTCAAACTCTCACAACTTCTAGCATGCACTGCCAGCAGCAGTAGCAGAATCCCTCCAGCCGTACTTGAGGTTCCGAGACAATCAAAGACAGCTAGGTGTGCTGAGGGTCGATCTCCATAGCCTTTCCTCACACTTGATAGTTGCAACTGACACAAGGGCTGAGTCTACACACCGGGCAGCCATTAATCAGCAATCAGCAACGAGACATTTGTTAAGAAGGATGCTGTATTTATGATGGCGCTTCCTGTGCACTCTGCAGCTGTGGAGATGGCTATGATGTCATGTGTTCTGGTTTTTCCCACTGCCAGCTCTCCTAGCGACTTCAAACTCTCACAACTTCTAGCATGCACTGCTAGGAGCAGTAGCAGAATCCCTCCAGCCGTACTTGAGGTTCCGACACAATCAAAGACAGCTAGGTGTGCTGAGGGTCGATCTCCATAGCCTTTCCTCACACTTGATAGTTGCAACTGACACAAGGGCTGAGTCTACACACCGGGCAGCCATTAATCAGCAATCAGCAAGAGACATTTGTTAAGAAGGATGCCGTATTTATGATGGCGCTTCCTGTGCACTCTGAAGCTGTGGAGATGGCTATGATGTCATGTGTTATGGTTTTTTCCCACTGCCAGCTCTCCTAGCGACTTCAAACTCTCACAACTTCTAGCATGCACTGCTAGGAGCAGTAGCAGAATCCCTCCAGCCGTACTTGAGGTTCCGACACAATCAAAGACAGCTAGGTGTGCTGAGGGTCGATCTCCATAGCCTTTCCTCACACTTGATAGTTGCAACTGACACAAGGGCTGAGTCTACACACCGGGCAGCCTTTAATCAGCAATCAGCAACGAGACATTTGTTAAGAAGGATGCTGTATTTATGATGGCGCTTCCTGTGCTCTCTGCAGCTGTGGAGATGGCTATGATGTCATGTGTTCTGGTTTTTCCCACTGCCAGCTCTCCTAGCGACTTCAAACTCTCACAACTTCTAGCATGCACTGCCAGCAGCAGTAGCAGAATCCCTCCAGCCGTACTTGAGGTTCCGACACAATCAAAGACAGCTAGGTGTGCTGAGGGTCGATCTCCATAGCCTTTCCTCACACTTGATAGTTGCAACTGACACAAGGGCTGAGTCTACACACCGGGCAGCCATTAATCAGCAGTCTGCAAGAGACATTTGTTAAGAAGGATGCCGTATTTATGATGGCGCTTCCTGTGCACTCTGAAGCTGTGGAGATGGCTATGATGTCATGTGTTATGGTTTTTTCCCACTGCCAGCTCTCCTAGCGACTTCAAACTCTCACAACTTCTAGCATGCACTGCTAGGAGCAGTAGCAGAATCCCTCCAGCCGTACTTGAGGTTCCGACACAATCAAAGACAGCTAGGTGTGCTGAGGGTCGATCTCCATAGCCTTTCCTCACACTTGATAGTTGCAACTGACACAAGGGCTGAGTCTACACACCGGGCAGCCATTAATCAGCAATGAGCAACGAGACATTTGTTAAGAAGGATGCTGTATTTATGATGGCGCTTCCTGTGCACTCTGCAGCTGTGGAGATGGCTATGATGTCATGTGTTCTGGTTTTTCCCACTGCCAGCTCTCCTAGCGACTTCAAACTCTCACAACTTCTAGCATGCACTGCTAGGAGCAGTAGCAGAATCCCTCCAGCCGTACTTGAGGTTCCGACACAATCAAAGACAGCTAGGTGTGCTGAGGGTCGATCTCCATAGCCTTTCCTCACACTTGATAGTTGCAACTGACACAAGGGCTGAGTCTACACACCGGGCAGCCATTAATCAGCAGTCAGCAAGAGACATTTGTTAAGAAGGATGCCGTATTTATGATGGCGCTTCCTGTGCACTCTGAAGCTGTGGAGATGGCTATGATGTCATGTGTTATGTTTTTTTCCCACTGCCAGCTCTCCTAGCGACTTCAAACTCTCACAACTTCTAGCATGCACTGCTAGGAGCAGTAGCAGAATCCCTCCAGCCGTACTTGAGGTTCCGACACAATCAAAGACAGCTAGGTGTGCTGAGGGTCGATCTCCATAGCCTTTCCTCACACTTGATAGTTGCAACTGACACAAGGGCTGAGTCTACACACCGGGCAGCCATTAATCAGCAATCAGCAACGAGACATTTGTTAAGAAGGATGCTGTATTTATGATGGCGCTTCCTGTGCACTCTGCAGCTGTGGAGATGGCTATGATGTCATGTGTTCTGGTTTTTCCCACTGCCAGCTCTCCTAGCGACTTCAAACTCTCACAACTTCTAGCATGCACTGCTAGGAGCAGTAGCAGAATCCCTCCAGCCGTACTTGAGGTTCCGACACAATCAAAGACAGCTAGGTGTGCTGAGGGTCGATCTCCATAGCCTTTCCTCACACTTGATAGTTGCAACTGACACAAGGGCTGAGTCTACACACCGGGCAGCCATTAATCAGCAATCAGCAACGAGACATTTGTTAAGAAGGATGCTGTATTTATGATGGCGCTTCCTGTGCACTCTGCAGCTGTGGAGATGGCTATGATGTCATGTGTTCTGGTTTTTCCCACTGCCAGCTCTCCTAGCGACTTCAAACTCTCACAACTTCTAGCATGCACTGCTAGGAGCAGTAGCAGAATCCCTCCAGCCGTACTTGAGGTTCCGACACAATCAAAGACAGCTAGGTGTGCTGAGGGTCGATCTCCATAGCCTTTCCTCACACTTGATAGTTGCAACTGACACAAGGGCTGAGTCTACACACCGGGCAGCCATTAATCAGCAATCAGCAAGAGACATTTGTTAAGAAGGATGCTGTATTTATGATGGCGCTTCCTGTGCACTCTGCAGCTGTGGAGATGGCTATGATGTCATGCGTTCTGGTTTTTCCCACTGCCAGCTCTCCTAGCGACTTCAAACTCTCACAACTTCTAGCATGCACTGCTAGGAGCAGTAGCAGAATCCCTCCAGCCGTACTTGAGGTTCCGACACAATCAAAGACAGCTAGGTGTGCTGAGGGTCGATCTCCATAGCCTTTCCTCACACTTGATAGTTGCAACTGACACAAGGGCTGAGTCTACACACCGGGCAGCCATTAATCAGCAGTCAGCAAGAGACATTTGTTAAGAAGGATGCCGTATTTATGATGGCGCTTCCTGTGCACTCTGAAGCTGTGGAGATGGCTATGATGTCATGTGTTCTGGTTTTTCCCACTGCCAGCTCTCCTAGCGACTTCAAACTCTCACAACTTCTAGCATGCACTGCTAGGAGCAGTAGCAGAATCCCTCCAGCCGTACTTGAGGTTCCGACACAATCAAAGACAGCTAGGTGTGCTGAGGGTCGATCTCCATAGCCTTTCCTCACACTTGATAGTTGCAACTGACACAAGGGCTGAGTCTACACACCGGGCAGCCATTAATCAGCAATCAGCAAGAGACATTTGTTAAGAAGGATGCTGTATTTATGATGGCGCTTCCTGTGCACTCTGCAGCTGTGGAGATGGCTATGATGTCATGTGTTCTGGTTTTTCCCACTGCCAGCTCTCCTAGCGACTTCAAACTCTCACAACTTCTAGCATGCACTGCTAGGAGCAGTAGCAGAATCCCTCCAGCCGTACTTGAGGTTCCGACACAATCAAAGACAGCTAGGTGTGCTGAGGGTCGATCTCCATAGCCTTTCCTCACACTTGATAGTTGCAACTGACACAAGGGCTGAGTCTACACACCGGGCAGCCATTAATCAGCAGTCAGCAAGAGACATTTGTTAAGAAGGATGCTGTATTTATAATGGCGCTTCCTGTGCACTCTGAAGCTGTGGAGATGGCTATGATGTCATGTGTTCTGGTTTTTCCCACTGCCAGCTCTCCTAGCGACTTCAAACTCTCACAACTTCTAGCATGCACTGCTAGGAGCAGTAGCAGAATTCCTCCAGCCGTACTTGAGGTTCCGACACAATCAAAGACAGCTGGGTGTGCTGAGGGTCGATCTCCATAGCCTTTCCTCACACTTGATAGTTTCAACTGACACAAGGGCTGAGTCTACACACCGGGCAGCCATTAATCAGCAATCAGGAACGAGACATTTGTTAAGAAGGATGCTGTATTTATGATGGCGCTTCCTGTGCACTCTGCAGCTGTGGAGATGGCTATGATGTCATGTGTTCTGGTTTTTCCCACTGCCAGCTCTCCTAGCGACTTCAAACTCTCACAACTTCTAGCATGCACTGCTAGGAGCAGTAGCAGAATCCCTCCAGCCGTACTTGAGGTTCCGACACAATCAAAGACAGCTAGGTGTGCTGAGGGTCGATCTCCATAGCCTTTCCTCACACTTGATAGTTGCAACTGACACAAGGGCTGAGTCTACACACCGGGCAGCCATTAATCAGCAGTCAGCAAGAGACATTTGTTAAGAAGGATGCCGTATTTATGATGGCGCTTCCTGTGCACTCTGAAGCTGTGGAGATGGCTATGATGTCATGTGTTCTGGTTTTTTCCCACTGCCAGCTCTCCTAGCGACTTCAAACTCTCACAACTTCTAGCATGCACTGCCAGCAGCAGTAGCAGAATCCCTCCAGCCGTACTTGAGGTTCCGAGACAATCAAAGACAGCTAGGTGTGCTGAGGGTCGATCTCCATAGCCTTTCCTCACACTTGATAGTTGCAACTGACACAAGGGCTGAGTCTACACACCGGGCAGCCATTAATCAGCAATCAGCAACGAGACATTTGTTAAGAAGGATGCTGTATTTATGATGGCGCTTCCTGTGCACTCTGCAGCTGTGGAGATGGCTATGATGTCATGTGTTCTGGTTTTTCCCACTGCCAGCTCTCCTAGCGACTTCAAACTCTCACAACTTCTAGCATGCACTGCTAGGAGCAGTAGCAGAATCCCTCCAGCCGTACTTGAGGTTCCGACACAATCAAAGACAGCTAGGTGTGCTGAGGGTCGATCTCCATAGCCTTTCCTCACACTTGATAGTTGCAACTGACACAAGGGCTGAGTCTACACACCGGGCAGCCATTAATCAGCAGTCAGCAAGAGACATTTGTTAAGAAGGATGCCGTATTTATGATGGCGCTTCCTGTGCACTCTGAAGCTGTGGAGATGGCTATGATGTCATGTGTTATGGTTTTTTCCCACTGCCAGCTCTCCTAGCGACTTCAAACTCTCACAACTTCTAGCATGCACTGCTAGGAGCAGTAGCAGAATCCCTCCAGCCGTACTTGAGGTTCCGACACAATCAAAGACAGCTAGGTGTGCTGAGGGTCGATCTCCATAGCCTTTCCTCACACTTGATAGTTGCAACTGACACAAGGGCTGAGTCTACACACCGGGCAGCCATTAATCAGCAATCAGCAACGAGACATTTGTTAAGAAGGATGCTGTATTTATGATGGCGCTTCCTGTGCACTCTGCAGCTGTGGAGATGGCTATGATGTCATGTGTTCTGGTTTTTCCCACTGCCAGCTCTCCTAGCGACTTCAAACTCTCACAACTTCTAGCATGCACTGCTAGGAGCAGTAGCAGAATCCCTCCAGCCGTACTTGAGGTTCCGACACAATCAAAGACAGCTAGGTGTGCTGAGGGTCGATCTCCATAGCCTTTCCTCACACTTGATAGTTGCAACTGACACAAGGGCTGAGTCTACACACCGGGCAGCCATTAATCAGCAGTCAGCAAGAGACATTTGTTAAGAAGGATGCCGTATTTATGATGGCGCTTCCTGTGCACTCAGAAGCTGTGGAAATGGCTATGATGTCATGTGTTATGGTTTTTTCCCACTGCCAGCTCTCCTAGCGACTTCAAACTCTCACAACTTCTAGCATGCACTGCTAGGAGCAGTAGCAGAATCCCTCCAGCCGTACTTGAGGTTCCGACACAATCAAAGACAGCTAGGTGTGCTGAGGGTCGATCTCCATAGCCTTTCCTCACACTTGATAGTTGCAACTGACACAAGGGCTGAGTCTACACACCGGGCAGCCATTAATCAGCAATCAGCAACGAGACATTTATTAAGAAGGATGCTGTATTTATGATGGCGCTTCCTGTGCACTCTGCAGCTGTGGAGATGGCTATGATGTCATGTGTTCTGGTTTTTCCCACTGCCAGCTCTCCTAGCGACTTCAAACTCTCACAACTTCTAGCATCCACTGCTAGGAGCAGTAGCAGAATCCCTCCAGCCGTACTTGAGGTTCCGACACAATCAAAGACAGCTAGGTGTGCTGAGGGTCGATCTCCATAGCCTTTCCTCACACTTGATAGTTGCAACTGACACAAGGGCTGAGTCTACACACCGGGCAGCCATTAATCAGCAATCAGCAACGAGACATTTATTAAGAAGGATGCTGTATTTATGATGGCGCTTCCTGTGCACTCTGCAGCTGTGGAGATGGCTATGATGTCATGTGTTCTGGTTTTTCCCACTGCCAGCTCTCCTAGCGACTTCAAACTCTCACAACTTCTAGCATGCACTGCTAGGAGCAGTAGCAGAATCCCTCCAGCCGTACTTGAGGTTCCGACACAATCAAAGACAGCTAGGTGTGCTGAGGGTCGATCTCCATAGCCTTTCCTCACACTTGATAGTTGCAACTGACACAAGGGCTGGGTCTACACACCGGGCAGCCATTAATCAGCAGTCAGCAAGAGACATTTGTTAAGAAGGATGCCGTATTTATGATGGCGCTTCCTGTGCACTCTGAAGCTGTGGAGATGGCTATGATGTCATGTGTTCTGGTTTTTTCCCACTGCCAGCTCTCCTAGCGACTTCAAACTCTCACAACTTCTAGCATGCACTGCCAGCAGCAGTAGCAGAATCCCTCCAGCCGTACTTGAGGTTCCGACACAATCAAAGACAGCTAGGTGTGCTGAGGGTCGATCTCCATAGCCTTTCCTCACACTTGATAGTTGCAACTGACACAAGGGCTGAGTCTACACACCGGGCAGCCATTAATCAGTAGTCAGCAAGAGACATTTGTTAAGAAGGATGCCGTATTTATGATGGCGCTTCCTGTGCACTCTGAAGCTGTGGAGATGGCTATGATGTCATGTGTTCTGGTTTTTTCCCACTGCCAGCTCTCCTAGCGACTTCAAACTCTCACAACTTCTAGCATGCACTGCTAGGAGCAGTAGCAGAATCCCTCCAGCCGTACTTGAGTTTCCGACACAATCAAAGACAGCTAGGTGTGCTGAGGGTCGATCTCCATAGCCTTTCCTCACACTTGATAGTTGCAACTGACACAAGGGCTGAGTCTACACACCGGGCAGCCATTAATCAGCAATCAGCAACGAGACATTTGTTAAGAAGGATGCTGTATTTATGATGGCGCTTCCTGTGCACTCTGCAGCTGTGGAGATGGCTATGATGTCATGTGTTCTGGTTTTTCCCACTGCCAGCGCTCCTAGCGACTTCAAACTCTCACAACTTCTAGCATGCACTGCTAGCAGCAGTAGCAGAATCCCTCCAGCCGTACTTGAGGTTCCGACACAATCAAAGACAGCTAGGTGTGCTGAGGGTCGATCTCCATAGCCTTTCCTCACACTTGATAGTTGCAACTGACACAAGGGCTGAGTCTACACACCGGGCAGCCATTAATCAGCAGTCAGCAAGAGACATTTGTTAAGAAGGATGCCGTATTTATGATGGCGCTTCCTGTGCACTCTGAAGCTGTGGAGATGGCTATGATGTCATGTGTTCTGGTTTTTTCCCACTGCCAGCTCTCCTAGCGACTTCAAACTCTCACAACTTCTAGCATGCACTGCTAGGAGCACTAGCAGAATCCCTCCAGCCGTACTTGAGGTTCCGACACAATCAAAGACAGCTAGGTGTGCTGAGGGTCGATCTCCATAGCCTTTCCTCACACTTGATAGTTGCAACTGACACAAGGGCTGAGTCTACACACCGGGCAGCCATTAATCAGCAGTCAGCAAGAGACATTTGTTAAGAAGGATGCCATATTTATGATGGCGCTTCCTGTGCACTCTGAAGCTGTGGAGATGGCTATGATGTCATGTGTTCTGGTTTTTTCCCACTGCCAGCTCTCCTAGCGACTTCAAACTCTCACAACTTCTAGCATGCACTGCCAGCAGCAGTAGCAGAATCCCTCCAGCCGTACTTGAGGTTCCGACACAATCAAAGACAGCTAGGTGTGCTGAGGGTCGATCTCCATAGCCTTTCCTCACACTTGATAGTTGCAACTGACACAAGGGCTGAGTCTACACACCGGGCAGCCATTAATCAGTAGTCAGCAAGAGACATTTGTTAAGAAGGATGCTGTATTTATGATGGCGCTTCCTGTGCACTCTGCAGCTGTGGAGATGGCTATGATGTCATGTGTTCTGGTTTTTCCCACTGCCAGCGCTCCTAGCGACTTCAAACTCTCACAACTTCTAGCATGCACTGCTAGCAGCAGTAGCAGAATCCCTCCAGCCGTACTTGAGGTTCCGACACAATCAAAGACAGCTAGGTGTGCTGAGGGTCGATCTCCATAGCCTTTCCTCACACTTGATAGTTGCAACTGACACAAGGGCTGAGTCTACACACCGGGCAGCCATTAATCAGCAATCAGCAACGAGACATTTGTTAAGAAGGATGCCGTATTTATGATGGCGCTTCCTGTGCACTCTGAAGCTGTGGAGATGGCTATGATGTCATGTGTTCTGGTTTTTTCCCACTGCCAGCTCTCCTAGCGACTTCAAACTCTCACAACTTCTAGCATGCACTGCCAGCAGCAGTAGCAGAATCCCTCCAGCCGTACTTGAGGTTCCGACACAATCAAAGACAGCTAGGTGTGCTGAGGGTCGATCTCCATAGCCTTTCCTCACACTTGATAGTTGCAACTGACACAAGGGCTGAGTCTACACACCGGGCAGCCATTATCAGCAGTCAGCAAGAGACATTTGTTAAGAAGGATGCTGTATTTATAATGGCGCTTCCTGTGCACTCTGAAGCTGTGGAGATGGCTATGATGTCATGTGTTCTGGTTTTTCCCACTGCCAGCTCTCCTAGCGACTTCAAACTCTCACAACTTCTAGCATGCACTGCTAGGAGCAGTAGCAGAATTCCTCCAGCCGTACTTGAGGTTCCGACACAATCAAAGACAGCTGGGTGTGCTGAGGGTCGATCTCCATAGCCTTTCCTCACACTTGATAGTTTCAACTGACACAAGGGCTGAGTCTACACACCGGGCAGCCATTAATCAGCAATCAGCAACGAGACATTTGTTAAGAAGGATGCTGTATTTATGATGGCGCTTCCTGTGCACTCTGCAGCTGTGGAGATGGCTATGATGTCATGTGTTCTGGTTTTTCCCACTGCCAGCTCTCCTAGCGACTTCAAACTCTCACAACTTCTAGCATGCACTGCTAGGAGCAGTAGCAGAATCCCTCCAGCCGTACTTGAGGTTCCGACACAATCAAAGACAGCTAGGTGTGCTGAGGGTCGATCTCCATAGCCTTTCCTCACACTTGATAGTTGCAACTGACACAAGGGCTGAGTCTACACACCGGGCAGCCATTAATCAGCAGTCAGCAAGAGACATTTGTTAAGAAGGATGCCGTATTTATGATGGCGCTTCCTGTGCACTCTGAAGCTGTGGAGATGGCTATGATGTCATGTGTTCTGGTTTTTTCCCACTGCCAGCTCTCCTAGCGACTTCAAACTCTCACAACTTCTAGCATGCACTGCCAGCAGCAGTAGCAGAATCCCTCCAGCCGTACTTGAGGTTCCGAGACAATCAAAGACAGCTAGGTGTGCTGAGGGTCGATCTCCATAGCCTTTCCTCACACTTGATAGTTGCAACTGACACAAGGGCTGAGTCTACACACCGGGCAGCCATTAATCAGCAATCAGCAACGAGACATTTGTTAAGAAGGATGGTGTATTTATGATGGCGCTTCCTGTGCACTCTGCAGCTGTGGAGATGGCTATGATGTCATGTGTTCTGGTTTTTCCCACTGCCAGCTCTCCTAGCGACTTCAAACTCTCACAACTTCTAGCATGCACTGCTAGGAGCAGTAGCAGAATCCCTCCAGCCGTACTTGAGGTTCCGACACAATCAAAGACAGCTAGGTGTGCTGAGGGTCGATCTCCATAGCCTTTCCTCACACTTGATAGTTGCAACTGACACAAGGGCTGAGTCTACACACCGGGCAGCCATTAATCAGCAGTCAGCAAGAGACATTTGTTAAGAAGGATGCCGTATTTATGATGGCGCTTCCTGTGCACTCTGAAGCTGTGGAGATGGCTATGATGTCATGTGTTCTGGTTTTTTCCCACTGCCAGCTCTCCTAGCGACTTCAAACTCTCACAACTTCTAGCATGCACTGCTAGGAGCAGTAGCAGAATCCCTCCAGCCGTACTTGAGGTTCCGACACAATCAAAGACAGCTAGGTGTGCTGAGGGTCGATCTCCATAGCCTTTCCTCACACTTGATAGTTGCAACTGACACAAGGGCTGAGTCTACACACCGGGCAGCCATTAATCAGCAATCAGCAACGAGACATTTGTTAAGAAGGATGCTGTATTTATGATGGCGCTTCCTGTGCACTCTGCAGCTGTGGAGATGGCTATGATGTCATGTGTTCTGGTTTTTCCCACTGCCAGCTCTCCTAGCGACTTCAAACTCTCACAACTTCTAGCATGCACTGCTAGGAGCAGTAGCAGAATCCCTCCAGCCGTACTTGAGGTTCCGACACAATCAAAGACAGCTAGGTGTGCTGAGGGTCGATCTCCATAGCCTTTCCTCACACTTGATAGTTGCAACTGACACAAGGGCTGAGTCTACACACCGGGCAGCCATTAATCAGCAGTCAGCAAGAGACATTTGTTAAGAAGGATGCCGTATTTATGATGGCGCTTCCTGTGCACTCTGAAGCTGTGGAGATGGCTATGATGTCATGTGTTATGGTTTTTTCCCACTGCCAGCACTCCTAGCGACTTCAAACTCTCACAACTTCTAGCATGCACTGCTAGGAGCAGTAGCAGAATCCCTCCAGCCGTACTTGAGGTTCCGACACAATCAAAGACAGCTAGGTGTGCTGAGGGTCGATCTCCATAGCCTTTCCTCACACTTGATAGTTGCAACTGACACAAGGGCTGAGTCTACACACCGGGCAGCCATTAATCAGCAGTCAGCAAGAGACATTTGTTAAGAAGGATGCCGTATTTATGATGGCGCTTCCTGTGCACTCTGAAGCTGTGGAGATGGCTATGATGTCATGTGTTATGGTTTTTTCCCACTGCCAGCTCTCCTAGCGACTTCAAACTCTCACAACTTCTAGCATGCACTGCTAGGAGCAGTAGCAGAATCCCTCCAGCCGTACTTGAGGTTCCGACACAATCAAAGACAGCTAGGTGTGCTGAGGGTCGATCTCCATAGCCTTTCCTCACACTTGATAGTTGCAACTGACACAAGGGCTGAGTCTACACACCGGGCAGCCATTAATCAGCAATCAGCAACGAGACATTTATTAAGAAGGATGCTGTATTTATGATGGCGCTTCCTGTGCACTCTGCAGCTGTGGAGAAGGCTATGATGTCATGTGTTCTGGTTTTTCCCACTGCCAGCTCTCCTAGCGACTTCAAACTCTCACAACTTCTAGCATGCACTGCTAGGAGCAGTAGCAGAATCCCTCCAGCCGTACTTGAGGTTCCGACACAATCAAAGACAGCTAGGTGTGCTGAGGGTCGATCTCCATAGCCTTTCCTCACACTTGATAGTTGCAACTGACACAAGGGCTGAGTCTACACACCGGGCAGCCATTAATCAGCAATCAGCAACGAGACATTTATTAAGAAGGATGCTGTATTTATGATGGCGCTTCCTGTGCACTCTGCAGCTGTGGAGATGGCTATGATGTCATGTGTTCTGGTTTTTCCCACTGCCAGCTCTCCTAGCGACTTCAAACTCTCACAACTTCTAGCATGCACTGCTAGGAGCAGTAGCAGAATCCCTCCAGCCGTACTTGAGGTTCCGACACAATCAAAGACAGCTAGGTGTGCTGAGGGTCGATCTCCATAGCCTTTCCTCACACTTGATAGTTGCAACTGACACAAGGGCTGGGTCTACACACCGGGCAGCCATTAATCAGCAGTCAGCAAGAGACATTTGTTAAGAAGGATGCCGTATTTATGATGGCGCTTCCTGTGCACTCTGAAGCTGTGGAGATGGCTATGATGTCATGTGTTCTGGTTTTTTCCCACTGCCAGCTCTCCTAGCGACTTCAAACTCTCACAACTTCTAGCATGCACTGCTAGGAGCACTAGCAGAATCCCTCCAGCCGTACTTGAGGTTCCGACACAATCAAAGACAGCTAGGTGTGCTGAGGGTCGATCTCCATAGCCTTTCCTCACACTTGATAGTTGCAACTGACACAAGGGCTGAGTCTACACACCGGGCAGCCATTAATCAGTAGTCAGCAAGAGACATTTGTTAAGAAGGATGCCGTATTTATGATGGCGCTTCCTGTGCACTCTGAAGCTGTGGAGATGGCTATGATGTCATGTGTTCTGGTTTTTTCCCACTGCCAGCTCTCCTAGCGACTTCAAACTCTCACAACTTCTAGCATGCACTGCTAGGAGCAGTAGCAGAATCCCTCCAGCCGTACTTGAGGTTCCGACACAATCAAAGACAGCTAGGTGTGCTGAGGGTCGATCTCCATAGCCTTTCCTCACACTTGATAGTTGCAACTGACACAAGGGCTGAGTCTACACACCGGGCAGCCATTAATCAGCAATCAGCAACGAGACATTTGTTAAGAAGGATGCTGTATTTATGATGGCGCTTCCTGTGCACTCTGCAGCTGTGGAGATGGCTATGATGTCATGTGTTCTGGTTTTTCCCACTGCCAGCGCTCCTAGCGACTTCAAACTCTCACAACTTCTAGCATGCACTGCTAGCAGCAGTAGCAGAATCCCTCCAGCCGTACTTGAGGTTCCGACACAATCAAAGACAGCTAGGTGTGCTGAGGGTCGATCTCCATAGCCTTTCCTCACACTTGATAGTTGCAACTGACACAAGGGCTGAGTCTACACACCGGGCAGCCATTAATCAGCAGTCAGCAAGAGACATTTGTTAAGAAGGATGCCGTATTTATGATGGCGCTTCCTGTGCACTCTGAAGCTGTGGAGATGGCTATGATGTCATGTGTTCTGGTTTTTTCCCACTGCCAGCTCTCCTAGCGACTTCAAACTCTCACAACTTCTAGCATGCACTGCTAGGAGCACTAGCAGAATCCCTCCAGCCGTACTTGAGGTTCCGACACAATCAAAGACAGCTAGGTGTGCTGAGGGTCGATCTCCATAGCCTTTCCTCACACTTGATAGTTGCAACTGACACAAGGGCTGAGTCTACACACCGGGCAGCCATTAATCAGCAGTCAGCAAGAGACATTTGTTAAGAAGGATGCCGTATTTATGATGGCGCTTCCTGTGCACTCTGAAGCTGTGGAGATGGCTATGATGTCATGTGTTCTGGTTTTTTCCCACTGCCAGCTCTCCTAGCGACTTCAAACTCTCACAACTTCTAGCATGCACTGCCAGCAGCAGTAGCAGAATCCCTCCAGCCGTACTTGAGGTTCCGACACAATCAAAGACAGCTAGGTGTGCTGAGGGTCGATCTCCATAGCCTTTCCTCACACTTGATAGTTGCAACTGACACAAGGGCTGAGTCTACACACCGGGCAGCCATTAATCAGTAGTCAGCAAGAGACATTTGTTAAGAAGGATGCTGTATTTATGATGGCGCTTCCTGTGCACTCTGCAGCTGTGGAGATGGCTATGATGTCATGTGTTCTGGTTTTTCCCACTGCCAGCGCTCCTAGCGACTTCAAACTCTCACAACTTCTAGCATGCACTGCTAGCAGCAGTAGCAGAATCCCTCCAGCCGTACTTGAGGTTCCGACACAATCAAAGACAGCTAGGTGTGCTGAGGGTCGATCTCCATAGCCTTTCCTCACACTTGATAGTTGCAACTGACACAAGGGCTGAGTCTACACACCGGGCAGCCATTAATCAGCAATCAGCAACGAGACATTTGTTAAGAAGGATGCCGTATTTATGATGGCGCTTCCTGTGCACTCTGAAGCTGTGGAGATGGCTATGATGTCATGTGTTCTGGTTTTTTCCCACTGCCAGCTCTCCTAGCGACTTCAAACTCTCACAACTTCTAGCATGCACTGCCAGCAGCAGTAGCAGAATCCCTCCAGCCGTACTTGAGGTTCCGACACAATCAAAGACAGCTAGGTGTGCTGAGGGTCGATCTCCATAGCCTTTCCTCACACTTGATAGTTGCAACTGACACAAGGGCTGAGTCTACACACCGGGCAGCCATTAATCAGCAGTCAGCAAGAGATTTTTGTTAAGAAGGATGCCGTATTTATGATGGCGCTTCCTGTGCACTCTGAAGCTGTGGAGATGGCTATGATGTCATGTGTTCTGGTTTTTTCCCACTGCCAGCTCTCCTAGCGACTTCAAACTCTCACAACTTCTAGCATGCACTGCTAGGAGCACTAGCAGAATCCCTCCAGCCGTACTTGAGGTTCCGACACAATCAAAGACAGCTAGGTGTGCTGAGGGTCGATCTCCATAGCCTTTCCTCACACTTGATAGTTGCAACTGACACAAGGGCTGAGTCTACACACCGGGCAGCCATTAATCAGCAGTCAGCAAGAGACATTTGTTAAGAAGGATGCCGTATTTATGATGGCGCTTCCTGTGCACTCTGAAGCTGTGGAGATGGCTATGATGTCATGTGTTCTGGTTTTTTCCCACTGCCAGCTCTCCTAGCGACTTCAAACTCTCACAACTTCTAGCATGCACTGCTAGGAGCAGTAGCAGAATCCCTCCAGCCGTACTTGAGGTTCCGACACAATCAAAGACAGCTAGGTGTGCTGAGGGTCGATCTCCATAGCCTTTCCTCACACTTGATAGTTGCAACTGACACAAGGGCTGAGTCTACACACCGGGCAGCCATTAATCAGCAATCAGCAAGAGACATTTTTTAAGAAGGATGGTGTATTTATGATGGCGCTTCCTGTGCACTCTGCAGCTGTGGAGATGGCTATGATGCCATGTGTTCTTTTTTTTCTCACTGCCAGCTCTCCTAGTGACTTCAAACTTTCACAACTTCTAGCATGCACTGCCAGCAGCAGTAGCAGAATCATTCCAGCCATACTTGAGATTCCGACACAATCGAAGACAGCTAGGAGTGTTGAAGGTCGATCTCCATAGCCTTTCCTCACACTTGATAGTTGCAACTGACACAAGGGCTGAGTCTACACACCGGGCAGCCATTAATCAGCAATCAGCAAGAGACATTTGTTATGAAGGATGCTGTATTTATGATGGCGCTTCCTGTGCACTCTGCAGCTGTGGAGATGGCTATGATGTCATGTGTTCTGGTTTTTCCCACAGCCACCTCTCCTAGCGACTTCAAACTCTCACAACTTCTAGCATGCACTGCCAGCAGCAGTAGCAGAATCCTTCCAGCCCTACTTGAGGTTCCGACACAATCGAAGACAGCTAGGAGTGTTGAAGGTCGATCTCCATAGCCTTTCCTCACACTTGATTGTTGCAACTGACACAAGGGCTGAGTCTACACACCGGGCAGCCATTAATCAGCAATCAGCAAGAGACATTTTTTAAGAAGGATGGTGTATTTATGATGGCGCTTCCTGTGCACTCTGCAGCTGTGGAGATGGCTATGATGCCATGTGTTCTGGTTTTTTCTCACTGCCAGCTCTCCTAGCGACTTGAAACTCTCACAACATCTAGCATGCACTGCCAGCAGCAGTAGCAGAATCCTTCCAGCCCTACTTGAGGTTCCGACACAATCGAAGACAGCTAGGAGTGTTGAAGGTCGATCTCCATAGCCTTTCCTCACACTTGATTGTTGCAACTGACACAAGGGCTGAGTCTACACACCGGGCAGCCATTAATCAGCAATCAGCAAGAGACATTTTTTAAGAAGGATGGTGTATTTATGATGGCGCTTCCTGTGCACTCTGCAGCTGTGGAGATGGCTATGATGCCATGTGTTCTTTTTTTTCTCACTGCCAGCTCTCCTAGTGACTTCAAACTTTCACAACTTCTAGCATGCACTGCCAGCAGCAGTAGCAGAATCATTCCAGCCATACTTGAGATTCCGACACAATCGAAGACAGCTAGGAGTGTTGAAGGTCGATCTCCATAGCCTTTCCTCACACTTGATAGTTGCAACTGACACAAGGGCTGAGTCTACACACCGGGCAGCCATTAATCAGCAGTCAGCAAGAGACATTTGTTAAGAAGGATGCCGTATTTATGATGGCGCTTCCTGTGCACTCTGAAGCTGTGGAGATGGCTATGATGTCATGTGTTCTGGTTTTTTCCCACTGCCAGCTCTCCTAGCGACTTCAAACTCTCACAACTTCTAGCATGCACTGCTAGGAGCACTAGCAGAATCCCTCCAGCCGTACTTGAGGTTCCGACACAATCAAAGACAGCTAGGTGTGCTGAGGGTCGATCTCCATAGCCTTTCCTCACACTTGATAGTTGCAACTGACACAAGGGCTGAGTCTACACACCGGGCAGCCATTAATCAGCAGTCAGCAAGAGACATTTGTTAAGAAGGATGCCGTATTTATGATGGCGCTTCCTGTGCACTCTGAAGCTGTGGAGATGGCTATGATGTCATGTGTTCTGGTTTTTTCCCACTGCCAGCTCTCCTAGCGACTTCAAACTCTCACAACTTCTAGCATGCACTGCCAGCAGCAGTAGCAGAATCCCTCCAGCCGTACTTGAGGTTCCGACACAATCAAAGACAGCTAGGTGTGCTGAGGGTCGATCTCCATAGCCTTTCCTCACACTTGATAGTTGCAACTGACACAAGGGCTGAGTCTACACACCGGGCAGCCATTAATCAGTAGTCAGCAAGAGACATTTGTTAAGAAGGATGCTGTATTTATGATGGCGCTTCCTGTGCACTCTGCAGCTGTGGAGATGGCTATGATGTCATGTGTTCTGGTTTTTCCCACTGCCAGCGCTCCTAGCGACTTCAAACTCTCACAACTTCTAGCATGCACTGCTAGCAGCAGTAGCAGAATCCCTCCAGCCGTACTTGAGGTTCCGACACAATCAAAGACAGCTAGGTGTGCTGAGGGTCGATCTCCATAGCCTTTCCTCACACTTGATAGTTGCAACTGACACAAGGGCTGAGTCTACACACCGGGCAGCCATTAATCAGCAATCAGCAACGAGACATTTGTTAAGAAGGATGCCGTATTTATGATGGCGCTTCCTGTGCACTCTGAAGCTGTGGAGATGGCTATGATGTCATGTGTTCTGGTTTTTTCCCACTGCCAGCTCTCCTAGCGACTTCAAACTCTCACAACTTCTAGCATGCACTGCCAGCAGCAGTAGCAGAATCCCTCCAGCCGTACTTGAGGTTCCGACACAATCAAAGACAGCTAGGTGTGCTGAGGGTCGATCTCCATAGCCTTTCCTCACACTTGATAGTTGCAACTGACACAAGGGCTGAGTCTACACACCGGGCAGCCATTAATCAGCAGTCAGCAAGAGATTTTTGTTAAGAAGGATGCCGTATTTATGATGGCGCTTCCTGTGCACTCTGAAGCTGTGGAGATGGCTATGATGTCATGTGTTCTGGTTTTTTCCCACTGCCAGCTCTCCTAGCGACTTCAAACTCTCACAACTTCTAGCATGCACTGCTAGGAGCACTAGCAGAATCCCTCCAGCCGTACTTGAGGTTCCGACACAATCAAAGACAGCTAGGTGTGCTGAGGGTCGATCTCCATAGCCTTTCCTCACACTTGATAGTTGCAACTGACACAAGGGCTGAGTCTACACACCGGGCAGCCATTAATCAGCAGTCAGCAAGAGACATTTGTTAAGAAGGATGCCGTATTTATGATGGCGCTTCCTGTGCACTCTGAAGCTGTGGAGATGGCTATGATGTCATGTGTTCTGGTTTTTTCCCACTGCCAGCTCTCCTAGCGACTTCAAACTCTCACAACTTCTAGCATGCACTGCTAGGAGCAGTAGCAGAATCCCTCCAGCCGTACTTGAGGTTCCGACACAATCAAAGACAGCTAGGTGTGCTGAGGGTCGATCTCCATAGCCTTTCCTCACACTTGATAGTTGCAACTGACACAAGGGCTGAGTCTACACACCGGGCAGCCATTAATCAGCAATCAGCAAGAGACATTTTTTAAGAAGGATGGTGTATTTATGATGGCGCTTCCTGTGCACTCTGCAGCTGTGGAGATGGCTATGATGCCATGTGTTCTTTTTTTTCTCACTGCCAGCTCTCCTAGTGACTTCAAACTTTCACAACTTCTAGCATGCACTGCCAGCAGCAGTAGCAGAATCATTCCAGCCATACTTGAGATTCCGACACAATCGAAGACAGCTAGGAGTGTTGAAGGTCGATCTCCATAGCCTTTCCTCACACTTGATAGTTGCAACTGACACAAGGGCTGAGTCTACACACCGGGCAGCCATTAATCAGCAATCAGCAAGAGACACTTGTTATGAAGGATGCTGTATTTATGATGGCGCTTCCTGTGCACTCTGCAGCTGTGGAGATGGCTATGATGTCATGTGTTCTGGTTTTTCCCACAGCCACCTCTCCTAGCGACTTCAAACTCTCACAACTTCTAGCATGCACTGCCAGCAGCAGTAGCAGAATCCTTCCAGCCCTACTTGAGGTTCCGACACAATCGAAGACAGCTAGGAGTGTTGAAGGTCGATCTCCATAGCCTTTCCTCACACTTGATTGTTGCAACTGACACAAGGGCTGAGTCTACACACCGGGCAGCCATTAATCAGCAATCAGCAAGAGACATTTTTTAAGAAGGATGGTGTATTTATGATGGCGCTTCCTGTGCACTCTGCAGCTGTGGAGATGGCTATGATGCCATGTGTTCTGGTTTTTTCTCACTGCCAGCTCTCCTAGCGACTTGAAACTCTCACAACATCTAGCATGCACTGCCAGCAGCAGTAGCAGAATCCTTCCAGCCCTACTTGAGGTTCCGACACAATCGAAGACAGCTAGGAGTGTTGAAGGTCGATCTCCATAGCCTTTCCTCACACTTGATTGTTGCAACTGACACAAGGGCTGAGTCTACACACCGGGCAGCCATTAATCAGCAATCAGCAAGAGACATTTTTTAAGAAGGATGGTGTATTTATGATGGCGCTTCCTGTGCACTCTGCAGCTGTGGAGATGGCTATGATGCCATGTGTTCTTTTTTTTCTCACTGCCAGCTCTCCTAGTGACTTCAAACTTTCACAACTTCTAGCATGCACTGCCAGCAGCAGTAGCAGAATCATTCCAGCCATACTTGAGATTCCGACACAATCGAAGACAGCTAGGTGTGTTGAGGGTCGATCTCCATAGCCTTTCCTCACACTTGATAGTTGCAACTGACACAAGGGCTGAGTCTACACACCGGGCAGCCATTAATCAGCAATCAGCAACGAGACATTTGTTAAGAAGGATGGTGTATTTATGATGGCGCTTCCTGTGCACTCTGCAGCTGTGGAGATGCCTATGATTTTATGTGTTCTGGTTTTTTCCCACTGCCAACTCTCACAACTTCTAGCATGCACTGCACGCAGCAGTAGCAGAATCCTTCCAGCCGTACTTGAGGTTCCGACACAATCAAAGACAGCTAGGTGTGCTGAGGGTCGATCTCCATAGCCTTTCCTCACACTTGATAGTTGCAACTGACACAAGGGCTGAGTCTACACACTGGGCAGCCATTAATCAGCAATCAGCAACGAGACATTTGTTAAGAAGGGTGGTGTATTTATGATGGCGCTTCCTGTGCACTCTGCAGCTGTGGAGATGGCTATGATGTCATGTGTTCTGTTTTTTTCTCACTGCCAGCTCTCCTAGCGACTTGAAACTCTCACAACATCTAGCATGCACTGCCAGCAGCAGTAGCAGAATCCTTCCAGCCGTACTTGAGGTTCCGACACAATCGAAGACAGCTAGGTGTGCTGAGGGTCGATCTCCATAGCCTTTCCTCACACTTGATTGTTGCAACTGACACAAGGGCTGAGTCTACACACCGGGCAGCCATTAATCAGCAATCAGCAACGAGACATTTGTTAAGAAGGATGGTGTATTTATGATGGCGCTTCCTGTGCACTCTGCAGCTGTGGAGATGGCTATGATGTCATGTGTTCTGGTTTTTTCCCACTGCCAGCTCTCCTAGCTACTTCAAACTCTCACAACATCTAGCATGCACTGCTAGCAGAAGTAGCAGAATCCTTCCAGCCGTACTTGAGGTTCCGACACAATCGAAGACAGCAAGGCGTGCTGAGGGTCGATCTGCATAGCCTTTCCTCACACTTGATAGTTGCAACTAACACATGGGCTGAGTCTACACACCGGGCAGCCATTAATCAGCAATCAGCAACGAGACATTTGTTAAGAAGGATGGTGTATTTATGATGGCGCTTCCTGTGCACTCTGCAGCTGTGGAGATGCCTATGATGTCATGTGTTCTGGTTTTTTCCCACTGCCAGCTCTCCTAGCGACTTCAAACTTTCACAACTTCTAGCATGCACTGCACGCAGCAGTAGCAGAATCCTTCCAGCCGTACTTGAGGTTCCGACACAATCAAAGACAGCTAGGTGTGCTGAGGGTCGATCTCCATAGCCTTTCCTCACACTTGATAGTTGCAACTGACACAAGGGCTGAGTCTACACACCGGGCAGCCATTAATCAGCAATCAGCAAGAGACATTTGTTAAGAAGGATGCCGTATTTATGATGGCGCTTCCTGTGCACTCTGCAGCTGTGGAGATGGCTATGATGCCATGTGTTCTTTTTTTTCTCACTGCCAGCTCTCCTAGCGACTTCAAACTTTCACAACTTCTAGCATGCACTGCCAGCAGCAGTAGCAGAATCATTCCAGCCATACTTGAGATTCCGACACAATCGAAGACAGCTAGGTGTGTTGAGGGTCGATCTCCATAGCCTTTCCTCACACTTGATAGTTGCAACTGACACAAGGGCTGAGTCTACACACCGGGCAGCCATTAATCAGCAATCAGCAACGAGACATTTGTTAAGAAGGATAGTGTATTTATGATGGCGCTTCCTGTGCACTCTGCAGCTGTGGAGATGGCTATGATGTCATGTGTTCTTTTTTTTCTCACTGCCAGCTCTCCTAGTGACTTCAAACTTTCACAACTTCTAGCATGCACTGCACGCAGCAGTAGCAAAATCCTTCCAGCCGTACTTGAGGTTCCGACACAATCAAAGACAGCTAGGTGTGCTGAGGGTCGATCTCCATAGCCTTTCCTCACACTTGATAGTTGCAACTGACACAAGGGCTGAGTCTACACACTGGGCAGCCATTAATCAGCAATCAGCAACGAGACATTTGTTAAGAAGGGTGGTGTATTTATGATGGCGCTTCCTTTGCACTCTGCAGCTGTGGAGATGGCTATGATGTCATGTGTTCTGGTTTTTTCCCACTGCCAGCTCTCCTAGCTACTTCAAACTCTCACAACTTCTAGCATGCACTGCTAGGAGCAGTAGCAGAATCCCTCCAGCCGTACTTGAGGTTCCGACACAATCAAAGACAGCTAGGTGTGCTGAGGGTCGATCTCCATAGCCTTTCCTCACACTTGATAGTTGCAACTGACACAAGGGCTGAGTCTACACACCGGGCAGCCATTAATCAGCAATCAGCAAGAGACATTTTTTAAGAAGGATGGTGTATTTATGATGGCGCTTCCTGTGCACTCTGCAGCTGTGGAGATGGCTATGATGCCATGTGTTCTTTTTTTTCTCACTGCCAGCTCTCCTAGTGACTTCAAACTTTCACAACTTCTAGCATGCACTGCCAGCAGCAGTAGCAGAATCATTCCAGCCATACTTGAGATTCCGACACAATCGAAGACAGTTAGGTGTGTTGAGGGTCGATCTCCATAGCCTTTCCTCACACTTGATAGTTGCAACTTACACAAGGGCTGAGTCTACACACCGGGCAGCCATTAATCAGCAATCAGCAACGAGACATTTGTTAAGAAGGATGGTGTATTTATGATGGCGCTTCCTGTGCTCTCTGCAGCTGTGGAGATGGCTATGATGTCATGTGTTCTGGTTTTTTCCCACTGCCAGCTCTCCTAATGATTTCAAACTTTCACAACTTCTAGCATGCACTGCCAGCAGCAGTAGCAGAATCATTCCAGCCATACTTGAGATTCCGACACAATCGAAGACAGCTAGGTGTGTTGAGGGTCGATCTCCATAGCCTTTCCTCACACTTGATAGTTGCAACTGACACAAGGGCTGAGTCTACACACCGGGCAGCCATTAATCAGCAATCAGCAAGAGACATTTGTTAAGAAGGATGCTGTATTTATGATGGCGCTTCCTGTGCACTCTGCAGCTGTGGAGATGGCTATGATGTCATGTGTTCTGGTTTTTCCCACTGCCACCTCTCCTAGCGACTTCAAACTCTCACAACTTCTAGCATGCACTGCCAGCAGCAGTAGCAGAATCCTTCCAGCCCTACTTGAGGTTCCGACACAATCGAAGACAGCTAGGAGTGTTGAAGGTCGATCTCCATAGCCTTTCCTCACACTTGATAGTTGCAACTGACACAAGGGCTGAGTCTACACACCGGGCAGCCATTAATCAGCAATCAGCAAGAGACATTTTTTAAGAAGGATGGTGTATTTATGATGGCGCTTCCTGTGCACTCTGCAGCTGTGGAGATGGCTATGATGCCATGTGTTCTTTTTTTTCTCACTGCCAGCTCTCCTAGTGACTTCAAACTTTCACAACTTCTAGCATGCACTGCCAGCAGCAGTAGCAGAATCATTCCAGCCATACTTGAGATTCCGACACAATCGAAGACAGCTAGGTGTGTTGAGGGTCGATCTCCATAGCCTTTCCTCACACTTGATAGTTGCAACTGACACAAGGGCTGAGTCTACACACCGGGCAGCCATTAATCAGCAATCAGCAACGAGACATTTGTTAAGAAGGATGGTGTATTTATGATGGCGCTTCCTGTGCACTCTGCAGCTGTGGAGATGGCTATGATGTCATGTGCTCTGGTTTTTTCCCACTGCCAGCTGTCCTAATGACTTCAAACTTTCACAACTTCTAGCATGCACTGCCAGCAGCAGTAGCAGAATCATTCCAGCCATACTTGAGATTCCGACACAATCGAAGACAGCTAGGTGTGTTGAGGGTCGATCTCCATAGCCTTTCCTCACACTTGATAGTTGCAACTGACACAAGGGCTGAGTCTACACACCGGGCAGCCATTAATCAGCAATCAGCAAGAGACATTTGTTAAGAAGGATGCTGTATTTATGATGGCGCTTCCTGTGCACTCTGCAGCTGTGGAGATGGCTATGATGTCATGTGTTCTGGTTTTTCCCACTGCCACCTCTCCTAGCGACTTCAAACTCTCACAACTTCTAGCATGCACTGCCAGCAGCAGTAGCAGAATCCTTCCAGCCCTACTTGAGGTTCCGACACAATCGAAGACAGCTAGGAGTGTTGAAGGTCGATCTCCATAGCCTTTCCTCACACTTGATTGTTGCAACTGACACAAGGGCTGAGTCTACACACCGGGCAGCCATTAATCAGCAATCAGCAAGAGACATTTTTTAAGAAGGATGGTGTATTTATGATGGCGCTTCCTGTGCACTCTGCAGCTGTGGAGATGGCTATGATGCCATGTGTTCTTTTTTTTCTCACTGCCAGCTCTCCTAGTGACTTCAAACTTTCACAACTTCTAGCATGCACTGCCAGCAGCAGTAGCAGAATCATTCCAGCCATACTTGAGATTCCGACACAATCGAAGACAGCTAGGTGTGTTGAGGGTCGATCTCCATAGCCTTTCCTCACACTTGATAGTTGCAACTGACACAAGGGCTGAGTCTACACACCGGGCAGCCATTAATCAGCAATCAGCAACGAGACATTTGTTAAGAAGGATGGTGTATTTATGATGGCGCTTCCTGTGCACTCTGCAGCTGTGGAGATGGCTATGATGTCATGTGTTCTGGTTTTTTCCCACTGCCAGCTCTCCTAATGACTTCAAACTTTCACAACTTCTAGCATGCACTGCCAGCAGCAGTAGCAGAATCATTCCAGCCATACTTGAGATTCCGACACAATCGAAGACAGCTAGGTGTGTTGAGGGTCGATCTCCATAGCCTTTCCTCACACTTGATAGTTGCAACTGACACAAGGGCTGAGTCTACACACCGGGCAGCCATTAATCAGCAATCAGCAACGAGACATTTGTTAAGAAGGATGGTGTATTTATGATGGCGCTTCCTGTGCACTCTGCAGCTGTGGAGATGCCTATGATTTTATGTGTTCTGGTTTTTTCCCACTGCCAACTCTCCTAATGACTTCAAACTTTCACAACTTCTAGCATGCACTGCACGCAGCAGTAGCAGAATCCTTCCAGCCCTACTTGAGGTTCCGACACAATCAAAGACAGCTAGGTGTGCTGAGGGTCGATCTCCATAGCCTTTCCTCACACTTGATAGTTGCAACTGACACAAGGGCTGAGTCTACACACTGGGCAGCCATTAATCAGCAATCAGCAACGAGACATTTGTTAAGAAGGGTGGTGTATTTATGATGGCGCTTCCTTTGCACTCTGCAGCTGTGGAGATGGCTATGATGTCATGTGTTCTGTTTTTTTCTCACTGCCAGCTCTCCTAGCGACTTGAAACTCTCACAACATCTAGCATGCACTGCCAGCAGCAGTAGCAGAATCCTTCCAGCCGTACTTGAGGTTCCGACACAATCGAAGACAGCTAGGTGTGCTGAGGGTCGATCTCCATAGCCTTTCCTCACACTTGATTGTTGCAACTGACACAAGGGCTGAGTCTACACACCGGGCAGCCATTAATCAGCAATCAGCAGCGAGACATTTGTTAAGAAGGATGGTGTATTTATGATGGCGCTTCCTGTGCACTCTGCAGCTGTGGAGATGGCTATGATGTCATGTGTTCTGGTTTTTTCCCACTGCCAGCTCTCCTAGCGACTTCAAACTTTCACAACTTCTAGCATGCACTGCACGCAGCAGTAGCAGAATCCTTCCAGCCGTACTTGAGGTTCCGACACAATCAAAGACAGCTAGGTGTGCTGAGGGTCGATCTCCATAGCCTTTCCTCACACTTGATAGTTGCAACTGACACAAGGGCTGAGTCTACACACCGGGCAGCCATTAATCAGCAATCAGCAAGAGACATTTGTTAAGAAGGATGGTGTATTTATGATGTCGCTTCCTGTGCACTCTGCAGCTGTGGAGATGGCTATGATGCCATGTGTTCTTTTTTTTCTCACTGCCAGCTCTCCTAGCGACTTCAAACTTTCACAACTTCTAGCATGCACTGCCAGCAGCAGTAGCAGAATCATTCCAGCCATACTTGAGATTCCGACACAATCGAAGACAGCTAGGTGTGTTGAGGGTCGATCTCCATAGCCTTTCCTCACACTTGATAGTTGCAACTGACACAAGGGCTGAGTCTACACACCGGGCAGCCATTAATCAGCAATCAGCAACGAGACATTTTTTAAGAAGGATAGTGTATTTATGATGGCGCTTCCTGTGCACTCTGCAGCTGTGGAGATGGCTATGATGTCATGTGTTCTTTTTTTTCTCACTGCCAGCTCTCCTAGTGACTTCAAACTTTCACAACTTCTAGCATGCACTGCACGCAGCAGTAGCAGAATCCTTCCAGCCGTACTTGAGGTTCCGACACAATCAAAGACAGCTAGGTGTGCTGAGGGTCGATCTCCATAGCCTTTCCTCACACTTGATAGTTGCAACTGACACAAGGGCTGAGTCTACACACTGGGCAGCCATTAATCAGCAATCAGCAACGGGACATTTGTTAAGAAGGGTGGTGTATTTATGATGGCGCTTCCTTTGCACTCTGCAGCTGTGGAGATGGCTATGATGTCATGTGTTCTGTTTTTTTCTCACTGCCAGCTCTCCTAGCGACTTGAAACTCTCACAACATCTAGCATGCACTGCCAGCAGCAGTAGCAGAATCATTCCAGCCATACTTGAGGTTCCGACACAATCGAAGACAGCTAGGTGTGCTGAGGGTCGATCTCCATAGCCTTTCCTCACACTTGATAGTTGCAACTGACACAAGGGCTGAGTCTACACACTGGGCAGCCATTAATCAGCAATCAGCAACGAGAGATTTGTTAAGAAGGATGGTGTATTTATGATGGCGCTTCCTGTGCACTCTGCAGCTGTGGAGATGGCTATGATGTCATGTGTTCTGGTTTTTTCCCACTGCCAGCTCTCCTAGCTACTTCAAACTCTCACAACATCTAGCATGCACTGCTAGCAGCAGTAGCAGAATCCTTCCAGCCGTACTTGAGGTTCCGACACAATCGAAGACAGCAAGGCGTGCTGAGGGTCGATCTGCATAGCCTTTCCTCACACTTGATAGTTGCAACTGACACAAGGGCTGAGTCTACACACCGGGCAGCCATTAATCAGCAATCAGCAACGAGACATTTGTTAAGAAGGATGGTGTATTTATGATGGCGCTTCCTGTGCACTCTGCAGCTGTGGAGATGCCTATGATGTCATGTGTTCTGGTTTTTTCCCACTGCCAGCTCTCCTAGCGACTTCAAACTTTCACAACTTCTAGCATGCACTGCACGCAGCAGTAGCAGAATCCTTCCAGCCGTACTTGAGGTTCCGACACAATCAAAGACAGCTAGGTGTGCTGAGGGTCGATCTCCATAGCCTTTCCTCACACTTGATAGTTGCAACTGACACAAGGGCTGAGTCTACACACCGGGCAGCCATTAATCAGCAATCAGCAAGAGACATTTGTTAAGAAGGATGGTGTATTTATGATGGCGCTTCCTGTGCACTCTGCAGCTGTGGAGATGGCTATGATGCCATGTGTTCTTTTTTTTCTCACTGCCAGCTCTCCTAGTGACTTCAAACTTTCACAACTTCTAGCATGCACTGCCAGCAGCAGTAGCAGAATCATTCCAGCCATACTTGAGATTCCGACACAATCGAAGACAGCTAGGTGTGTTGAGGGTCGATCTCCATAGCCTTTCCTCACACTTGATAGTTGCAACTGACACAAGGGCTGAGTCTACACACCGGGCAGCCATTAATCAGCAATCAGCAACGAGACATTTGTTAAGAAGGATGGTGTATTTATGATGGCGCTTCCTGTGCACTCTGCAGCTGTGGAGATGGCTATGATGTCATGTGTTCTGGTTTTTTCCCACTGCCAGCTCTCCTAATGACTTCAAACTTTCACAACTTCTAGCATGCACTGCCAGCAGCAGTAGCAGAATCATTCCAGCCATACTTGAGATTCCGACACAATCGAAGACAGCTAGGTGTGTTGAGGGTCGATCTCCATAGCCTTTCCTCACACTTGATAGTTGCAACTGGCACAAGGACTGAGTCTACACACCGGGCAGCCATTAATCAGCAATCAGCAACGAGACATTTGTTAAGAAGGATGGTGTATTTATGATGGCGCTTCCTGTGCACTCTGCAGCTGTGGAGATGCCTATGATGTCATGTGTTCTGGTTTTTTCCCACTGCCAGCTCTCCTAATGACTTCAAACTTTCACAACTTCTAGCATGCACTGCACGCAGCAGTAGCAGAATCCTTCCAGCCGTACTTGAGGTTCCGACACAATCAAAGACAGCTAGGTGTGCTGAGGGTCGATCTCCATAGCCTTTCCTCACACTTGATAGTTGCAACTGACACAAGGGCTGAGTCTACACACCGGGCAGCCATTAATCAGCAATCAGCAACGAGACATTTGTTAAGAAGGATGCTGTATTTATGATGGCGCTTCCTGTGCACTCTGCAGCTGTGGAGATGGCTATGATGTCATGTGTTCTGGTTTTTCCCACTGCCACCTCTCCTAGCGACTTCAAACTCTCACAACTTCTAGCATGCACTACCAGCAGCAGTAGCAGAATCCTTCCAGCCCTACTTGAGGTTCCGACACAATCGAAGACAGCTAGGAGTGCTGAAGGTCGATCTCCATAGCCTTTCCTCACACTTGATTGTTGCAACTGACACAAGGGCTGAGTCTACACACCGGGCAGCCATTAATCAGCAATCAGCAAGAGACATTTTTTAAGAAGGATGGTGTATTTATGATGGCGCTTCCTGTGCACTCTGCAGCTGTGGAGATGGCTATGATGCCATGTGTTCTTTTTTTTCTCACTGCCAGCTCTCCTAGTGACTTCAAACTTTCACAACTTCTAGCATGCACTGCCAGCAGCAGTAGCAGAATCATTCCAGCCATACTTGAGATTCCGACACAATCGAAGACAGCTAGGTGTGTTGAGGGTCGATCTCCATAGCCTTTCCTCACACTTGATAGTTGCAACTGACACAAGGGCTGAGTCTACACACCGGGCAGCCATTAATCAGCAATCAGCAACGAGACATTTGTTAAGAAGGATGGTGTATTTATGATGGCGCTTCCTGTGCACTCTGCAGCTGTGGAGATGGCTATGATGTCATGTGTTCTGGTTTTTTCCCACTGCCAGCTCTCCTAATGACTTCAAACTTTCACAACTTCTAGCATGCACTGCCAGCAGCAGTAGCAGAATCATTCCAGCCATACTTGAGATTCCGACACAATCGAAGACAGCTAGGTGTGTTGAGGGTCGATCTCCATAGCCTTTCCTCACACTTGATAGTTGCAACTGACACAAGGGCTGAGTCTACACACCGGGCAGCCATTAATCAGCAATCAGCAACGAGACATTTGTTAAGAAGGATGGTGTATTTATGATGGCGCTTCCTGTGCACTCTGCAGCTGTGGAGATGCCTATGATGTCATGTGTTCTGGTTTTTTCCCACTGCCAGCTCTCCTAATGACTTCAAACTTTCACAACTTCTAGCATGCACTGCACGCAGCAGTAGCAGAATCCTTCCAGCCGTACTTGAGGTTCCGACACAATCGAAGACAGCTAGGTGTGCTGAGGGTCGATCTCCATAGCCTTTCCTCACACTTGATTGTTGCAACTGACACAAGGGCTGAGTCTACACACCGGGCAGCCATTAATCAGCAATCAGCAACGAGACATTTGTTAAGAAGGATGGTGTATTTACGATGGCGCTTCCTGTGCGCTCTGCAGCTGTGGAGATGGCTATGATGTCATGTGTTCTGGTTTTTTCCCACTGCCAGCTCTCCTAGCTACTTCAAACTCTCACAACATCTAGCATGCACTGCTAGCAGCAGTAGCAGAATCCTTCCAGCCGTACTTGAGGTTCCGACACAATCGAAGACAGCAAGGCGTGCTGAGGGTCGATCTGCATAGCCTTTCCTCACACTTGATAGTTGCAACTGACACAAGGGCTGAGTCCACACACCGGGCAGCCATTAATCAGCAATCAGCAACGAGACATTTGTTAAGAAGGATGCTGTATTTATGATGGCGCTTCCTGTGCACTCTGCAGCTGTGGAGATGGCTATGATGTCATGTGTTCTGGTTTTTTCCCACTGCCAGCTCTCCTAGCTACTTCAAACTCTCACAACATCTAGCATGCACTGCTAGCAGCAGTAGCAGAATCCTTCCAGCCGTACTTGAGGTTCCGACACAATCAAAGACAGCTAGGTGTGCTGAGGGTCGATCTCCATAGCCTTTCCTCACACTTGATTGTTGCAACTGACACAAGGGCTGAGTCTACACACCGGTCAGCCATTAATCAGCAATCAGCAAGAGACATTTGTTAAGAAGGATGGTGTATTTATGATGGCGCTTCCTGTGCACTCTGCAGCTGTGGAGATGGCTATGATGCCATGTGTTCTTTTTTTTCTCACTGCCAGCTCTCCTAGTGACTTCAAACTTTCACAACTTCTAGCATGCACTGCCAGCAGCAGTAGCAGAATCATTCCAGCCATACTTGAGATTCCGACACAATCGAAGACAGCTAGGTGTGTTGAGGGTCGATCTCCATAGCCTTTCCTCACACTTGATAGTTGCAACTGACACAAGGGCTGAGTCTACACACCGGGCAGCCATTAATCAGCAATCAGCAACGAGACATTTGTTAAGAAGGATGGTGTATTTATGATGGCGCTTCCTGTGCACTCTGCAGCTGTGGGGATGGCTATGATGTCATGTGTTCTGGTTTTTTCCCACTGCCAGCTCTCCTAATGACTTCAAACTTTCACAACTTCTAGCATGCACTGCCAGCAGCAGTAGCAGAATCATTCCAGCCATACTTGAGATTCCGACACAATCGAAGACAGCTAGGTGTGTTGAGGGTCGATCTCCATAGCCTTTCCTCACACTTGATAGTTGCAACTGACACAAGGGCTGAGGCTACACACCGGGCAGCCATTAATCAGCAATCAGCAACGAGACATTTGCTAAGAAGTATGGTGTATTTATGATGGCGCTTCCTGTGCACTCTGCAGCTGTGGAGATGGCTATGATGTCATGTGTTCTGGTTTTTTCCCACTGCCAGCTCTCCTAGCGACTTCAAACTCTCACAACTTCTAGCATGCACTGCTAGCAGCAGTAGCAGAATCCTTCCAGCCGTACTTGAGGTTCCGACACAATCGCAGACAGCAAGGTGTGCTGGGGGTCGATCTCCATAGCCTCTCCTCACACTTGATAGTTGCAACTGACACAAGGGCTGAGGCTACACACCAGGCAGCCATTAATCAGCAATCAGCGAGAGACATTTTTTAAGAGGGATGCTGTATTTATGATGGCGCTTCCTGTGCACTCTGCAGCTGTGGAGATGGCTATGATGTCATGTGTTCTGGTTTTTACTCACTGCCAGCTCTGCTAGTGACTTCAAACTTTCACAACTTCTAGCATCGACTGCCAGCAGCAGTAGCAGAATCCTTCCACCCGTACTTGAGGTTCCATACACAATCGAATACCGCTAGGTGTGCTGAGGGTCGATCTCCATAGCCTTTCCTCACACTTGATAGTTGCAACTGACACAAGGGCTGAGTCTACACACCGGGCAGCCATTAATCAGCAATCAGCAACGAGACATTTGTTAAGAAGGATGGTGTATTTATGATGGCGCTTCCTGTGCACTCTGCAGCTGTGGAAATGGCAATGATGTCATGTGTTCTGGTTTTTTCTCACTGCCAGCTCACCTAGTGATTTCAAACTTTCACACCTTCACCTTTCAGAGGCTCTTTTTACTGGCTTGACACCTCAACACTTATTGTCGCATTGTTCCCAGCCATTCTTATGAAACTCCGCTTTGTCACCAGTATGATGGTATCTCTCAGCTTCCATGATTTCATTATGCTTTACTTGCAGACTTGGGTACTTGGTCATTCTCCCGTGTTGCAATAGCTTCCATGCTGCTGCAATTCGCTGAGCATTTCTCTGTAGCTGCCAGTGTGCTGGTCATCGACAAAGGCAGTTTGGCTTCTGGGAACTCTCAAGGCATAACAACACATACACAAAGGGAGAGATAATCCTTTCACACAGTCATACATGTATGCCCAGCATGTAGAGTGCCCAGACAGCTGCGGATGTACATGTGTATCTAGTACATGGAATGGCCAGACAGCTGTAGGGATTTGTATACGCCTGGCAGGCTGGAAGGCCTGTCAGCTAAGGGCATTTATGCATACCTGGGAGCGCGAGCAGGTAAATGTCCACAATAAAATGGCGCACATTGTTGTCCACGTTTCATCAATGCTGCCAATGCTGTCATTATCTTTTCTTCTTTTTAATGTCAGGAAGTGCTACAACTTTCACCTGCTCCTGGTTCCGTTCTGCTTATAAGTTGATTGAAGAGATACAGTTTGGTTTCCTATTGTACACAAACACATATATATAACATGTAGTGTAAGAATTATCCTAATGAACTGAGGTATCAGATGTTACAAAAGGAGAACAGTGCAACATATACTTGTGGTTTCTCAGTAACACTCCCGGCCACACAGATCAGAAAACAGCATGTGTGGCCAATTAACAGTAATTTGATTTTATAATCTATAAAATACACATGATACAACCATTTATAATGTGGAATGGCATAAATTATCCTACAGAACTGACATGTCAAATGCTGCAAATGACAAACAGTGCAGCAAAATGAGCAATTTCTCAGGAATACTTGCTGCCCTGCAGCACATAACTCAGCCCAGGATAAACTTATATCAGAAATCAGGGATTAGATTGAAGGTCTCTTTAATGGTTGTCAAAACCTGCAACCACTGTGACCGTACAGTGTGACTGTGATATTATGAAGAGTATTATTGTAGAGCAGTTCTATGCGATTAGCTGGCAGTGGACACAGCCTTCAGCTGTCATATGGCTGAATCAGCTGCCCACTGTTGAAGCACACAACACGTTCATCCCTTTTAGCAAGTCATGTAGACAAGACACTTGGCCCTAGCAACTGCAAAAAGGTTAAAGCTGAAAGCCATTGTAGTAAAAAAAACTCACATCTCCTCTTGTACATGGACACTCATTGTAAGAAAGTGAGGCCATTGTTGGTTTTTTGCTATCCACCCATTAAATTAAACTAGTATGTAGTGTGCCAATAGGTGTATAAAATGTAACATGTTCATTGTTCAAGATCTGTCCTTCTTTCAGTCCATGAATAGTTCAGTGGAAGACAATGCCAAAAACAGCTATTTCAGAGAGTAATACAATTAAATAGATAAAAAAAACTTACCTACCAGTGGCAGGAGGAAATACACATAAAGTTTAAAGATATGTGCAAGCTTTCAGATTCAGTGGCTTCTTCTTCTTCTTCTTCTTCTTCTGGCAAAAGAGTTGAAGGGAGGGGAAGAGGGATGAAGGGAAAGGACTCCTGAAGTTTAGGAAATGGAGTGTGTCCAGTAAGTCTCCCCTGACCCAGGGCCCTGGGCAACTTTTCCAAATTCTTCCCATTTCCTAAACTTTGACAGTCCTTTTCCTACATCCCTCTTCCTTCCCCTTCAACCCTTCTGCCAGAATAAGAAGCTACTAGCTCCAAAATCTTGCACGTTTCTTTAACCACTACATGTGTTTTCACCACTTGGTGAGAAGATTGTTTTATCTATCCAGTTCTATTACATTTTCCAAAATTGATTATTTTTTGATGTATTAGTTCAAAGTCTAGTTGTATAAGACTGTGGCTGCCAGAATTTCTGCACAATACAGTAGATGGAAAAATTATATTCTGCCAAGCATGCAATGAAGTGGTAAGTTGTTATGTTCTTATGCTTCTTAGTTTTTCCTGCCATTTTGGAACTGTAAATTTCTTCTCATGTCTTTCAACACATTGGTGGAGCAGATTATTTTGCAATATAAATGGACACATAAAAAATTTACTCACTAAGTGGTGGCAGAGGATCACACACACCAAAGCATTTGACGTTTATAAGCTTTTGGAGCCAGTGGCTCCTTCTTCACGTGGAAGAGTTGAAGGGGAAGGAAGAGGGATGAAGTAAAAGGACTGGAGAGGTTCATGGAAATGGATACAGTTCAGAAAAGTCACCCAGAACCCTTCCGGTGCAGTCTCCAACAATCAGTCTTTCCTTCTCATCCCGTCCATTGAGTCTCCCCTGACCAGGAGTTCTGAGTGACTTTTCTGAATTATACCCCTTTCCCTAAACTTCTCCAGCCATTTTCCTTCACCAATCTTCCTTCCCCTAAAACTCTTCTACCTGAAGAAGAAGCCACTGGCTCTAAAAACTTGTAAACATTTAATTCTTTTGTGTCAAACAATGGAAAATCCAGGATGGAATATAACAATATTATGAGAAGGAAAGTTGCTAACTGACTTGCACCAATAACGGAGGGACCAAGATAACGTATGCATGCAGTATGTAACTGTTTTAGTTGCCTCTACCTGATTATCACACAACTTTCACTGACTTCCAGAATCCTTATACAGGAGGTACTGTCACACTCTAATTTACTTCTTGTATATTAGCTTAAACTTTAACAAAGTAATTTCTAAGCTGTATTTGCTCCATGTTTTATTCTTTCAATTCCATTTATGCACTTACATGAGTAATTTATCAATAGATATTTGCGGGTGTGCATCCAGGACCCTTATAAACCCCAATACTACACTTTTATTTATATTTCAAGTTTATGTCAAATTATTGACTGTAATGAGGTAATTAATAAATTAACAAAACAGAAAAAAGGCAGAAACTTGTGTATAGGCCCATATAATTGCATTTGTTATTTCAATAAAATTTTATCACTTTTTCAAGTTTCTAATCAAACTTTTCTTACACTAACAATTACTGTAGTTTTCATAAAGAAGCAATGAGACTGTTGAAAGATTACATAAAAGACTAAAGTAGTTAAGCATATTTTCCTGCTTCTCTCATGAATATTTTTTCTGCACCTTAAAAGCTCTTTTGTCTATTTTCCTGCCCCTTGTGACTGCTCTGCAGTCTGATTTGTTTTTCCATACTAGAACTATGTGCACTGTTTTGCTGTATCTCAAACCCTGTTGGCACACCCCACTGAAACATGCACATAAAAAACTGTTGCAAAATAATACAGAAAAATCTACAGATTTTATCTGCAACCATCTTATTGTGTCTGGTGGAGGTTACTTTGTGTACCACTATCATTTTGCTCATTTCCTGTTCCAGTCGCTAATGGTTTGCAGGAAGAATACTTTTGAGGATCTCCAATGAGGTTGAATCTGCCTGATTCTATCTTGATGATCTTTTTGTGACATATATTTAGCAGGAAGCAACTTGTTGGTTGTCTTCTAGGAACATTCTCTCTTGAAATTTTAAGAATGAACCACTTCATCATGCACAGTGTTTCTCTTGCCCAGTTTGCTACTTGTGTTGGAAGAGCACCTTCTTGATGCTTTTGTACTCACTAAACCATGTATGATGAAATGTGCTGTTCTTTAGATCTTCTCTGTTTCCTCTAACAATACTAAGTGGACCAAGTGAGGTGGTGCAGTGGTTAGCACACTGTCTCACATTCGGGAGGATGACGGTTCAATCCCACATCCGGCCATACTGATTTAGGTTTTCCATGATTTCCTTACATCACTTCAGGCAAATGCCAGGATGGTTCCTTTAAAAGGGCACGGCCGACTTCCTTCCCCATCCTTGCCTAATCCGGTGGGACTGATGATCTCACTGTTTGGTCCCTTCCCCCAAATCAACCAACCAATACTAAGTGATAAAGACCCCAGACCAGTATATCATGAATGAGCAATACTTGATGAGGAATTTTCCAGTGCCTCACAATTTTCCTATACTAGTTTCATGTGGTTGTTCCGCTTTAAATCACTTTGTATGCATATTTTCTGATTTTTAATGGATGTGATTTTTTTACTATAATTGTATGGCAACTGAGTAATCTAACAATAAAGGACCTTACCACCTATTTTAGTGCAATATTTGTTTATGCTGAAAATCAACTGCCAATCCTTGCAAGTAGTGTCAATTCTGTGATTCTTGAGTTTCTCCCGGCGTATTTGATAATCAAAATATCCACGGGTGTACTGCCGGTCTACAGTGTCCAACGGGCACAATATTTCGGCGATCATACATGTCGCCATCATCAGGTGAACTGACGGACTGAGCTCCTGTGAACGTGCCGGCACGGAGATCCGTACACTATGGCTGCTCAGGTGGAACACCTGAGCAGCCATAGTGTACGGATCTCCGTGCCGGCACGTTCACAGGAGCTCAGTCCGTCAGTTCACCTGATGATGGCGACATGTATTATCGCCGAAATATTGTGCCCATTGGACACTGTAGACCGGCAGTACACCCGTGGATATTTTGAGTGTCAATTCTCTTTGCATCTTCCAGCATATTGATACAATATACTGCACTATCATCCACAAACAGTCTTATGACACTTTTGATGATATTCACTAGATCAAATATACATATAGTGAAGAGTAATGGTCCTATAACTCTACTTGGGATATGGCAGAAGCTAGTTTTACATTTGAAGACTTCTCTTCACTAAGGGTGGAATGCTGCATTCTATTTCTACGTCTACATACTATGTGGGAACAATAATGTGGCACATGGACTGATCTGATCAGCAGCAGATGGGAGACTTTGTGCTTTGGTAATTTTCAGATGTTTGTTGCCAACAATGCAATGTACTATTAGCAATTGTTGACAGCATTGTCATCTGCTTTCTTGCAGAGGTATGGTGTCATTGTCTGTGTTTTGTTGTACTGTTTTCATTGTAATGTTTTCAAAAATGAGCGATGATGCGATTGCTGGCCACTCATGGGGCTACATTCTTCTCCATTTTGGAAAAGGAATCATTTATCAGAAGTTCATAGAAGCTCAAAATACAGGTTTGTGTTACCTGCACTGCATACCTGCAGTACATGGAGACAGAGGGTGTTATCCCCAACAGCCCACCTCCCACAGCAGCCGATCCTATTCTCTCTCTCCGCATCCTCAGCTACTGAGATGCCAAGCTATAGTTCATGAGTAGTACATATTCCACAAGCCACCATGAACTGCGTGGCAAGAGTGTACATCGTAACACTACTAGTGAGTTCCTTTCCTGTTCCATTCACAAATAGAGCAAAGGAAAAATGACTATCTATATGCCTCCATAAAAATCATAATTTCTCTTATCTTCATGCTCCTAAGACAAAATGCATGTTGGCGGCAGTAGGATTATCTGCAGTCAGTTTCAAATACTGGCTCTCTAAATTTTCCTAATAGTGTTTTGTGGAAAAAACATCACCTTATCACCAGGGACTGCCATCTGAGTTCTCAAAGCATCTCCATAATACCTGCATGTTGTTCCAGCCTACCAGTAACAACTCTGGCAGTCCACCTCTGAACTGCTTTAATTTTTTTCCTTTAATCCAATTTGGTGGTGTCCCAAAAACTTGAGCCAACACTCACAAATCAGTCACACTAGTGTTCCATAAGTGGTCTCCTTTGCAGATGAACAACATTTTCCTAAAATTCTCCTAATAAAGTGAAATCAACCATTCCCTTTTCCTACTATCATCATTACATTTCATATCACTTTGCAAAGTTATACCTAGATATTTAATTGATGTGACTGTGTCAAGCAGTACACTACCAATGCTGCATTGTAATGTTATGGGATTGCTTTTCATACTCATCTGCATTAACTTACATTTTTCTACATTTGGAGCTAGCTGCCTTTCATCACACTAACTAGAAATTTTGTCTAAGTTATCTTGTATCCATCTATAGTCACCTCCTTCTACCCCTGCACCACAGTGTCATCAGCGAACAACCGCAGACTGCTGTTTGCTCTGTCTATCAGATCATATATGTCTAGAGAGAATAAGAGTGGGCCTATGACGTTTCACTGGGGCACTCCTGATGATGTTCTTGTCTCTGATGAACACTCGATATCGAGGGCAACAGACTGAGCTCCATTACTTAAGAAGTTTTCAGATCACTCACATGTCTGGAAGACTATTCCATATGCTTGAACCTTCATTAACAGTCTGCAAGAGGCACCGCGTGGAATGCTTTCAAGAAATCTAGGAATGTGGAATCTGCCTGTTGTCCTTCATCCATGGCTCAAGGGATATCATGTTAGAAAAGGGCAAGCTGATTTTTACATGAGTGATGCTTTCCAAATCTATGTTGGTTTGTGGAGAGAAGCTCTTCCATCTCTAGGAAATTTATTATATTTGATCTGATAATATGTTCAAGAGTTCTGCAGCAAACTGTTTTAACGATGTTGGTGTGTTATTTTGTGGGACCATTCCTTTACCCTTCTTATATACACGAGTCACCTGCACTTTTTTCTAGTCACTTGGGACTTTGCACAAGGGAAAAGATTCACAAAGATGCAAGCTAAACAGCAATCTGGACCACCATCTCTGAAGGTCTTTTTGTATAGTGGTCCAACATGCAATGTGTGGTTTTCATGAGCAATAAAAAGGGCGGAAATGGTGTTTATGTTGATCTCTATTCCAATTTTCTGTACAGGTCCAGAACTCTCGGAACTGACGTGATGCAAAACTTTTTTTTATGTGTGTATATGTGGCAACATTGAACAACATGCCACAGTCATCAGTTAAAAGAACATACACAAGTGCCACTCCTACTTACAAGCATCACGCTACTGACAAAAAGGGAAAGTAGGGAGCCTTACAGTCCACACTGTCAAACTATTATGCCAATTAATAGCTATCAGAAATAGCACTAAAAAGACACATTAAAAGTGCGATCAATTAAAAACTTCGACTAAAAGTCAACAACTAATTGAGGCATTTTAAATCATGAAAGTTAGGTAGATTTTAAATTAGTGAGGACAGAGATAATGACGCAGCACAATAACGCACCATAGTCAGAGGATAAAATGAAAAACATGCAAACTTCTATTAAAAGATGACAATTTTACAGCTATGTAAAATGAACTGGGTGGACCTTGCAGATGCCTCTTATTGAATCCAACTTACAGCTGTTCTCTTGTCTAGATTCACAAAAAATTAATGAATTCCTTCATTTGGTCAGAATTGCTCTGGACCATAATTACTTTGCCTTCAAAGACACTATATATGGACAAACTGATGGGTTAGCAATGGGATCCCCCACTACCAGTACAATATCTAATATTTACATCAATCACATTGAACATAAATTTTTTTTCAACCCACCCACAACACCTTCAAAGAGTAGTATGTTATAAAAGATATGTCGATGACATAAAGGGTCCCAATCAATTCTGGGGATGGTGCTGTAAATTGAGAGCCGTGCTTGCACCCTGCACTCAAGACCAGCAGTCTTCACCACTTCACTAATCACCCATATGAACTAAGGATGGCCTCAGAAACCAAGTGATAGTCATCGTCATTGCTGACATGAGCCACAACTTCCAGAGGCCTGCACCTCGCACGCACGATAGCCACAGGATTGGTCTCCTCAGATAAGGCCTCCTGGCAGACAGACTGAGTGCACGTCGGAATTCTTTCAGGCCCTGGACCCTATTTCCATTAAGTGGCTGCATAACACACCTAACATTGGAGCTCCCAATAACTACCAAACTCCTCCCCAGTGCGCCTGCTCAAACCCTGCTGAAGGAACAGCCACCTATCCACTCACAGGGTAAATGGACGAGGCCAGACAGCCAGCCTCCACATTGCCTATCTGCCGTGATGTAAATCTATTAAGACCTGCCATTCGCCCTGCAGTGAGGGTGGATTCACCGCATCACATACGCTGCAAGATGTCTCACCAGCAAACCTCATAGTCGAAACAAGAGACACCTAAGGTGTGCCATGTGATGTGCCAGATTCTTTGCCACTGCTAGACCCTGATAAACTTTTCAGTCCAGTCACAAAGCTGACCTGATATTTCATATGTTACTACTTCGTTCATTAGGCTACAGTATAGAACTGAATTGAAAATCTTCCACAGATCAAGGCAACCATTGTCATGTCTGGATGCCTTCTGGGTCTTGTGGGTAAACGGAATGATTAGGGTTTCACAAGAGCATTGTCTGTTAGATCTACCTTATTAGTAATCTCAGACTTTTTGCAGGTGATGCATTTACCTACAATGAACTATTGTCTGGATGCAGAGATATCCTGTCAGAACTTGATAAGATCTCAAAGTAATGCTAAGATTGGTAACTCGCTTTAAATGACAAAAAATATAAAATTGTGCACTTCACAAAACACAGAGTAGTAGTATCCTGTGACAACATCACTGAGTCACATATGGAATCAGATGACATGTACAAATGCTGCAGTGTAATAATTTTTAAGGATACAAAATGGAATGGTGACATAGGCTGAATCATAGGTCAGGCAGGTTGTAGACTTTGATTTATTCACAGTCTGCTGAATTAAAAATCGCTTGTGTTCCCATCTGTGCTAATAATACAACTGTAAAACTGTCATGGCTGTCTGTTTGAATATACTTCTCCAAAACTACTAGATGAATTTTTGTGGGGTTTTCACAGATAACTTGAGTACAAAGTGATGCATTGTAAAGGCCTTATTTCAACAAAATTGGAAAAAAAAGAAGAAGAACATGACTTCACTTTTTATCTAATGGTGTCCTATCGGCTTGTGTGAACATGATAATTTTCAAAACTACTGGATGAATTTTCTTAGGATTTTCACAGATAACTTGAGTTTGAAGACAATATGGGCTTTATTTCATTCGAAAACATATAGTGATTTAAAATCTCTTCTAAAACCATCATATCTGACAGTTTGTCTGTGTGCTCACACTAATCTCCAAAATTACTGGCGGAATTTTCATGGGGTTTTCACAGGTAACTTCAGCATGGCCTGGGACACCATACAGGCTATATTTCATTAAAATCAGATCACAAAATAATCATGGTTTAATATTTTATCTAAAACCGTTGTATCTGTCTGTCTGTCTGTATGCACTTGGGAATTTCCATAACTACTAGACGAATTTTCATGGGGCTTGCACACGTAACTTGAGCATAGCCTGGGACACTGTATAGACTTTATTTCATCAGAATTGGATCACAGGAAGAAAGATATTATAATTATAATTTTTATCCCTACTAACATTATAAATGCATGAGTAACTCAGTCTGTTATGTTTTTATGACAAATCGACTGAACCGATTTAGATGAAATTTGGTAAAGAGATACCTGGGAGCCTGAGGAAGAACGTAGCCAACTTTGGAAAGTGTGTAGTACAACATACTTATTAACTTGAACTATATTACGCAAATCAGAGAAACATATTTACTCTCTGAAAAAGTTATTTACTCTTTGACTTTTGAACTTCATCAGATTTGTGAAAATGCTTTTATTGGTTGATGTGTGTTACATGATACGATTCAGAGTTATGAATACAATGCTTATGAAATCTTCATTGTGTTTACTCCATACTTGCACTCTATTTGCTGCATACTGGTAATTTACATCTTGTTTAATGTGTAGCTACTTCCATAGCTTCACGCATACATGCACACATGCACAATCTGGGCCATGGTCCTCTGTACGCACTGCTTGGCAGCTGTATTGCACATGCATAAGGACCACTTGGGAAGGGGTAGAGTGGGGTGCACATCATGAGCTATGCTTACCCAAACAGGCAGACACTTGAGGGCAGTTGGTGTCATTGCAAATACAGCAGCTTACTTACTCACCATCATTCATCATAACAAAAGTGTTGATATGTGAGTGCAGCCACAGGCAACAGCTAGTCTCAGAAAATTGTGCAAGTGTGAGGGACCCATACCAAATAAGACTTAAAGGGGTCACTGGATGTATATGAAGAAGGCAGGCATGTTTGACTATTTAAAATCTTAATTTGCAGATTCTTGAAAACTTTATCCCACAAAAGTTTACTTAAAAGCTGTGAGAGCTGATAGTAAGTGAAGAATCTAGACATGTTCTTCATTCCCTTAAGTACTAGTCTCAAAGGGCTGTGAAAACAAGGTAAGACAAATTAGAGCATGCAGAAAGGCATTTAAGCAGTCTTTTTTGCTGTTCTCCATACATAACCGGAATGGGAAGAAAACCTAATGTGTGGTACCAAGCTAAGTACCACTGCCAGTACGGTCACCGAGTTACTATCACTTTGATCCATTAAAGCTTCAGACATGGCTCTCACTGCACTCATTTTGGTTTTTTCTACAATGCTTTGGGCATGCTTAAATCTGTGGTGAAGTAGTATTTACTTCTGAAGTAACTATCTAGCACATCTAGGAACTATGACAGTTCTTTCTCAACCCCCACACATTTGCTTGTCACATACTTGTCTAATGCACATTATGCAGTACTCTTGAATTTTGTCCATTTGTATTGAATGTTCCAAGTCTCAAAGAAAAGTATTTGCTGCTGATTGCTCAGGTGAACTGAAATCTTTTTAGTCACACTTATTAAGTAGCAACATGATTCCTTGTTCTTCACTCAGTGTATTTTAAAATTTTGAGCCTGTTTGTAACCATGACATCTAAAATATTATTCTTACAAGTCGTTCTGTCAGTAACAGCTCAAGCTAATTTTCAGATAAAACATTTGGAACAACGTCACTTGAATCCCTCTCCCTACCACACTCCCCACTTGCATGACCCATTCCATTAAGTGGTAACTTGAAATCGCCCTTTAATATTATAGCATCATCAGAAAATTTAAAGGTGACCTTCTCCAAGTTTTCCTTGAAATGACCTGCCACATTACCTAAGCAGGGAATGTGCAATTTAATCCAACTTTAACACTTAACTTCATCCAAGTTATTTTGCATTTGGAATCTGTACTGCCCTCAGTACATATTTACAGTTATAAACACACTTCCACCACTGCCATCCAACCCATTTTTTCCATGTGTACTCCAGTTGTAATTAAAAATTTAATTCCTTTCTTTTTTCAGCCAGACTTCTATTCCAAGTACTATGTGTGCATTATACTGGTCCATAGCGGATTTTTTGCAGAAACTTAAGTAGATGGTTTTTATAGATTATCAAAATTAAAATTGTTTCCTAGATCAAAGGTACAACTAAGTTGGGACTTTACATTTCACATATATTGCTACCACAATCAATAGGATATATCCATTAATTGAACTTATCTAGTTTATTCACACCATTTCTTTGCCTTCCTCTTGGGCATGAAGCATCTCTCTGTAGCATCCACCAGAAATCAGCCAACATAGCAGTAGTCCACCGTTCTCTATACCACAGTTCCTTGAGAGAAATATCCTGGTGGAACTGCTTGCTGTGCTCATCCCTGGATGCACTATAGTTTGCTCGGAACACACTGAGGTGGGACTAAAGAAAGTGCATCTTCAGAGTCATATTGCAGCATATGACCTTAATGGGTATGAACGAGCTTCCACAAGGTTCCTGTAATTTTTGGCTCACCTGTTTCCTAAGAACAATGTTGTCACATTATGAAAACAATGTCATGCGTGCAGCTGATCAGGGGTTAGAAGGGACTCAGAGTATGTATCCTTCAACAGCTGGTGTATCTATGGACCAATGAATATCTCCTTTGTGATGATCTGTGTGCTGAGTCGAGGGAACTCTTTCCACAAATACTGAAATGCTGCTTCATTCCTGTATATAGCCTTAACAAGTACAGTCTTAAGTCCCAACTTAATATGCAGTGATGGGAGAACAATTTTGTTCAGATTCCATAGAGGTTCTTCAGCAATATTTTTTTGGTCCAGGCACCAGAGCTGTTCGTGGAGACCATTCTGTCTGTGTGTAGTGTTTTTCTTTTATGTGACCGTCCCATTCACACAGGTAGCAGCAATACTTAATGTCACCCTCTTGCAAACCCAATAGCATTGCAATGACTCTGAAATCTCCACATACCAACCATTCATGCTTATTGTAATTAATGCAATTTACAATGGATTTCAACATGGTACAAATTTCTTTGGCTTAGGCAACATACGTGACAGGAATGGATGACTTGTAATTACTATTATGTAACAGTACTGCCTTCAGTCTTATTTTTGAGCCATTTATAAAGAATCTCCACTCATCTGGTTTGTATGTAATGTTCAGGTCTTCCAACAAACCATCAGTGTAATGTCGCCTTCAATATTGAAATGAAACTCAAGTTATTCCTGAAGCTCCTGGAATACAAGCACATGTTCTGTTTCAGCAAGGAGATTCCACTGCTGCAGTTTTGTGGCCAAGAGTTTGGCTTTCCACTTTTGAAGATCTAAATCCCTAATTGGATCACTGAGTTCACATTGTGTAGTTTTGTGTGGTTCTCCAGATAATGATGTTGGTGTAAATGTAGGGTCTGTCACTGGCGGGTGATTGCTCATGAGTCATTGTATTAAGCAGAGCTGCCAAACTGTACTGGAAGCATCCACCTCACTCACTTATGATAGAAGAAACCTTGTCAATATGCCTTTGCAAATAGCTCTTATAATGTCTCATAAGTGTGACTGTGAAATGTAAACACCTTATTTACTTGTAACCCTGACCTAGGAGGCAGTTTTAGTCTTGATATTCATGTTCAGCACATCTAAATCTATAAAGCATGGCTACTTATGTTTCTGTAAAAGATAAAAAGTGAAAGTTCATGAATCAGTGTTAACTGTTTATAACTAAGATGTTCAGGCCACACTGACAGTATCTCAACATTTTCTTATTCTGATCTGAAATCACAAATGCAATTAATTGGGCTGACATTCTCCCCCTTGTAAATCACTACACAACTTTTTAATGGACTTATATCACAATTACTTCTACAAGACACAAATGTACACTCTGATAACCTAATAGCTCCTCCCTGTGTGTAGTCGGCATCTGAATTATTACGGGAAGTCTTGCAATTTTCTGCCCAATGGTGGAAGTCAAAAGTTCTACATCCAGATCATTGCAGAATCATCTGAGCCTATAGTTTAAGCTCTCCAAGTGTCTCCGAAACAGAGGACTACAATCAGTTCTGGAAATGATGTTCCATAATGCTAGTTGCCACACTAGGTGCAACACTAGCTGTCTTCACCATTTCTTCCAGCCACCTGCAAGAACTGAGGATACACTCTGAAACCAGGAAGCAGGCATAATTTGTGCTAACATGAGCCATGATTTGGAGCATGCTGCATCCAGTGGACTCAATAATTGCCAGCAAAGATTACTTTACACGTCAAAACAATTCAGTATCATCTACATACAGATATCAGCAGGAAAAATTGTAAAATATTTATAAAAGATCTTGGCCTCTGTGACAATTACTGTGAGGTAATACAGCCAAAGACAGGGTTGATAAAACCACAAAACTGCAGGTCTACAAACGGGTCTTCTCAGGATGTTAAATATGTATTTTTTCTAGGGCATTCTCAAATCAAACCTGGAATGAAGTATGTATGGGAAACAATGTGATTGCTAAGTTCTCTAAATTCTACACACTGTTTAGTATGTCAACTGCCACACATCTGCTGGCAGACACAGCAACACCTGATGCCATGTGTCCACTGACAACCACATGCACCACTCAGATCTCATTTGAAAAATGGAAAAATATAGTTTCAATTTGTGTGATGCAATATATGGCAGCAATAAACGCTTATATCACTAAATTGCCCAAGACACATGGATGATAATCAAAATTTTTGTAAAAATTAACAATACTTACAAATGACAATAACTTTTTCTATTACTTTAGGAGAGTCAAAATCAGTTGAGAAGCTAAGGAATACAGATTTCAATTTGACTTGCAAATCCTTACTACAGATTATGTTTCAAAATCATTCTCCCTAACCTTGTACGTCTCCAACCTTGCTAACCCAGAAAATTATGGAAAGAGCTGTGTTGCCACAATATTCTTCTACTCTCGTACTAAATATTAGTCTTCTCATACATGTAATTTATACTAAATTTCATCAAAATTGAAACTGATTGTAAAATATTAATTTTGATTGTTTAGTTAAGTACTGTGTGGAAATATCTTTGATCCCAGAGTAATAATATCAATGAATTACTTTAATTTTCTTTTATATGAAACAAGTGGTGTTGTTTAGACTTAGCATTGAGTCATCTGTCTTTGTACATGAAGGATCTCCATACCTGTGTTTGTAAGCTAATTGTTTATTATAATCTTATTTTGCAATGCAGTGACTTATTATTACTTGAATGTGTCCATCAAGGATCACTGACATCTTGTTTAAAGGTATTTTACATTTCAGAAACTTAGTTCCACTGAGGAACATGAGTTTGGAGATGTGATGAAATACATGTCATCTGTGTACTACCATACATGTAGCTGCAACCGTTCTCACAGAACCTGCAGTATAAATTGTTTGTTAGTTGAAGTCTGATCATTCTTGTTGTGCAATGTGACTTATTTTTTCATGTGGCACCACCTTTTAACATGGTTAACCATTGCCCAACTTATTGCTTTCCTACAGCAATATCTGTAACTGACTTCATCACAACAGGAAAAATAATAGTAATACACACAGAGTGGGAATTTATTCAAATCATATCTTAATTCAAAATTAATTACAGTCATTTCAACTCCCGTTGCACCTCTTGTAATATATCCTGATTCCAAACAATTAACCATCTACCTTAACTACCAGAATGATTAATAAGACTTACGAGGGATATATTATAATGGGTGATGGCAAGATTATTGTAAATATTTGATGTACACTTTGTGCCAAGAATTTTTGTAATCTGTCTGTCTTGTTTCATTTGCAAATGATTAATGCATAATGTTGGAGGAAAACAATCATAGAAAGGGCAAGCGAGCATAGAAAGGGAAAAATATAAAGAAGGAATTGTGGAATTGTGGTTTATTCATATCATGACATACATTTGGAATCCATTTGGTTTGCATACAGGAGACATGTCAAAAATTTAATACAGTTACAATTATTTTTACCCCAACCATAAATTATATTGGAGCCACAAGAAAAACCATAATATTGAAAGAAAAGGAATTACTGATTGTGTTCAGTGTACCAAATAAGGTAATGACAATATTGTCTATTATAATAGCTTATGTGTAGAGAGGTGTCAGTTATTGTCAGTACACATTCAACAGTTTTGCTTATCACAGTAGAATAGATAATTTCATTATTATATGGTTCAACAATAACAAATGATGTCACATACAATATGGTTGAATTCGTTCTGGTATAACCACAAGCGCTGGAATGGAGATGACAAATGCAAGACCAGAGAAGGTAGTGAGAAAGCATCGGCCAATGGTGCGCAGAATTTGACCACGCCATGCCAGGAGCTCCCCCTGCAAGAAGTGAATAAAAGCGCCTTTCCTGCCAGCCTTGGCCACTCAGATCACCTCAGTGTACTGACATTAGTGGAATGTAATTGTGGAGCATGCTACAAGAACAACCAGTTGGGATCCTTATCAGTTACTTGTCTGGATTTTGTCTATTGCAGTGACTATTACTGTTTGCATGTTACTTGTGATACGGATGTTTCTCCAAAGTTAAGTACTGTCTATTGCTTTATAGAAATAAAACTACTAATGTTATTTGTTTGAATTGTTGTATCGTATTCCAAAAACGCTGCATCCCTTAGGCAGCCTATTAGTGACAAGTGGGCAAGATCCAATAGAATTCATGTCACTGGAGTGCTTAATAGAACAGCACTGTTTCAGTATTGTAGCTTAGCCATGTTCCACTGCAAGAACATTCTTGCTTAGTAAAGTTAATTATTTCGGTTCTAAATTTATCTGACTTATGTTTTATGTAATGTGAGCAAATTTAGTCATGTTGTATTGCTATGGTAAAGATAGGAAAACTGAACACAGTGGAACCGGCAAAACAACAAGATACTGAATTTCTTTCTGATAAGACTGAGTGTGATGACGTAATTGTAGACAATACGAATGATTCAGCATATGAAGATGAATTATGAGCTGAAAGCGAAGCAGTTAATTTTACAGTTAATTTTTTGATTAACAATTTGTAGACCAAGCCCAAGCATATCTCGGGCCACAACTTTATGTTAGAAAGACTGTCCCAAGTATATATCTGCCAACAATTTTCTTGATGTGTGAGCTATCTATCACTCATAAACAAGACTCATTGCATATGGGAACAATATCTGGGTATCTCACTACCTGTGCCTTGACTGGTGTTTCCATCTCATGTCAATTTCTAGCATTATTTCTAAAGAAACATTAATGAATGTAACAGCTGCTGTCACAAATGACTGAACAAATATGATACCACTAACATATCTGACGAATCGCATTCTTGAAGAAGGAATATTCCCTGAATGTCTGAAAATGACAGTTACACTTCCAATCTATAAGAAAGGTGATAGAAAAATGCCAAACAATTATAGACCTATATCAATAGTTCCCATTATATCAAAAGTAATAGAAAACTGCATATATATCCAAATTTACAATTATTTTGAAAGTGATAAAATTATTGAGTATAAACCAGTTTGGCTTTTGATCTGAACTATCGACAACCAAAGCAGTTGAATGCCTCCTTAGTAATATATATGAAGGATATGAAAACAAGAAACTCACTTGTGCTACACTTTTAGATTTAACAAAGGCCTTCGACTCAGTCACACATGAAATAATGGTAAAAAAACTAGAGCATTATGGTACTGTAGATAAACCATTACAATTTTTTCAATCATACTTAAGCAATAGGGTACAATTAGTAAAAACAAACTATCAAAAGTCAACACCCATGAAAGTAAAGAGAGGAATTCCACAAGGCTCAGTGCTTGGCCCTTTCCTGTTCATTGTTTACATCAATGACTTCTCAAATTATATGCCATGCAACAATGTACTGTATGCTGATGATATGACACTAATAACAGATGGAGAATATATGCAAGATGTCATAGAATACAACAAAGTAGTAACTGAAATGAGCAGTGAATGGTGCAGAGCCAACCTTTTATCAATAAACAAATTGAAAACTGAAGAAATTTACTTCACCCTGAAACCAATTGAACAGAATACAAAAAATGTCAAGTTACTAGGTTTACATATAGATCAAAAAATTACATGGGACAGACACAAATTATCTATGTGGCAAACTTGCTCGAACTCTCTTTCTATTACACAAGCTGAGACACGTTATCAATAAAAATCTACTAATCTCCACGTACTTTGCTTTTTTCTATTCACAACTGCAATACGGGGTACTTCTTTGGGGCAACTCAGTGGGTTCAAGTACCATCTTCAAGTGGCAGAAGAAACCAGTCAGGTGCATTTTAGGACTAGCACCAAGACAAAGTTGCAAAAATAATTTTAAAGAACTAAAGATAATGACACTACCTAGTATATACATTTATAATTGTTTAATATATGCTAAAGAGAACATAAAGAACTTTAATTTAAGATCTGAAATGCATGTTCATAATACTCGAAATAATAGTAACATAGACCCACCATACACAAGGCTGACATTTACACAAAAGAGCCATAAACACCTTAGCTTGAAATTTTATAACAAACTCCCAAAGGCTGTAAGCGAACTACCAATGAATAAGTTTAAGCAAACAATAGAATTGTGGCTCAAATGTACGCCATATTACTCACTTGATGAGTTTCAAAACAGTGACACAAAAGAGATATGCTACATGAAACAAAAAACTGCCATATGAATTATACCTATGTGTTTGTGACAGTAATGTACCAACAAAGACTTTTTACATAGATACATAAGATTTACCATAAATATATCTTGATACTATTGTATATGGTTCAAAAATGGCTCTGAGCACTATGGGACTCAACTTCTGAGGTCATCAGTCCCCTAGAACTTAGAACTACTTAAACCTAACTAACCTAGGGACATCACACACATCCAAACCCGAGGCAGGATTCGAACCTGCGACCGTAGCGGTCTTGCGGCTCCAGACTGTAGTGCCTAGAACTGCACGGCCACTCCGGCCGGCTACTATTGTATAATTAACTGTTATGATTTATTATTATTATTATTATTACTATTGTGAATGAATAATTGTTGTATTATAAATATTACTTTAGCATGCATATCTGCTTGCCCTGCACAGGAACAGTTATGTACAATATTAATTATTGTAATTTTAAAAAAAAAATGTATTGAACACACTGCCGATGCCAATTGTATGGAAAACATACTGAAAGGCAAATAAAGATTCTATTCTATTCTATTTCATGTGTGTACTCATTAGGTTTCACAGGTTGTCATAATTCTGGTACAAATTAACCATGTTTGGGAGTGAACAAGATATTTTGGAAGCTCAGTAGGAAGAAATTGCTCAATAACTCACCTCATACTATTTTTTGGAAGGATAATTGTACTTTCTGTTGCTATTATTTTCAAATTTGTAATCAATCAAAGAACTAAAGTAAATATGAAAACTAAATCTTGAAGCTTGGTATTTTTTTAGTATATATTACTTTTGAATATACATCAATTACATAAGTGCCAATAACACTTTAAATAATGGCATGTATGTTCGGTCTCCTAGGCCTGTCCTTGTAAGAGGTTGCTCTCCAAAGAGTTAATACTATGGCCAATGCAGCCACCAGCAACATACAAAGCGAAAATAATGTAACAGTTCAAACTTAGTTGACATATTACAGCTAATGAAAAATGAATTCTCAGTGGAAATGAAAAATGAAATACCACTCTTAATAATAACATGTATGCAGTCCTAAAGCAATGACTGCACACTGACCAGAGCAGTATGGTGAAATGGTATCTAGAAGGTGCTGACCCATGCACCAGTGGAAAGAGCGGGCAGCACCACACCTCCAGGAAGACAGAGTTCAACGCCCCCATCAACGCTGGTTTAACCAGCCACTCATCGCTGATCAGCCCAGTTCGGTTGCAGTCTTCAAGAGCATCAGTACTAAGTAATAGAAAGACAAGCCTGCATTCTGCGAGTAGTAATAAATTATCAAAGTGCTTGCATGAATGGGGCACAAGAAGTTAAACAGTGGTTCCCTTATTTGTAGAAATAAAGTGTCCCTCTAATTAGAAAGTATTTTGTATGGATGATTTTGGATTCCCGCTGCCAGCCATCGTAACTTCTCTCCTTCCTTGTTTGTGTTGGTGCTGAATCCCATAGTAGCAGACACAACATCTGTATCACTAATATTTCTCTCTAGATTTCTACTAATTGTACAATCTTTTGCCTTGCTTCTACCTATAATTTGTTGTGGAGCTTCTCTCATTAAAAGGGCCTCTAACTCACCTGCACCTATGCCTCTGGCTGCTGTTGGCTTTGATCTAATGCATTTTATTCAGTTTCAGAACCACAAAACTGCTGTTTTGTGGTTTTGAAACTGAGTAATGCACAAACTGCTGGTGCATCAACTCCACCACAACATCCAGACACATCCATGGCACCACCTCTGTGCATTCCACTATTCTGTGCTTTCTATAAACACCAAGAGGCATGGAACGAGTACTGTGCTCAGTTCAAATACTCACTGTGTTACATATCAAGTGCAAGGTACTGTGAAACTTTCTTATTTTTGTCAATGGCTCTCTTAAGTATGGAGCACCTTTTCACTCAGTGAATGTAGTTTTTTCTAAACCAGCTACCAGTACTGGTAATGACCAAATTCAGGATGTGCCTTCACCCCAACCAAGTGCTGTGCAACGACAGTCAAACAAACTGTTTGTGAACTTCGTCATTGCCAGGTGCTGTGAGTGTCTTCAGTTAGACTCTGGTGCTTCCATAACATTGTCTAATCATGCCACTTATGAACAGTTGGTCTCCGACACTTACGAACAGTTGGTCTCCCCACAGTTGACAAAACCTTGCATGCAACTTACTGCATATAATGGTCAGGACATTCCAGTGCTTGGTACATGTAGTTTTCCTGCCACATTCCAGTTTCACACCAGAACAGTGACATTTACAATTTTGAATTCATGAGACTGAAAATATTTCTGAGTTAGATTCTTTTGATTTGTTTGGTCTTCATATTCAGGACAATGTACTTTCTGTTTCTGCTTTCAACTCAAAAGCCACTGCTACTCAATTGATTGCAGAGTGCCCTGATTTATTTACTGAAGGCTCTGGCAGAGCAAATAATTTTGTGTCACACATTACGATGAAGGATAATGCACAACTAAATTTTTTCAGGTGTGTCCTGTCTCCTATGCACTTAGAGACAAAGTTGCATGTGAACTTAAAGAATGGCAAGACAATGGTGTTATTGCTCCTGTTATGTATTCTATCCATATCTCATGAAACAACCCCCATAATGGTACATTTGATTGGCTACTCCAAGTTGTTGGAACCCTAGTAACAGCAATTCAAGGGGGCGATGTAAAATATTGATTTTGGTCTTAATTAATTTCATTCTTCATTTTTATGTATATTTCAGAAACTGATTCCCACTTGGAAACATAACTTCAGTGATGTGACAATTATGTGCCATCCGCATGCAACAGTACCATATGCATATCTGCAGTCTAAATTGATTGTTTTTTCAAAGTCTGATTATTCTTGTTGTATAACATGGCTTATTTTATCACATGGTAATACATTTTTAACGCAGTCAACCATTTCCCATCTTATCACTCTTCTACAGCAATTTCTGCATCTGACTCAATCACAGGTGGAAAAATAATGGCAATATATACAGAGTCAGCTGCATTCAAATCATACCTTAATTCATAGTTAATTACTCATTTCCATTCCTGCTGTAGCTCTTGTAATATATCTTAATTCCAAACAATTAACCATCTGCCTTAACTACCAGAACAATAACTAAGACTTAAGAGGGATAGGCCTATATTACAAGTAGAAATAAAATAAATATTTATTTGAACAGTATGATATAAAATGTCTCATTTCCTGTATGTGCAATTTAAAATCTCATTTATGAGTTTACAAATTGTATCAAAAAATCATGCTGTCACCTGCTTTGTCATGGTTACCACCTTAAAAAATGTGCTTTGACGGTTTTCTTTATTTTTTTAACTCATTGCCATTAACAATGACACTTTTCTTTGCTTTTTATTTATCAGCAAAAACATTAATGGCACTCAGACAGCTCAGGCAGCACAGGCAGCACAGCACAGGCAGACAGCACAGTTTATTCTAAACTCACACTGTTGTATAGTAGGTACTAAATCAGTTTTCATAGTTTCATGAATTCCTGCTTTGTCTGAAACATCCCCATCAACCAAATTTCCTAGGTCACTACCACTGAGGCTAAGCACTATAAAACAGTTCGCTCAGTTTTCAAAATATTTCATAAACTACATAAACACTGGTACTGCATAGATCTTGCTCTAATAAGAGCCTCATTCAGCCGTTTCTGATTCTCCACTCCAGGGCAATCCATTAATAAATACTTCTGCACCTACAGGTCTTTGAAAGCGTTAATTGTAGACACAAGTCATTCTGTTTAGTACAGTATATATTTGGATAGTATGTAAAAAAGAGAGAGAAAAGAAAGAGCTGAACAAGATATTGTACCTGGTTTTCTATGCACCGCTATCAACTCATTTGTCAAATACAAATATATATGGCAATAAAAATAGTGGAGCATGTGGCTGCCAGCAAGAACAGGGTGTCAGATACAAACTTCTTCTGTGTCCAATGATGATCTCATGGCTTTCAACATGTTAAATTAATTTTTAAGGAGACGTTTCCAAAAGTAGACACTTCAACAGCAATAGGTAAGAAAAATAAATTGATAACTGAGGATATCAGAAAGTCTTCCCAGTCACTTAAATTTCTTAGTTATGTATATCACAGGTACTATCTGCTGAAAAAAAAATAATGAAAAAACATATGTAACAGAAAAAACATAAAAAGTAGTAAGGGATGTCAAGAAACTTAAAGAGGTAGACAAGTGTAACAACATATCAATCAAATATCAATGCATATAAATAGAAAATCCTCAGGAATTGGCAAATTTTATAAATGGCTATTTGTGGAGAAGTTTCAACTAAATCTTTTCAAAACATATGTAGCACCCACAATGAATTACACAGCAAGCACAATGATGTTTCTTACAACAGTTTGAAGTCAGGAAGGCAATAGAGAAACAAAAACTTAAAAAGAAGTCAGCAGGCATATTAGATACCAGTCTGTTCCGAAGACATGCACAGACAGCTTGCAAATCTCATTAACACAGTGACTGTTGCACACTTAGTGATGGATGTTTCATCATTAGGCTAGGCCAGATATGAGGCATTAGGCGTAAGGCTCTGTCGTGGTCACCAGCCACATGGTGTCAGGTGAGCGGTTTTGTTGTGGCTGGCATTGCCTACACAGCAGTGTTAACACACATAATAAATGAGTCCTTTAGTTCAGGTATTTTTCCAGAGTACCTAAGGTATGTACAAGTTGTGCCCTTCTAAAGAAAGCTAATGTGGAGAATACAGAAAACTGAAGGCCTGATTCAGTACTATAAGCATTCTCAAAAATAATTCAGTAATTCATGAAAGCTTCACTAATGAGATACATGAATAACTATAACCTTTTTCATGAAGCACATTTTGGTTTCTGAAGCTATTACCGAGTTCACAAAAGCGGTACTTGGAGCTCTTGACAAGAATGACTGTGTTACAGGTATTTTCTTAAGACTTGTCCTTGACACTGTTGATGATCAAAAGTATTACACAACAAGTTAAAGTACTATGTGTATTAGCAACAGCAAACAAATAATTCTGGTCTTATCTGGAAAACAGGATGCAAAAGATAAGAGGAAGTTCATAAAAAGTGGTATGGACAGGTGTCTGATTTTCAATCATTACTTAACTGGAGCGAGTTGAAGATTACACACATCCATGAATAATTACAAAGACAAGGGTGAATACTACTTACCAAAATGCTGCATAGGCACTGTGGTGGACAGAATAATGGGGGGACAGATTGTTGATCCATCCTACAAGAGGTGTCCAAAAAGTCCCCCATCCATCTCAGTGCATTTGTCGGTGCATTGGAGTGTGTCCTGTGTTGCACATCAGACATCATCTCAATGTCCACCCCTAGTAGTCAGTGGTTAGCTCGATGGAATGTCATACCTAATGGCCCGGGTTCGGCTGGGTCAGAGTTTTTCTCTGCTCAGGGACTGGATATTGTGTTATTCTTATCATCGTCATTTCATCCCCATCGACACGCGAGTTACCGAAGTGGCATCAACACAAAAGACTTGCACTAGGCATACGGTCTACCCGATGGGAGGTCCTAGCCTCATGGCATTTCCGTTTCCATCATCTCAACGGGTTTTAATGCTTGCAACATCATCAGTGATGTGAGTGACCAGTTCTTCATGTGTATCCACCTTTGTAGCATACACATCCTCCTTTAACCAGCCCCATAAACAGAAGTCTAATGGGGTTAGGCTGGATAACCTGGCAGACCAGTTAATGGGTCTGCCACAGCCACAGGCGCTAACTCCATGGGGCCTGAGGGGGCCCGGGCCCCCTCAAAAATTCGTTTGGAGGGGCTCCGCTGTCACCCCCCTCCCCCAATAATTTAAGAAAATTATTAGTTATATTATACTTCGTAAAATCACAAAATTTTGTTGGAATTTCTTATTTTCCTTGTTTGACAATAGTTACTTTTGATATACATTCAGTAATGAGTTAAAACAAATAATTATTATGGTAGTAAGCAGGTTAACTGAAAACAAGTGGTGTGAATCATGATAGTGTTACAGTGCTGCGGGCACACTTAGAATTTGTCCTGGTGTGTGAACCTTTGGGTAAAGTCTGGCGCCAGCAGGCCAGTGTTGTGGCTGTGGTGACATCAAAAGGACTGGAGCAGATGCATCTGGAACCCTCCACCTCGCGTCGCCTTGATGCTTCAAGACATTACGATGCAGCAGCTATATAAAGCTCACCCTACAGTTGCAGTCATTCAGTGAGAATAGTTTCATTCAGTGCATGCTGCAAACGTGTTTAGTGTTACAACCTTAGTGTCTAGTGGACTATTTTATATGACTATATTTTATTCGTTTACTTTAGTCTCTTAGTGTATTGTGAATTAAGTTTGCAATGGATAAATTTGTTAGCAAAAAGGCACGCTTGGAAGTTGATGATACTGCAACTCAACCTCCAACAATTATTGTGTCGTCAATTGCTTCGTTGTCTTCAGGTGAGAACCGTTCACAGCTGAAACCTGGACAATCCGGTAAGGGAAGATCATTTCACAAATCTTGGTTGATCAAATATACATAGGTAGAATATGAAGCATCTACTGAAAATGATTTTTGAAAAACCTGCAAAGAGGCAAATGCTAAAAATCTATTACAATTATCTTCAAAAAAGAAGATGCATATACTTCTGTAGAGTTTTCTAATTGGAAAAAGGCTTTGGAAAAATTCTGTCTTCATGAAAATATATTTACGCATAAAGAAAGTGTTATGAAACTAAATTTTGTGTTTTCTATGCCGACAAGGACTAGCAATTACAGAGCGCAAAGATGCAAACTCAATTTTTTCTTTCAGTTGTTGGTACTCCAAAGAAATGACATACCTAAGTTTAAAGATTGGTTAGGGTGTTTGGGGTGTAAATGGATGTCCCACAATATTCAAAATGAGATCATTAATCTACTAGAAAAGTCTGTGTTGAGAAAGGTATTGGCTTCAGCCACGAAGACTGAACATTTTTCTACTATGGTTCACTTGTTTTAAGTGATTCTTCGATTCACAAACAAGTGTCATTTTGTATTCGTACTGTCGATGATTCCTTAATCATCAACGAAGACTTTATTGGCTTATACGAGCCCCCCCAACACTGAATCACAAGCTCTGATTAGTACTTTAAAAGATGTTTTTGCTTGTCTTGATTTGTCAATGGATAACTTAAGAGGACAGTGCTATGATAGTGCCTCAAATATGAGAGGTAAGTTCAAAGGACTAAAAAAGTTAGTTTTGGATATACAACCAAAAGCACATTATATGCACTACACTGATCACAGTTTAGACTTGGCAGTTGTAGACAGTCTCTGCCATCTCACGTCTATGAGGGCTGTTATGGCTTTAGCCAAGGACTTAATAAACACCGTAAGGGAATCCAACAAAAGGATGGAACTTTTCAGAAGCATAGGCTGTGAGAGTGCCAACGACCAAGCTGGTCTACAACCCCTTTGCCCAACTCAATGGATTATCGGAGCTTCTAGTATCTTGAGAATACTGAAAAACCTTGAAGAACTTCTATAGTTTTTTGAAACATTTTCTGCAGAGGACAAAACAGAAGCAGGTTACAAATGTGCAGGCTACTTTGAGTCAATGTTACAATTCAAGACTTATTTCTTTTTATGTCTTTATTGCCTTGCAACGAACCCAGTAGAGGATGTCAATGAAAAAATTCAATGCCCTCATCTAACTGTCACTCATCTGGAAAAAAATATATGAGGGTTTGATTTGTATATTGAATGGAAGGTGTGATAGTTTTGAACCCTTTTGGGAATTGTGTTTAAAAGAAAAGCCTCCACAAGTTGATGATCCTTCGCTTCCTTGGAATCTAAGTATACTAAAGAAGTATGAAAACAATGAAGCTAGCTCACTGCACACTTTCAAAACCCCAAAGGAATAGTACAAAGCTATTTACATTGAAGTTTGTCAAATGGTGCACTCTTGCATTACTGAGCAGTTTGCTTCAACTGGACTCACACAGGTCATTGCAGTTGAACAAGAGTGTTTGCTTTGAGAAAACAGAGGTGAAACTAATTTAGAAAAATCAACTCAGTTTTTCAAAAATTATCTAGACATTGAGAGACTGTGCTTTCACTTGAATATGTTATCTGATATTGCTAATAAAAAAGAACTGGTCTTAAAAAGCATGCATGATGTAACAAAGTACATTACACAAGAGCCTGCAGTTAGATAAATGTTATGTAAAGTAGTGAAGTGCATTAAGCTTCTCCAAGTAGTTCCAATCATGACAGCAACAGCAGAATGGTCATTTAGCGCCCTTAGACATCTGAAGCCATATTTACAATCAACAATGGGACAGAAGCGATTGAACAACTTGGCCGTTCTTCATGCCCACTGATACATTTTGGGTGAATTGCATATCCGACCAGTCATCAACGACTTCATATTCAGTAATCCAGTCAGTGTGTTGACATTTGCACCTTTCTAAAGACACTCTAGCCCTAATAATGGCATTTAGAGCAATATTAAAAATCTTTATAAAATAGGGAATTAAATACATACATAATGTTAAATTTTTGTTTCGAAATATTAGTACTAGTTTAGTACTGTATTACTACATTACTATAGTACTGTATTAGTTATTTTCAAATACTTAAAATATTTTTAGGGTATAAGACCCAATTAAAACCCAGTATTTACATAATTTTTGGCTGGAAGTATTAGGCATACTGTATTAACTTTGTTAACTGTATTAAAGCATTAACTTTGAGATGCTGATTTTATTTGATGAACCCTGAGCCTTATTCAAAGTAAGCTTAAATTAGCTATTTCACTTATTAATCAGAGTGCCATTACTGTGTGACAGCAATATTTTATGTTTTCTTCTTTTAACAGTCGTTTAGGATTTATTTAAATATAATTTTAGTCTTTTCAGAGCTATGTATTCGCTGCTCTGTAATAGTCTATAAGCATGATTATTACTGTAAATTAAATTAGCTTTTTATGAAAATACTGTGTGTTTATGTTTTGTTTCTTTTTTCAAAGCCAAAAAATGTGTCAGGCTTGTCGAGTTATCAAGAGTTCAGTTTTTGGGGGTTCCAATGTTGGTCATATGACTCTAAAATGCTTAAAAAATATTTAAAACTCACTATCTTTCATCTAAAATTTACAAAATTTCCCAGGGCAAGACCCCCAGTATGGCCCCCCCAGTATTTTTTATAAGCTAGCACCCCTGGCCACAGCCAACCCACCACTGAGGAAATTTGTTATTCAGATACTGCGCTACTCCTCCAGTACAGTGAATCAGTGTTCCATCATGTAGCAGGTACATTTGCCACTGCTCTAAGGTCATTGTGATGAAGTAAGCTGGGATAATCTTAATTCCACTCTTGTTTTGCCATCTGCATCCTTAAATTTGTTTTGTTGCTTTTAACTAATTATCATTAACATACATGAATATAATCTGCATTTCCATAAGAGAGAAAGACTGGCTCTCAGTTTTAAAATAAATAACACCAGATCTAATTTTGTGCTTAGTTTTATGGATGTAATTCATTTTCTAATTTATCTTGACTATTCCTAGTTAGTAGCATTTGTTATAGAGTGAAATCAGTGATTGTTTGATAACTTAAATTCTATTGTTGACATACAAACATATATAAGTTCTGTAATAATTGTAAACATTTGGAAGATGAAATGCTAGTAATCTTAAAGTATCTATTTGGCTCTATTCAAAAACATGTTAGCAAAGCCAGCCTTAATTAGTCCCAAAGTAATTAACAGTTTTGTCAAAAGTATTGTTTGCATAACTATATTTGTTAATTTCATGATTTAAACAAATAATTTGGCATAACCCTTGTAGTAGAAGAAACTGCTAAAAAGAACCAATTTTTCAATGTATTCAGTTAATTTAATGAATTAAGTTTTAATTGTAATTTCTGTAAATTTAACTTCAAAGAATGTGTAGTTTCAGTACCGATTATTGTGATGATATATAAGGGCCCAATTTTTGGTCACAAGACAGTCAGTCCATGGCCGAGTTTCAGACGAGAAACCTGTGCTGGTTATTACAACAACAATGCTTCAAATATACTGTGGAATAAGTGTTAAACAATTAGGTCGCGTGTAAAAACAGTGACAGTGTCTGCTCCATATGCACCTGATTATTCTTCAAGAACTGTGAACTTTGTGGATAGGTTTTACTGCTCGTAGATGCTCAACAGGAAACTGTTGTAGCAGTATGTGGATGATTTGCCCACTAACTATTAATAAGGCTTATCCAAAGTTAAACAATAGTGCACTGGCCATATAGCTGTGTATTATTGGGGGGTTGTGAACGGTGAAATTAAAGTACTGAAAAACGTAACTGTGCATCTGTTGGCTACATCATTTAAAGTAGTCAGTGTCGGAATCCACAAACACAGTACGTAAACACCGAGGACAACAAACGAATAATTAAAAGCAGGTGGGACTGCCACATCATGTCTTCCAAAGGTGCAGGTAGGTCTTCTATCAGGAAATGTGCATATGCTATGGCTGTCATGCAATTTGGCAGGAACGTACAGGGTCTATCATCAGGTCATCAATCATACCACACTAGACATTCTCTGAGAAGCAACTTGGAATTTTTTTCCCTACTGTCATGTGGGTTCTCGATTGCCCATGTATGAGAATTTTGGGTGTTCATGATACTGTTGCATGTAAATGTAACCTCACCTGTAAGTAAAGTGTATTGCACGATGTCTCTGTGTACAACCAACCATTCACAAAATTGTTGTCTGCTTACTTAGTCACCCCAGAATGTAACATATGCCACACTTGCATTTGTGGAATATTGAGCTGATGGCTAATGCGCCACTCTGGGACTCTGTTGTACCATTGCAATAATGTCTTCCCTTTCCTCAATGGACTGGATGGCCTCATGTTCTGTTATTACATGTACACTGGGTAGTGTTCCAGATGCATGTAATGTTTGAAAAGCCCTGGGAAATACCCTGGCTCAGGTGGTTCGCTTGTCAGGGAAACGTCTCTAGTATGTCACAGCTACATGGGCACTGCCATTACAGTACCTGTACACAAACAAAATGTCTCCATACTCTGTATGGGTGAATGTATGTGGCACGTTGGTATTCATGGACACAATGGACTTGGTCAATTAAACAACACTCAAGAATTATTTGCACATGACCTCACAACTGCTCACTGATTCAACCCACTGGATACACTTGCAGCTGTTGCCTCGGTGCAATGTCACAGTGCTTCTGCCACCTACTGCAGAACCCCCACACCTCTTATAGGGTGGATCAGTTATCTGTCCCACCACTATTCAGTCCCCCACAATTCCTACACAGTATTTTGGTAAATAGTATTCACACTGGTCTTCATATTCATTCTGGATGTGTGTAGTCTTCAATCTGATCCAGTTCTCTAATGATTGTATATCGGACCATGTTCACAGGATTTTTTGGTTTATTTTCACATGTAGACTCATCTCATAAATTATGTGATATTCCTCCTGAATCACCCTGTATATCAATGACTTTCCAGAAAGTGTAAGACATGGAGAAAAAACTGTATTTGCTGACGATAGCAACATCATTGTCATTGGTAAAACAACAGAACTCCTAATAGAGAAGGCAACTGAAACTCTCAAGCATGTTTACATTTGTGCAGTACCGGTATGTAATGAATTAACATTGGACATATAGAAAACAAACAGCATCATCAGAATGTGGGTTCTAACATCAGTTTGTAACAGCCAGTGTCTTTTAGTGACATACTATTCCTACATACACTTAATTATTAGCTATGGGTTTCTTTTCTGTGGGCTACAGGCACACTTATGGCTGCAAGAATAATAACCAAAAGTAATAGACTGGCTCACTTTAAAGATCTATTTAAAAAAACCTGTGTATCTTTATTGTACAATGTGAGTACATCTACAAATCTATTCTGCCATCAGGGAAAACATTAGTAAGCATTTTACAACAAGTTCTATATATAATCATGGAACAAGATACAGTTCAAACTTAACATTTACCAATGAAAAAGAAAAACCTCATAACAGCATTTACTATCAAGGGATAAAATTGTACAATAAATTACACCAAGGAAATGAAAAAGATTACTAAAATTCATCTATTTAAAAAGGAAGCTAAAGTCCACCTCATAATTAATACATGCTTCACAATTATAGCCTACTTAGAGGACACAGAGTAGGGGTCAAGAACAATAGAAGACAGCTGCAGCATCCTGCCACATTACAATGCATGGTCACAAGAAAATCACATACCGAGATCTATAGGGCACAGTACTAACGTCTTGTTATTCTCCCAAGCTCATCACAGAAGATGCTGACTCAGTTTTCCAGACAGACTCAATGGAGATATGCATGGAGCATAGTAGCATGTTTGTGGGTCTGTTTTCAAAAGAGACTGAAGAGAGTGCTTAGAGCACAGCATCATGTTCGTGGCCCTGGAACACCATTGGGATATAGAGTCTGTGCAGTGATGTTTAATGTTATTAGTTACTTTATGCAAATTGTGTGTAATCTAAGGAGTATTTTACAATATGGCCCAACCAAATAAGGCAATGGCCATCCTGATTTCGCTTTTCTTAAATCATAATACCTTCAGCGAGGCCAAGGTCAATCACCTGTCCTGTTGTTGTGAAAACATACCTGTATATTCTGTGTGTGTGTGGATACTTGGGCTATTTATTTTCATTCTATTATGGTGACAAATCCTATGTATTTTGTGTTGATCCTTAGATGAATAAACAAATATATAAATGTTTCCTAAATAAATGTTTGCACCCGCCAACACTGTAACCGTCTTCTGTACCCTGTCAAGTGCTTTTCATGCATTCCTACCCAGACTGTAGACAGAAGTACCTCAGTGTTTACTCTGCCAGAAGCTCATTAATAATATTTGTCAGTCTTGCACTGTCCACAGCATATCTTATTCTGAGCAGAATGTTGTGTGTCATACACACATGCAGTAGCATCTGGCCATTGACAGTCCTCAAAAATTACTTACTGAGTTTTGTATTGAGAATTTGTCTGCAGAATATTCTGACTTATTTGCCTCCAATTCAGGATGTGCCAAGCATTTCACAGCACAAATTACAATGAGTTCATCCACAGTTAGCTTAGACTTGTCCTATCTCTTACAACTTACACAAAGGTGTCAGGGCTGAACTAGCAATCCCACCATCTTTCAATACTATTTAGAGCAACTTATTCAACCTACTCCTATGTGTGTGTCAGTGATGGCTTGTAACACCTGAGAACACTTGACAAACCTAAATCTACTGTTTGCTACACTATGTCAAGCAGGATTAAAATGCAACTTACAAAAGAACCAATTTTTTCAGTCAATAAGTGGCATATGCAGGGTTTGTCATAGATAAACAAGGTATCTTCTTTATATATTACTAAATTAAAGCCCCTGTTTGTTTTCCTGACAGTATGCGAATTTCAGGCACTACTGGAAGGACTTGACATGGTTTTGAAGGATTCCATATATAATCCACTAGCCTTTCCCCTGCAGCTTCTCTTGCAGGTATGTGTGGTACATAAATGCACACGTCTCTTCTTCCCCACCCTCTCTGTGCCCATATTTCCCTCTCCCCATCTCTCTGCCCATCTCCTTCTCACCCCTCTCTCTGTCCATCCCTTCCTTCCCTCCTCTTCAACAATATCTCCCTCCACCCTCCCTCTGCCCATAGTGTGTTCCCTTCCCTCTCTGTTCATCTACTACTCCTGCCCCCTCTTCCTGTCTATCTACTCCTTCCCCCTTCTCTGCCCATCTATTCCAATTCCTACTCTGTCACTTTCCACCTCTTCCCCCTCACTGTACATCCCCTCCACCCTCTCTCTGTCCATACCCTTCTCCCCTCTCTGCTTGTCTCCTCCCTCTTTGCCTTTTCCATCCGATACTTTCCATCTGTCTCCAGCATTTCCCCCTCCTCCTCTCTTTCTCTACCCCTCTACTCCTCCTGCCTCTCTGTACACTTCTTCCTCCCTCTCCCTGTCCATACTCTCCTCTCCCCTCTTTATGTCCACCTTCTGTTTCTCCACGTTCTCTCTGTCCATCACCTCGTCCCCCTCTACTTATCTATCTTCCCATCCTCCTCTCTCTATATCTCCTCTCCTCTCTGACTATCCCCTCCCATCACCTCTCTCTCTCTCTGTCCACCTTCTCCTCTATCCATTTCAATCTTCTCACAGCCAACCCATCCACACGCTAGCCCCTGAAAAAGAGGCTGATAAAGCAGACCAATATTATTCCCACAATACACCTCTCATGAAGAGCAGCCTATGTGGGGGAATGGGGAGGGGCGTAAACATTATTTTTTGCCCATGATGTATAAGTTTACTCTGGAAAGCAGTAGCTCAATAAAGAAGGCCAACACATCTGTCATGCAAGGTAGCCTACATGTTCGGAGCTGGGAAACCATTTCTGGCCACTGACGTGTAGGCTGCCCTGGACAGCAGAGCAATAAGGCTGGCTGATACTATTGCTCCACAGAACATACCTGTCATGGATAAGGAAAGCGACAAACAGGAAATGAAGAGAAAGAGAGGTGGAGGTTATAAACCCCACAGTGGTGATACTCATGAACTTTGCCTGTTTGTGTGCAAAATTTCATTGAAATTAATCCAGAGGTTTGGGAGGAGATCCCAGATCCACTTACACACATACATGCTACTTTTTATACACACTAGCCTTTTCCCCACGGCTCCAACTGTGCACATGTGTCACATATAATGCACATTTCTCTTAGTCAATCTCTTCCTCTCCTCTCTTTCTGCCCATCACTTCCTCATCTCCCTATATGTCCATCTCATCCTCTTACATCTCTTTGTCCATCCCCTTCCCTCATTCCATCCATCTTGTCCTCCACCCTATCTATCTGTCCATCTCCTCCTCCTGCTGCATCTATGCCTTTAAACCTCCTCCTGTCTCTCTCTCCCAACCCATCCCCTCCTGGTGCCCTGCATCCCTATCCATCACCTCCTGCCCCTTCTCTCCATCTCCTCTTTTATCCCTCTCAACCTACCCCCAGCCATATCCACCTTTCACATGTAGCCCCTGAAAGAGAGGTTAATAGAGGAGGCCTGTGCTACTTCCACTACATGCCTATCATGCAGTGCAGCCTATATGTCAAAGGCTTGGAATCCTTTCGTGTGCATGACTTGTAGGCTGCCATGCAATGCAGGCCGATGAAGCAGGCTGATACTGCTCCCACACAATATGCTTGTTGCACTCTGCAGCCTACATGGTGGGATCTGGGAACCCATTCCTTGCTTCTGACATGTAGACTACCCTGCAAAGCAGATCTATAAAGCAAGTCGATACTGTTCATACACAATGCACCTGTCATGCAGCCTATACAGCAGCAGCTTTCTTGTAAAAAAAAAACAACCAAACTGCATGTCTGTAACTCCATAAACATTAGGGCTACAGTGTTATAAATCCCCTATGTTGGTCTTCCTGGGTCATGGAGTTTGTGTGTTAAATTTGGACCACTGTGGTCGAGAGTCTTGTGAAGTGTTGTTACACATCCATACGTATACTCAGTTTTATATGTACACTAGCCTTTTTGTCATGGCTTTGTCCACATACACGTTGGGTGCAACATTACCTACACATCATTCTCTGTGTCTATTTCCAGCTCTTCTTCTGTCACTCTGTCCACTTCATCCTCCCACCTCTTTCTCCTGCTCCCCACTTTCTCTGTCCAACTGCTCATTTCTCTGTCCATCTCTTCTTCCCCCTCTCTGTGGTGTCCACCTGCTCCTCCTCCACACTCTCTGCATGTCTCCACCTCCCCCACTCTCTGTCATTCTCCTCCTACCCATCTCTGTCCCTACCCTCCTTTCTGCTTCTGTCTATCCATCCCCTCCTGCGCCCGTCATTCCCTACCTATCCCTCCATCGAGGCTGATAAACAACACAACATGTCCGTCATACAGGGCAGTCTACATGTTGGGGCTGGAAAACCGATTATTTGCCCCTGATAAGTAGGTAGCCCCGCAAAGCAGGTCGATCATGCAGCCAGTACTCTTCCCAAACAATATGCCTACAATGCAGGGCAACCTATATGCCAAGCACTGGATAAAACATGTTTGTCTGCATCTCCACTCCTGTGTGAGCTAGGAGGTTACAAATCCCACAGTGCTGATAACTGCTAGGCCTGCTGTTTCTGTGCCAATTTTTTAAAATCTGATACAGGGGTTTGGGAGGATATCCCTGTGTTGCTGTACGTCATATATAATGTACACCCCTCTTTGTCCATTTCTTCCTCCCTCTCTGCCCATCACCTTCTCATGTCTCAATCTGTCAATCTCCTCCTCCCACGAGTACCTCAGGTGCGCTTGTATGATTGTACTCCACCCCAGCTCTCCTTGTGTCCCAGACTCCACCAACCACCAGTGATTGTCAGAAATCAATATAGGTGTGTAATGCAGACTCAACATATGGTATGTAAGGATGCATTTATTCATGATAATACACTCCTTTATACAATATTAAGTGCTCTGTTCCCAGGTGCCATCAGCTATAAACTGCTGGATGAACTGTCTCTGCTACATGCCATGCACAGCTGGCCAATTATATGGGGATCTGGACTATACAAACTGTTACCCGGACATCCGATGGAATTAGGTATGTATACTGATTCACTGGTACCCCTATCCATTATGACAGCTGCTTCTATCACGTTGGGTAATGTCTTCAAAACACACAGTCATATTCCACTGCACAGGTTTAGTGCATTCAGATTTTGCAGTACAATAATGCATGTATCAGTCTTCATCATGAAACAGGATGATGGCATGCCAGGTGGTGTCAGCGATCGCAGGAATTCCATCAGGAATTGTACCATACTGTCATCACTGACCACAATGTCAATAGGTGTGTAATAGATTACATCACCATGCAGCATGTCTAGAATTTCACTATTTTTTATCATGGATATTGTGTGTCATTTTGGGGAGCGAGGACGGCCCTTGCACACAACCAATCGACATTGTATTACTTGGAAAATTTGTCAGGATATGGGCTAAATAGGCGTTTGTACAACATTACATAGCTCAGATGATAGTGTCACCCTTTCCTCAAACTCGAAGGATAGACATCCTTTCCCCCAAATGCTAACAAATGTTGTCTGAAGGCATGTGCAGAGTTGTCTTGATTGTCCACTCTCATGCTTGTTTGTAATGACAGAATGTGCACGTGTCCACAATGGTGAATATTTTAAGCAAGTGGGGATCGAATGTGCAGGTGTCTTCCTAGTGATCACTGGTGACATCTGGCAGAAGTCCCCACACAATAGTATCACTGCACTACTCATGATCATATTGTTACAATGGATGTCTTGCAGTGTTACATTGAGTGCCTTGACTGCATTTATATGCCATGGTGCACTCATCCAAGACTATTGACAAACATGAACGTAGCACATGAGCCTACACACTGGCCTTGCTTAGGTTGCATTAAGGGATGATATATCTAATCGTATACATAGTGTGGAATGTACTGTCATTCCTCCATGCAGCAATACCAGAGCTGGCAATAGCGAGTGCAGTATATCTTTGTGATCATACTGCCACCAGTGGTAGATTTACTTAAGAGGTTTTTCTGTACAACCGGGTACATCTAGGAAGAAAATGCCACCATGTTTAGTCCATATGCACACCATTCGCTCATTGTATGCCAGTTGTTGGTCATCAATCAGAAGAGGTTTATTTGAATCTACATAGGATTGGAGATCGTCAACATGGTAACTTATATCTCAAACCACATGCAGTGGGCCAGCTGGCATTGAGGCTCCGCAAACCAAGACCTACTAATCGTGTATTGCACATGTCAGTATATAGATCCTCTACAGCAATTAACGCTTTTACTGTGGCTGACTGCTACAGCAGTCTGAGCGTGCCATGCTCTGGGTGTGGCTGACTGCTACAGTAGTTCAGTGCTGCCGTGCTCCAGGTGCTGCCGACTGCTGTAGAAGTTCTGAGACGTTCACTCACCTATTGTTTAGCTGCACTTGAATAAGACATCTGTTTGTTTGCAGTGCTACTGGCGGACTCTTGCCACACTTTATCATTTGCTCTAACTGCAACAGATGGCGTTTCAATATGTGCAACACGACTACATTTGAAGTCTATGTCAGCGCTTTTGGCAGACTTTCACAGCGCTTGTATAAGTAATTTGCTTTAGACACAACAGATGATGTTACGTGATTTCTGTCAAACTGTAGTTTCGCACCTTTCTCTGAGACTCTATTCTTGGTTTGTTTGTGACTGCATAGTGAATTTACATATTGTGATGGCATGTAAAAAGCTCCTCACCTCTGAAGAGATAATACTGATGTTAATGGAGAGTGACTCTGAAGAATCGCTGTGTTCATCAATAGACAGCAATTAAGATGAAGAAGATTTTCTTACAAATAGTTTACAATCTACAGATGTTGTTGATTCTATTCATCCCCATCTGTAATTACATCGAGAGTAAGTCCACAGCTGGGTACTTTTATTCAACGCTCATCATCTTCAAATGAAGATGCACAACGACCCACAAGGATGACAGAAAACAAATGGAGATATGAAAATATAAATCCAAGGAAGCATCAGTTCGAGGAATCCTCATCAGGAATGAAAGCTCACATAAGTGAAAATGAGAGCTGCCTCTGTTTTTTTTTTAGACTTTTTGTAAACACAGACATTGTTGAAATGATTTAACAGGAAACAAATAAGTATTATATGTATAGATCAGCCAATTGCAAACCAAAGACAAATTCTAGAATAAACAAGTGGAGTGATACAAATGTGACAGAAATGTATGTTTTTATAGCATCTTCCTTTCTGATGACTAATATGAAAAAGTTAAAACGGAGTTAATATTGGTTGACAGATCCTTTGCTGGAAAAAAAAATTTTTTCCAAAGTAATCTTCAGAGACCAATATTTTTTGCTGTTGAATTTACTGCATTTTCACGATGACACTTTTCCCCTAAATGGGGATTACTTGTCAAAAATTCGGCCTATTGCAGAACATTTTCAGAAAATGTTCAAGGAAACTTTCTATCCTTATGAGAAACTCTGTTTAGATGAATCTCTGATGCTGTCCAAGGGTCATCTGAAAGTAAAGCAATATATTCCAGCAAAGGGAAGTATGTTTGGAATTTAAATTTTTTTAATTTGCGATTGCAAGACAAATGATTTATTGGATTTTATCATTTATGTTGGTGCACAGAGAGGCATTGATAATCATGGTATGGAAGTGTCTGGAAATACAGTAGCCACATTACTCCAAACTTACTTGGAGAAAGGACACAAGCTGTTTGTCAACAACTGGTATACCAGCCCAGATCTATTTTGTCGGTTGTATGACAGAGCGACAAACACATGTGGTGCAGTTAGTCGAACAAGGAAGGAAATACCAGCAATGGAGGAGAAATTGAAGAAAGGAGAAATAACTTCCCGATCTTCAGAATCAGGTAAGGTTCTGAAGTGGCATGACAAGAAGGAAGTCTGGACGTTATCAACGTACCACAAAGCTGAAATGCGTCTGACTTCAGAAAGAGATCGGAAGAGTGGTGATCAGAAAATGAGACCAAGTGTGATAATAGATTACAATAAATCAGCGGGACTAGTCGACCAAAGTGACATGCTAGTAAAAACAGTGGTAAATACATGGAAGTCGTCTAAGTGGCACAGGAAATTGTTTTTGCACATTTTGGACACGGCAATATTCAATGTCTTTTGCTTATACCAGAAATATGGGACGAAAATGAAGTACAAAAAGTTTCATTTCAATGTAATTAGAGAAAGTTTTGCAACTTTTTACATCAATTGCAAGAGAGCAGGTGGTGCTAAATGTCAAGAGTACCCTACAAGACTAAATGTGTCGACACATTTACCAGATCAGAGGGAAAAGTACAAGACATGCATAGTCTGTGCTCAAAATGGTGTTAGGAAACAAACTAAGCTGTGCTGTAAGGAATGCAATGTAACTCGTTGTGCTTATCCATGCTTCAAAACTCATCACACACAATTTCAGCAATAAAAAACTGTTAAACCTTGTTTTGAGAGGATGTAGAAGTATATCACTATTGTAAATGTCTTTATTTGTGTATACATTATAATAAAAATGCACCTCATTCGAAAATGAAGTGTAAATATTGTAAATAAATACCCCCAATTCTTCCAAAGCCAGTCCAAAGACCCGAACAAAATATTAAGTCAAAAAACAGCGAACGTGTTGGAAGCATTGTGCGTGGTGAGCACATCAGAAGCATTCAGCACCCAGCGCCCGGCGAGCAGTGCAACAATGCAGCACACAAGGCGCGACTGCCAGTATTGTGCATAGCAGTCTATGGATTAACACACAGTTGAGCACACAGTCACTCAATTGTATGACCATGCTTGGAGACTCATTTTGTATGGAGGCATTTATATCCACAGACATTGCTTCCTTATAGTTTCCCCATAGGGACACCAGATTTGCCAAGTTGCACATTGTAATAAGTATAGCGAATAAGGGTATCATTTGCTGGGGCATGGCAACATCTTTGGCATCACACAAATAATACTCCCAGTGCTGGTTACCCTCCAGTAATCCCCAAGTATAACACACAGCCCTGAACATGGCACATTCCACTCTATTGATGGTGCAGATGTCTCTGTAGTTAAGCATACTGTGAGCCAAATGCAATAATGTGTAGGAGTAACATTCCAGTTGGTTAAGGTGTTCTGGGTATACTTTCCCTAACACATCACTTCTCACTACATTAGTACTCAGAACATGCTGGCCAACCACCTATGGACAAAATATTTTCCTCTGAGCATCCCAGATGTAATGCACGCAAATGGGTCTGTACGGCATAAGATGGAGAACGCCATTAAAGTTGTGTGTGGTGGACTGGCAGCCACAGCCTGGGCTGTACCTCTGGAGAAACAGACATGTTGACCATACTCTAAGTGGACTCTTAGATGTGTCAAGAGGCGTAATGCTCATGAATGGCAAATCCCAGTATTTGCCCTACAGCTTCATTACTGTTTCCTTATATGCCGATCTTGTACTGCATGGTCTCATCTTACTGCCGCACATTCCCATACTGAAGATTGCCATGTCTCTACCCTATTGATGCACTTACACAAAAACTATACAGCTTTGATGCTACTGCACAATTTCATATTGTGGTGTGGTTGTGGAACATTGATAACAGTAAAGGTGAGTGTGAAACAATCCATTGATGGTCTGTTTTGATGGTGCCAGACATGCATGTACAGCTTACAGTAGTGAAACCATCGTCTTCAGGCCTACAACAGATGTAAAGAGGATAACCATCATGTCCGGTAGTAATATCTGCGAGTAGTGGTCTTGGATATTTCTTAGCACATTGTCTCGCGTGCAGGGTGAATTTATGTACCCACACAGTCCTTGAATCATATGTTGTGTGACCAGTTTGTATAGTGGTGAATTGTATGTATGGTCCGGTACTTCGGAGGAAATGACGTCACCAATACTGGATGGGTAGATTCTGTTTACTAACCATTGTAGGTTATGGGAGTGTGGTAGTCCATTAGTCCATGTTTTTGCCACTCAATGGTGTTACCCAACAGTGCACTGGGCCAAATATGTTGTCCCTTATTATAATTTAATTCAGGTTCAACTGCTTTTGATAGAATACCTACGCCACAACATCATGGCGATCACTGGAAGCTTGGCTGTGTGTAAGCAACAGCATGATCCTGGGCCACTGGCAGTTGCAAGTAAATGTGATAAACAGCTCTTGGTGGCCACATTTCTTAACATTCATCAAGGCATCCTGTGTATGTTCATACATCTGGCAGGGCTACCAGTGAACATAGCTGGTAGAATTACTGTTGCACCAACATTGTCAGTATTTCCATCTTTTACAGTGTATCCTTAAGGTATACATAGTGTTCAACATGCAAATGTCACTGATGCTGGCATACACGTCCACCAGAAATTGTTCCAATAATTGGCGGCAGTTTAATAATTAGTTGCAGACATCAGAGCGAAACATAACATGGTATGAATAGAATTCCACTGCAGTCATCTTCTTTGGCCTGGTCTCACTGGACAATAAGTCAACGGGCAAGGGGCCAGAATGGTATCGATCAACTCATCAGCGTAAAATGAGGGGGTTATGCAGACTGTCATAGAATCGGTGCAATTCGGATGTGTGTGTAACCCCTGCACTGTGTTGGTGCAGAACGATGTCCCAACTGTTAGTGTCATGTGCGAATATGATGACTGCAATATTGGGCAACTGGGGTGGATTGAAATGGCGTTTGTGCTCCCCTTGTGGTCAATTTTTGGATCATGTAACTAATCTGTACTCAACACTCAACATATGTTCTAAGGCAGTTTTAAATTGTGAAATTATTCTGTTATGTATGTACAGCATTTTTTGTAATGTAATGAAAATCTCATGATGTATACAAGGGTTCCATCTGCACCGCCCGTCCGCCTCGAGGATCTCATTACCTAACAAATACAGTTGTAGGTGTTTGGGTGCATTGCCTACAAGCAGCAACATCTGCCCTGTCTGGTGATATATCTGCCTCTGAATTTTGAAAGTGGTGCTCATTGTAGTGTGCATACATGGTGCTGCTGTACTGAATGACATCATCTGGAACACTGCATTACATTTTAGCATCTGCGATAAGAAATGTCTCAACTGCAGCATGTTCCTTCATGTCAATACATGTAATTCAGCTGGTGGTGGAATGAGATTTGACCATTTTAACTTTGCCATTCCTACAACAACTGAGAGATGTTTGGGCAGAAAACCATTTTGAGATGCAATGTGCATATAATGCTGACCTATTACCCATACAAATAGCTGGTATCTCTGCATATGTCTCACAAGGTACATAATGATAGGCTGGCATAGAGTGGAGAGGTATGTATGTGACGGTGTCTTGTGTTTATGAGGTATGTCTTATATGCTATGTGGAGTCCCATTAGCTTGTTTGTGGGGAGTGTACTGCCTTAACCGCTGAAGCCTCAGAGCACAATCATCAACAGACTAGAACATTCTGCATGTTTCTGCAGATGTTCACTTCTGTGGATGACTTTGTTCCATGTCCTCAGGTCACTCCTGCACATGTCATGGAGTACACTCTGGCTGTGTAACGGCAATGGATGTAATGCACTTGTAGTGATGTACTGATGGTCATCACTTCAGAATCAACACATTATAGCCTGTGAAGGACAGGAATGATGGGCATATGCTAGGGAGGGAGGCAATACCTCTGCATATGGCAGGATGCCTACCTGATTGCCCATAAGGGCCCTGATGTGTATGCTGTCCTGCAGAGCATGTTGATAACATTCCTACAACACACCTGTTAAAACAGGACAGCCTATACACTAGGGGCTTAAAGTATGCTGCATGTTTGTTTCTCTGTAAATATTAGAGCTAGAGTATTATAAGTCCTCTTACATTGGTTCTCTCAGGGAAAAGTGTTTGTGTGCCTAATTTGGTCCACTTAGGTCCAGGGTCCTTCCTGCAAGGAGTTCTCAGACATACATATATATTCTCAGCTTTATATGTATTAGGACTAACATTTTCCCCATGGCTTTGCATGTGTGCAAGTTTGATACATATATTGTATATATCACATCCTCCCCCTCTCTTAGTCTATCTCCTCCCCACCTCTGCCCATTTCCTCTTTGCCTTCTTCCTGAATATCTCCTCCTTCCCCCACCGATATGTATGTCCAACCCTTGTACTTACTGTCCATCTCCTTGCTCACATCTCTGCCAATATCCTCATCATCCCACTCTCTGCACTTGACCTCCCCTCCTCTCAGTCTATCTATTATCCTCTCTTGCCCCTTCCCAGTCCATCTTGTTCTCCCCCTCTCTCTGTCCATCTCCTCTTCCCATCTCTCTCTCTCTTTGTCCACCTCCTCCTCTCATTTAGCTCAGACCATCTCTTCCTGCCTCTATATCTCTACACATCCTCCTTTCCCACTTCACCCTATTCATCTCCTTCTACCCCTCACCCTATCTATCTCCTTCTGACTCCTCTCTCTGTCCCCTTCTCCCCCCCCCCCCCCCCCCCGTCCACCCACTCCTACCCTCTCTCTCTGTCTATACCCTGCTGCTCCCTCTCTTTGTCCATCCCTGCTGTTCCCCTCTCTCTATCCATCCTTCCGTGCCCACTTCTGTCTGTTCATCCTCTCCTCTATTCATTTCAATCTTCCCCCAGTCATGATCATCTGCACGTGTAGCCCATGCACAACAGGCTGCTGAAACCAACTGATACTAATCCCACAAGATGTCTGCTATGTTGGAAAGAATACACTTCAGGCACTTGAAAATTGTTTTCGCTTCTGGTCTGTAGGCTGCCCTGCAAAGCAAGTCGAGAAAGCAACCTGGCGGTACTCCCACAATGCACCTCTTATGAAGCACAGCATATACACTGGGGCTGGAAAAGCATTTTTGCTCCCAACACATAGGCTGCCTGCAAAGCAGGTTGATAAGGTTGGTCAGTTCTATTCCCACACAACATGCCTGTTGTATGGGGCAGCCTTTACAGCAGGGGCTGCATAAACACGTTTCCTGTATATCCAAACCCCACAGTACTGACTGATAATTATATATATTGGAAAATCCAGGATGGAATGTAACAATATTGGAAAAGGATGGTTGCTACTCACCATACAGGGTTGCTACTCACCATATAGTGGAGATGCTGACTGGCTAATAGGCACAACAAAATAAGCTTTCAGCCAACAAGGCCTTTGACAAAAATAGGCAACAGGCACAAACAAATGTAACTCACACACACATGACCACAGTCTTTGGCACCTGAAGCCAGACTGGCTTCAGCTGCCAGAGACTGTGGTCATGTGTGCGTGAGTGAGTGAGTGTGTGTGTGTCTTGTCTATTTTTCACAAAGGCTTCATTGGCCAAAAGCCTGTTTTGTGACAGTCTTTTCGTTGTGCCTATCTGTGACTCAGCATCTCCATTATATGGCGAGCAGCAACATCCTTTCTCTGTTCATCACCTCACACCTCCTCTAGCCACTCCTTCACCTTACACATTTCCTTCTCCCTTCTCTCTTTCCACCCCTTTCTTCCATAGTCCCTCCATCCATTCCCTAATGCCCCTCTCTCTCCCTATCCATCCCATTCTACCCTCTCTCTGTCCATCCCCTCTTCTTTTATCCATCTCAGCCTTCCCCCAGCTTTAATGTCCCTCTCTCTCCATATCCAACCCCTTCTACCCCCCCCCCCCCCCCGCCTCTCTCTGTCCATCCCCTCTTTTATCCCTCTCAGCCTTCCCCCAGTTTTGCCCATCCACATGTGTAGGACCTGCAAAGCTGGTCAATAATCGTCGCCAATACTACTACAAGGCAACATGCATATCATGCAGGGGCTGCAAAAACACGTATTTGCCCATATCTCCATACCTATTGGAGCTAGGAGGTTATAAATTCACACAATACTGTATTCGTCAAGTTTGCTGTTTGTATGCCAAATTTGGTTGATATCGATCCAGTGGTTTGAGAGGATATGTATGTATGAAATGGATGGATTATCAGTATGCCAGAAAAGTCAGAAGGCTATTTATGCAAAGCCCAAGCAGGTTGCTAGTACCCTTTAAATTTCAGCCCCAAGTCATAGAAAAAATGTCCATTCGAACTACTTTCAAATAATTCCTGACATTCTCATTTCATACCAAATGTTCTACTCTTTTCAGGTTCATTAAACATGCTTCAATGGGAATTTGTCCATGTATGAGTGGCCTGCAGCTTGTGAATAGTTTTTAAATAAAAAATTGCGCTGTTTTGTTCAATACAGTCCTGCCAAATCCTTGTATTAGCAACTCACACTTCAAAATAAAGCATCAAGGCACTTCTTGCTCTTGGGGAACCAGATAGAACGAAGCACACTGTATCATTGAGATGCCTAAAACATTAAACGTGGCTCCGCACAATTACTCACAGATTCAGTAAAAGGGATCAGCAAATATTTACGTGATTTAACCAGTTATACATCTATGGAAAGCATTTCCACCTGGTAAGTGACCATAAGTCTTTCTTCATTCTTCGGTCGACATAATACTCTTCCATACAAAAAGGCAAACACCCACATTGTTACACACTCTTTCCTTACAAAGACCAACATCAAATAGCCTCACTTATATGCTGGCCTGCTTTATAGAAATCCAGAATTATGGGATTCACCTGTCCGAGCACCACATGTCTCTATTCTCCCACTCCACCAACACAATGTTTGGCTTAAAACAGGTTTGGATGTGTTTTATGCAGAATGGAGCTAGCTTGACTGATAGATTCTAACTATGTCATCCAAATGAAATACAACTGATACATTTGCATCAAACAAGAAAAGAAAATCATTATGTTTGTAATTTAAACTTTATGTTATCAAAGACTTCAATGCAAAAATTAAAATTTGTGAATTTACAATGAAGTTTGATTTACTAGAATCAACAGTCAGAATAGTTATAACAGCTCAAGAAAAAATTCCTGCAGCTGTGAAAAACACTCAGCCTTTGGAGTCAAATATCATCCATAAACATCATGATATTATTGCTCAGATGAAAACAACGGTAAAATTATGGTGTGATATTCACGTAAAAGTGAAAAATTGTCCAGTGTGTGTTCTGATGACGCTCGGCTGATTTTTCAGAGCCTGAAAGAAGAAGCTGGGGAGGTGACATAATATAAAATGTTTAAAGCTCGTAACAGTTCGTTTAACAAATTCAAAACATGTTGAAATTAACATATGTTTGCAGAAAACGGAGAGGAGGCAAATGCCGATAAAGAGACGGCGGCACTCTATTCAGAAAAAGCTCAAGGTAATGATAGAAGAAGGTGGTTATAACAGCCAAAACGTATTCAGTGCAGATGAAAAGGTCTGTGCTGGAAGAAGGTGCCTCAAAAACCTTTCACAACGCGTGATGAGGAAACCTTTCCAAGTGGAAAAGCCACTAAAGATCGATTGACAGTGACGGTTGGTGTGATGGCAGCTGGTTATTGTAAATTAAAACCTATTGGAAAATTTAAGGGCTATAAAAAATACATCCAAAGCTGAGTTGCCTGTGATCTGGAAGCCAAATACTAAAGCTCGGGTGATAGCTTCCCTTTTTGAGGACTGGTTTGGTCATCACTTGATAGTTGAAGTCGGACGTTGTTGCCAATTAAAGCACATCCCATATAAAGTGATGCTATTTATTCGTCAATGCAAAAGGTCTTCCTCCCGTGAATCTAATTAATTTTGACCTGCTTGTGAAAGTTGTATTTTTGCCACTGAATCAGCCTGCCTCAACCGATGGACCAGAAAGTCACAGAAACACTTAACCCTGTGGCGGGTGCGTCGCGGTGTACAGTGTCGCCAATTCAGGTTTCTTTTCCTAATTAAGTTAGCGCGCCAAGCACACAACAATGGTACTACATATGCGACAAGTTAGCGCGCCAAGCACACAACAATGGTACTACATATGCGACAAGTTTCGCTATTGTCGCATTATAAGACCCTTCATAATAGCCGGGACTGAACAGCGAATTGTACAACTACACCGAGATGACACTGCGTACTGAACGCGCCCGGTGATGTAAGTAAATGTGACGTAATCTCTACTGAATGTCAGATAACATTGCTAGATTTTATGAAGCCCTCTACGCCACACTAACGTCAGTTTACACTGTTACAATGCATAATACTGTACTGTAATATTTGTTGTATTGTTGAACATTTTTTTCTAAATTACACTGTTTGCTTTAGTCTCTGGTCCCAACTGAACATAATTTACATGTATTTATACGCAAAATTGGACACACACGTATGTGAATTCCCACCTATCGTGTAAATCTGTGGTGTTACTGCATATTACAAATTAAAGTCAAAGCTCTCTCTCTCTCTTTCTCTCTTGATTTCCTGTGGAGAATTTAAACCTGCCTTTGATCAGAAATTAGCAGTCTGTTTACACATAACATTTGTTCTGCTATCTACACTTCCCCAGTAATTCCATCTGTTGTACCCTCTGAGATTGTCAAAGATCTGATATTGTGCAAAATGGCTCACTGAAAGAGGAAATACTGGTCTGAACAAATGTTGCATTGTGCAAACATGCTGCTTGGATAATGATTTTCCGTATGTCACTGTCTCAATCAAGAATTTCTTCCTCTTTGACTCCACCTCTCATCAAGTAATAATCCCTCCTATGCTACTGCACCAAATCTTATTCCTCTTACACAATGGGCATTGGAGAAAATGTTAACACACTATCTTGTCTACTGATCAGCCATTTAATGAGATCTCTAGCAACTATTTTGGTCGTTGACCTCCAATTAGAAGGCATCTCTACAAGTTTTTTCCCCTCTTCGCCACTGCCTACTGCACTGTGGGAATGCATTCATTTAGACTCTGTATACCCCACACGAATCACATGTGGCTCATTATTATTCATGCTTTAAGTCTTGTTTTCTACACATATTCAGGACAGTCACTACAGCCTCACACCCAGCTGCTCCCTCCCGAAGTTTTTGCCACTGAAAGCCTTCCCAAACTTGGGGTGATGAATAATGATCCACAATTCACCTCAGAGACTTGCATAAAAAGTTTTCCGTTTACTTGACACATCAAATGCGGATAAAATTCCAAGCTTTTGATGACTGCCTCCATAATCATTGTCACGGGCTACAACTGACTGTCGCAAATTGGTGAGGCTCCCACTTATATACCCATGGGATATCCCTGTGGGTATAAAAGTAGGAGCCTCGCCAGTTCACGACAGTCAGTTTTAGCCCCTGATGAAGATGATGATGGAGGCAACCATCAAAAGCTTGGAATTTTATATGAATTTGAATTGGCAAGTAAACTGGGATCTTTTTATGTGAGGTCTCTGTCACGAAAAACTTTGTAGCCATCTCAGAGACTTTTCACACATTTTGCAAGCAGCAAGGGATCACAAAATTTTTTAACCTCAGAGTTCAACTGTGAAACTGAGCACATGATGTACGTTTAAAACTAGTATGCAGAAGTACTGTTTGAGGCTTTCCTAATGTAATAACTTCTTGAAAGGTTCTCAGGCATAGCATCGAACTGCACAGGATTTAGACGAGGCATATCATCTTAAAGTGCAGCTGTGGCTACCTGTTGTGGTTCACTAATTTATACTCTGGTTTGTTAGAACAGTGCAAGTGCCAAAAGGTGAGGCTATACTGTTATTCCAAGGGACAATAATATCCAAAGCCCCCTATTGGAGAAGTAAGGTGTGGAACACGCATTTGTGGTGTGGAGACATTTGGCTACAAGCTGGGGATCCCAGCAAATGTGCATGGGCAAGGTGTTGGTGCTCGGCTTTACTGTCCTGATTTTGACTACCCACAGGTTTTATCTTACTGAATGCATCTGTCCGAGGCCATCAATTCCTTAGTGCTGCCAGTCCTGGTCCCTATGTTTTGCCAAGTTGAAAACTGGTGACCCAGTTAATTAAGTTTGCTATATGAATTACAATTGCTTTTTTAATGATGGAGATCCAATACATAGAGGTAGACAAGAGGATTTTATTTTATTTTATTTTTTTTTTTTTTTTTTCAATTCATGCCGTGTTCCATATCAAGATAGTGTTTAGCAACAGCAGATTTTTCTTGCTGACCTAGTGTTGAGTGACAAATGTGTTCATCACATCTGTCTTTAACAGTGACATGCCTGGCTACCATACGGTTTCACACACAGACAGACTCCTGATCACCTTAGAACTATGTTGTCTTTTACGGAACTCAGCATCCTTTGCACTCCTCTAGAGGATGGGGGACATTTTATTCGGTGTTTCTTGTAAAGCCTGAAAGTCTTGATGGACACCTCACCAGCGTAGGGCAGGAAAACCACCCTAGTGGAGTCCTCCTTTTCTTCAAGTTGCCCTCTACATCTAATGTGTGCTGGCCAAAATATGTGTAGCTAGCAACTAAATTAGCAGAGAAACAGCTTTTCAGCTTAGCACGGCATAGGAACCAACACTGGTGGCCTCAGGCAAACGAATTCAGCGAGATATCAGCAATGGAAATCAAAGCCAGCACAGCTAAACCGGACAATGACACCTTGTACATGTACATTCGCTGTGATAGGTAGCTCACTTCTGCAACTGGTGACTGTGGATGTCAGCAAACCTGTGATGGCTTACAGTCCCACTTCTTGGCAACTGTATTTTACTAGACGGCCGGTAAATAAATTGGTGCACCAGTGCATACATGTATGAGCCACAGCTGCTAAGAGGCAGTTGCACTTTGAAGGGATGACTGGCACCTGCCTCATGGAAATATTGTGCAGTTTAGGCAATACAGTATGATGCTTTGCCCGAGAACCAATCAAACAGGGTAAGAAGTTTTTGAGCTCTTGTATCACCTCTCCCAATGAAGTGTTCATCACATTTCTCAGTCTTGTGGTTGTGGGGCAAATATGGCAGAACTATTAGATGGATCTCAACTGCACACCCTGCTGCACCTTCTAGTGTCTACCTCATCAGCACCACTGGCTTTACAAACTGGGCACCCTGGTCTAGCTTTGCGACAACAGTCAGTGAATGTCCAGACAGCCCACAGATGCCACCTATACTTCCTTTCTGATGCAAAGCGAACCTAGAGGTTGTACCAAAACCATCTCGAGACACAGTTCTAGCTCAGCAATGCTTCGTGCCAATAATGCAGTAAAACTTATGCCCCAGGCTAGAGGTTTTGATGGTTCCTGAGCCTTGCCACTGTTATCAGTCAGGTTGCTCATAGAGTGGGCACTCCAACCTTTTTCTCCTTCCCGTCAGTTAGAATATTTCAACCAGTGATGTAGATTTTTTGGAGCTCTCAGCACTCTGGATGAGGTCATCCTTACCCTCTCCCACTAGGAACAATACAGCAATTTTGCTTCCCTCGCCATACACATGGTCACTCTCCCCGTAAGCATTGATGTGGAAAACATTAATACCGTGAAACCCAACTCACACTTTTTCTTTTGTCACATACTGAAAGCTTTGGATCAATACAATAAGTTAGATGCAGTATTTCTTTAGTTCCATAAAGCATTTGACTCAGTATGACACCTATGCTTATTGTCAAACATATGATCACATGGGGTATCAACTGAAATTTGTGACTGGACTGAGCACTTTTTTGTAGTGAGGACGCAACATGTTATCTTGGGTGGAGTCATTGTTAAACGTAGAAACAACTTCGGGTGTGCCCCAGGGAAGTGTGTTGGGACCCTTGGTGTTCATGTTGTATATTAATGACCTTGCAGACAATATTAATAATAAATCAGGCTTTTTTGCTGATGATGCAGTTATCTTTAATGAAGCACTATCTGAAAGAAGCTGCATAAATTTTCAGTCAGATCTCGATAAGATTTCAAAATTGTGCAGAGATGGGCATCTTGCTTTAAATGTTGAGAAATGGAAAATATTGTACTTCACATAACGAAAAAACATAGTATCATGTATTATAATATTGATGAGTCAGTGTTGGAATCCAATAACTCATACACACTTCTGGGTATAACACTTTGTAGGAATATGAAATGGAATGATAGCTAGGTTCAGCCGTGAGTAAAGCAGATGGTAGACTTTGGTTTATTGGTAGAATACTGGGGAAGGCAATCAATCTATAAAGGAGATTGCTTACAAATCACTTATGATACCAGTTCTAGGATATTGCTCAAGTGTGTTGGACCCACGCTAGATAAGACTAAAAGGGGATATTGAATGTAAACAGAGGACAGCACAAATGTTCATTGTTTAATTTGTGGCAGAGTGTCACAGAGGTACTGAAGGAACTGAACTGGAAGACTCTTGAGAATAGATGTAAACTATGCTGAGAAAGTCTGTTAACAAAGTGTCAATAACTGGCTGTAAATGATTACTCTAGGAATATATTATGAGAGTTGTTCATGTGATATTCATTGGACTGTTGCCTGTGAACACGTGCCACATCAGTGCTCTTGGTAGACAGCTGTGGTGGTGACATGGCTCTGTTGTTTCTCCCGCGTAGTGATTTGCGAAGATGAGAAAAATCGAGATTCGAGCACTGATTAAGTGCTTCGTAAAGAAGGGTATGAAAGCAAAGGATAGTCGTGGCGATTTCCAGAATACATAGGGGGACTCGAGCTTAGATGATGATCCACACAGTGGTTGGCCAAGATGTGTCACTATTCCAGAAATCATTGCACAAGTTCACAAAATGGTCATGGAGGAACACCGATTTAAAGTGCATATCACATTTTAACTGAAAAATTAGAAATGAAAAAATTATCTGCAAGATGGGTGCCACGACTCTTGACGCTGGATCAAAAACGTGCTGTCACCATGGCAAAATTACACGAACTAAGGTATGAATTGTTGCCACACCCGCCTTATTCACCTGATATGGCTCTGTCAGACTTCCATCTCTTCCCAAAACTGAAAATTTTTCTTGGTGGACGAAGATTCACTTCAAAGGAAGAATTGATATTGACAACTATTTTGCAGGCTTGGAGGAAACTCGTTTTTGAGATGGGATCTTGTTATAACTTACCGTTCACACAAAGGCACTCAATCATTTTTCCCGCGCTCCATACGTGAAAGGAACAGGAAGAAACCCTCATAACTGGTACAATGGGACGTACCCTCTGCCATGCACCTTGCTGTGGTTTGCAGTGTATAGATGTAGATTCCAGGGAGGAGGAACATTGTGACTGTCTCCAATACAGAAAGCACTGAAGTCCTTGTTGTCACTGAGCTGCACCAGTTGTAGAGCTGTAACCACTGCCACTGATGTTAAACTGCCACTGCCATGTGTGTTCTTTCTGTAGCTAGAAACTTTGTGATGAAGCTGAGGCACCACCCAAACTACAGTGCCCCATAAAGACAACAGCACCAAACCATAGAGTCAGTCTGTCTACTCCAGCCAAATGGTACTGGGATGCCACCACATAAACATCCTTACGGTGACATGTACTATGGAACTAGACATTGATTCTAACTATACTTCTTCAGTATTGTTCAAATGTGTGTGAAATCTTATGGGACTTAAACTGCTAAAGTCATCAGTCCCTAAGCTTACACACTATTTAACCTAAATTATCCTAAGGACAAACACACACACACCCATGCCTGAGGGAGGACTCGAACCTTTGCCGGGACCAGCCATCTTCAGTATTATGTTGACACTTTTGCAATTCTACAGTTAGCAGTGTATATGTACTTTTCATCAATGATTCAAGTGCTTTTTGCTGTGTTTAATAAATTGCATTATGCTTACACCACTTCAACACATGGTGTGCTCCAAACTCTCTTCTCCCTTTTGAGCTACTAGCACACAGTACAAAGTATCTGTCATGCATTTATTTCCGTGGTTACAGCCTTTTTGCAAATATTTAGTCGATTAGCCATCAAAATTAATTGGAACTTCTTCCCTGCTTTTCATGTTTTCATTCAATTTTTTTATCTAGTTACTTCTCCATCTCCAACACTCCAGTGCATTTGTGTCTCATTAGTTTAAACCTAATGTCACATGAGTGATATGTTCTCTTATGAGCTATCTGTCTCAGTCTGAATTTCTTTCCTATTGCATGATAGACAACAAATAGAGAAATAAATGAACCACCACCTTACTGCACTTTGTTTCTTTGTATACATGTTCTGTATTTGTATGAGGACAGATCATTACTAACAAAGTAGAAGAGATACTCAGCAGCAGATAGACACATATAAAAAGAAATATCATGTTAAGATTTAGGACAAAGTTTTTAGACCTAATGTACTTCTTCACAACTTAGCTTTGGGAAAAAAAAATTAGTCTGAAATCTTACCAGTATATCTTTCTTGCTGGGTTCCTGTCTGTTGTTCATCACCTGTTTTATTTGGTGTTTATTACTCTAATTTCATGTGCAAAGTTATTTTCAGTACTGAATTTTCTTAAATTTAATTTTTTAGGCTTAATATCATTTTCACTATTTCATTGACAAAGTTAAGAAATCCCTTTTTAATTCTGAGAATACCAGATTGCTATAATGCTGAGTTTTTCTACATTCAGTCTTTAAAGTTCTATTAATGTTATTAATTGACCGTTAGTTCTCTTGAGATTTCACACTCTCTGCCCTGTCATTCATTCTTCTCCAATATTTATGGCTTTTTTTTCTTTTTTGTGACTTTATGATAAATATTTTACAACTACACTATCAGTAGCACAAGCCTACTGGATATATTTTCTCGACGTAAACTACAGTCATCTTAAGTTTCCTAAAAGTATTTGCTCAGCCAACATTCAAAGAACGTGCTACAGGCAGTGCAAGGGACCATGACAAATCTATACAGTTCTTGATCAATAATGATGAAGTCCAATGATCTGCATCTGAAACACAGTTAATCACTTGGATAGCAAAGTAGCTTTGATGTAAATTTCAAATGCAAGGGGCTAATATTTTCCCAGTTTTACTCTGAAATTGGTAGATGAAAGCATAACATTCCAATCATTTCACTTCATGAGGACATACAAGAAAACAAATGAAGAATGACTCTTTTATTAGATTTGTTAACATATTTTTGCAACACTCTGGAATTTAAATATAAAAGATCAGAAAATATTATAATTAAGTTTTCATTTCATATGTTCTTTACATAGTAAACTGCAGTTAAGAAATTATTTACACACACATACATACGCTGTATTTGTAAAATACACAGACAGACAATGCATAGCATTGATAATTTACATCTTTACTAATAAGAAAGATGGGAAAAAAAGATAACACATCTTGTATCAGATCTGTATGGAAAATAATTCTGATTCATCAGGGGTTTTCTTTTTTCTTTTCTTTTTTACAGCTGCACAGACCAGTAATTCAAAATCAAGTTCATGCTATTGTGATTGACTGAAAAATAGGAAATAATATTACACACGAACACATAGTATTTTTCACAGAATCCACTTTCATTACAGATGACTTGCATACACAGTTTTAAGTGCAGCAATATATTATTTGTAAAAATATTCATGACATGAATGAGCTACAGGTTATATGAAAAATGAAACTCTGAGAAGAGCCTGTAATTTATTTGTCTGTTAATACCAAATAAACTGAATCTGTATAGGTTTCATATTCTGGAATACCTAATAAACAAGTACACCCTGGTGATATCAATTAGGGCAAAGAACAATAAATCATCACTTCAATGGAACTTTTATATCGAGTCGCATTTACAATGAGTTTGTAACATGTTCTGCAACAATGTTTGCAACATGTTGCAAATGCAAAAAGTGTGTTCCACTGGCCATGTCAGTACAGATCAAAGGAAACACTATTTCTGGTTTGCTACCACTAAATGTCACTATACAGTGCTAGTCTTTGTTTATGTTCTGTACTATTTTGTGTAGTGTTGCACGTTTCCTTGCACTGCGTTGCATGTCATGTCACATTTTGAAAATGGAGAAGACAATAAACAAGATACACAAACATGTCACACATGATGAGGCAGCCACTGGAATGCATATAGTGCCCGTTATAAAAATACTAAAATGAAACAGGACACACTACAGAAAATCACAGTTTCACTTAGCAACAGCAGCAGTGATGTGGAAAAAATCTGAAGTCTCTTGTAGCTCAGTACAGATACAAGGAAAGAAAAATTGAAGAGACCAAGAAATCTGACAGTGGTACAGAATCTTGGTATAAACTAAAGTGGTTTGTTTCCAATTATTTATGGTCCCTGGATTGTATTCAGGAACCAAATGAAACAAGAGACACAACTGAAAAAAGAGTCCGGACGAACTGGCATGTAAGACCCTCCACAAAAATGGGTGAGAGGGTAGAGGTGTGGTAACAGGAATATTGCAGGGTGTTCTGCAGCCACACAACAGTGGGAGCGCGATGCAATCAGTCACTCTGGGAAGTCTGTTGCCAGGAATTTACATGAGCTACCCCCCCCCCCCCACACACACACAAAAATAATAATTTAAAAAATATATGACATAGTCACCAAGGCACAAGTGAATTTGTGTAGAAGGGAGGAGTCAGTAGAGAACATGGATAAGTTAAGGGAATCATCAACTACAGACTCCTGTCATATTTGTTGGGACAGCCAGTGACAATGGGATGGAAGAAATTGTTTGTTGAAAATGATAATGATTTGGAATAATTTTAATCTAAATGTTTAAAAATAAATCTATTATCAATGAAACACATGTTTCAGTGCTATTACATAACTGAATTACGTTTACATAATCCTTCAACCACAGCTTGACAAATTCCAGGAACTATTTAAGATATGACATTTTGGTCTGAACTACTGGAGCTGACCATCAAGTGTGTGTGAAGTGTGCCTGTTTGTGTGAATGTGTGTCTTCTTTTGTGAAGACTGTTTTGGCCAAAAGCTAAATCTGTAAGAGACTTCTCATTGTGCTTGTCTGCAACTCAACGAGTCATCTTTACAGTGAGTAGCAATTTATCTTTTCTTAATATTGTGATATTCCAGCCTTGAGAACCCATTGTTTGAGGTATGGCAGGGTTTTAAATGGGAATAAATATGCAAGGTTTTGATAGGACTTTATTGCTGCCAAAAAGGAAGAGTAGCAGCAAATCTTTGTTTCACAGGAGTTGCTTTTCAGACATTGTGTCTTCCTTTGAAAGAAGTGGCCCTATAATATTCATTAGAATTCCAAAATCAGATGTCAACCTCCTAGTGAAGTTATGAAAAGCAGATCTGTTCTCCAAATTCAGCTTGTGCATGTCATCCCTGCGTCCTGCCTTCTACAATGCTTCTGTCCACCAATCATGTGTTTTTCCGTCATTCGCTTATTTTGCTGAGTGTTAGCTACACAACACCACATACGAGGGTTGGAACATTAATAGTGGAAACTATTTATTTATAGCTCATACAAAATCGATATGTGTTTCAAAGTTTTACTGACATTCAAAGTAGTCACCAGCATTGTGTATAACCCGTTGCCAGCAATGTGGAAGTTGTAGGAAACTCTTAGCAGTGCCAGTTGTGTTGACAGTTCGAGTGGCACGGTCTATTGCCCGACGAATTTGTAGTAGTTCTGAAGCAAATGCCGTGAAGTGCTTCCTTCAGTTTAGAAATCGAGTTCAACTTACAAGGGCTTAAGTCAGGGGAGTGCAGTAGGTAGTATAGCAATTAGCAGCCTCATCAGTCAAACAAATCAGTAACAGTTTGCACTGTATGTGCTTGAGCACTGTCCTGCAAAATGATGGTCAGGTCTTGCAGAAAGTGTCATCACTTCTCTATGCTGTTCATTTTTGGAACGCAACCTACGACCAGCTTAGAGACAGAAGTGATGACACTATCTGCAGGACCTCACCATCATTTTGCAGGGCACCGCTAAGAGTATCCTACGACTTCCACATCACTGGCAATGGGTTATACACAATGCTGGGAACTACTTTGAAGGTCAGTAAAACTTTGAAACACATATCTATTTTGTACGAGCTGTAAATAAATAGTTACCACTATTAAAGTTCCAACCCTTGTATCATTTATTCATCCTCTTCACTTTGCCACAGCATAGCTCTTGGTGTGAATACACGATGTGGAATGTTGCTGCCAGTTCAGCATAGGAGATGACATGAACACATATGTAAAAATGTTTGTCGCTAGTGTAGATGGGGATACAAACAGCAAACATTGTTGCCAACATGTTGCAGACTTTGGTGAAACAATGTTGCAGACCTTGGTGAAACGATGTTGCACACAGAAACATGTTTTGTTTTTCTGTTTCAGGGTAAACTCTATCCATCACTGAACACCACTCAGTGTCGCTGAAGCAAGTTATACGTATGGAGTTTTACATCATTTTGGAAATGTGCTGAAGTGCTTCCAATATTTATAGTTTTTCAATTTTTGAGTCAATGCGCATATCTATTACAATTTCAACAAAGAACATTATGGCTGAATGCACTACTGACAGCATTCTTTTGAATAAGCACTTCTCGTGAATGTCACAAAAGCTCAACATCCCATGTACTGTTGTGTGATAACTGATCTCTTAAAACCGTTTATGCCTATTCTGAATTAGGACACAAATACTATGTGGGAAAATGGACTTCCATTTAACGGTTCTTACTTCTTATAACAACTCCACATGTAAATGTTAAAAGTTTAGAACTTAGGCTACACAGCATAAGGAGAAAGATGCTTCCTTAATATATTTGTGAGATACAGTTAAAAACTGAAAGAGATACACAACAGAGGAAGAAAGAACAAAAACAATAAGTACCGTAAAATGGGGCGACTTTGTGACTGGTGGGGTGACTTTGTGACAAGGGATCGAGTTTTCGTATTTTAAATCTCGCGCCGCGACCGCTCGTCTCAGGAAAGAGCTGAACCACGCATTTCGTTTGTCAGACATGCCACGCCACGTAGCGGCAGCAGGGTGAAGCTTCTGCACACGCATAGTTCCTTCCGACGCCGTTGCTTAGAAACGCTGTTATTTACGTTTTCGTAAAACGAGGGAAACTTTATATTGTGAAAACGTTTATGTTAAGGACGCAACTAAAACAGGTATGTACATTTGTTTGTTAATATGTTGGGCAAATTATTGTAGAATATCGATTAAATCAAGCCATGTTTGTTGAACATATGAGACAAAAACTTTGTGACACCCCAACTTGTCACAAAGTCACCCCACCATGGTTTTAGGTTATATTTTATCACGTTTTTTTGTCTTTCAAGCACTGAAAAGAAGATGAGGTCTTATAAAAGGAAGTTGGGTGCAAGAGCCTATAGAAATTACTCTCCAGAGACGTTAGATAAAGCCGTTAAATTGGTTTTAACAAAGAAAATGACCCTGCGAGCAGCATCTGAAAGGTTAGTGGCAGTTCTTTAATTTTTCATACACTGTCACACAGGAAGTAAACGTTTTATTGGATACTGTAAGGCTAAAATAGACGTTTGATGACCATCTGTTTGGCGTTTTTAAGCAAATCCTTCTGCTTGAATAGGGAGCAAAATACAGCTATCTACACCAGGAAGTTACCTACATTCCTTTATTTTGTTACAAACTTTACTGTCATAAAACGGGTTTTTACACCAATTTGCAACTTCTGGCATTTGTAAAGGAAGCATTTATGCAAATTTTAAACCTACCTTCGTAAAATTCTGATATTTTTGGCATTTTTTCTATTAAACATCTTTTAAAAGGTATGGTATTTTTTTCTGAATTATACCATACTGGTATATATGTTTTATACGTTCTTTTTCTCTGCTTTTAGGTTCAATATTCATCGAAACACATTGTGGAACAAAACCAAAGAGATAAAACGTTCGACCACCTCAAACTCAGAGACAGTCAAACCTAAAAGACAGCATGGGGGTCAACCTATTTTTACAAAAGAAGAAGAGGATACATTCGTTGCTCATTCCATTGCAATGGCATCTTATGGTTTCCCAATGACATTACTTGATTTGCGCTGTGTCGTCAAATCATATCTAGATCGAACCGGAAGAAAAGTTCCCGTGTTTGGAAATGGAAACTTTCCTGGGAGAGAGTGGGCCATGTCATTTATGAAGCGGCATAAGTATGTTCTCTCCGAACGTGTCGCCAAAAATATCACATATGCAAGAGCTGCGACTGATACTGAAGTGATTGACTCATATTTTGAGCATTTAGAGAAGGAGTTAGAGGGTATTCCGCCAGAAAAAATTTGGAATTACGACAAAACGAACGTCCAGGACGATCCGGGAAGCAAAAAAGTGTTGGTCAGAAGAGGAGCAAAATATCCAGAGCGGATACAAAATTGTTCCAAAGCGTGTACTTCGATTATGGTCTGTGGGAACGCCGCAGGACAGTTGGCTCCACTATACGTAAATTACAAGGCCGAGAACATGTGGTCGACCTGGACCGAAAATGGACCTGAAGGAGCCCGCTACAATCATACTAAATCTGGATGGTTTGATCACCAAGTGTTTGAGGACTGGTTCATCAATCTTATGCTCCCCATACTGAAACAACAAGATGGCCAAAAAGTTCTTATTGGCGATAATTTGAGTTCGCATATTAACCTAGAGGTTATTCGACTCTGCGAAAAGTATGGGATAAAATTTATCGCACTCCCACCAAATGCGACACATCTACTGCAACCGCTAGATGTTGCCATATTCAGAGTTCTAAAACTGATTTGGCGTGAAATTTTGTCAGATTGGAAGCAATCGACATCTGGTAGCCGGTGCACATCAGTTCCAAAAGATGAACTGCCTGGTCTGTTAAAGAAAATGATGGACAAGCTGCAGGAGAACATCATAAAAAATCTCCAGTCAGGATTTAGGAAGACTGGGATTTTTCCGCTTAACAAAATGGAAGTCCTCCAAAGACTCCCGAAGGCCGTCTTGGAAGAGAGCCTACAGTCCTTATCAGGAGTGGTTGGTGAGATCTTCATAGAAGAACTGCAGAAGAAGAGAGAAGAGGTTACAGGATGCCGGGCCCCCAAGAAAAGGAGAAGGCTCATTGTTCCAGCAGGCAGAAGTATCTCCAGTGCCGAAATCGAAGCCAGTAGGGCGGAACAGCCGAAAGGGAAGAACACAAAAGCCAGCACTTCCTCCAGACCCAGCGGATCCAAGGAAAAGGCTGTACTGGCAGGTGAGATGTCTGAAGAAAGCTCTTCAGATGAAGACAACAGCAGAGAGAGGAACTGGACGGATGAAGATCCCAGTGACCCCGACGTGCTGGATGAATCTTTCAGCTGTTTGGAGGATTCAGAACCTGAAATGTCTCCCACAAAAGTGATTCCAAATGATAAAGACGTTTTGGGAATCGACAGCATGGCTCCTGAAAAAAACGTTTTCAAAGTGGATGATTTTGTAGTGGTGAACTTTGAAGGGAAACTTTTTCCAGGAAGGGTGACTGAAGAAAAACAAGAGGGCTACATTGTCAGCGTTATGGAGAGGACCAAGATGTTCTGGAAGTGGCCTACTAAAGAAGATGCTATTCTGTACTCCAAAGAAGAAGTTTTGTACACTATCGACCCCCCAAGACCGGTAGGAAAGCGAGGGTTCTTTGAGGTGAAAAATCTAGATTAGGGAGCTCCTTTTTCATCACTTGTAAAAATGATGTAGCTCTACCAAAGCATCAAACACATGTACATTGATTAAATATACTTTTTGATTGGTCAAAATTGTGACATTATTTTTTTCCCATACTTTGTAACCCAAAAACAATGTTGTCACAAAGTCACCCCACAGGGTGGGGTGACTTTGTGACAGAGTTTTCCCTTTATATAGTCGTTCATAAAAAAGATACAAATTTTTTGAAGACATAATCTTGTAAAGGAAGGTTGTAGCTATCTTATGATGCCATCCGTTTCAGTTTATGTTAAAAATTGATCAGTGTACGAGTGAAAACATGCAAAACTTGTCACAAAGTCACCCCATTTTACGGTAGTAAAGACTCTTTAGTCTTTTTCTTAAAAATCCTATCTATTAAATATTTTTTTTTCTAAAAAAGGTCGAGAGGACAAAAATACAGACAATGCTAGATGAAGGAAGTTCTAAAAGGTCAAGAAATAATAATTGTAAGATAACAGGACAGTAGTGCGAGTGTTTTAATGGTGCAAAATAGCTTAGTTCTTGTTAATCAAATTCCTAAACCAGATTTTCCTTCATGTGCAATTAACCATCTATTTTGCTCCTCTTCTGCTTGTTTTACACCTGTTATCCATTATTCATATGTGTCACATTTCTCAAGCAGTTTGCCTTTTTTTTCTTTTTGGGGAGGGGGGGGGGGAGGGGGGGAGGAATATCAAAAGCTCACAGTGTTCTGTAGTGCAAACAGTACATAACAACAGAAAATGATATTGTAGCACAAATCCAGTCCTCAATGCGGAGTGCCTTATCCAGACTCGAAAATCTTCACATCATCACTTTACTTCAACCACTGTGGCTGACCTTTCCATGGTTAATCTTCTGTCGAGAAAATAGTTTCATGCTGATGTAACGTACAATGATGATTGTACATAAACAGCCTTTTGCATCACCTGAAAAAATGAGAAAGAGGAAAGAAAATCACTTGGGTCACACATCTCAACCTCAAACTTTATTTTTGGTTGCTTAACTTTATTTTTGGTTGCTTTTACATTTCTGAGACAGCTTAATGCTAATGACTGCGTGCATCAATTAAAAAGCTCGTAAAACTTCCCATGGGATACAATTATATTTTTAATATATCGTGTGATGGATACTGGAGAACCTTGTGAACAAATAAAAATCTGAATATCAATAAAACTAATTTTTTTTTATTTATAAAGAGAACAGAAAAAGTGGGAAATGCATTCTGGTGTTCATGACAGAACAGTTTTCAGTCTGAATGCTGAAATATGAAGAGCTTGTACAGAATGACTTAGAAATTATTCACATTACAAGGGTAAGCCATTCAAGAGACAGGCTGCTGGAGCTTGCATGTGCACCTGGTATACAATATAAATGGAAGCACATACATGCACATGATAGAGTGTTCTAGCACCACAATCTGCCTTAACAAACGTTGCTGTACTGCACTTTAATGCGGCACTGGATGTAGTGCCGATGACCGCCAACTGGGTGCACAGTGCAGGTTGGGAATATCGGGGTTTCAGTACAGATTGCCTGCACTCAATAGAGCTGCATGGTAAGGTTGGTGATGCTAATTAATAAGAGTACAGAGATGTGGATGGGGACACACGTTCCAATAGCTGTGTTATATGAAGGAGAATGATACGAGAATTAAGCCTTTTTTGTTTTGTTTTTAGACGACAGATCATGACAATTGGTTCCCCTGCCTAAAAAGTGTCTTAAGCTTTCGTCGTCACTTGTCAAAGTACTGTCTGCAGGCTTATGTCTCAGAATCTTTGGCTGATGTTTTTTAGCAATTTTCCCAACATTTTGACACCACAAGAGGCTGGTATTGTTGAAGGTTCACTGTCTGTTGTTGTGACAGACTTAAGTCTAGCCCACGGCCGGAGATTTTGTGTATCTGTTGCACCAACATTGGTGTCTTGTCCCTTGTCATTGCTGCTGTAGTTCTCCCCTTGCTATCTGCAACAATAGTTTGCTGAAGCATGAAAATTCATCATCCATTTACCTTGAGGCTTTCTTCTTTCTTCCTGAATCCATTGTTATATTTGTACATTACCACAGCTTCCTGAGCAAACGGCCACAGTAGCTCTTCTCCACAGTGAGAACCTCCATGTCAGTGTATTTTATTATGTGGTCAATTTCATCAAACGTGACAGTATCTTCTACAAGAAAGAAGAAAGCCTCAAGGTAAACAGATAAAAGATTCCCATACTGCAGCAGATCCCCATTAAAGGTAGCAATGGGAGAACCACAGCAATAATGACCACCGACAAACCACCAGATGTTAGTGCAACAGATACATATAATCTCTGGCTGTGGGCTCGACTCTTGTCCGCTACCAGCAATGGAGGGTGAACTTTTGATGATGCCAGCCACTTGTGCTGGTAAAACATCAAGTAAATCGTTAAACAAATACTGGCTGAGGATCCCAAGACAGAAACCCATGGAATTACATACAGTCTTTGAGTAGTGTCATGATAGGCATTGCAGAGCACTGGTGTAGACACACAGAAATGCAGAATCTACTGGTCTCATTATATGAAAGGGTAAGGTGTTATTGCAGAACTGCCATAATGGGTGGGGGGTCATGCATTTATATCAGGAATGGGACACTGTCAAGTTTTTTAGATATGTCATAAAGATTTTGAAATGTCAGCCACTGAACTGACAAAGTTCGACATCGATCAAATATTAATAATTTTATGTGCAAGCCACTCACCATTTGGTAACTGAAGTCTTGGATGCATCCTCAGCTCCCAAAATTAACATAATCTTTACTGGAGTGGGAACATGAGTATGAACACAAATGTTAAGGATGAAATTACTCACAACGTTGTTAAATGTTTTGAGTATTTTTGGCATGGCAAAATTAGTAAACAGTGCTATGAGGATAAACCATGTCTTAAACAGTGCAATTACAGATGTCAGCAGTGGAAGTCGCAGTACAAGGTACAGCCACTTTTTTACAAGTTTCTGGAGACCCAAATACCTTTTCCTTAACTGTAAAATTTCTTTATATGGGGATTTAGTTCCAGTATACTGATAAAGTGAACCATAATCAGAATTTGAGGTTTCTTGGCTCTCTTTAAACACTATCTTAAACTTCGCTCTCAGAAATCCTAAAATACATACTGGTGTGCAAAACTTATGGACAAATGTAAATTTTGCATGACGAGTCACTGCAAGTAATACAGCTCAGTGAAACTTGGACCACACACAAAAAGAACTGCTACAGTAAAGTATAAAAGGTAAATGAATGACATATGTAATGTAGCAAACATAAATGACAGTTCTGTTTGAAGACAGTAGTAACACTGAAGACACTGAATTTTTCATGGTTTCCTGGACATTACAAAAGGTCGGTCACAGTTTTTAATAGGTCATGTAATCAGTGTGGGCAACATGCTCTGCAGCATGTTCCCATGGTGGGTGCAAGGTTGGTAAGGAGCTCTTGTGGTAGGGCGTTCCATTCCTCTACTAGCTCAACTGACAACTGCTGGTTGGTTGTTGATACATGTGAACATGTTCTAGTACGTCTCCTCAACACATTCCACATGATCTCAAAGGGAGAACAAACAGGCCAGTCCATTCACCGAATCATGTACTCTCATGTGAGGAAAGGTGGGAATATGTAATGCATCCAGGGATGTGATTGAACACGATCATTCTGGCAGCCCAGGTGTTATGGTGCAGAAAGACACAATGCTGCATGGGCTTACTGACCTCCAAATCTTTGAACATGGAACACTTGCCAGTCAATATTCTTGTGACACTGTATTCCTTCCCCATCTGCATCCTTTCAGGAGTGCATTTGCGACTCCATTTTTATTGTCGACAATGTGAGACTGCATTGAACGGCGCAGGAGCAGCAGCTCTTGGAACATTAAAATATTTGGCAAATGGACTGGCCTGCCCATTCCACCAACTTAAATCCAATGAGCACGTATAGCATGTATTGGGGAGACATATTTCAGCACACCCACATGCACCAATGACCATCCAGTAACATTGCTGGTGGAGGAATGAAACTCCCTACCACAGTAACTCCATACCAACCTTGAATCCAACATGCTAGCATGTTGCAGAGCACGCATTGCTGTCACCGGTTATCACACACCCTATTAAGAACAATGTCTCACCTTTTGTAATGTCCAGTGGACCATCATAAATCACAGTGTAATTACTGCGTTTGAATAAAAGTGTTACCTCAGTTGATCTCATTGTGTATTTCTATCACTTACCTTCTGTACTATACTGTAGCAGTTGTTTCTATATAAGTCCAAGTTTCAGCACGCTATATTACTGGGCTGTGACACATCACACAATTGTCCTAAAGTTTTGCATGCTAGTGTATGCAGTGAGGTGAAAAAAGTCATGGGATACCTCTTAACATTGTGTCGGACATTCGTCTGCCCAGCATAGTGCAACAACTCAATGTGGCATGGACTCGACAAATTGTTGGAAGTCCCCTGCAGAAACATTGAGCCATGCTGCCTCTATAGCCATCCATAATTGTGAAAGTGTTCCCAGTGCAGGATTTTGTGCACAAACTGACCTCTCAGTTATGTCCCATAAATGTTCGATGGGACTCACGTCAGGTGATCTGGATACGCAAACCATTTGCTTGAACTGTCCACAACATTCTTGAAACCGAATGTGAACAACTGTGGCCTGGTGATATGGTGTATTGTCATCCATAAAAATGCCACTGTTGTTTGGGAATTCTAAGTCAAGAATGGCTACAAATGTGAGCGTAATCATGTGCAGTCATTGATTGATTCAATTATACCAGAGGACCCAGTCAATTCCATGTAAACACAGCCCCCATCGATTTGGAGCCACCACCAGCTTGCTCAGGGCCTTGTTGACAACTTAAGTCCATGACTTCATGGGGTCCGCACTGCACTTGATCTACATCTACATCTACATTTATACTCCGCAAGCCACCCAACGGTGTGTGGCGGAGGGCACTTTACATGCCACTGTCATTACCTCCGTTTCCTGTTCCAGTCGCGTATGGTTCGCGGGAAGAACAACTGCCGGAAAGCCTCCGTGCGCACTCAAATCTCTCTAATTTTACTTTCGTGATCTCCTCGGGAGGTATAAGTAGGGGGAAGCAATATATTAGATACCTCATCCAGAAACGCACCCTCTCAAAACCTGGACAGCAAGCTACACCGCGATGTAGAGCACCTCTCTTGCAGAGTCTGCCACTTGAGTTTGCTAAACATCTCCGTAACGCTATCATGCTTACGAAATAACCCTGTGATGAAACGTGCCGCTCTTCTTTGGATCTTCTCTATTTCCTCCATCAACCCGATCTGGTACGGATCCCACACTGATGAGCAATACTCAAGTATAGGTCGAACGAGTGTATTGTAAGCCACCTCCTTTGTTGATGGACTACATTTTCCAAGGACTCTCCCAATGAATCTCAACCTGGTACCTGCGTTACCAACAATTAATTTTATATGATCATTCCACTTCAAATCATTCCGCATGCATACTCCCAGATATTTTACAGAAGTAACTGCTACCAGTGTTTGTTCCGCTATCATATAATCATACAATAAAGGATCCTTCTTTCTATGTATTCGCAATACATTATATTTGTCTATGTTAAGGGTCAGTTGCCACTCCCTGCACCAAATGCCTATCTGCTGCAGATCTTCCTGCATTTCGCTACAATTTTTTAATGCTGCAACTTCTCTGTATACTACAGCATCATCTGCGAAAAGCCGCATGGAACTTCCGACACTATCTACTAGGTCATTTACATATATTGTGAAAAGCAATGGCCCCATAACACTCCCCTGTGGCACGCCAGAGGTTACTTTAACGTCTGTAGACGTCTCTCCATTGAGAACAACATGCTGTGTTCTGTTTGCTGAAAACTCTTCAATCCAGCCACACAGCTGGTCTGATATTCCGTAGGGTCTTACTTTGTTTATCAGGCGACAGTGCGGAACTGTATCGAACGCCTTCTGGAAGTCAAGGAAAATAGCATCTACCTGGGAGTCTGTATCTAATATTTTCTGGGTCTCATGAACAAATAAAGTGAGTTGGGTCTCACACGATCGCTGTTTCTGGAATCCATGTTGATTCCTACAGAGTAGATTCTGGGTTTCCAGAAACGACATGATACGCGAGCAAAAAACATGTTCTAAAATTCTACAACAGATCAACGTCACAGATATAGGTCTATAGTTTTGCGCATCTGCTCGACGACCCTTCTTGAAGACTGGGACTACCTGTGCTCTTTTCCAATCATTTGGAACATTCCGTTCCTCTAGAGACTTGCGGTCCTCTAGAGACTTGCGGTACATGGCTGTTAGAAGGGGGCAAGTTCTTTCGCGTACTCCGTGTAGAATCGAACTGGTATCCCATCAGGTCCAGTGGACTTTCCTCTGCTGAGTGATTCCAGTTGCTTTTCTATTCCTTGGACACTTATTTCGATATCAGCTATTTTTTCGTTTGTGCGAAGATTTAGAGAAGGAACTGCAGTGCGGTCTTCCTCTGTGAAACAGCTTTGGAAAAAGGTGTTTAGTATTTCAGCTTTACGCGTGTCATCCTCTGTTTCAATGCCATCATCATCCCGGAGTGTCTGGATATGCTGTTTCGAGCCACTTACTGATTTAACGTAAGACCAGAACTTCCTAGGATGTAAGACCAGAACTTCCTAGCATTTTCTGTCAAGTCGGTACATAGAATTTTACTTTCGAATTCACTGAACGCTTCACGCATAGCCCTCCTTATGCTAACTTTGACATCATTTAGCTTCTGTTTGTCTGAGAGGTTTTGGCTGTGTTTAAACTTGCAGTGAAGCTCTCTTTGCTTTCGCAGTAGTTTCCTAACTTTGTTGTTGAACCACGGTGGGTTTTTCCTGTCCCTCACAGTTTTACTCGGCACGTACCTGTCTAAAACGCATTTTACGATTGCCTTGAACTTTTTCCATAAACACTCAACATTGTCAGTGTCGGAACAGAAATTTTCGTTTTGATCTGTTAGGTAGTCTGAAATCTGCCTTCTATTACTCTCGCTAAACAGATAAACCTTCCTCCCTTTTTTATATTCCTATTCATTTCCATATTCAGGGATGCTGCAACGGCCTTATGATCACTGATTCCCTGTTCTGCGCTTACAGAGTCGAAAAGTTCGGGTCTGTTTGTTATCAGTAGGTCCAAGATGTTATCTCCACGAGTCGGTTCTCTGTTTAATTGCTCGAGGTAATTTTTGGATAGTGCACTTAGTATAATGTCACTCGATGCTCTGTACCTACCACCTGTCCTAAACATCTGAGAAAATTTATGTGAAATGTATTCCAGATTTTCTCTGTTGTTCTGCCACTAATGCTGCTACCGTCAGCTCTTACCAGCTGAAATTGGGACCCATCTGACAAGGCCATGGTTTTCCATTTGTCTAGGGTCCAACCAGAAGAGGCACTGCAGGTGATGTCCTGCTGTTGGCAAAGGCATTTGCATCAGTTGTGTTCTGCCATAACTCATTAATTCTGAATTTTGCTGCACTGTCCTAATGGAAATTCATCATATGTTCCACAATGAATTCTGCAGTTATTTCATGCAATGCTGCTTGTCTATTAGTGCTGACAACTCTACACAAACACCATTGCTCTTGGTCATTAAGTGAAGGCTGTTGGCCTCTGCATTGTCCACGGTGAGAGGTAATGCCTGAAAGCTGGTATTCTCGGCACACTCTTGACACTGTGGATCTCGGAATACTTAATTCCCCAACAATTTCTGTAATGGAATGTCCCAAGCATCTAGTTCCAACTATCATTATGCGTTCAAAGTCTGTTAATAGCTGTCGTGCAGCCATAATCATAGTGGAAATCCTTTGACATGAATGACTTGAATACTATAACAGTTCTGCCAATGCACTGCTCTTTTATACCTTGTGTTCGCTATACTAACACCATCTGCATATGTGCGTATCGTTACCCCATGACTTTTGTCATCTGAATGTATTATTACCACATACTTTTCACTAACTCAATAGGCATTATTTTAAAGTCAGTTGGTGTCTCAGTTTAAAGGCAGCATTCAGGAAGAAGAAGAAATTGTTTATTCAACTAATGGAATAAATAATATGATTACATGGGATGGAAAAATCCTTAATTATTGTTCTTTATTTTTTATAGAGAGTGGGGGGGGGGGGGGGGGGAAATAGTTTGGTTCCACAACATAATGTACTGGCAAGAGATATTGCTCTAGCTGGCCAGCACCTACTCATCTGCAATGGAGGAGGAAAACTAGTTTCTAACAACTGCAACAAAACTTCGTGTATGTGAATAATAATAATAATAATAATAATAATAATAATCTTCTTCTTCTTCTTTTTCTTCTTCACAATTCTCGTCCTCCTCATCCCCTCAACCTTTATCCAGTCCTGCTCGGTTCTTGTCACACAATCACGTACATCTACCTGATGCGCAAAAGTCAGGATGCCATAATCAAACAAAGCCCTGAAATTCAGACTTGCTGGAATATCAGTGACAACATTCCATTCTTCTTGATGGAAATTACTATCTCCTTTTCCAGTAAGTGATGCTAACCAAAAGCCAGCACCTGATGAACAGTTCAACACAGTCCATTGGGTTCCAGCATTTCAGGTAGGAACACACACATTTATAGTTTGTAAAATGTTCATTCTCATTACATCCTTTCTTTCAAGTAATGAAATTGTTCTTTCTACAGCTTCTACACTGTATTGAGGTTTCACAGGATGAAGTATGCCCAGATCTAGAGGTTTTAGATGACGTGCATTCATCAGAAACAAACCGAACATCAGTATTCCTCAGTAACACCATTAAATTTGGGTGTAGGGAGCTCCTATCAATAATAAGAATGGTCTTTCTTTCTGCAACACCCATCTTGGCATCAAAGCTCCTACACAAGGATTAGAATGACAAAGTCATTGACAGCAAAGCACAATTGAGCATGGAAGAGGCGACGTTGCCGGTTTGCCAGTGCATGCGGATGCATTATGGCTGTAGCAGCAACAGCTGTGTGGTTTCTTTCTGGATTACCTTCTCACGGCGCCTTTTAATGAGCGGTATTGACTTCCTATCCTTGTGGCTTAACATATGTGCTCCTTTGTATAAAATGATATCATGTTGCTATTATTGGCATATCTCAACAAAAGCAACAGGAAGAGCACTGTTTTCACTATAATCAGAACGAATCATGTTCAGTTTTCATATTCAGTACATAAGGGGTGTTAAAATGGATACAAACAATAACTAACAACATTAAAATAAAATAAACTGCCTGAGTACTTACCAAACACTGTAGCGAGCATGCAGAGTGTCATACTTGTGCAGAGGAGTATTCCTTAGTGATGAGAGGAGATTTGTTGTGCAACAGCAGTACACACCATTCAGTCAAAAATATGAAATACAAACACAAAAATAAAAACAAATTAAGCCAAAGGGTAAATGCCACTTAGTTCAAAATCACTTTCTTCCTTGGCACTGTCGTTATCTGAGCTCTGGTCCATAGTCGAGCCACTGAAATTGCCCAAGGACATAATTATATTTTCTATGTTATTCTCGGCAGTCGCTTCGCTTTTACTAGCTTCTTTAACAACCATTTCTGTGTGGCATTCAATATTTCTTCACTTCTCTGGCATTATTTGTGCCACTACTCCCCGTCTAAGTCTTTGAATTTCTGCCACAGTTACTTGCTGCCACGTAATTTTTAATTTGTGATCAAATCATTTTGATGGCATTAAAGCGGCAGTGGTCCCCTGTAGCCGCATTCTTTACCTACCTTGTCCACAACATATTGTTGAAACTATGACTTATTTTTCTTTACTATTTCCATGAGCCTCGCTTACATAAATCATCCTGAATTTTCATGTTGCTGAATTTTGACCACTCAACAGTGTCGTATTTTTTTGTTGCCATCACTGGAGCTTTATCTTTAATAACTGAGTGGTATGAGGCATTATCCATTACAATGACAGGTAGCCAATTTAAGTTTTCCAGTAGCTGCCCCTTGTACTAATCCAGAAAACTATCATGTTTCATCTTCTCGTGGCAGTCATTTGTTTTCCTTGATTTGTAAATGAGGAGACAGTTAGGTATGAAACCAGATGCAGTTCCAGCAGCCAAGACAATAATTATTGTGCCCTTTCCAACCGGAACAGCAGAACTTCCATGTATGCTATCATCTGTCCATCTGTCCAGTCTTCTCTAATAGAATGACCAGCATTGATCCACATTTCATCGAGCCACACAATGCCTTCAAATGGCACTTTAACTGTAGTTCTTAAAAACCAACAACACGACGATATGATGTCGACTCTCTCCATTATAATTTTCCATTCATTAATTTTTTTATAGCAAAAGCTAAGGACTCTGACAATTAAAAAAAGAGATTTTGCTGCCACTGAATAACTTCGCCTCGCAATGAGTAACACAATTTTTTAATAGTTGGATGTTCTTTTCTCTTGTAATACCCATATACATGGTGATGAAAAGCATCTCATTGAAAAGAGTCCAAGTTTGTTACACGTGATTCTGTCTTCGTCTTTCCAGGTGTCTGCAATTAGGATGAACCAGACTCTTCCCTGTCTGCACAGTATTTCACCTTACAAATTTTGACGACAGTATTTTCATGTATCTTCAAGGTGTCTGCATTTCTTTTGACTACCTTCCTCAGAGGCAATAGAGTTGCACCATTGTCTCTCTCTTACTCAAAATATTCTCGCACCAAACACACAAACTCACCTGCCTGACCATGGGAAACATAAGTAGATCGCAGCCACACTTTCTAGCACACTTCCACTACAAGCTTCAGACATTCTGGAGTGCAAAAATTAACTCGCCGGACAGAGGAACAAAGCATGCACCAAAATGAACCACAATTGTTTACATTATCAGCCACAAGCTTTGTGTACAACTGGCTACAGTAGTCGCTATGTGTAGTAGCAGAGAGATTTGACAATGGTGAACAGAACAGGAGGTGTGACCAACTGTGTCCTGTGATTGGCTGCTGCTGTGGAAGCAGCCCTGTTAACAGCTGGACATCAATCACTTTGTTATTCCGATCTGGGTATAGAAAACTTCATACATATTTAATCAGTCATCCAGGTATTATTATTAAAATTAAAAGTGCACTGCAGTGATTTTAAAACATCTGGGAGTTTCAAATTTTCACGTATTTAAAGGTAGTAATTTTTCATTACTGCAACTATTAACATACAACAAGGCTATCACTCTTTCTTTGCTTTTTTTACTTTCTCGACTTTTTTCCTTTCTGAACAGAATATGCTTCTTAGTGAAGTAAATTATAAAAGATATCAGTATCATCATAAATGAAAATGTTTCTAGCTGCACATCTCTTATAAGCTGTGACAAAAAGGTCTTCTTCCAATGTTCACTATGCCACTTTATCATCACAACCACTGCATGGAACACCAGAATTACAAAAATTGAGAAGGGAAAATTAAATGCAGCTTGCCAACCTTCAGTTCAAATAACTGTACAGATCTAAATTTGAACAGATAACTGCATGGTGAATCCAAATTTACGTTAAGCCTCTTTAATCAGTGAAGCACAAATGTTCTCCCTTTTTAATGCAGAAGGACTGAGAGTTTCGTCATCAGGAGGGTGTCCTTACTTTTCAGTATCAGTACATACCATACAAAGAAGACTGCATAAAATTGTAAACACAGAGGTTAACGTTATGTTTGTTCAACGTCACATATAATTGTCAGCTTCTGCTTCCCTACCATCTCACAACCCAATGATGTTTCCCTTTGTACAGGATGGGAGGTATCAGGATGATGAGTGGGCAGCATCCAGGAGGGATAAGTTTTAAAGAACACAGAAATCTGTTAGATACAGTGTAAGGTTTATTGCTGGTTCAGGAATAAATAAGGTGCCCCCCCCCCGCGAGAGAAGGCAGCAAACGTCTGAAGGAGGCTGTTCAGCTAAAGTGTCAAGTGGAATGTAAGAGAGTAGGGAAAAGACATGTTGTCAGGCTGGGAGCCAGCAACAAGAGAGAGTGAGCTCATTTGGGCCAGGTCTTTAAATATGTCTGCTTGTGAGATGTCCGCTTGTGTCTGTATATGTGTGGATGGATATGTGTGTGTGTGCGAGTGTATACCCATCCTTTTTTCCCCCTAAGGTAAGTCTTTCCGCTCCCGGGATTGGAATGACTCCTTGCCTTCTCCCTTAAAACCCACATCCTTTCGTCTTTCCCTCTCCTTCCCTCTTTCCTGATGAGACAACAGTTTGTTGCGAAAGCTTGAATTTTGTGTGTATGTTTGTGTTCGTTTGTGTGTCTGTCAACCTGCCAGCACTTTCATTTGGTAAGTCACATCAGAACCACAGGCACATAGACACAGGCAACAGAGCATGCACAATGTCGGCACTAGTACAGTGTATATCCACCTTTCACAGCAATGCAGGCTGCTATTCTCCCATGGAGACGATCGTAGAGATGCTGGATGTAGTCCTGTGGAACGGCTTGCCATGCCATTTCCACCTGGCGCCTCAGTTGGACCAGCGTTCGTGCTGGACGTGCAGACTGCGTGAGACGAAGCTTCATCCAGTCCCAAACATGCTCAATGGGGGACAGATCCGGAGATCTTGCTGGCCGGGGTAGTTGACTTACACCTTCTAGAGCACGTTGGGTGGCACGGGATACATGCGGACGTGCATTGTCCTGTTGGAACAGCAAGTTCCCTTGCCGGTCTAGGAATGGTAGAACGATGGGTTCGATGACTGTTTGGATGTACCGTGCACTATTCAGTGTCCCCTCGACGATCACCAGTGGTGTCCGGCCAGTGTAGGAGATCGCTCCCCACACCATGATGCCGGGTGTTGGCCCTGTGTGCATCAGTCGTATGCAGTCCTGATTGTGGCGCTCACCTGCACGGTGCCAAACACGCATACGACCATCATTGGCACCAAGGCAGAAGCGACTCTCATCGCTGAAGACGACACGTCTCCATTCGTCCCTCCATTCACGCCTGTCGCGACACCACTGGAGGCGGGCTGCACGATGTTGGGGCGTGAGCGGAAGACGGCCTAACGGTGTGCGGGACCGTAGCCCAGCTTCATGGAGACGGTTGCGAATGGTCCTCGCCGATACCCCAGCAGCAACAGTGTCCCTAATTTGCTGGGAAGTGGCGGTGCGGTCCCCTACGGCACTGCGTAGGATCCTACGGTCTTGGCGTGCATCCGTGCGTCGCTGCGGTCCGGTCCCAGGTCGACGGGCACGTGCACCTTCCGCCGACCACTGGCGACAACATCGATGTACTGTGGAGACCTCACGCCCCACGTGTTGAGCAATTCGGCGGTACGTCCACCCGGCCTCCCGCATGCCCACTATACGCCCTCACTCAAAGTCCGTCAACTGCACATACGGTTCATGTCCACGCTGTCGCGGCATGCTACCAGTGTTAAAGACTGCGATGGAGCTCCGTATGCCACGGCAAACTGGCTGACACTGACGGCGGCGGTGCACAAATGCTGCGCAGCTAGCGCCATTCGACGGCCAACACCGCGGTTCCTGGTGTGTCCGCTGTGCCGTGCGTGTGATCATTGCTTGTACAGCCCTCTCGCAGTGTCCGGAGCAAGTATGGTGGGTCTGACACACCGGTGTCAATGTGTTCTTTTTTCCATTTCCAGGAGGGTATAAAATGGGAAGATTTTGGTTTAACATCCTGTTGACATCCAATTCATTTGAGGTGGAGCAAAACCTCAGATAGTTTCATGTGTTGGGAAGGAAATCAGCTGTGCCCTTTGAAAGAAACCATCCCGGGATTTCCCTCGAGCAATTTAGTGAAATCATGGAAAACCTAAATCTGGATGATCGGACACGGATTTGAACCACCGTCCTTTTGAATGCAAGTCCAGTATGCTAACTACTGTGCCACCTCGTTCGGTCTCTATCAGAAACTTTTGAAACTTATGGTGTAATAGTGCAAATGACTTCAGAAAATTTGCTATTTCTAGTACCAATTTCAACACATGCCCCATGTGTGCAAATTTAGCATGAAGTTCACAAAACAATTTATCTCATACAAATTGTCTGTTGATCATTATAATATTTTTGCCTTCTCATTGTCAACTAAATATTTAAATTCTTTTTGGGTGATGTTGTAATGGCATCCCATAGTAAACTTGTGGGCCCATTAAATGTGCAATTTGGTGATAGATATTGAGAATTCTGAATCTTCTGTTCAAAAAAAATTCTGTGACTTCTATTCACTTTTAAAGGCTAGTGATGATAGATCACTAGACTGCCTCTTTTGACCAGCAACCACTGAACCTTTGAACTTCTTTTATAGCATTAGTGAACAGCTAGGGATAAGCAACACTAATGCTAAGGTTCAGCAAAACTGAAGAAAGCCATGCCATGCGAAAAATGCGACACCAAATGCTGGAACAAAGTGTCATATCACACAGCTAAATCAACTGTTACGCCGTACCTGGTAGTTCCGAGAAGAGACAAAAACATAATGAAGCCGATATGTACTGAATTCTATCAACATGTGTTGCATTCTGGACCGCACACGTGCGACATGAATGCATGAAGTTTTGCATGCTGTTGCTAACCCTGATCTAGAGAAATCCTTCATAACCATCAAAAATCCCAAACCCGTAACCTGGTTCTGGTACACTGATGACATTATAATCTGGACTGAGGGTGAGGGCATCCTATCCACATCCCTCTATTGTGGTGACGATACTCATTACTCCAGAAAGTACCGCACCACCATTGATAAGCCATGCTCAAAACACAAGAAGCACAGCAGCTTCATAGATTGGTAGTACTAGCTACACTGAGGTCTGCCAGGAGCCACAACTACCAACCCATGGGCGTCATGTGTGTGGACAGTGATTGGTCAATGCCTCGTTAAATAACAGAACAATGAAGTATGGAGGAGTTCTCTTCAGTGCACCTAGTCGTGTACAGTCTCCAGTTACCATCGAGTCTACAAGATGCAGAGTCTGTCCATCGTCTCCGAAACTCTGGCTCTATAGGCATTGTAAGACAAGCTTTAGACGCTACGTAGGCATCACTCAGAGGCACTGTGAGAGGACTTTAATATTTTATATTTCATAAGAAGAAGCAATACTTAAGTATTTCTTCATTTTAATAAATATCATTTTATTAAAGATTGTTGGGAATTTTTCTGACTGAAGATAACCTACACCACCCCAACAAAGTGGTGCAGACGGTAATTTTTGTTTGAGACCCCAATTTCTCTACACTGGCCAGCTGACTGCGGTAGGGGGGCAGAATGTAATGCTTGTGTATAATAATTTACTGTGCATGAGGGCAATTTTCTGCTTCGGAAAGGCAAACACAAAACTTAATTTAACAGTATTTCTTATTTATCATATATATATATTTGTGTAATTCGTTATTTACCTCGATGCCTAACAAAAACATGAACTTACATGAATTATTCTGGCTCAGTCACAACAGATGACGCAGCTCATGGCTGCTCATCAAACACTGCTGCTTAGACAAGAGGGACAAGGCAATAAAATCACCGTGCCACCCTTCATAGTTATGACTAGAAGGTAGAAGACTGGAAAATTTACCAGCAGCAACTACAGCAGCACTTTGCGGCCTACAGTATCAAACATGAGGATTGTCAATAGCTTTATCTAAGCTGGGTTGCAAGAAGACCTTCAGTCTCCTTGTCAAACTTTTTCCTGAGTCTGACCTGGAGAAGTGCACATAAGAGCAGATTATTATATCTCTGACGGATTACTATGACAGCAAAATTCATGTTGCTGTTACTCAATTCCAATTCTTTTGATGTATCAAACAACCACACCAAATATACAAGAATTGGCTTACTGAGCTATGAGGTCTTACTAGAAATTTCAATATTGACTGTTCATGTGGAAAATCATTTGCTGATGAAATGCTCTGTGACGTAATAACTCAGAACATTCCTGATGAAAGAATCCATTCTAAAATATTGCAGCAGCGGAATATAATCCTGTCAGATGTTGTGCAAATTCTTGAATCATGGGTGACTTGTGATTCAGCAAATACTGACATCCCATTTCCTTTAATTGCTGCTGTCGACAAAATGCCATGGCAAACAAACAAGGTGCCAGCAAGTGTGGTTAGCCATGCTCCTGGGGGTTGGCATAGTAATAGTGTTTTCGTAAACAAGAGATGCGCTTACTCAAGCACGAACAGTCATTACATGCATCTGCAGGAAATAAACTAAAATCAGGCCCATAATGCTTTATCTGCCATGAATGTAAACTTTGTCCTCATACAGTCACTGTTAAGTTTTTTCTGTAACAAACCTGGTCATGTACAGCAAGTTTGTTCTCAAAAGCTAAGTTTACAAAGGGCTTCAGCATGAAGACAGCAAGCTGAATGTGCGTATATATATAATGTTATTTGTGCCACCAAAATGTAAAGTCAATGCAGACATCATAAATCTGCACCTGTATCTGCTACTGCTAATAAAGCAAAACCTGCTCAGACCTGATCAAAAGTTGCTAGAAGTTCAAATAAATTGTTCACTTCTCTGAAGATTGGTCAGCACAATGTGCAATTTCAACTGAACACAGGTGAATCTGTTACATTACTGAATCAAAATATTTACTAATTGCTTGGCAGTCCGCATTGCTTCCTTCAAATACCTGTGCGATGACTTATGATGGTGCTAAACTTGACATTTTAGGAATGTATGTCTTAAATGCTACTTATAACACCATCACAAAATCTGTGCCATTTACTGTCCTTCGTTCAGCTTTGAGCCAGAACATTTTTGGTTTGGATCCTTTTGAACTCTTTGGACTGAAAATACACAGTAAAATGTGCCACACCTGGCTTCTCATGCATCTTTTACTGGTGTTAACGCCTTCTGTGATGAATTTCAAATTTGTTTATTGGGGTGCGCAAAAGATTATGCTGTACATATTACTCTTTACCCAGACGCACATCCAAAGTTTTGTAGGGCACGCCCTGTGCCTCATGCACTTCGTAACAAAGTTGCAACAGAGCTACGTTGCTCGTAAAGCACTGCTGTTTTGAAGCCTATTACGTGAAGTCAGTGGGCGTCATCTTTCATTGTAATAACCAAACCTAATGGAGACATTAGAATTTTAGTGGATTTCAAATCCACTGGAAAGGCCCAGACCACACCTGACACTTTTCCTTTGCCTTTACCTGAAGACCTCATTGATAAAACTCAATCTAGCACATCTTTCTCCAATACTGATCTTAAAGATGCTTGCCTCCAGATAGCACAGCCTCTTTCATTATAAACGTTTACCGTTCAGCAGCTTTTCTGCTCCTGCGTTATTTCAAAACTACTTATAACAACTATTGTGTTACGTTCCATGTTGTGCCACATATCTGGATGCAATTTTAATTACAGGAACATCACCTGAGGCTTACTTGAACAGCTTCAGAAATGTTTTTACTGTTTTAGTTTTTTCAATACAGCAGGATGTTATTCTGGTTCACTCACCGAACACGCATACCCAAGTCCTAGTTCCTTGTGAGTGTCAAGCTTCTGTTTTATGTCAACTCTATATGGGACTTCGGTGTTTGGTCAAGACCAAACAGTTTGCTCATCAACATTGTACTTGGTGTGGACATGATAAGGAGATTGAATGCATCACTCCACACTGTTGTGCGTATTCTGAGAATCATGCAGTGCCTCGGCAACAGTATTTCAGTTGGCCTCATCCTACTGTCCATGAGAACATATTCATATTGACTTTTGTGACCATTCTGAAATACAAGTGTCTGATTGTAGTGGATGCATACAGTAGATTTCAATTCTGTGTCCTTAAGCCCCCAATAACATCAACAAGCACCATTCGGGCGTTGTGGACCACTTTCTGTTTAGAGGGATTAACAAAAGTGATTGTTCCCAACGATGGACTCAATTTGTTTCTGCAGAATTTTGCCATTCTGTTCCCTCAATGGAATCAAGTATTACACAATGGTGCCTTTTTCACCATAAAACAATAGGGAAGCCGAACCCTTCGTATGAACGTTTCAGATGCAGATGACAAAGCTCTGCCAGGAACATTGTTCTCAGTATTTATCACTTTCTGCCTTCTAGTGGTAAACCTCCAACAGAACTTCTACATGGACGTCCTCATGCTACTATTTTGAGCTTATGGCATCCTCAAACAGTGCCATCTCCTCAACTATTTCAGACAAAAATCACAGTGTCTCACAAAGTATACTTCCAGAAATACACATAGCAACATGCCTGGAAACTGGGGACTGTGGTCACCATTCATTGTCGAGCACATTACAACGTCACGTCGGATTCTGGTCGCATCTGTCATCAGCAACAGAACCAATTGAGGTCCCGCTCTTATGATGATTATGGTGATTCTGCCGGGAGATTTCCTTTCACTGTTTTCGGGCTACAGCACACTACTCAGTCGGCCTTCGGGCTGCCCTCTGACTTCATGGCATCTCCTCGAGCAGCCTTTGTCAGCAGCACAATATTCCCCAATGCCAGCTCTCATGGACGTGGACCAGCTGTCACTGGACGACCCGACCCCCAAGGACCTGGATGCGCGGATGCGCTGATGTCATCTCCATCGTCGACTACCTGCAAGAACCACCACTGACGCCTGAAGACTTGCCCTGGGCATGTGCCCTGCCAACAGTTTCCCAGCAGATGTTTCCTCAAGCTCACAAGGTAAATGCCAGGGTGCAGGCTGGTGGGCACCATCCACCATAGTTCTGCTGCCCAGTGGCAGTGCCTCCCCTCCCCCAAACCTCCCTTCCACCGTTCTCCGTGCAGTTCTCCAACAACGGTGCGTTGATTTGGGGAGTGTGGAATGTGGTGATGGTACTCAGGACACCAGAGAGTAGCGCACCACAATTGATAAGTCACACTGAAAGCACTCATAACGCAGCAGCTGTATAGTTTGGAAACACTCAGAACGCAGCAGCTGTATAGGTTGGCAAAACAAACTACACCTAGGTCTGCCAGGGGCCGCACACAGCTGCCAAACCATGGACATCACATGTGTCTATAGTGATAGATTGATGCCTTGTTAAATACCGGAACACTGATCTACGGTAGAGTTCTCTTCAATGGGCTGAGTCATGTACAGCCTCCAGTTACCGTCAAGTCTACAAGATGCAGTGTTTGTCCATCACATCTGAGACTTAGGTTCTCTACGCATCATAGGCCAGCCCTCGACACTATGTAGGCATCACTCACGGCACAGTGACAGGACTTTAATATTTCAGAGGACTCGTAATAATTGTGCTGGGCATTTCACAAGAAGAAGAACTACTTAAGTTGAGTACTTCTTCATATTTAATAAATATCATTTTATTACTAATTGTTGGGATTCTCTCTCACTGAAAATAACGTATGCTGTCCTCCTGGATTTCCAACATGCAGAACATCAACACCTGCTCCATTTGCTTCATCTATTCCTCCTCAGACCAACAAGCCATCCTTCCCAATGTCGACATTCACTTCAACGATGGCTTCATCAGTACCTCCGTCTACATCAAACTTACCGACGACCAACAATACCTCCACTTCAACAGCTGCCACCCGTTCCACACCAAGTCCTTTCTTCTTCTTGTGGAATGCCCAGCACAAGTCCTTTCTATATAGCCTGGCCACTCCTCATCATCACATCTTTAGTGGTGAGCTGCCTCTCTCCAAATATGCCAAATATCTCGGCAAGGCCTTCAAAGATCAGAATCACCCTGCCATCCTAGCCCAGAAATAGATCTCCAGTGTCTTGTCACATCAGTCACTTACTCTCCCCCACATTCTCATTGCCCAGCCACAAAAGTGCACTCCTCTTGTGATTCAGTAAAACCCAGGAGTGGAGCAACTGAATCACTTTCTCCACCAGGGTTTCAACAACATCTCATCATGTCCTAAAATAAGAAATATCCTCCTCCCTCCTCCTCCCACAGTGGTATTCAGCCACCTACCCAACCTATGCACTATCCTTGTCCACCTTTACTTCACCCCTACTCCCAAATCCTGCCTCATAGCTCATACCCCTACAATAGACATATAGGAAAGACCTGTTCCATACATCCAACCAAAACAAGATACCGAGATTAAAGTTTTATCTAAAATCGTCTGCTCAGTTAAGTAGTTCTGACATTTCAGACATTCACATCAGTGACAGAATTAAGTGCTGCTATCTTATCTTTACAGATACAATCCAATGTTTAATTTACTTGGCTAGGATATACAGATTTACTGATTTTGCTTTGCGTATTAAAAGCTTAAAGACACTGCTTTGAACAGTATGTTTTATTTGCAATCCTTGCTAGGAAAAATGAATTTAGTAAGCTTGCTTTGTGATGTGGGTGCCTAATCATTTCATTTTAATTTTATTTTGTTTATGAATAAAAATGCCTAGAAAACAACAATAAGAATGGCTAAAAGACTGAGGACTGTGCAGTCTCAAGAAACTAATGAAGATCATGAGGTGAGACTTAATGTGGATTGAGAACGTCAGGTTTTAACTCGGTCCTTGGAAATTCCTTCCAAGTGCAAGGTGCAACACAACTCCAATTGAGAGCATTATGCATTACTTTGGTTCTAAGAACCTTTCACTTACAAAGGCTTAAAGTTTCTTCTCTCCTCTGTAATATCACAGAAGTGGAAATTTTGATGGGAAGTGGTGCAGGTGAGCAAGTTTTTAAACACTGAATCCCACTTACACCTAACAATTTACAATTTGCTTTAAACATGTATGATTCCTGGAGAGTTTATGTTGGGTGTGGCAAAAACGTGAGAGGAGTACAGGCAGCTGGATAATGCAGTATACAGGCCAAGCAGGGGAGAGGAGTTGGAGCAAGTGTGCAGGGTAAGGTTCAAATTACAGTATCTATAGAAAACTTACGGACAGCATAATTTTAGAATAATAAAGCACTGAACTATAGGGCATGGATACTGACACACAGGAACTTGCAGTGTACAGATTGAGTAAATACCACCAATCCACAAAGTATGTACACAAACCACGCATTATAGAATATTAAAGCACTTGGGTATAATTATTCTCAACAGAATGAATGTATTATATAGTGACACTGGTGAAACTAAAAAGAACTGCAATTCAACATGCTTGTGTCTGTATATGAGTGGATGGATATGTGTGTGTGTGCGCGAGTGTATACCCGTCCTTTTTTCCCCCTAAGGTAAGTCTTTCCGCTCCCGGGATTGGAATGACTCCTTACCCTCTCCCTTAAAACCCACATCCTTTCGTCTTTCCCTCTCCTTCCCTCTTTCCTGATGAGGCAACAGTTTGTTGCGAAAGCTTGAATTTTGTGTGTATGTTTGTGTTTGTTTGTGTGTCTGTCGACCTGCCAGCACTTTCATTTGGTAAGTCACATCATCTTTGTTTTTGGATATATTTTTCCTACGTGGAATGTTTCCCTCTATTATAAATGTATGTTCCATTAGTTATATATGGAACGTGTTTTGAAAAATGCATAGAGGCATTACTAAATTAGATAACCATGCTTCACAATAACGTCTAAGGAAATAACGTGGAATACATAAGTGAGCAAATTCTACATTGTCCATCTTTTGAGTCACACCACTGCAAATAGGTTTTAAAATAAAAAAGTCTGGCTCTTGTAATGGATCTGGGAGATGTGTTATTTTCTACCGGATTTGTCGATACCAAATTGTATATGTTTTCTTATATTTTTGTCAGAATATTTGTTTGTGAATTGTAATTTGCCTTATTTTATGCTAATTTACTTATATTTTTGAGAGTGACAGCATATTGATTAATATTAGTAGATGTGACGAAGAATATCAAAGAAACTAGTTACAAGTGGAAGCTTATGTGTTGTGTGAAATGTCTTTGACGCTGGAGTCGTCTTTGACCGTAGTCAGTCGGCAGTGAACTCTTAGTGTGTGTTGACTGTGGAACAATGTGCAGGTCGCCGTCATAATAATTTGCTAGTGAACAGGAAAAATTAATTATGTTACTACTTTTTTTATATAAACTTTAAGAAGAAACCACATTCGAAGAAATGGTATTTGAAGCACCAAAAATGAGGCAAACTCATTAAACCAGGTCATTTCTGCAGCTGACAAAACTGCATTGTGGAATCATACTTCCACTAGACGACTGAAGCCAAGACATATATCGTCTTGTTAACATTTCACGGAAAAGGTACTGTCACGAAATATGCTAAATACAGTATATAAAAATAGTGAGCATATTTCAACTGGGGACTGTAGCCGGGATATTGTGTTCACGTGATCTTCAACAGTGCTACGAAGAAAATTTTTGTGCGTTAATACCAGTTTTTCAGAATGTGTGTTACAGTATTTGTGTTCATCGCGAAGTAAAAGTTTTGGAGAAGAAATGTTTCGGCAAAAAATATAATTTTCGACAGAAGAAAGAATTTCAACAATTTTGGTCAACAATCACATGGATGGAAAACGTGGATTTGCAACAGTAGAAGAGAGTTCCAGACAAGTCACGAAGCCCTCATATTTTGTTAAAACAATATTTTTATCTTGTTTTCTATTGTTGTGTATAATTTCTTTTTCTTCACCCCCCCTCCCACCCCCCACAATGACTTACAAGATTTTCGAGAGTATGATGCCTAAAGTAGAAAATAGTTATTTAATAGACTTCAAAAATCAGGACAGGTCAAATGAAACAGAAAGAACTGATCAATTTGATTTAAAAAGTTTTCTTGTAAATTTCACGAAAGAAATTAAACAATCAGTTGACGACAATAAGACTTACTGGGATGAAAAAATTGATAACATTTTGTTGCAAGTCCAAGCAGTAAATACCCAAGTGGGTGATCTTTCGAACAGAGTTGGCAGTGTTGAGGAAAAAATTGAATCTGTGGAAGCAAAAGTAAATGAAATTGATGCTAAATTGAGCGATGAAATTAATACTGTAAAAAATGAGTTACTGGCAGGTAGGGAAAGAAATTTAATTGATTTTAATGAGATAAAAGGGGAAATTAAAAATTTGGATGAGAACACAAAAGTTTTAGAAAAAAATGTAGAACAAAAAACTGACAATCGTTTGATTACTCTAGAAAAAAAGTAGAATGCAATGATTTAGAAAACAAAAAATCTGTCAAAGAACTTAGCGAAAAAATTGAAAGTTTTGACATTGAATTTCAAAGCAAAAATCACAATGTCAACACATGCAATCTTATATCTAATATTCCAGTGAAGCACTTTTCAGTAGATGGACCCTTACACCCTGTTGATTTTATACAGTATTGTAAGGATTGTTTTTTACCTCACTCACCAGATGATATGAAAATTAAATTTGTGAAAAAATTCTTCGAAGGGGAAGCTTTGACTTGGGCAAACCAGATTGTAACTGTGGGTATGACCTTTTCAGAATCTGAATCAAAATTTCTGGAAAATTTTTGGGATGATCTTAAACAAACTAGAATCAAAAGTGAATTTTTGAATGGGAGAAACTATAGAGAATCCGATGGGAGCATGAAACAATTTTGCAAAAGTGAACTTCAAAAACTTATTCATTTAACAAAACCTTTGAATGACTTGATCAAAATTGATACCTTAAAGAGAAGATAGCCATCAGCAATGCAGTTGAGTTTAGTTCATTGTCCTGATAGTAATGTTGAGAAGTTTCTCAATTATATTGAAAAGTTTGATAGGGTAACAACAAGAACACACAGTGGGATTACTCAGAAAGGTAGTGGTCAAAATTGGGGAAATGATAACTTTCAAAAAAGGGAACAAAACAATTATCATGGTGTCAATCAATATTCAGGGGGATATAACAATAATTTTCAATAGAAGGACCATAATTTTCATCCAAAACAAGAACAACATTTTCGCAGAAATAATCAACAAAATAGAGAACACTTTAGGGATCAAAATCACAGAAATTTTGCTAGAGATCAGTACAATAGAAACTACCAACAACCAGGTAATGTTTGGCATACGAATGGGAACAGAAATGTTGATCAGAGACATTCACAGAACCACAATCAGCAGTTTAAACAGGCACCAGTTGTAATTCAGGAAATAAAAAACGAGTAGACGCCCCCTCGAAGGTCCGCAAGGTTGAAGCAGAAGGTGAGCATGATGAAAGGACCAATGGATGTGATTATCATAAACCCAAACATGACAGTTCCAAACCTAAGCTATCACATGAGGTTATTAGTTGTTACTTATAGAAGAAATTTCAGGAGGAAAATAATGATGATATTGATAAAGATAAAATTTTTAGTACACAAGAACATACAGTAGATAAAAGTAATTGTGATTCATTTAATTTAACAGAGTTTTACACTTGGGCAGAAAAGAACAACACTTTGTCAGATGATGTAATTTGTAGTAGTTCAGAGACGTGTGTGAATGAAAGAGAGAATGTATACTGTGAGAATGAAAATATTGGTGAAAGGGATCTGGTAACTTTAGAAAGGGGAAATAATATTTTGGGGGATAATTTGAATGTGTATGACCTGAATATGTATAATGATAATGATGTTGATGATAAAGTTGATAATGATGGTAATGAAATTGATGATGATGTTTAGGAAAGGTGTTTCATTAGTTTAAATAGGGAGTTGGGTATACACATGGTTGAAAATGGATTAAATAGTGAGAATATTATAGAAATTCCCAGGGATGTTACCAGGATGAATAAGGCTCGCAAGCAGGGTGTATGTGAAAGTGTGAATTTTGATGTTGTTGGTAAAGAATCTGACTACACAAATAATGATGACACATGTATAACGTCTAGCCTAAGTGAAACATTTACAGATACTAATGACACACACACACATTTCTTATGAATCTATGGCTGAACAGTGAAACTATTTCTTTTGACAAGAACTTTAGGAAGATGCTTATTAATGTATGTGAAACTATATGTCCTGAGTGGTGGAAAAAGATGAGATATTTTATTTTTGAAAAGCTGAAGGATAAGTACTTCAATAGTATACAATGTGATTTGGATGAAAATTCTTGGCTATTTGAGATAGCAGAGAGTACTAATGACAATTTTGTATCTTGTGCAAATTTTGTAACTGTGACAAATAATACATATAATGGTATACCATATGATTCTGATAAGTATAGGTTTGGGGAAATTGAAAGTGATTTATTACAGGAGGATACAGGATCTGAGAAAACCGATCAATTTTGCAGTGCTTATATAAAAGTTCAAATTGGGTCATGGATTGGTAAATGTTTAATTGATACAGGAAGTGAGATCTCGGGAATATCTGAGAGGTTGAGCAAGAAATTAAAAGTGAGGAAAGATTATGTTGAAATGCCAGTTGTTGGGTTGGTTGGTTGGTTGGTTGGTTGGTTGGTTGGTTGGTTCGGGGAAGGAGACCAGACAGCGTGGTCATCGGTCTCATCGGATTAGGGAAGGACGGGGAAGGAAGTCGGCCGTGCCCTTTCAGAGGAACCATCCCGGCATTTGCCTGGAGTGATTTAGGGAAATCACGGAAAACCTAAATCAGGATGGCCGGACGTGGGATTGAACCGTCGTCCTCCCGAATGCGAGTCCAGTGTCTAACCACTGCACCACCTCGCTCGGTGCCAGTTGTTGGGGTAAAGATAAAAGGTGCTACTGGGAAGAGCAGTAAATTGGTAAATTGGTAAAATTGGTAAATTTTTAATTGAAGGCAAGTTTTTCACACATGGATGTTTTGTAATTCAGGAATTTAATGAGGATTTTCTTTTGGGTATGAATTGGATAGTAAAAGTAAATACAGCATTTGATTGGGGTGGAAGAAAACTTTTGATAGAAACTGATGAAAGGGATTACATTCAGACAAAATTTGTGAAGACACTTGGGGATCAGAGTAATGGAAATTTTGACAGTATCAATTTACTAAAAGAAAATAGATTGGAGAACATTGAAATTCATAGATTTGATACTGATGAAGTTGAATTTGGGAATTTAGTAAATTTGAAAATTTCAGAAACATAAAATTTATCTGGGGAGCAAAAACAACAGTTAGAAAATCTGATGTGGGAATACAGTAATGTTTTCAGTGACATACCTGGTAGGGTAAAGGGTTATCAGTGTGAGCTTCAGGTAAAACCTCATGAACCATTTTTCATAAAACCATACAGTATTGCAATATCAAGAAGACCTGCTGTTGAGAAAGAGCTGAAAAAGATGGAAGGATGTAATATAATAGAAAGGAGTATCAGTGCATATAATAATCCTCTAGTAGTTGTTTCGAAAAAAGATGGTGGAGTAAAATTGGTTTTGGACTCTAGACACTTAAACAAAATTTTGTTCAGACAGACAGACCATCCCGAAAATATTGATGAGTTACTCTATAAATTTACAGATATAAAATATATGTCAAGTTTGGATCTAACTTCGGGTTTTCATCAGGTACCACTTTCGGTTAATTCTAGAAAATATACTGCTTTCTTGTACAATGGTAAGAGTTACCAATATTGTATTGTGCCATTTGGGTTAAATTCTTCTGTTTCCGAATTTATAAGAGCTTTGGATCATGTGCTGGGGCAAGAACTTGCATCTAAACTGATAATTTATGTAGATGACATTTTGGTTACAGGGCAAAATTGGGAGGAACATTTTTCGATTTTGAAGTCAGTTTGTGAAAAACTTAGAAAAGGGGGGATGTCATTGAAATTAGAGAAATGTAAGTTTGCAGTTTCTGAATTAAAATTTTTGGGTCATGTTGCACAGACAAGGGAATTTTGGCAGATCCAGAAAAAATTAAAGCAATTTCAGAAATTCCTATTCCTAAGACTAAAAAACAATTAAAGTCGTTCTTTGGGGTTATGCTGTTATTACCGAAAACATAAGTGATCAGAGTCTGAATGCACCATGTTTAAGTCAGTTACTTAAGAAAAACACTGTTTGGGTTTGGGATAAAAGTTGTCAGGAAGAGTTTGATTAAATTAAGCAAGAGTTGAGGAAGCAAACTTATTACACAGACCTGATTTTAATTTACCATTTTGTTTGAACACTGATAGCAGTAATTATGGGCTTGGAGCCGAGTTATTTCAAGAAAGAGTAGAGAATGGAGTTAAGATACATTGTACCATCGCATTTGCAAGCAGAATGTTGGTCAAGCATGAGAAAAATTATACAGTCACAGAGAAGGAGCTTTTGGCAATTCATTGGGATTTTACAAAATTTAGAATTTACCTTATTGGACATAAAACCATAGTATTTTCGGATCACAAAGCTTTGAGTTACTTACAAGAGTGCAAATTATACCACAGTAGATGGACCAGATGGGCAATATTTCTGGAACAGTTTGACTTTGAAATCAAGCACATAAAAGGTTCCGAGAATGTAGTAGCTGATTCACTTTCAAGGTTACCAATTGGGGGAGAAAAGGATATTTTTGAAAAAAAGGAGGAAAAGCAATTTATAATTAGATACCTGAAAGGGGTGGAAAATGAGAAAACAATTAGAGCTATGTAAATTAGTAAAAATCAAAATTTAGATCAAAGTTGGAAATTAATCAAAGAATGTTTAGGCAAGAAGGGGTATGAGAAACTTCATAAATTTTACAAATTACATAAGGGGATTTTATTTCGGAGAACAGATGTAGATTCTGATAATTGGAAACTGTGTTGGCCAGAGGCAGATGCTGAAAAGTTGATCACTTACATACATGAAAGTTTTGGTCATTGTGGAGTACAGAAGTGCATTCAAAAGATACAAGAAAACGTTTATTTTTATAATATTGGAAAGAAGGTAAGAAAAGAATTGGCAATCTGTGACAAATGTCAGAGAGTTATAAAGTGAGCAATCAAAGACGTGGTGGAGAGATGCAAAACATTATTCCGGAAAAACCTTTAGATCTTATCGCTGTGGACTTATATGGAATGTTACCAAAGAGTAAAGAGTAAAGAGTATTTGTTATGGTAGATGTATTTTCAAAATTAATTAAACTATATCCAGTGAAAAAAGCTACTAGCCATGAAATAAAAATAAAAATTGAAAGAGATTATTTCGCACAGGTGGGTAAACCAAAAGTTATATTATCAGATAATGGTTCACAGTTCACCTCTAAAATTTGGAAATGTTTATTGAAAGATCAAAATGGAAGCATATACTTATATCTGTTTATTGTCCATCCACCAATCCTGCAGAAAGATATATGAGGGAAATTGGGAGACTTTGCAGAACCTATTGTAGCCATAAACATCCAACCTGGTTTGAGCACATTCAAAATTTTGAAGATATTATGAATAGCCTACAACATAGTTCCACAGGATTTTCACCGTATGAGATTATGTTTAATATCAGACCTCTAAATCTTATATCAGAACTTATTGAATTTCCTAAATGTACACCTTTAACCATGCAAGAGAGAGAAGATACTGTCAGGGAAACTATGAGGAAACAAGGCGAAAAGAGGAATAAAAGACATAACAATAGGGTAAAATTAACCACTTTCAAAATTGGGGATCTTGTTCTGGTCAAATCTCATGAAAAATCAAAAATGTTAACTTCAGAAATTAAAAAATTCTTTGATATCTATATTGGGCCCTTTGAAGTCATAGAAAATCCACACCCTAATGCTTATCCTTTGGTATACCCTAAGTCAAAGAAATTATTTGGTCTCAGGAATGTTGTCTCTTTGAAACTCTATAAACAGAAATCATAATTTCAAAATTTAAATAACCTATTTTTCATCTAAAACAAAAGTCCTCCACTGGAATATGCTTGTTAGAATAAAACTACCTGTACAACCAAGTATGTATATTTGCATGTATAAATTAATAATTTGAAGTCACATGTTAATTGAAACTGATGAAAAAACACTGTTGTAACAAAGAATGAGAGAAAGATTTATTACTACTTTTTTTACAAAAAAAAGTCTCCATAGTGAGCATTTATGAATTTTTTCTAATTTTTGGAAGCTAAGTCTTCCCTGTGGGTGAAGGCATGCATGTGAGGACATGCATGCAAAGGTGTAAGTTCCAAAACCAATTTTAGATAAAGCCTCATTATATATGAGCAATTTATTATTATTTATACTGATGTTGTGGGGAGCGAAACTACTCTTCACAAGAATGTGACTTGTGGTAATATTGTAGTAGAGGGGCAAGTGTACATAAATAATTGTAAAAAAATTTAGATAATATTGATGTATCTTTAGTTGTGCTAAAAAAAAAGACAGAAAATCATAAGAAAAAAAAATAATTCAAAAAGAAAATCATAAGTAAAAAAAATACAAAAAAAACATGAGAAAAAAATATAAAATTCAAAAAGAAAATCAGAAGTAAAAAGATATATAAAAAAGCAAAAATATAGAAAAAAAACACTACACTATATAGTTCCAGTATCATTTTTTATTTTACAATATGTAAGCAAAATTAAATTAACATTAATATGGGGAACAAAAAAAATTTAATTATGAGAACCAGTTGGCACAAAGTGTGACTAAAGGAGTGGTTGTAGATATGTTATTCTAGCAAATGAGTTTTACCTTACTGTTATTTTCAATCTTTAGGCTGTATTTTAGAATATTTCTCATATATGTTTTATGCCATGTATATTTGCCTTTTTAATTATTTTCTGTACTTGATTTTTTTGTGTATGAGATTGATGGGGAAGGATCATTGCAACAACAGCTAGTAACAAGTCCACAGATTCAAAGAGTTCAAATTCGGAAGAGGTTATCAGACTGCATCATTTACGTACTAATTGTGTAATACAGATCCATTACTGATTGTGGTCGGGATTTTGTTGTATATGTTCATAATAACAAAAGCCCTGGGGAGCAGTTGTAATGGATCTGGGAGATGTGTTATTTTCTACCGGATTTGTCAATACCAAATTGTAAATGTTTTCTTATATTTTTGTCAGAATATTTGTTTGTGAATTGTAATTTGCCTTATTTTATGCTAATTTACTTATATTTTTGAGAGTGACAGCATATTGATTAATATTAGTAGATGTGACGAAGAATATCAAAGAAACTAGTTACAAGTGGAAGCTTATGTGTTGTGTGAAATGTCTTTGACGCTGGAGTCGTCTTTGACCGTAGTCAGTCGGCAGTGAACTCTTAGTGTGTGTTGACTGTGGAACAATGTGCAGGTCGCCGTCATAATAATTTGCTAGTGAACAGGAAAAATTAATTATGTTACTACTTTTTTTATATAAACTTTAAGAAGAAACCACATTCGAAGAAATGGTATTTGAAGCACCAAAAATGAGGCAAACTCATTAAACCAGGTCATTTCTGCAGCTGACAAAACTGCATTGTGGAATCATACTTCCACTAGACGACTGAAGCCAAGACATATATCGTCTTGTTAACATTTCATGGAAAAGGTACTGTCACGAAATATGCTAAATACAGTATATAAAAATAGTGAGCATATTTCACTCTCAAATTAAAATGTCTCAGTTACACACAGTAAAACAAAAGAAAATTTGCTAAAACATGTCCATAAAATAATTTTCGAGAGAACATTCACTAAATTCAATTTGGAATAGGGAATAGATGCCAAAAATGTTTAGCACAGAAAAAGCATATTTAAGTCAATTAAAAATTATAAACTAGAGAAAATAAACACAACATTCAAAAATCTTTGGGACTTTTACAAAATCATGAGAGAAGAAATGAGGTTGTACATAGCATTAAACTAACACTTTAACTTCTGACACAACAGCAGTTTGAAGACTTTTAAATGGTGAGGAACCCCTACAATTTTGAGAACTTCACGTGGATCATCTTCAAGATAAGTATGGACATATTTTAATAATTTTCACACTCCTTGGTAACAGATAACGAATAAACAATTACGAGTTCGCGTAAATCTCTGTTGGTAAAAATAATCTAAAACAAAATATTTTATGATGGGTAAAACCCACATAAACAAAATTATTCTGCAAACCATATTGACACTCGGTATTTATATTGTGCAACATGAGGTAACAAAAGAAAACAAAAATTCATGGAAATCTCTCTATCAAATCAAGAACTTGCCATTGTACTGCTTACTGAAAAGTAATTAAAGTCTTCTTACAATCGTAATGCTTACTTGAAATACCAAATGAGAAAGAAACTTTATATAAAGTGCACTCTTACCTTCAATGGCACAGTATAACAGATATTCCATGACTGCCCCACTCAGTCCTCTTACCAAATCCACAAATGCATCACACTGAAAAGGAAATAGAAGACATAAGTTGAAGGTGCTTGCAAGAATCATCAAAATCAACAAGAATTTGGTGAGAAGAACAGGAAGAAAAGGATGGCAAGGGAGGGGTTAATAGAAGAGAGAGCACTTTATTATTATTATTATTATTATTATTATTTGTGTGATTTAGATGATCATTTAACACACGTGTATAAACAAATAAATATAAATAAAGCATACTTAGTATAAAACCAAAAACAATATGAAAAACAAACATTCAAAAATATACCAGTACTGTGAAAAGGAAAGTTGCTACTCACCATATAGAGGAGATGCTGAGTCACAGATAGGCACAACTAAGAGACTGTCACAAATACAGCTTTCAGCCAGCAAGGTCTTCATTAAAACTAGATGACAGTGTGGTCTCAGATGCCTGCAGTCGTGTGTGGTGTGTGTGTGTGTGTGTGTGTGTGTGTGATCTAATTCTGACAAAAGCCTTACTGGCCGAAAGCTATATCCGTGACAGTCTTCTTGTTGCGCCTATCTGTGACTCAGCATCTCCTCTATATGGTGAGTAGCAACTTTCCTTTTCACATTCTGTTACATTCAATGCTGGATTTTCCACAGTTTGATTCAAAAATATACTGAATATCTAGGCCTCTTAAGAATTGCACAGATCTAGACATCACCAAATGCAGTTCACTGAGTACACCAGAAAATTTTCATAATAAACACTGTTCAGTCACATGCTGCATAGTTTGAACAGCAACCCTACAGTTGCATGTCAGGGCATCCTTGAATCTCTAGTCAGACAAACAAGCAGCACACCATCCATGCCCTGTACAGAATCAACTCAGAGCAGGCCACAGTTTCCTAGGAAGATTAAATCAATTTACATGTTCTGTAGGATCAACAATGAGGTGAGAATTTTCTGGAGGGAACTTCTGCATCTACATCTACAAACATATTCCACAAACCAACACATAATCTGTACTACTACTAGTTATTTGCATTTCCGTTCCACTCACAAACAGAGCAAGAGAAAAATGACTGTCTGTATGCTTCCATATGAAACCAAATCTCTATAATCTTTTCTTCATGGTCCTTACATGAAATGTATATTGGTGGTAATAGAATAGTTCTGTAGTCAGCTTCAAATATTGGTTCTCTAAATTTTCTCAGTAGTGCTCCTTGACTAAAATGTGGCCTTCCCTCCTGCGATTCTCACTTGAGTCCCCGAAGCATCTCCATAATATTTGCGCGTATTTCGAACCTGCTGGTAACAAATCTAGCAGGCCACCCTGAATTGCTTCTGTGTCTTCCATTAATCCAATCTGTTGCAGATCCCAAACACTTGGACAGTACTCAACAATGGGTCGCACTAGTGTCCTATATGTGGTCTCCATTATAGGTGAACCACACTTTCCTAGAATCTCCCAATAAACTGAAGTCAATCATTCACATTTCTTACTACAGTTCTTCTTACAATCTCATTTCCTTTTCTACCAAATCTTTCCTCATTCTTGACACACATCATATATATGAGGCGCATTTTGCAATGTCCAGGGTGGTTCCCTGGATTTAAGTCTGCTGGCAGGAATATTCTGTAGCCGTTTATACAAAAGTGAGTTCTGATGAGTAGCATCCTTTTGGAGCTCTCTTACAGCTGCTGCTTCCTGTCTAGTTGATGGTGGTGCAATATTACATAATACAGGCAGCCATAGAAGTGGTGTTGGTTTAGTAGTGTCACTAATTATTCTCGCCAAATGGATTAGCTTAACATCAACTTTGCATGCGTGTGCACTGCTTTTCTGTACTGGAGCACAGTACACAACTATAGAGTAAACCAATGCCAATGTTGCAGTACGAAGAGTGTCTGCATTTGTACCCCATCCTAAAACAGGTAGTTTCCTAACGATATCAATTCTGGTATTCCCTTTCTTTCGCAAGGTAATGGGATAGAAATATAGAACCAATGAAACAGGGAAATTGACACTGGTACATATTACGAATTGTAGGGGTACAAATTTGTGCATATAAATTATATTGCAAATGCCACTTCGTATGACAAAAGTGTAATGCATTATCAAGTGTGGCTTGAAACAATTATTTTCAGAATTTCTGTGAGTAATTAATGTAGGTTGATTTTATGTCAGAACATAAAGCCTCTAGTTTGGATGATGCTTCAGAGGTCCCCTGAGCATTGGCAAAGCAATAGCAGACAGCCAAGATAGAAGATAAGTCAGGGTATATTATTCCATGAATTGACACATCTGGTAAAGCACCACTTCCAGGATGGCGAGATATGCCATTTCCAGATTGAATCTACCCAACAGATTAATGATGATGATCAGTGTGCCGGCCAGACGTGTTTTTTGTTCCACTAAATGAATACCGTGTTGATACCCAAGTCCCACCTCAGTTACATTCTTTGCAAACATTCACTCACTTTCTCATGAATTACACAACACGCAGACAGTTGGAGTGTACATATTCTGTCCTGAGGGGAGAGCGGAGGAGAGGGGTGGGGGGTGGTAATGGGGTGGTGACAGGAAGAGCTCCCAGCCAAGCATTAAATTAACCTTGGAAAATATGTCAATAACCATGCTGAGCCTCCGCCGATGCAAGACAAGCGCACATGAAAAAGAATAACATACGTACCATGTAAAAAGTCTGCATTGAAAGATAATTGACAATACTTTAGTTATATCCATTATTATGATGAAGAAACATTGGCTGGCACTGGGTTTTGATTGAAAAACTTAAGTTATATTAAGGTTTAGCAAACTGTAAGCCTAGGGGCTCTCATTGATTTTGGTTGCTGTAAGGCAAAGTTGCTAGAAGAGCTACATCTGACATCCACTAATAAGTCCACTGGTCTTAGACTGGCACACATGCCAAAAGCTGGTTGAAGAATGATTCATTTAAAAATTATTTCAATCACTGAAGGAAACTCCTCAACACACAGTTGTGCCCTCCAATGTTTTTTGTATTCATTACTTTCTTTCACATAAGGTACACATGTTATTGAATTTAATGTGTATAAAATACTGACAAGGATTATTTAACCCTCCTAATACCGTGGGGTCTATAATGACCCCATGCCGTAATTTTCTGTAAAATATACGTTATTTCCTATTCCTAAAAATTATGAAAAATTCGGACTTTTCCTGAATTAAGTAATGGGTTCATAATATATTAATATAACTTTTTGAAAATATTTAGTTTAGAAGAAAATCAAGAGAGGACCACTGAATACCATTGGGGTTAAATGTGACCCCTTTTCTCTCTTGCGGTATTATTACCGAATAATGCTGCATTGAATCCGTAACTGTTGCTTCATTTCCTTTGTTTTATTCTTGTAAATATTGTTGTAACGTGTGATTGTTGCCAATACTTTATAAGCCGACAGTTATTTGTTCCATACAAGTGGAGACTACTATTGTGTGTGTTGCATTTAGTGGAAAATGTCTCGTCACCTTTCCGAAGACGAAGTGCTTGAAATATTACTGCAGGATAATCCTCTGTCTGGAGAATCAAATAGTGATATCAGCGATATAGTTTCTGATGTCTCGTGCAGCGATGGAGAAATTGACGTCTTAGAAGAAAATATTCCTCAATCAGACAGAAGTTCAGAAGAAGATTTGGACAGTGCAGATGTCCAACCTGAACAGGAAGTAAGACATATTTCTGACTGTTATATGTAAATGCACATTGTATTTTTGTAAATGTGCGTTACGGTCTAGCGCCAAGATATACCCTTTGTATTTTTTATTTTTTTTTATTTTGTGTAGGTCTGAAAACAAAGAAGAACTGTGGCACAAACACGAGTTGAGAAGAGCTTGTGGAAGAGAAGGGAGATGGAACATAATACGAGTAAAGCCAGGTCCAACAAAATTCGCAGTGAAAAATGTAGACTCCATAGAATTAGCTTTTCAGTTGTTTCTTAGAAGAAACATTGTTGATGTAATTCTAAACTGGACTAACAAAGAGGGTATTCTTGTTTACGGTAGTAAATGGAAACCAGTAGATGCCATTGAACTGAAGTGTTTTATCGGTGTCTTGATCCTAGCAGGTGCTTACAAGGCCCATAATGAAGCAGTTACACATCTGTGGAACAAAGAGGATGGTAGACCCATTTTTAGTGAAGCAATGGCTAGAAATCGTCTTACGCAAATTTCAAGGTGCATCTGATTTGATGACACAGATGTGAGACATCACAACCGTGTTCCTGACAAGCTGGCTCCCATTAGAGAAATATTTGAAATGTGAGTACACACATTTCAAGAAGCATATGTTCCTCAAAGCAACGTAACAACTGATGAACAACTTGTGGCATTTCATGGTAGATGTCCTTTTCGCCAATATACTCCTTCAAAACCAGGAAAATATGGGTTGAAATTATGGGCTGCATGTGATAGTGCAACATCTTACGTTCTCAACCTCCAAGTTTACACTGGTCGACAAGAAAATGAATCTCGTGAAGTTGGCCAACGCAAGAGAGTTGCTTTAGATATGGTGAAAGGCTTAGAAAACAGTGCCAGAAATGTAACAATTGACTATTTTTTCACTAGCCTTAGTTTGGCAAGAGAACGTCTCAAAATCAATCTCCTGCTCTTAGGAACAATTAGAAAAAATAAAGGAGAACTACCACAAGCTTTCACTCAGAACAAAGGTCGAGTCAAATATTCATCTCTTTTTGGATTCCAAGAGCATGCTTCAATTGTTTCATATTGTCCGAAAAAGGGAAAAGTTGTAACTTTGCTTAGTACAATTCATTCAAGGAAGGAAGTGGAAGATCGTGAAGAATGCAAGCCAGTAATGATTCTTGATTATAATAAAGCAAAATCAGGAGTAGATACCATGGACAAGCTGGTTAGAACGTACACGACAAAGAGGATGAGCAGAAGGTGGCCAATGGTATTATTTTACAACATGATTGATATCAGTGCACTGAATGCATTTATCATATGGCTACATCTTACACCAGACTGGGCAGAAAGGACCAACTACAAGAGACGGGCATTTCTCATAGAATTAGGATGGCAGCTCGCCGGAAGAAAGCCAGACAAAATTATTTCCCCAGTACTTCCATCAACAGTACTGGGGGGGGGGGGGGGGGGGAAACAGAGAGAGAGAGGAAGGTGTCCGTTTTGTGAAAGGTCTGAGGATAGAAAATTCACCGATAATTGTGTCAAAATGTGAGTGTTCAGTGTGTAAAAACCACTCTGCAATTTATTGCCGTGAGTGTAATGCGCCATAAATGTCAATTCGGAATTTATACAAAAATGTTTGTAGTTTCATGAGAATCATTTGTAAATTTTACGGAAATAAATAATTTAAAAAAATGCATTTTAATTTAATGTAATGTCACTGATATCATGTTTTACATTGTGGAAAAAATAAGGAATGTAATTTTATTCTACCATTAATAAAATTATCCTTAATAAAAAATAAATTCCATTGGGGTCACTAAAGACCCCAATGGTACTCAGTGTAACAATAAATACTCGGTATTAGAAGGGTTAAGTAGAGTGGAAAAACTGTCAACCTTGTGGGAGATCAGTTTGGGCTCCTAAGAAATATAGAAACGCTCAAGGCAATACTAATCCCATGACTCTTAGAAGACAGGTTAAAGAAAGGCAAAATTATGTTTACAGCATCAGTGATTTACAGAAAGTTTTTGACAACACTGACTGGATTACATGCTTTCAAATTCTGAAGGTAGCAGAGATATAATACAGGTAGTGAAAAATTATTCACAACTTACACTGAAACCAGACAGTAGGTATGAAATTTCAAAGGGCATGCAACAAAAGCAGGTTTTCTGATCACTCTCAGAGAAAAGGCAAAGCTCATGGAAGAATCATTGAATGGGATGGGTAGTGTCTTGAAAACAGTTTATAAAAAGGTTGAATTAAATCAGGAGGTGCTGGAGAAATTATATTAGGAAATGAGACACTAAAAGTGGTAGTTGAGTCTTGTTATTTAGGCAGTAAAGTAACCAATGATGGCTGAAACATAGAGGAAATAAACACAGGTTGGCAATAGCAAGGAAAGCATTACTGAAAACAGAGAAATTAGTAAACATCGAATATGAGTTTAAATGTTAGGAAAATGTTTCTGGAGTAAAGCTTTCTAAATAAGTGAAACATGGACAATAAACAGTTGAAACAATAACAGAGTAGAAGCCTTTGAAACATGGTGCTAAGGAGACTGCTGGATATAAAAAAACTGATGGGAAAGTCATAAAACCAATTGGGGAAAAAATAAATTTATTTCATTACCTGACTACATCTACACTATGTGATCAAAAGTATCCAGACACCCCCAAAAACATATGTTTTACATACTAGGTGCATTGTGCTGCCACCTACTGCCAGGTATTCCATATCAGCGACCTCAGTAGTCATTAGACATCGTGAGAGAGCAGAATGTGGCGCTCCACGGAACTCACGGAATTTAAACACAGGTGATTGGGAGTCATGTATGTCATACATCTGACATCTGTACGCAAGATTTCTACACTCCTAAACATCCCTAGGTCCACTGTTTCAGACGTGATAGTGAAGTATTCCATATCAGCGGTCTCAGTAGTCATTAGACATCATGAGAGAGCAGAATATGGTGCTCCACGGAGCTCACGGACTTTGAACACAAGTGATTGGGAGTCACTTGTGTCATACATCTGTACGCAAGATTTCTACACTCCTAAACATCCCTAGGTCCACTGTTTCAGACGTGATAGTGAAGTGGAAGGGACACGTACAGCACAAAAGCCTATAGGCTAACCTCTTTTGTTAACTGACAGAGACCGCCAACAGTTGAAGAGAGTCGTAATGTGTAATAGGCAGACATCTATCCAGACCATCACACAGGAATCCCAAACTGCATCAGGATCCACTGCAAGTACTATGACAGTTTGGGGGCTGAGAAAACTTGGATTTCATGGTCGAGTGGCTGCTCAAACCATACATCATGCCGGTAAAGGCCAAACAATGCCTCACTTGGTGTAAGGAGCATAAACATTGGACCACTGAACAGTGGAAAAATGTTGTGTGGAGTGCCAAATCATGGTACACAATGTGGCAATCTAGTGGCAGGTTGCGGGTATGGCGAATGCACGGTGAACCTCATCTGCCAGTGTTTGTAGTGCCATCAGTAAAATTTGTACGTGGTGGTGTTATGGTGTGGTCATGTTTTTCATGGAGGTGGCTTGCACCCCTTGTTGTTCACGTGGCACTATCACAGCACAGGCCTACATTAATGTTTTAAGCACCTTCTTGCTTCCCACTGTTGAAGAGCAATTTGGGGATGGTGATTGCATCTTTCAACATGATCAAGCACCCGGCCTGTGGCGGAGTGGTTACATGACAATAACATCCCTGTAATAGACTGGCCTGCACACAGTCCTGACACGAATCCTATAGAACACTTTTGGGACGTTTTGGAATGCTGACCTCATGCCAGGCCTCACCGACCGACATCGATACCTCTCCTCAGTGCAGCACTCTGTGAAGAATGGGCTGCCATTCCCCAAGAATCCTTCCAGCACCTGACTGAACGTATGCCTGCGAGAGTGGAAGTTGTCATCAAGTCTAAGGGTGGGCCAACACCATACTGAATTCCAGCATTACCGATGGAGGTCGCCACGAACTTGTATGTCATTTTCAACCAAGTGTCCAGATACTTTTGATCACATAGTGTACATAGATATACTGCAAGCCACCATATGGTGCATAGTGAAGGGTATCCTGTACCACTACTCGGTACTTCCTTTCCTGTTCTGCTTGCAAATAGAGAAGGGGAAAAACGACTTTCTATATCCCTCAGCAGTAGAATTGTTCGGCAATCAGCTTCAAATGCCGGTTCTCTAAATTTTCTCAGTAGTGTTTCAAAAGAAAAGAACATTGCCTTCCTTCAAGCGATTCCCATTTGAGTTCTCGAAGCATCTCCATAATGCTTATGTGTTGTTCGAACCTACTGGTAATACATCTTGTAACCAGCCTCTGAATTACTTTGGTGTCTTCCTTTAATCTGATCTGGTATGGATCCCAAAACATTCAAGCAGTACTCAAGAATAGGTCGCAACAACGTCCTATGTGTGGTCTCCTTTACAGTGAACCATTCTTTCCTAAAATTCTCCCAATAAACATAAGTCGGTCATTTGCCTTCCCTACCACAGTTCTCACATGCTCGTTCCTCATATCGCCTTGCAATGTCACACCCACATATTTTAAACAACTCGATTGTGTCAAGCAGGACACTAGCAATACTGTATCTAAATATTACAGGTTTGACCTCCCTACTCATCTACATTAACTTACATGTTTATTTGGAACTTCTATGAGATACTCTAATAGTGATTCCTCTTACCTGTCACTAAGGCATTTATCCTTTTGATTTAGTATTAAAAATCGTAAAATTTGCCTCATTCTTCCATTACAAAAACAAGCTGTAGTGAGAAGGTAGTTTTGATTATACTGAGTTCATAATTTATAATACTGGCTTCATTAGAAAATATAGGGTGGGACATTGATCTCTTTTTTACCTTAAAAGGGAATCTCAGCCCCACAGTAATTACACTTTTTATGGATCAACAAACTGAAGTTATTAAGTGCAGTGATGGACACGACCATAACACCAGGACACGATATAACTACTTTCCACAAAGAAAACAAAATTAAAAATGGAAGATTAAAGCCTAAATATCAAAGGTTTGATTTGGCTTAACAAACTACCCAAATCTCTAAGAACAAACAAAGGGAATCTTTTTAACACAAAATTAAAATCTTTTATGATAGAAAAATGTTTGTATTCCTTCAATGACTTTTAAGATACCTTTTGTAATATAAACCTGCAGCATACAGTTGTAAAACAATAACTGTATAAAATACGTAAGACATGAAGAAGGCAACTGCTCACCTATAGCAGGTCAATACATTGTGCACAATAACATGTAACAGAAAACAGCATTCACACTAGCTTTTCCCAGCAATAGTACACATATTCAATTCACACACACAACCATACAAACACCCAAACACACCTTCCTCGGCCATAGCAAGACTAATTATTGAAACCAGGCACCTGATCTGATGGAGGTGGGGAGGGGTGAGGGAAGGATGCATGGACAAGGGTAGAAGTATGAGGCAGATCTTCGGACAGATGACTTCATGGCCACACAACACAACAAAAAGGCAGATCTTTGGACAGATGACTTCATGGCCACACAACAAGACAAAAAAAAACTTCCTGGCAGATTAAAACTGTGTGCCAGACTGAGACTCGAACTTGGAACCTTTGCCTTTCACAGGCAAGTGGTCTACCAACTGAGCTACCCAAGTACGACTCACGACTTGTCCTCACAATTTTACTCCTGCCAGTACCTTGTCTCCTACCTTCCAAACTTCACAGAAGTTGTGATTCTTGAGTTTCTCCCGGCGTATTTGATAATCAAAATATCCACGGGTGTACTGCCGGTCTACAGTGTCCAACGGGCACAATATTTCGGCGATCATACATGTCGCCATCATCAGGTGAACTGACGGACTGAGCTCCTGTGAACGTGCCGGCACGGAGATCCGTACACTATGGCTGCTCAAGGGGAACTGGGTTCGGTCGCGGCGGCGGCCGATTTAAATACCCTCCGCCCGCGGCGCGCTCACTCCGCCGTCCGCGCCCCGCGCCACGGTTGCGCAGTGGAACAGATTGCGACGGCGTCTGAGATGACGTCGGTGTGATGGCTCTGTCCGCCGTGGTCGTCACAACTATACATTTGCTCGATTTACTCTTGATTAACTCAATCGCTGGTTCCCAAGCCTTGCTAAGATTATAGCCACAGTCACGATTTATGAGGTCATCATTGGTGCGAATTTCGATGGCCTCTCTAACAACACTGTCCCAGTATCTCGACGTCTGTACCAGAATCCTCGTGCGTTCATACTCCATAGCGTGATTTTCTGACAAACAATGTTCAGCGACCGCCGACTTGCTCGGATACATAAGTCGAGTGTGCCTCTGGTGTTAACGGCATCGATCCTCGACGGTACGCATCGTCTGACCAATATACGACTTGCCACATTGACACGGAATCTGGTACACGCTGGCCTTCCTCAACCGAGGTCATCTTTGGCGCTCCCCACCACTGCACGAGTTTTATTCGGAGGACAAAACACCATTCCGACCCGGTGTTTCTTCAAAATGCGGGCGATCTTCCCCGAGAGTGCGCCTGTATATGGGATAAACGCAGTGCCTACCTCCTCCATCGTGATTTCATCCATATCCACAGGTTGTGCTGTAGTGGTTGGGCGGAGAGCACGTTGAATCTGCCACTCTGAGTACCCATTTTTTCGAAATACAGTTCTCAGATGTTCCAATTCCTGGGGTAGACTCTCTGCGTCAGAGATAGTGCGCGCCCTATGTACTAGAGTTTTAAGTACCCCATTCCTCTGCGAAGGGTGGTGGCAGCTGTCTGCGTGCAAATACAGATCAGTGTGCGTTGTCTTCCGATACACCCCATGACCTAGGGTGCCGTCAGGCCTTCTCTTGACCAAGACGTCAAGGAAAGGTAGTTTACCCTCCGTTTCAGTCTCCATAGTGAATTTGATGTTGGGGTGTATGGAGTTTAGATGTGTAAGGAAGTCAAGGAGTTTATCCATACCATGTGGCCAGATGACGAAAGTGTCGTCCACGTAACGGAAAAAGCAAGTACGTTTCCATTCGGATGACGACAGGGCTTCCTCCTCGAAGTTCTCCATGTACAAATTCGCTACCACCAGTGAGAGTGGGCTACCCATGGCGACTCCCTCTGTCTGTTCGTAGTATTCTCCATTAAAAAGGAAATACGTGGAAGTCAAGACATGCCTAAAAAGTTCAGTGGTCTTCTCGTCAAACTTCTGACTAATCAATTCTAGTGACTCTCGCAGGGGTACCCTCGTGAACAAGGAAACGACGTCAAAACTCACCATGATATCTGACTCGCCCAACGTGAAGCTATCAAGGCGTTTAACAAAATCCATGGAATTACGGAACCAGCGATTGGGTTAATCAAGAGTAAATCGAGCAAATGTATAGTTGTGACGACCACGGCGGACAGAGCCATCACACCGACGTCATCTCAGACGCCGTCGCAATCTGTTCCACCGCGCGACCGTGGCGCGGGGTGCGGACGGCGGAGTGAGCGCGCCGCGGGCAGAGGGTATTTAAATCGGCCGCCGCCGCGACCGAACCCAGTTCCCCCTGAGCAGCCATAGTGTACGGATCTCCGTGCCGGCACATTCACAGGAGCTCAGTGGAGCTCAGTCCGTCAGTTCACCTGATGATGGCGACATGTATGATCGCCGAAATATTGTGCCCGTTGGACACTGTAGACCGGCAGTACACCCGTGGATATTTTGATTCACAGAAGTTCTCCTGCAAAACTTGCCTGCGAAAGGCAAAGGTCCCGATTTCGAGTCTCGGTCTGGCACACAGTTTTAATCTGCCAGGAAGTTTCAAATCAGCACACACTCCGCTGCAGAGTGAAAATTTCATTCTGAAGATTAAAAATGTATGGAGGGTACAAGAAAAAGAGATGTAGGAAGAGGGAGAGAGGGGAACAGTTGGAAGAAAAAGAGAAAGGGTTAAGGAGAGAAAGATGACAATGAAACAGAAAGAGAGGCAAGAGAAAGGGAGAGGGGTTGAAATGGGGGGGGGGGGGGGGTGGAGAGGGAGAGAGAGGGAGAATACCCACATGGGAAGGTGGGCAGTGGGGGAGAAGAGTAGTGGGAGAAGGCAGTGTATGATCTGAATGATGAAGGAGTGGTATGGACAGAAGACAAAAGTGAAAAGGCAAGGTGAGACAGTGGGAACAGGTTAGAGGAGGTTCAGGCGAGTGGTACTGCATGAGTGCTGGATGAGTTAGAGACAAAATTCCCATCTGCCTAGTTCTGAGAAACTTATGATAGAATGGAGTATCTAAACGGCCCCTGTAGTGAAGCAGCCGTTGAAGACGTTTACGTTGTGGTGTGCAGCTTGTTTGGCAACTGGATGGTCAAATTTGGGGTTTGCCACAGCTTAGCAGTGGCCATTCATCCTGGTATTTGGCTGGTTGGTAGTCGTACCAATATGAGTATGACTACCAATCAGCTGCCCAACAGTATGAATGGCCACTACCAAACTGTGGTTAGGAGCAAAAGAGACCATACTGTGGCACAAAATGCAGCTGAACATAACATGCTTGATTGCAATGGCTGCTTCACAACCCGGCCCATCTGGATCCTCCCCTCCACCACCAGACAACAGCTTTTCTGTACTGTGCAGATGGGGACTTATCCTTACAAGATATTCTCCCCTCCTGAAATTATCCTGGCCTCAACCTATGGTAATCTAATGTCCCCGCATGCTCCACCCACCAGTTTATGCACCCTCTGTCCTATCATCTCCTCCCTCTTCACATCCCCTCTGTCAATGCACCCACCACTCTTTCTCCTTCCCTGCTCATCTCCTTTTACACATCCCTCGCTCCCCCTTCTCCCCCCGCCTCCCTCCCTAATCCACAGCCTCCAGAAGCTGCATATGTTGGCAGTCTAGCCATGCCTTTTTCTAGTCCCTACATGCTCTGAAAGACAGAGTTCTTCTCTCCCCTTACCCATTCCCTGCTATTCCTTGACCTTCCCCGGCCCCTCTACTCTGCTGCCTCCATTCAAATGACAACTGCATTCCAGTCCGAGCTGCTGGAGGTGGCTGGTCACTTGAGTGCGAGATATGCTTGCTTGTATGAATAAATGTATGCATTTCCTTTTCTGGAGAAGGCTTTGGCTGAAAGCTAAATGTGGTCCAGTCTTTTTGTTGTGCCTGTCTGCAACTCAGTGTGTCATCTTTAAGGTGAGTAGTGATCTATCTCTTTCCTTATACTATTGATATATATAACATGGCTGCTTTCGCATGTGGCCCTGCCTTTTGTTGTTGTTGTGATCTTCAGTCATGAGACTGGTTTAATGCAACTCTCAATGCTACTCTACCCTGTGCAAGCTTCTTCATCTCCCAGTACCTACTGCAGCCTACATCCTTCTGAATCTGCTTACTGTATTCCTCTCTTGATCTCCCTCTACGATTTTTACCCTCCACGTTGTCCTCCAATACTAAGTAGGTGATCCCTCGATGTCTCAGAACATGCCCTACCAACCGATCCCTTCTTCTAGTCAAGTTGTGCCACAAGCTCCTCTTCTCCCCAATTCTATTCAATACCCCCTGATTAGTTATGTGGTCTACCCATCTAATCTTCAGCATTCTTCTGTAGCACCACATTTCGAAAGCTTCTATTCTCTTCTTGTCTAAACTATTTATCATCCACGTTCACTTCCTTACATGGCTACACTCCATACAAATACTTTCAGAAACGACTTCCTGACACTTAAATCTACACTCGATGTTAACAAATTTCTCTTCTTCAGAAACGCTTTCCTTGCCATTGCCAGTCTACTTTTTATATCCTCTCTACTTCGACCATCATCAGTTATTTTGCTCCCCAAATAGCAAAACTCCTTTACTACTTTAAGTGTCTCATTTCCTAATCTAATTCCCTCAGCATCACCTGACTTAATTCGACTACATTCCATTATCCTAGTTTTGCTTTTGTTGATCTTCATCTTATATCCTCATTTCAAGACACTGCCCATTCCGTTCAACTGCTCTTCCAAGTCCTTTGCTGTCTCTGACAGAATTACAATGTCATCGGCGAACCTCAAAGTTTTTATTTCTTCTCCATGGATTTTAATTCCTACTCCGAACTTTTCTTTTGTTTCCTTTATTGCTTGCTCAATATACAGATTGAATAACATCTGGGACAGGCTACAACCCTGTCTCACTCCCTTCCTAACCACTGCTTCCCTTTCATACCCCTCGACTCTTATAACTGCCACCTGGTTTCTGTACAAATTGTAAATAGCCTTTCGCTCCCTGTATTTTACCCCTGCCACCTTCAGAATTTTAAAGAGAGTATTCCAATCAACATTGTCAAAAGCTTTCTCTAAGTCTACAAATGCTAGAAACGTAGGTTTGCCTTTCCTTAATCTTTCTTCTAAGATAAGTCGTAGGGTCAGTGATGCCTCACGTGTTCCAATATTTCTACGGAATCCAAACTGATCTTCCCCGAGGTCGGCTTCTATCAGTTTTTCCATTCGTCTGTAAAGAATTCGCGTTAGTATTTTGCAGCTTTGACTTATTAAACTGATAGTTCAGTAATTTTCACATCTGTCAACACCTGCTTTCTTTGGGATTGGAATTATTATATTCTTCTTGAAGTCTGACGGTATTTCTCCTGTCTCATACATCTTGCTCACCAGATGGTAGAATTTTGTCCGGACTGGCTCTCCCAAGGCTGTCAGTAGTTCTAACGGAATGTTGTCTACTCCGGGGGCCTTGTTTCGACTCATGTCTTTCAGTGCTCTGTCAAACTCTTCACGCAGTATCATATCTCCCATTTCATCTTCATCTAAATCCTCTTCCATTTCCATAATATTGTCCTCAAGTACATCGCCCTTGTATAGTCCCTCTGTATACTCCTTCTACCTTTCTGCTTTCCCTTCTTTGCTTAGAACTGGGTTTCCATCAAAGCTCTTGATATTCGTGCAAGTGGTTCTCCTTTCTCCAAAGGTCTCTTTAATTTTCCCATACACAGTATCTATCTTACCCCTAGTGAGGTAAGCCTCTACATCCTTACATTTGTCCTCTAGCCATCCCTGCTTAGCCATTTTGCACTTCCTGTTGATCTCATTTTTGAGACGTTTGTATTCCTTTTTGCCTGCTTCATTTACTGCATTTTTATATTTTCTCCTTTCATCAATTAAATTCAATGTTTCTTCTGTTACCCAAGGGTTTCTACTAGCCCTCGTCTTTTTACCTATTTGATCCTCTGCTGCCTTCACTATTTCATCCCTCAAAGTTACCCATTCTTCTTCTACTGTATTTCTTTCCCCCATTCGTGTCAGTTGTTCCCCTATGCTCTCCCTGAAACTCAGTACAACCCCTGGTTCTTTCAGTTTATCCAGGTCCCATCTCCTTAAATTCCCACCTTTTTGCAGTTTCTTCAGTTTTAATCTACAGTTCATAACCAATAGATTGTGGTCAGAGTCCACATCTGCCCCTGGAAATGTCTTACAATTTAAAACCTGGTTCCTAAATCTCTGTCTTACCATTATATAATCTATCTGATACCTTTTAGTATCTCCAGGGTTCTTCCATGTATACAACCTTCTTTCATGATTCTTAAACCAAGTTTTAGCTATGATTAAGTTATGCTCTGCGCAAAATTCTACCAGACGGCTTCCTCTTTCATTTCTTAGCCCCAATCCATATTCACCTACTATGTTTCCTTCTCTCCCTTTTCCTACTGACGAATTCCAGTCACACATGACTATTAAATTTCCGTCTCCCTTCACTATTTGAATAATTTCTTTTATCTCGTCATACATTTCATCAATTTCTTCGTCATCTGCAGAGCTAGTTGGCATATAAACTTGTACTACAGTAGTAGGCGTGGGCTTCGTGTCTATCTTGGCCACAATAATGTGTTCACTATGCTGTTTGTAGTAGCTTACCCGTACTCCTATTTGTTTATTCATTATTAAACCTACTCCTGCCATTACCCCTATTTGATTTTGTATTTATAACCCTGTATTCACCTGACCAAAAGTCTTCTTCCTCCTGCCACCGAACTTCACTAATTCCCACTATATCTAACTTTAACCTATCCATTCCCTTTTTAAATTTTCTAATCACCTGCCTGATTAAGGGATCTGACATTCCACACTCCGATCCGTAGAACGCCAGTTTTCTTTCTCCTGATAACAACGTCCTCCTGAGTAGTCCCCGCCCGGAGATCCGAATGGGGGACTATTTTACCTCCAGAATATTTTACCCAAGAGGACGCCATCATCATTTAATCATACAGTAAAGCTGCATGCCCTTGGGAAAAATTACGGCTGTAGTTTCCCCTTACTTTCAGCTGTTCGCAGTACCAGAACAGCAAGGCTATTTTGGTTAGTGTTACAAGGCCAGATCAGTCAATCATCCAGACTGTTGCCCCTGCAACTACTGAAAAGGCTGCTGCCCCTCTTCAGGAACCACACGTTTGTCTGGCCTCTCAACAGATACCCCTCCATTGTGGTTGCACCTACGGTACGGCTATCTGTATCGTTGAGGCACGCAAGCCTCCCCACCAACGCCAAGGTCCGTGGTTCATGGGGGGGGGGGCTGCCTTTTATTGGGAACAAAATGCCTATTACTAGACTGTGGTAGGACCTGTAAGTTGCATGAGTGGCTGAACACTACTATGGGGGATGTGGGTAGGATTTTGGGTAGGATATCCCTTATCTCAGGGCACAACATGAGGTCGTCAAAAACCTAGTGGAGTATGTGGTTGAGCTTTTCAAGGTCACGGTGAAAAGCTCAACCCTCACCAGGAGTTCGACTATCTCACGTTGTGCCCTGAGATGAGGTATATCCTATTCAAAATCCTACCCACATCCCCCAAAATAGTGTTCATCCAAAATACAAAATATCCTTGACCATTCATATTCCAATCCTACTCCCAATCTTGCAGCCCATGGGTCATTCCCTTGTGGTCAGGCCAGGTGCACAGGAGTTTCCTACCCAATAAAAGGAAGGACCACATGTGAAAGCAGTCATATTATATATCAGCTATGCTGCTATCATTTTACAGTATTCTATGTGGGCACAACAAGTAACAAACTGTTTACTTGAACAAATGGCCACTGCAAAACTGTGGAAAACCGTAAACTTGACCATCCAGTTGCCAAACATGCTGCAGACCACAATACAAATGTTCCCACAGCTCATTCACTACATGGGCCATTTGGATACTCCCTTCCACCACAAGTTTCTCAGAACCATGCAGATGGGAATTGTCTCTCCAACTCATCCTGCACTCTCGCAATCCCCCGGGGCTAAACCACTTCTAATCTGTTCCCAATGCCTCCTCACCTTGCCTTTTCCCCTTCTCTCTTCTGTCCAATCCACAGCTACTCTGCCCAGTTCATGCACTGCCTACTCCCACTACTTCCCACCCCCTCAAGCCCTGAATGCAGGCATTCTCCCCCCACCCCCATCCCCCCTCTCTCCCCCTCCCCCTTTCAACCTCTCTCCTTTCTCTCTCCCCTATCAGTTCCCCCCCTCCCTCTTCCTACATCTTTTTACGTCGCACCATCTGTACTTTTTTCATCTTGTTGTGCAGCCATGAACTCATCAGTGCAAAGATCTGTCTCTTTCCCAGTACACCTCCTTGCATCCTTCCCTGCAACTTTCCCACCTCATTTGCTCAGGTGAACGCTTTCAGAACTCGAGTATCAATTAATTAGTCTTGCCGTGGCCATGGGAGAGTGTGTTTGGGTGCCTGTGTGCGTGAATGTGTGTATTATTGCTGAAAAAAAAAGCAGTGCTTGAAAGCTAGTGTGAATGCTGCATTCATGTTATGTGTTACTGCATTCCATGCATTGACTCGCTACAGGTGAGTTGTTGCCTTTACCTTATTTTACGTATTGCTCCATCCAGGAATGTCCATAAATTGTAAAATAGATATTATTGTGTGACATTTGTTGTATACAACATATTTTGTATGTATAATTATTGCAAAATTAGTATTTCTGTGGTTTCCAAAAGCCATCTGTTTGGTGGTTCCATGTAAAGAAAATATAAGTAAATAAATGTGTGGTTTTAAAGTTTCTGTACATTATTACAGAAATGGAAAGTGCACCCCTATCTTTAATTAGCATCTATCTTTTATTAAAATATGACACCCACTTGTGGACCGACAGACAAATAAATAATGTTCATCACAGTGAATGAATCTTAAAGCTGCATTTAATTTCTCTACCCTGTTCCGTTTTATGTACGCAGTCTAAAATATTACAATACGAATGATATAGTTCAAATTTCTGATACTGCCTAAGAGAGTTCTTTACTTCCTTTGTGGCACTTCTCCTCCAGCTTCTGTCCACTCTTAGTACTATCAAATATCAAGTCCTGCTTTTTAGATAGCAACACTCTGTATTTCTGATGTTAGTTTTTATGTGCTATGTTAAGCTGTAATTTTCCTCTATATAAGGTCAATTTTCATTACTAAATACTATGTCCAGAAACAAATACTTCTTGAGATATGGGCCACTCTTTCCTATGAAAGACCTCTGTCCGCTGAGACTACAGGAGGTGTTCAATGTACTTGTTACTCACTCTTATACAGATAAAACAGAACATAAAACACAGGTAGCAAAGGTCGGAAAACTATGTAAATACCCACATCGAAGCATGGGATGAAGCATTGCGTCAGTGGTAAAACATGAATGGCACAGGAAGAAAGTGGTAGAAGGAGCTAAAACAATATGGACGTGGCTGGATGACTGCAAGGAAAAAAGGGAGGAGCCAGCCACTCTGCCTAAAAGTTTACGCCGGAGTCCAGACACATTGCAAAACTTTAAAACCCTAGTTACACTCGTCTCATCAACAGGTAAAATAGAGGGTACAGATATCCACCAATTTTTGCTTCTGCCCTTGCATCACAGTATAAAATGAACTCCGTTAAAATGTGGGGGATAGAGATGTGCACACCACAAGCATCAAACAACAGGGGATTCTCCCGCCATAATAGAGAGCTATGTGTGAAACGACAGTGCCCCATCCGAAGACGCGCGAGGGTCACCTCATCCCGCCTGAGCAACCAGCAGGAGGAACGCCACGGCTGAGTTGTTGACTTCACCAACCGCAGCTAATTGGCCACCACCAGTCATTCTTCCCCCCACAACTGCTTGCACTTCCTGTGGAGTGCAGAAACGACAGCCTGCAAGGGAATATGACTCTGTGTCACATCCTCCTCTCTGCAGGCCTCCTTGGCAGCCCGATCGGCCTGTTCATTGCCCCATATTCCAACATGACCTGGCAGCCAACAGAATGACACCTGCTCATTCCCATCCCCCCTCCCCTGTTGAACCAAGTACATTTGGTCATATATCAGCTGGACCAACTCCTCAGTTGGGTACAGATTCTGCAATGGTTGTAAGGCACTAAGGGAATCAGAGCAGATGAGAAACTGATTACCCTGAATATGATATGCCTGCTCTAGTGCCTTCAAGATCTCGTGGAGCTCCACTGCAAAAATGGCATATTCATCAGGCAGGCGAATCCTGGTGACATGATTAGGAAACACTGCAGAACAGCCATGGGAATTCCCTTGTTTGAAGCTATCAGCATAAATTACTGTGAAACTGTGAGGCATATCTAAAATGTTAAAGACAGAGAGTGGAATGTAAAATCTAAGACCAGCCATATCCATCTCGAAAAGGCAATCCAGTGCATGAATCCCATAAAGTCTCCTTGCTGGTTATGAAAAAGCTGTGCCAGTGGAAGCTGTATGGTATGCAGGTGTGTATGGTGTGGACATAGTTTTATACGCCTGGCACACCGTAAGTAGCTGTCGCCTCATATGCTGTGGCAGTTCACCAGCCTCTGCACACAGGCTTGGTATGGGGCTTGTTCTGAATGCCCTAGTGGCCAACCGAATACCTTCATGGTGCATCACGTCCAACATCTTTAGAGACCCATACACCATGCACCCATAAATGAGCCAAGATTGCACAAATACCCTGTAAAACTGGAGCAGACAAGTCCTGTCTGCTCCCCTTGTACTGTGGGTAAGACATTTTAAAATACTTAAAGCCTTAATTGACAGTTGTTTCAGGTCTCAAAGACATGGTAACTACGTAAGCTTAAGAGTCAAAAATGAGCCCCAGAAATCTCACTGTGTCTTTAAAATTAAGGACAGTGTCCCTCATCCTCAACTCAGGCAAGATTAAAATCGAACAAGATTGGTGAAAAAGAACACACACGGACATCTCAGTGGAAAACTTAAAACCACTCTTCTGTGCCCATTAATTCAAACGCCTAAGAGTGAGTTGCAACTGACGTGTGATGCTTGAAGAAGAGCAAAACACAGAGAAATCATCCATAAATAAAAGACGAAGGACAGGACTTTTCACTATGGACGTAATGCTATTAATAGCTATGGCAAAGACAGCCACACTTAAGACGTTACCTTGAGGGACACCGTTCTCCTGCTCAAAGTGATCAGACAGGACATCACCGACTCGGTACCTAAAATATCGTGGCGAGAGGAAGAACTTCATAAAAATGGGAAGATAACCACGAAAACCCCAGTTGTGAAGCTGCTCCAGGATGAGACGCCCCATAGTGTAGGCCTTCTTGATGGCAAAAAATACACCTAGAAGGCGATGCCTGCATAGGAAAGCTTGTTATATAGCTGCCTCCAGGAGAGCAAGATTATCAAAGGTGGAACAAAACCTCCTGAACTCCCACTGAAAGCGACTAATGAGTTGTCAGGATTCTAAGACCCAGACAAGGCGGTGGTTAACCATCCACTCCAAGGTCTTTCCCATGCAACTAGTGAGGGCAACACTACGGTAACTACTTGGGCATGTGAGGTCCTTCCCAGGTTTTAAAAAAGGAATTAAAACAGCCTCACCCCACAAGCCAGGAAAGCGACCTGACACCCAAATGGCATTAAAAAGTGCAAGGAGGATACCTTTGTTGCGCGTTGTGAGGTGCCGTAGCATACTGTAATGGATCCTGTCGTGGCTATGGAATGTGTCACGAGCTGCAGACAATGCAGAATCCAGCTCTCACATGGAGAATGGGGAGTTGTTAACTTCATTAGAGGTGGACTGGAAGTCCAAACTACACCTCTCACCAACTGCTCCATGGCACTGGAAACCGGGTTTCTGACTGGCTGTTGCAGTAACTGGGGCAAAATACACTGCCATAGTCTGGGAAATGTCTTATAGATCCATGTGGAGAATGCCGTTATTCATTACAGCAGCCATGGGGCACCTCCCTCCTCTCCCACAAATTCGCCCGATGGTCTCCCACACAATGGAACTTTTGGTGGACCAATTAATGGTGAATGGTGTCCAGGAACTGTTGCCACGACCTCTTCTTGCTCTCTTGAATAATTCAGCAACACTTTGCCCTCGCCACCTGAAAGGCTGCAAGATTTTTGGCAGCTGGCTGACACTGGAACCTACGCAGAGCCACACGCCTGGTCCTGACTGCAAAGCAGCATTCGGCACTCCACCAAGGGACTGGTTGTCTCTTCTATTGGCCCATGAACTGTGGAATGGATGCTGCAGCGGTGTGGCGGACCAGTTTGGTAATATGATCCACCCACACCTCGACAATCACAGTGTTCGAACTGGGCCAACTGGCTATAAAGTGTCCATCGGGAAGTGATCACTTCCGTGCAAGTCATTTCTCATTGAGCACTGTGGGGAAGAGCTGGAGAGCAAAGTGAGAGACCAATGGCAGAGAACGACCCAGTTGCTGTGCAGGAGTGAGTGCTCTGTCCCGCATTTAACAAGTATGCACGGGATGACAGGAGAAGCCTCTTAATTGCTCTACCCCTGGGATGGGTAATTGCAGAGCCCCAAAGCACAATGTGTGCATTAAAATCACCACATATGATGAACAGGTGGGGGAGCTGTGTAATATGGTCGGTGAGGGCCTCTTCATCAAGTGCATCATGTGGGGGCAAGTAAAGGGAACATATTGTCAATGGATGACACACATGCATGGATAAAGCAACAGCTTGTGAAGCCGTAAGTGAGAGTGGCGAGGAGTGGTAGTCCGTCCTGACGAAAATATCCATGCCCCCTCTAGCTCTCTCTCCACACAGGTTGTCCTTTTTGCGGAGTGCACAGCCTTGTAGCTCAGGGGCATATGATGAATGCAAATAAGTCTCCTGGAGACCAGGCTCAGTGGTCTACCCTGAGAAAGTAGACGAAGTTCCTCCAGATGTGTCCCGAATCCCAGCAAGATCCACTGAAGTATTGGAGTCATCTATGACGGGGGTAGCACCTTCATCCTGTCTTTCCGACAGAGTGGGGAGACTGCGGCACGTGGAGGGGTAGTCGTGGGGTGAGATGATTGCCCCACACATACCTCACACTCCATCAACTCTGGGGAAGAGTCAGACAAAGCATCAGATAAAATGACTTAAACACGGTCAGACTGTTTACCATGTGATTTTACATGCTGTTGCTGCTTTATAGGAGCTTTTTGTGGTTTGGTGGGCTTTGGTGGAGCCAATGTGGGAGTGGTAATGGCCATGCTGGGTTTCTGAACAGCCTCAGCTGTTGGAGGCGCCAGGGGCTGGCTCAAGTTGGCCACTGTACCTTTGTCTGCCGTTCGAGTAGAGGCTACAGGCTCTTAAATGCTTGCTGCCTTGCAAGTGCACTGAGATCTGCAGGTGACAGTGCCAAAACTCGCCACCTCCGTCTTGAAGAGGCATCTGCTTTTGGAGTAGGCTTCTGAACCACTGACGCAAAAGATGTAGCAAATGTGGTAGGCTGCATGGACTTGTAGATATTTTTGGTCTCACCATAAGGGATATGCTTGGTTGTTTTTATTTCCTGGACTTTGCATTCCTCTAAAAAGATACGGCGGCCCCTCCTCCAAACACTGTTGTTTCCAGAGAAATTGCTACATTTGACTGGAGACGAGCAACCAACTCCTTCATGAGCAGCCTTACTGCAGTTGCTACAAGTTGCTTTGCCTTTACACCCTAAGGTGGTTGTATGCCCAAAACGCTGGCATTTAAAACAACACATTGGGGTTGGGAAATAAGGCCTCACAATACAGCGAAGGAAGCCAGCCTTAACATGCTCAGGAAGTTTCATGCTACTGAAGGTCAGGATAAAGGAGTCAAATTTGATAAGATTGCCATGGACCCTCTTCATGATATGTTGCACGACAACCACACATTCTGGAGCCCACTCACGTTGCAGTTCCTCCTTGGAAACATCAACTTGATCCCGGCATGTCACAACACCTTCGCTATAATTCAAGGTGCTGTGCAGTTCAGTGTCTTATGGCATATTCCCCAAGGTATTTAGCAGTTTGGAGGTTAGCTGCTTGCTGGGAATTGGAAGTTTCCACTAGCATGGTCCCACTGCACAAGCACTTCACCAGTTTTAAGGAGCCACAGATCCCATCCAAACCCTTTTGTACATAAAAGAGCGAAACCTTCTCAAAATTACTCCCCTTCTGTTTCTGTTTCACTATGACAAACACATTCTGAGGACCAACATGTATTCTGTTACTAGAGACCGGACTTGTCAGAGAAGCTCCAGAATCAGGGGGACTGACTACACTAGCCCTCTTGATAGACTTGGCGTTAGAACCTTCCAGCGGCCCAACCTTTCCGCTGGGAGAAGGAAAGGAAGATTTCGGAGGATGCATTTCGATCCCATGAGCAGCTAAGGAAGTAAGGGTCTACTCAGACAGAGCCCCATGTGCCTGAGTGAGCCGTGTACAACTGAGGTGCGGCAGGCTCCCCAGATGTCACCTGTTAATAACTGTTCCATCTCAACGGCAACGCATCTCCTCAGCGTGCAGCATACCTTGAGACAGGTTTTTTTTTTATATATATAGGTTTATCGTGTCCTCATGGTCCGGGTGGTCATGCCAAGATCCCCATTCTCTGAGACACACAACATTCTAGCATCGTGCCACAGTGGTTGCTAAAGTGTGCCCAGAGCTTACAGTGACAGGAGATTGGCAGTGCTTACCAGTCCCCAGGTCAGGAACCCTGGGGTCGCCAAGCCCGTATTCAGCAAACAAATGCTGAGCCCCTGAGGGCCACAGCAAGAAGTCCTAAGAGATCAAGCTCAAATGAAAAGGTAGGTAACGTTACTGGATCTCCTTCACCAATCCATTGTTCATGAAACATCTGTGTTAGGTACTGTCATTTGAGACATATAAAATGAGGTGGAGCCCTACCATACATAAATCATGTTCACTGTCTGTCTGCAAGGGTAACCTTCTACTTAGTGTGAGTAATGTCTCACTTAGAAATCTGTGATAAACAGCCCCTGTTCATTTGTCTGAAAAAACATATAGCCCTATGTGTCTCTCACCCTTACTTCCACAACCATTTGAGGATTTGCATCTGCTCACTCACAGTTACTGTGGTAATTTATTACCCCACTCTGTGTGAATCCCACCACAAATGGCACATAAAATCCAAGTTATGAACTGTTTTAGAAACAACTGGAAGGACTATAATCTAGCAAGATGGTCTTGTGGTCCGAGAGCTCGCACACAGGTAAGTAATGTGAATAAACTTAATGCTCAGGCAGAACTGAACATTCAAGAGTATGGTTTATGCCTTCATCAGCTTCAATTCTTTGCACTTTTTTTTTTCAACGACCATCACTTATTACACCCTTCACACCGCATACCCTGATATCTGGCATGCGAACTCTGTAAAGTCTACCACAGTCTCTCGACCTTGCTGTGATTTACCCTGTGTCTGCAAGACCCTGCAACAACCTACGCTACATGTGTCAAGGATGTCACTGGAAGTACACAATACATACCTCCCAATTAAGGCCACTGACTAAGCAGCAAAGTACCACATCTGTCATTTCTCGCACAGAATAATTCGACTCAACTTCAATGTTTACATTGTTCACACTCTGCAGAATCACAACATCAGAGTGATATTACAGAGTGGCTCATGCAGGAGATAGTTAAGAGCTGTGTCTGACAACTGCATTAAGTCAGAGGACTAAGTTCAAAAGACAACCCACCAACAATAAATGAGCAATAAATATCAACAGGAAGACAGCACGCACTAGTGATTAACAACCATTCACAACATCTGCTTCCCATGCCAATCACAGAAGGGTGACTGCTTAGCTGCCTCTGTGCATACCATAATTAGTCTATTAGTCTAAATCTTCTTTTCGCAGTCCCTATGGGAGCAATATGGAGCCGATGAAGTATATTTCTAAATTCTTCACTCAGTTCCAGTTCTCAAAACTTCGTAAATAGGCTTTCACAGTACAGTTGGCACCTATCTTCGACTGTCTACCAAGTCAGTTTTTCAGCATGTTCTCCCAAGAGTCAAACAAACCTGAGACTATTCACGCTGCCCTTATTCGAATATGTTCAATAACAAGTAAAATAGCCCACATCTCTACAACTATTTCTTTCGGGAAATATGTTTATAGGGTTTTTCCTAGTTTCAACCAGCACTATTTTCTATCAGAATACGGTACGTTTTTTAAATGACCTCTACAGAACAATTCAGTATAACGTGTGTGTGTGTGTGTGTGTGTGTGTGTGTGTGTGTGTGAGGGAGGGAGAGAGAGAGAGAGAGAGAGAGAGAGAGAGAGAGATTGAAATCAGTCAAATTGGAAGTGCCCAGCAAAGTCAGGAAGTGGCCAGTGTCACTGTAAATTGACTGGCCAATGTCCAATCTTTTCTCGATTTCGGGATTGGGTCAGTCAATTCACGAAATGGCATAGACCAATCAGCCAAAGTTGAAAGAAAAGAACTGAGCCTATCTGAGGAGACTGTAAGGCTGCATAATTTCAAACCTTTTACCAAGCTATTCATTTTATCAGTCTCACTTATTACAATGTGTCATTACTTACACAACAATATGAACTTACATGACATCTGCAATTGCACACTGTTAAAACTTTATACTATCCATTAATTTTATCAATCTTATTTACTATAATTTGTCATCATTTATTAGCAGAAGATAAACTTTTATGACACTGGAATTGTTCAACAGTTTCTGATTTCTACATTTGCAACAATTTGTTACACACTTACTAGCACAATTGTTTAGAGTACCAGTTAGTGATTGTGAAGAAGAGATGGTTTGTATGATTTTCCTTCTGTAACTGTGGATTCCAGCATGGACAGTTTCTCATGCAGGTTGGAAAACTCACTTCCGCAATACAGTCGCTTTAGAACACCATTCTTTGTTCCTAGCTTGTTGAAAGCAACCCCAACATTCATGACAACAGCAAGTACACTTCTGGGATCACCATGACCTCTATCAACATCTGCTGTATGGGTGTGAACAATGTCTCCAGGATGGTGGGAATTTTGCATCTTAATTTTTAATCATTTTTGCACCTTGTGTTTGCAAACTGGCATGAGCTCCTGACTTCTTTTTCCTGATATCTTGTTTGTTTTGAAATAGTCAGCAAGTACTTTTCTCTCCATACTCTTCACCTGCTTTGTTACTTATCCACAAATTGCACGGACACTGTTGCTGCAGGATACACAACAATGGACTGCGCTACACCCAGTTTCGACAAACCACACACAATACTTCTCCACTATTATTGTCAGACAATTGGTCTGCCGATTTTGATGGTTCCATCGCCATGGCAGCAGCTTCAATTATGGGGGCAGTCCTGCATTTATAGCAACCTCCAATTCTTGTTCAACATTCTCAAGGTCTTTGTGTCATTATGTTATCCACAACTTCCCTGGGTACATTTGTCGTACTGACTCACTTTTGCTTTGCAGCCAAACATGCCCTCATATGGCAACTGTGGAATGCCTTGATGAAAAGAACAGTTTTTCACCAACTGAATAAATCGGAGACACTCAGTGAAATGTGTTGATTCCTTTGTCTGCATCCATGTCATCATCATATTCTGAACATTCTGGTTGCTGATTTCCTTGGAACCATGGCTTTGGCTACATCTAGATTTTCTGTGAACTAATATTAGAGAACGAAAGTTGCTACTCACCTTGTAGTGGAGATGCTGAGTCACATGCTGAGTCTCAGATAGGCTCAACAAAAAGATTCTCACAATTATAGCTTTTGGCCATTAAGGTCTTAGTCAACAATAGACACACACACACACACACACACACACACACACACACACACACACGCACGCAACCCACAACTCGCACACACGACTGCAGTCTCAGGCAGCTGAAACCAGTGTGGTTTACTGAGCGAGCGAGGTGGCGCAGTGGTTATGGCGCAGTGGTTATCACACTGGACTTGCATTTGGGAGGACAACGGTTCAGTCCTGCGTCCGGCCATCCTGATTTATGTTTTCCGTGATTTCCCTAAATCGCTCCAGGTAAATGCCGGCACGGTTCCTCTGAAAGGGCATAGCCTACTTCCTTCCATGTCCTTCCCTAATCCGATGAGACCGATGACCTCGCTGTTTGGTCTCTTCCCCCAAACAACCCAACCCAGTGTGGTTTCAGTTTTCTGAGACTGCAGTTGTGTGTGTGTGTGTGTGTGTGTGTGTGTGTGTGTGTGTGTGTCTTGTTGACAAAGGCCTTAATGGTCGAAAGCTATAATTGTGAGAATCTTTTTATTGTGCCTATCTGCAACTCAACATCTCCGCTATATGGTGAGTAGCAACTTTCCTTCTCTAATATTGTTACATTCCGTCCTGGATTTTCCATTGTTTGATTTTCAGTGTAATAGTCTCAGTTCAGGTTACATGTTCTTTAGTCCATTTATAACTTAGTTCGAAAATTCTCTCTTGTTATCTGACTGATGCACACTTGGAGAACCTACAGCGGTGAAGATCTCAAGTAGCTGGTACACAGCTTCTTCTGTTATTTTCCTTTCAGGGACTGCAATAATATAAACATGGTTTAATGATACTGGTAACTGAATATAAATTTGTACTCATTGTCAGGGTTACTTTGCAGGTCTGTCACATCTGCCTGCCTTGATCTTGATTGTTTAAATATCAGAGTTTTGGAAACTAAGCTTTTCTGGAGATTAGACAACTTGGTCTGACAAGCCTTGCATAAGCAGAGACACAGTGTAAAGACTTCTTTGGTGACATTTTTGCTTTTTATTGAAGCAGAGTATTCAAAAGTGACAGACCTTGCTTTTCACATCAAATGTTGGTTTTGCATTTACATGTATAGCAAATTCACCCTGCTGATTACTTCCATTTGAAGTAGCCATAGGACAGCCAACGGAAAAATAATACAAATAACTGCAATCGATGTACTGTTTCATGGGATACGCCTACAGGCTAAATAATTATGATCAGTTGCTAATTTACCACATTTAGAGGAAAATATCAGTAAGCATGTAAATGTCACAAATACAAACACAGATGGATCCCGGTCACCCGACCTTCCATTTAACAAGAAATGGTCAGCAGAGAAAAAGGAAGCAGTAAAAAATCGTTAAATTAATTTATTTTATCACTTTCCATGTCATTTGTCTTCCCTGCCCATCTGACCAGGCAATGGCCAGTTCAGGTTGGATAAACAGGGTTCTACTGTGTAGTGTAGTTTAGTATAATAGAATATAAATACCAGGAGTCACCACAGTATTCACAATGAAGCTTATTTGTCGCAATCTCAAAGGCAGGGTGTTCTCCGAGAAGCAGCAGCTACCATGTGCACAGCATACTTAATACTGAAAGCCACACACTTAATACTGAAAGCCAAAGACGGTCTGCCTAGCGCACATTGTTGCACCATCACATTGAACTTTGGCTAGAGATTTCCTGCCATTGTGCGAAATGGCCAGCCAAAGTAGCATATACGCTGTTACGTTACGAGTAATCTGATCTTGGCCACATCTCCCGGCTAAAGTGCGACAATTCGGGAACTGGCCGCACTCGGGACACTGTGTGTGCGTGTGTGCGTGTGTGTGTGTGTGTGTAAATGAGCAGAAGCTATATGTGTTTTACTTCCTAATTCCTCCACATGATAATTCCATTTACAGAATGCAAACAAAAAAATTATGTTCTGTTGTATATTCAAAGAAACAAATTTGAATAAAGTCAAAACACTTACAATTAAAAGTCTTTGGTCCTTGCAAAAAATTCCTGTAAGCCACTTACCTGCTCACAAGCAGCAATTCAGATCACACAGCTTATTCCTCAGACCCACAGTCTTTAGGGAACATGAGATTAAGGCCATTGCATTCGACATATTTGAGCAGGTGACATCAAAACATTGCCAAATGTTGATGGCGGATGTGGAAATTCTCGTTGTTGAGTGTCAGGCACCATAGTCGTAGACTTTGGGTATCCTGCTGCTGACTGCTGCTGCTGCTGTTGCTGCTGCTGTAATCCATAAAATTCATGAAGCAACAGCATGAATCTCAATGAAATCTGCAAAGATGGTATGGCCATTTACTTAGTGGAAACAAAATAAAATAGTACTGGACAGAATGTAAAATAACTGCAAGCAAAGTAAATCAGTCCTTTTAATCAAAAATTATATTTGTAATTGTTTATAGCGTCAAAAATTAAAAATTGTATATTAAGACTGCAAATCCAAATTATGAATGTCCATTCACATTGTTAATTTGTTTTCAGTTGATGAGGCCATCATGCAACAACAACTGACTGCTGTTGTCCAAGATGGCAGTATGAAGCATATAAAGTAGAAAATAAAGATATTACGCTCAAAAGCTAGTGGAGAAATGTGCAAATTAAAACTTCTCTTCGGCAACACAGCAGTAATCTCTATGCAAACTGTATGCCAAACTGCAGATGCTCGAGTGTGTTTGCCAAAAATCCTTGTACTTCATTTCTTGCTTAATCACAATGTGGTAGCCACAAATATCACTAGCACTCACAACAAAATATGCAGATGCACTTGCAGCGATGAGAAGTCCCTCGCCCAGTTTGTTAAAGGCCTCACAAAGGAATTCGCAGACAGTCAACACCGCCCCCCCCCCCCCCAACCTAATACACAAACAGATCTCCCATGAAATATCCTCACACAAACACCTGATCCTCACATTCATCCCAAGAAGCGCCCCCTAATCACACAATACACACAGGACTGGGACGACTGAACCACGTCCTTCATCAGGGTTTTGATTATCTATCATCATGCCCTGAGATGAGGGACATCCTATCCAGATACTTCCATCCCCTCCCAAAGTGTGTTCCGTCACCCAGACAAACTCCACAACATTCTAGTCCATCCCTATGCCACTCCCACCTCCAATCCCCTACCACAGGGATCATAACCTTGCGGAAGAACCAGATGTAAGACCTGCCCTATCCATCCACCCAGCACCTCCTACTTCAGTACTGTCTCAGGCTCATCCCACCCCATCAGAGGCCAGGCCACCTGTGAAATCAACTATGTTACATACCAGTTCTGCTGCAACCATTGCACAGCATTTTACATTGGTACGACAACCAACCAGCTGTCAACCAGAATGGTTGCCAAAAACAAGATGGCCCAGGCAGTGGCACAACATGCAGCAGAGCACAACATCCGAGATTTCAATGGCTGCTTCACAACCCATGCCATCTGGATCCTCCCAACCACCATTAGCTTTTCGGAGCTGCGCTACTGGGAGTTATCCTTAGAGCACATCCTTCACTCCTGTAACCTCCCTGGCCTAAACCTAAGGTAACTCGCTGTCCCCTCCACCCCTCTGTGTGTGTGTGTGTGTGTGTGTGTGTGTGTGTGTGTACCATTCCCTGCCCCAGTACCCCTGCCCAATTTCTATCAGCTAGTTGAGTGCTGTTGTCTCATGCTCTAGTCTGTGAAATCGCAAGCCGTCGTGTGCCACCTGCCTCCTCTACCTGCATCCCTAGCTAGCTCACAGATGGCTCCCCACTTTCCCATAGCTGCTAGACACTCCCCCCCCCCCCAGCCCCCCCCCAGCCCCCCCCCTCCCGCTCCATATCTTCTCCCTCGGCATAGTCCATATCAATCCAGGCAGGCTAGGAAAAAATCTTATCTTCATAGTCTTGGATGTTATTGAATTTAGCATATGTTAAAATGAAGGACTTAGTACGGAAAACATATTTTTTTGTTTTCTCCAAAAAAATTTCTGCTCCAAGATACAGCCCTCCAAAGATGACACTGCACATATCATTTTAAAGATGCGACTTTGAGAAAAAATTTTAAAATGCTATATCTCTGGAACAGTTTTAATTATTTTGTTGGCTTTTTTTAATTGAAAGACAATTGCTTTAGGATTACAAAGAAATCCTCGATTTGGACTAATCTGTCAAAGTTCTTTGAGTTTAATGTTCTGAACTTTTTTTATACTTAATGGAAATTTTTCTTTTTCTTTTTTTTTTTTTTTTTTTTTTTTCAAAAATGCCAGTCCACAAAATTTTGATTTTTTTCTGTTGATTAGTACCACATAGCTCTACATTCCCTGAAAAGGACAGCTTCCACTTTTAGGCTCAACAGGTTTTATAAACAATTGAAATTTTTGCCATACATAAAACCTGTTTTATTACATTATCACATAACAGGCGATTAAAAATTAAAAATAAAATTTAAAAAATCATAAAAATCAAAACTTAGCCTTATTTAACATAATTTTAGTTTTAAATGGTTCCAATTTAAATAACTTCTGTGCACTCGGTTTTGTACTGAAATTAGTCAGTCAATGAACTAAAAATGTGTCCCACTGCTTCAGTATCTTCCTTTGATACAGAGTCATGCCTTCTTGTTGAACCAATAGACAATGGAGCACTTACAATTTTCAAAACATTGTGAACAGGAAGTAAGCACTGACGGCGTTGTTGCTGACCTTCAGCTGGAAATCTATATCCAGCAGCTGGTCCATGTGGTAGCATAAAGTTCATTACAATTTCATTTAACTCATAACTGGTGACTATAATCTCTGCAATCCACCACTCACAGTCATACACACATGCCACAAACATCCCGCTTCTCAGGGTCTGAATCTGAATATTATCCTGCTGTTTCTGAGGTGTTGGTCGAACGAACAGAATGTCTTCTTTCTTGCTCTTTAAAGTATGTGCAATATAAGTTCACACATCACTTTGAGTCCAAAAATGTGTCTTCTGAATTCCTTTCACAGGAGTAGTTTATTTAGACCATTCTTCTTTTTTCTGCTCACGGAATTCTTCGATTAACTCTGTGGACAAAAGAATGAGGGCTGTGGATGTGTAAGATTTCACGACTCTCGTAGAATCCTCAGCATTCTGAATCGCAGCTGTATTTGGTCTGGATGGATTGTTTTGTAGCATGGTGCTTCAGCAAGCCTCCTACATCATCACAAGGCCCCTTCCTGTGACCAGTAGCACTGTATACCCAGTCAGTTGGCACAAGCGACTTACTCAATTCAAACAGCTGGTAATGTTTTTTAAAATGACTAGGTGCATCATCAGAAATAATGATGATCATCTTTGCCACTGTTTGCAGTTGAAGAATTTTGTGCATTGCTAGCAAAGCATGTGCTGAGCCATATCCTGTGTCATCACTTATAACTGCAACACTTGTGGTCTTGTTTTGAAAATATGTCGCTCCTGTAAAAATTGAAACCTGGTCATTACCCCATTGATACCCTTGTACTTCTTGTGGGAGAATTACAGACCAGTTCTCTGCAAAATCACATTGCAGCACTAAACATAGTTATTCAGTCTGTACACACACTTTCACTTCTCCAAAATGTTGTTGCTGCAATTTCTTCAGATGCTGGTGTATTGCTGCTTTCACTGAGCATTTACCAAGTTCATCAATGAAACTGTAAAGGCAACAGTTTTCTTAATTAGTTTATTTTCCTCCCATGTCATACACACAATTTCTGCAGAGTTATCTGCTACGTCTTCAAGGCCAGGTGTCTGTAAAGACAGTCCTCCTTTTCCAGGGCAGTCCCCACATTCTCAAAACAAACAAGTCTCTCGTTTTATGTCACAGACTACTAATGACTTCATATGCACAACCAAAGTGTCAAATGTCATGTGCTCTAGTAAGTTCTTCGAAGTTACCACAAAAAGTTCAAAATTCACACAGTACACACATATACAGTCATCTCTAGGTGGTGTGTGGAACTACCCACTTAGGTCGTAGTGCATAAAATTTTGATCTTCCAACATGTGAAGTTGTGTAGTTGCTCTTATAAATTTCAAAGTTTCTTTAATAGTGCATGGTCATGTAACTCTTCACTTTCACAGCTTTTTGACCTTCAACTGCTACAGTTAGAGTGTCTTTTTTGTTGTCACTCTGGCAAGGACCGTCCCATTTTTCTTCCAGATAAAATGAAGGCACTATTTGAACTTGAGCTGCTTCTACAGGATGACCGTAATAGGGATCTGGTCTTACAAAGACTCGTTTTACAGACCTCACATTTCTTGATTTGTCTACCATGTACTTTGATATTGATGGAACATGGTACAAAATTGTTTTCTTTGAAAATTTCTCTGGAATAATAGTTAAAACTTGCACTTTTACACTGTAGGATGCACAATATTTAACAGCTGAATTGATATTTGTGAAAAATTCCTGCCAAGAGGTGCAACAGTGCCTTGGTTCGTATTGTTCTGAAGATGGAATTTCTACTTTGAAGAGTATGGTCAGTTTTGCTGTAGTGTATTCATCCCTAGCTTTAGTAATTTCTTTGCGCTTTCTTGATGCATAAAGCTTATGACTCGACTTCACTGACCACCGCTTCTTAACACGACTAACTCTTACCTCTGTATTTGACTGATTCAGGGTATTTAATTCTTCCTCTATTGATGCAAAATCTGCATCATCTGTACCAGGGGAGGCTTCACCTAGTTCAGATACTATCATTGTTGTTATTCTGTCAAAACATTTAGAACACAAAAAGTCGTCACTGGGAACAGCTTCACTTTGAAACAGACTTCAAATGATAACACTTATTCCCAGCCTGAACAAAGTCTGTTTTTTTGTTGTCTTATATATCACTCTTTTAGGGACACGCAAATAGTCAGCACACTTCACTCTCCTGTGGCCCCAGTCACAAACATTTCAAACAGTCCTTTCCACAAAACACACTGCAACTGTGTCAACTGGCAAACTCCTCACGAAAACACAGAACTCAATGGATGTCTCAGATTTCTTAGAATCCTCTTCAGTAAACAAATTAGCACTGAAAAACTACAATACAGAAACCTGCAATGAACAACCACGACAAAGAAACTGAGAAGAAACCACAACAAAGTGTAAGAAATATCTGCAACAATGAAAGGGAAAAGAAATAATTGCAATAAAGAAAGTGATAATTAATAACTGCAACAAAGACAATAGAAATAAACATTGTAACGAAGGATTTAGTAAGAAATAACTTCAGTGAAGACATACATTACCCTTGAAAGAAAAAAAAAAAAAGATCTTTTTAAAAATGACTGGTTTCTGCACTATTTCGCTGCGCTACTCACATCAGCTCCTCTGCCTTCATCGTGATGTTTACTGGTGGAGATACTTAAAAAAACAACAGGCACACACAGAAGATCATATACATGAGAGAAAATGGAGATGGATGTGGCACACATTCAAAAAGCCAGCTAGAGCTATTGTGAAGAATGCATTGGAATGTAAATGCTATGGAATAAGGAAGAGAGACAGCCCTATTCTGTGCAAAATGTGACATAACTTGACAATGAAGCTGTAGTCAAAAGAAAGGTACCAGTGTTTCTCTCTTGTAATTCTCTATATGATCTGTCACATGACCCATTCCATTTGAAAATTACGAGTTGTATCCAAGATGGTGGCTTACAGAATGGCTATCATGTTGGTACCACAGACTTACAGGATATCCCTTTTCCCAGCTCATACTACTTGACTATTTATCTGTCTATTTTCATTTTAGATGGTCCATCTTGTACCTTTTTTTAGTTGATGATATCTTTGCAACTGATGAAAAATAGACAACTTTGTAATTTTTCCTACATTCAATAGTGTATGTGTTCGCAGTTAGTAAAATACTGTCAAGGGGCAAGATTCAACTCTTACAGTAAAGTGTACAGTCGTGACTATGAATGGGAGCAAACATCGCATTTGGTACTACTGGGAAACCACCTCAACACCTACAGCGGACCTGGAAGCTCAAAACAAATACCAAGTGAGAAAAGGACCAATCATGAAGCTATCTCAGGTACAGTAAAAATGAGTGTTCTGCATGGATAACAAAAAAGAAAGACAAATTTAAAATTATAACAATGTATGTCATGTACTTTCCAGCACAGTTCGAGCCTTTCGTGTCATGCCAGTTCAGCCCTCTGGGTCTAAATTTTGCATATTATTTAATTTTTGCTTATGTAGCTTATTCTACAATACATAAGTTCTGTGGATTTCTAACATACTCACAAATAAATTGTGAATTGACACCATACAGTTGCGCAGAAAATTGATCCAATTATTTCTAGAAAGACATCGTAAACTTCATCTTTATAGTTAAAAATGACATCATGTCTCTACCACGGTAAAGCAAATGTGGCACAGTGCTTCTTTCTGAACATCGACTGTCTTAGATTACAAAACTAGAATCAGTCACCACATGTATCCGAGCTACAATACCATTAGATCTAGTTTGAGTTTTCTTAATGCAAATATTATTTCAAAGTATATAGAGGATGTTTCACAGAGAATATATGTGTTTCAAGCACATACATTTATTAAACTGTAAGACATACAACTAAGCAATTTGTGGCACACATTTCTGAATCTGTCAAATTTAGATTACAGATGTTCAATATACTCCACCAGTGACACACATAATATCACATCAATACTCGAACTCCGCCCGTACTTGTGTAAGCAAGTCCGTCATCACTGATGTTATGGCAGTACAAATCTTGTTCTTCAACTCTTTTAGATTCTGTTGTATTGTTGGTGCATAACAATCGTCCTTAATGAAACCCCACAGCTAGATGTCACAGAGCGTCCAATCTGGTGCCTGCAGAGGCCAGCTGATACATGCTACTAAGTCACTGGCTGTTTGATGACTAATCCGAGGCTCAGCAGGGTTTCATTAAGATATTCATGCACTTGGCGACCCCAGTGATGGGATGCCTTGCCTTGTTGAAAAATGAATTGTCCTCATTTATCCTCAGAAAGAACCAATTTTGTAACATAGTAGACTGCTGGACTTTAACCACGTTTCCATCAAAGAAAGAAGGCCATAAACAAGAGATTGGGATTTCATACAAAACATTATGACTTTTGGTGAATTTCGTACATGTGGATTTTGTGGGCCCCAAATTTGAACATTGTATTTGTTTACTTTCCCACTAAGGTGAAAAGTAGCTTCAATCACTGAACACAATGCACAAAGCAAAACTGTTGTTATTGTCAATAGCACTCTGAAGCTCATCAGAAAGTGCCTCATGTTTGCACTGCCATCATGATTTAGTGCCTGTAACAGCTGTAACTTCTACAGCTTCATAACCACCTGACATCTCAAAACACCCAACTTGATGTGGTAGGCTGTTGTAACTCCCAATCACGTTGATTTTAACTGAAACTGTTAACGGAAACAACAAGTTTGCTGTAACCAGTGACTGTTTATTTATCTCCACGGTGCGTATCAAAGGTTTAAATGTCCATCATCAGATGGATTTACATTTGTTAGTACAAAATTTGTGTGTGTTGTGTTACAATTTTTTGGAGGAACTTGTGGCACTGTCTCCAGTGGTCACAGGTTCCTTTCACTGTCGTAACACATCACGTGTACATTGTCATATTCTGTAAACAAATATGGCGTCTGGAAACTATTGGGTGCAAGGATCTTATAGCAGAAGAGAAAACATTATCAAATAGTACAAAGAATATACATCGTAACAACATTATTACAGAATAAATTTTAAAGGAGTTAGAGGTGTAATACATGTGTCGGAATAAATACTTCAGGTGGTATAAAAGTCTGATTTTGACAAAATAAAATAGCTTAAACTTCAACCAGGTGAAATGTTACAAACTTTGAGTACAATAATAATATTGGCTACAGTGGTAAAATTATACACAAATAACAATTTTTGGTTGGGATTCATGATACATATGAAAGACTGGAGGCAGAGGGAGAGGGAGAGGGAGAGAAAGTGAGAGGGAGAGTGGAAAGAGTGATTGTATGAGAGCAAACTTTACAAAGCAAGGGGTCTGAAGATTAAATCTGTTACACGTAATAACTGCCCAAAGGTTGGGGTAATACATTGGTTAAAGCTTTAAAATATGTAGATGGATGTACAATTTGTGCCAGTAGTTGATGTACATAGTTTCAAGCTGACAAGGGGTACAAGCTGTTGGTGTGATGATATATCTGTAAATGAGGCCAATCTCTTGTACACTAGGCAGTTTTCATGGTAATATAACTAAATATTTATGGTAAATATTAAGGTGTGTGTGTGTGTGTGTGTGTGTGTGTGTGTGTGTGTGTGTGTGTGCCTTGCAATTTTAATGACGTATGCAGTTGCTGAAAACAGTGATGATACTATTATAAATAATGTCATTTTTGTCTTCTAAGATGGATTCAGGTTGTTTTGTTTGGTGTTTGTATATTTGGAGTGTTTCATGGATGTCTAGTTTTCTGTCTTGTAGTTGGATGTGTAGGGTGCTGATACCTGTGTTGTTAACATGGTGTTTTGTTTCATGCAGGTGGGTAGCTATTGCTGATGTGTGGTATTTTTTCTTTTTTAGTGCTGCCATGTGTCCTTTGAATCTAGTCTCAAATGATCTGCCTGTCTGGCCTATGTAGAAGCAGTCACAGTCCAAACATTCAATTTAGTAGACACCTGTGTGATGAAGTGGGTTTCATGTGCTGATGTTGTGGGGTTACTTCCGTCCAATCTTGTTGTCTGTGGTAAAGGATATGCTTATGCCTTTTTGTTTGAAGACATTGGCAATCTGATACGAAATGTTACCTAGAAAGGGTATTGTATGGAAGATGTTATTTTATTTTTGTTTTTTGTGTTGTGATTGCTTTGCCATTACTGAGTGTTTTAGGGTGTCCACTATGGAGCTTTATAACCATTTGCAATAGCTGTTTGTTTTATTATTTCAATTTCTTGATCACATTGTCTTCAGAGTGGTAGTTGGATAGTTGATTTTGCAGGACCACATTGGAAAGCGGTATAAACTCATGCAACATTTCCACTGGAAACACGAGGGTCGTCAGGACTCCTTCCTTCCTTTATGCACACGTCCTGTGTCCACAAACTGTTGATACCATCTGAGAATGTTCCATCCAATCAGAGGATCAGTTTGGTATCTCAAGTGAAAAATCTTTGCACTGTATTCACAGAATTACATATTGCAAACTTGAGAACAAACAATTATTTCTGCTGCACAGTAGCCATTTTTGCAATATGTGATAGTAACCAAGCAAACAGAAGACAACCGAAAATTTGGTGGCAATGAATATAAACTAGACAATGTATTCAATCCTTCAATAAATGAGCCGTGGTGCACCAATCGATAGTTCTGACAATGTAATACTTTGTAATACGTATATTCTTTTTAAAACATCCTGCATTTAAAATTTTCTACATAAATGTGGTGCAAAGTTGTTTAAATGAATCTTATTTCTCAATCAAATTAAAAGTATACAGAATTGTTTATATCTTCCTTTTAACCTTAGTCACCTTCAATCACCAATAAATGATGTGAAACTTCCTGGTATAAGCACTAGCAAAGCAAAACCTCTTGCATATAAAAAAAATTTCAAGCAGGAAAAACTTGAAATCTTGCTCAAATCTTCCCATCAACAAATTCACCACTCCACCAGTGAAAAAAGAGATGTAACTAAAAAGTAATATAACTAACAGGAAATGAAACAAGAGAAAGTGAGACACACATACCACGGATTAAGTCAGTGGTTTTAAAAAAAAGAAGAAGAAGAAGAAACAACTTACCTTGTCTATCTCAGGAAATATTGTGCTGAGGTTAAAATTTGTCAGAGAGTTGACAGATGTCGGTGGTGAGGAAGGGCGCTGACTGGTCAGCGGCTGATCTTCAGCGAGCAACGGCGAACCCAAGAGGCCGCCCAGGTCCACAAGCTCTGATGATGTAGACGGAATGACTCGTGGCCTGGGCTGGCGCCCACATAATTGCTGTACTGTTTTGTTACTTGATGGCTGAGCCAGTGACTGCTGGGAGTGTGAAACATTCTGATACAAGTTCCCCGGGGCAGACGAGCCAGACACCCAGGGTGGTGGAGGTCGACGAGAGCGGCGCCTTGAGTTCCGAGTCGCCCCAATTTTTCCACTACCACTTCCTTCCACCAACTGGCTGACAGACAGAAAGCAAGGTCTTGGAGGTGTGGCAGCAGATGAGCTGGCACCACCAGATTCTTGTAGACCGGGAAAAGTCGGACCGGATGGACGGCAGTAGCTGTGCTGAGTTGGTGGCAGTGGTGGCCCAGGGAATAGGTTTAAGTCTCGTTGCCTATTGCCTGATGAAGTGTGAGTTGACAGCAATGTTGAGGGTACAGAAGAGGGCAGACAACTGTTATTCTGACCTGCAACAGTGGAAAAGAAGTTTCATGTTCTCTCAGTAAATACACAGATAACGGAAGGCGTAATGGTAAACACACACACACAACACACACAACACACACACACACACACACACACACACACACACAAACACACACACCTATACTGTCCCGGTGTTGCTGCCTGATCCAACACACAATTTCATTTTTATTGAGTCAATATTCTTATTTTTTTATGTCTTGGGGTGTTAAGGTTTCTTTTTTTTATTTGTAGTCTCTCTTCTCAAAAAATGCATAAAAAAACTTAAAACAAGAAAACTAGAAGAGGACTCCTTCGTAGTTTACAATGATACACTTCTCCAAATTACAAATCCTAGAAGAAAAAACACAATTAAACAGTAAACACGATAAAAGAGTATGTGAGCATGTGAGCCTAATGAAATATCTTATATTTTTATCGACTTGAAATTTGTTGCACAGTCACAAGCACCAAACCACGGTTGAAACCACAGAAATCGTGTACTTCTTGGAAAAACAACACCTCACTGTTACCGTAATAATACTTTGATAGTATTTTCTGTTCGGAAACAACTGGTACAAAGGTGATTCTTGATGTTCCCCTGGAGAAATAAGTATTTCATGAGGTTTTGCACTCACAATCTGATGACATCAACATCTTGTTACAATATTTTGTCTGACATCTGCTCGGCCACTTTAAGGTGAGTCCTACACTTTAGATTGCCAGAGCACATCACGTGGTGCACATGCATAGGTTTCCGCTGCATGACCGCCTTCTGTCAAGGTTAATGCCCTCTGTCGAATATTGCTCCATCTAAGGTGTGCAGGCACATATGTAATGGTGACACAATATCACTACAGCCCTGGAACCAATGACCTCACTGTTTGATACCCTCCCTCAAATCATCCAAGCAACTGTTGCACTGCATATGTGCGCTTCAGACTTCTAACAACATCTAAGCAATTATCACTATATCATTTAGTTAATAGAAAATAATTGTGTGTTAATGATCAAAATGATTCGTGAACTTTTAAATACACCAGGTACGTTGGATAGTATTCATTTTCATGTGTTTTTAATGCTCAGATAGATTAGATTAGATTAGATTAGGTCAACTATGTTGGGTAGTATTCATTTTCATGCATTTTTAATGCTCAGATACATTGGATTAGGCCATGGTATGAAGACAGTCTTTACTTTGAGCAAGAAAGGCTTCAATTAAAGAGATATTCTATTTCAATCTCACAAAACCTCACTATCCACTTCACAAATACACAGTAACAGATACAATTAAACACAGTAGTGGATCTGTTTGGCAGGATCTTCACACTGTGTCACAGAAGCACAACCTCAAGTTTGAACCAGTATGTGGCAGCATTTTGTATCTTTTCATAATTACAAAAATGTTTTTCAGCAAAGAACTTCCTCAGGCTTGGAAAAAATGGAAATTTATGGGAGTAAGATCAGGGTTATGAGTTGGATAGTCTCAGGTCCCAACACAACTTTAGCAGGAATCATGTTGTGTGGTGAGCTATACACATGACCAATGTAACAAATGAATATACTGTGACTAATGGCCATTTATACCAGACAGAAACTTGAAGCCCAATTTCCTGCTATTTGTGAGCAGGTGCATTAACCGTTAGGCTATATCAGCATATCTCTAGGCATGACTACTCAGACCTTACTGTCATTGATGCTTCCATCTACGATTGTCAACCCCTACAACCAGTGGTTCTCCCATGGTCTACATGTGAACAGCACCACTGAAGGAATGGATTTGTTCGATGACTGTGACGTACTCGGCCACAAGGAATATATATTGACTCAATTAGATAACTGAATGAAATTGGAAGATGCAATGACATGAAATGATATCAGTGAACACAAACAACAAACGCTGAACCTGTAATACAATAAACAAGTTGTGAATTCAGAAATATCAGAGACAACGACGGTCTGAGCCAGGCCTGGAGGCATGCTCAAACAGCCTATTGATTAAGATGATTGATAGTGAAAAACAAGAATTACAGATTTGAGACCCAGCCTAAAAAAATTTTTCATTAGTCACGACCTACTGATTGCATTTCAGCATTAGTATTACTAAGTAGTTTCACTGATATCACTGTGTGTGTGTGTGTGTGTGTGTGTGTGTGTGTGCGCGCGTCATCCCTTTGGAGGAGAGGGGGGGGGAGTCTATAAAATTTTCTTTCAGGGAAGTCATTTTCATATGAAAGCTAGCAAAGTTCTCAGTACTGTTACATGACTTCAACAACTCAGTGCCTCTACTATTCAGGGAGTTTTCACCTTTGATCCTAAAATTATTTACATTCAACCTGGACTTTAAATTACCATATTCCTGCTACAGCTGTGTTATTAAATCAACCTGAAATACAGATAGGTTGGAGACAGGCACAATGAAAAGACAGTTACACATTAACTTTCGGCCAAAACCTTTGTCAGAAATGAAAAAAAAAAAAAACATAACACATTCATTCACATAAGCAAGCACATCTCACATACAGATGACCACCATCTCCGGCAGCTCGGACCAGAATGCAAATGTCATGTAGAATAGAAGCAGCAGTCTGCAAGGGGTGGGTAAGGGGAAAGGATAACAGGGTATAGCTGGGGAAGAGAAAAGTAGTGTCTGGTGGGCACATGAAGAGAAGGTGATAGGACTGAAGGGGTGGAAACTGTTGGGTGGAGGATATGGGGACAGTAGATTACTGAAGGTTGAAGCCGGGCTAATTTGAGGAGTGGAGAATATGTTGTAAAGATAAATCTGATTTGCATAGTTCAGGAAAGGTGGTGGTCGAGGGGAGGATCCACATGGCTCAGGCAGTGAAACTGTCATTGAAAACAAGCATGTTACGTTTAGCTGCATGTTGTGCCACGGAGTGTTCTTGGCCACAATTTGGCGGTGGACAGTCATACTCGTGGACAGATGGCTGGTAGTCACACCAATATAAGAAGCTGTGCAATAACTACAGCAGAGCCAGTATATGACATGTATGCTTTCATATGTGGCCTGGCCTCTGATGGGGTAGGGTAAGCCTGCAACAGGACTGGAATTTGAAGTCCTGGGTGGGTTGATTGGGCAAGTCTTCCACCTAGGTCTTCCCCAGGGATATGATCCCTGTGGTAAGAGGTTGGGATTGGGAGTGGCATAGGAATGGATTAGGATGTGTGAAAGTTTCATGGGCAATGGAACACTTTAGGGGGGCACCTGGAGGAGCATTCCAAACACCACCTCCATAAGTTATCCAATTTGCTGACATCCTTTACCGCCAGGGCACCACAATACAACCCCTATCTAACACACAGTTCTCCTCCTTGGCAACCCCTCAAAGCACCTAGAAACTGGCACACTGACCTTCTGAACTTGCCACGTCCCCAAAACCCACTACCAACACCCACCAAATCCAGAGCCAAAACATTCCTGTAACACTGTTGTTAACCTTTCTGCCAAAACCCTCAGCCCCACAGAAGTTTCAGTCCTATCCAAAGGCCTCACCTTTAGCCCTACACCCAAATTTAATCAGGTTGGACTTATGATGACCTACTCTCCTTCTCCTGATCCCTGCAATGGAAACACTTCTTTGTCCCAAATCCGTCCAACTAAATCCAACCTAATCCCAACATTGACCCCTGCTTCTATAAGTTCATACCACCATCCAACCACGATCCTTCACCCCTCCCACCTAATCATCCACTGTTCACCTTCCAGGAATTCCTAACACCCAACTTGGCCTCACCATCCTTCCCCCTTGAACACTAACCTTTCAGTAGAAGAAAGGACAGCCATGCACACAATCAAAACAAATCCTGACCTAATCATCCTACCTGAATGCAAAGGCTCCACCATTGTTGTTATGAATTGCAGTGACTACCTGGCAGAAGGTCTCTGCCAATATTCTGACTCCTCCACTTACAAACCCTGAGGAGTCATCCCATCCCAGAAGTCCAACATAACCTCCAATCCATGCTTAAAGCCTTAGGGTCTTCCAAGAACCTCTCTCCTGAATCAATTTCCCTCCTCACCCCTATGACACCATGCACTCCCACTTTCTACATGCTCCACAAAATCCAACAATCCTGAACACCCCATAGTAGCTGGTTATTGTGCCCCTGAGAGAAAATCAGGGTGTCCAGTAATGGATCATTTTCAAATTCAAGGTTTTTTCCAGGTTTTTCAAAACAAATTTTTTCCATGTAAAAGCCTAAAACATCCTTGTCTTCAAAACTTTACATTCATAATTATTAGAATATGCATAATTAATTATCAGTTATTTCTTAAGTAGTATAAATCAAAGATTCAAATTAAAATATTTTTAAAATATTTAGAAGCTTTATTTTGATTTACAGGAAATGATAAAAACAAAACAAAAAATTACAAATTCTTTTTTTACAAATATATATATTCATTGTAACTTGCCGTTTAAAGGGAAGAAACAACAGAAATTTGTTGTGATAAAAATGAATAAATCATTTCTCTAAATTTTCTATCTCTAACAAAATCTTTGAGGTGTCATGCAACATATGAGCTCTTTATGTTTCTAATTCTTTGATTTCAGTTCAATTTCATTTGTTCAATAATCTTCCCTCCTTTTCTTTTTCCTTCCTTCACCTAACATTTCATATTGTCTTTGCACAAAGAATGTGCATTGCAGAAACAGAGTATAAGACTTTCGTTGAAGTTGAAATTGTCAACTCCATTTTTGTCCTAAACTGCATCACATGCGTAACTTTGACCAATAAGGCTTTTTTTCTGTTTGATTTTCAACTATAATTTCAGAGTTTACAGAAAAACCTCACTCAACAGAAGCATTTCCATGTGAGATTATTAAAATAATTTGCACAAATTCTCGGAAATTTGGACAATGCTTTGAATATAATTTGATTACATTAATCCAGAATTTATCAAGATAATCTTCACTTCTCTTGCAACATTTCACTTCTTCTTCAATTCTTTTTTCTCTGTAGATCTTCACAAATTCAAGTTTGACACAGTCTGCCTTTGAATCAGACATTCTTCCGTTTGATGTAAAAATTTCAAGACATACTGTCAATCTTCTATGAACTACTTCCTGGTTTAATCGTTAAAGATGAGTCTTTGCTTTTTGACATCTATTTTCACAACTCGCTGCATATGTTCATAAGATCATGTGTTACATACTACAGAAATGGAGCCATTGGGACATCACTCTGAAAGTGGAGTACAAATAGTTCCAACAAGTGTGCTGTTGAACTGATAAACGTCAGTTTTGAAATTAGCAATTTGTCATTGACAGCTTCAGAAGCAACTCTGAAACTTGATGACTGAGGAATAGTTTTTGATCTCTTTATCTCAGTAACATAAATTTGAATATGTTCAAGAATTTCCACAGCTTTTTCAGCTGCACTGGTGTTTTCGAGCTATCTTATTACACAAAATGACAAAGGAAAAGATGAAGATCTGATATCTCAGTGTATTATGACCTCCGTGCAGGTAAATCATGAAATAAATAGTAAAGTACTCTCAAAAATGACACAATTTCCCAATTAATTTTGGACACGCCTGTTTTTAAAGCACGATGTAATACACGTAAATTGTTTGTTTGTCTCAGTTGTAGACAATCGAAGGATTCTTTTAGTTACTTGTTAAAGTCATTCAAATCCATGTTTGGTCCATTCACTGATAGCTGCAATTTTGTTTTTAGGTTTCCCAAACCCAACGATCTTCTTACGTCTTCAAGCTAATTATTTGCCCCTGTACGTTTCAGAAAAAAAAATTCAAGGTAATGTATTGTTATTGATGATTTAACACGGTCCCAAAATCATACATATAAATCCATCTAGGTATTTCGAGAAACAGTATTCATACTTTCATCAAATACAAGTACAATAATTTGACGTTTGTCAATGAGGTCAGCAAGTTTATGTCTCACGTATGATGTCAGTCCATATACAATGCTGTAACAAAGTTTTGATTTTTGTAATTTCATTTTCTTTGCAATTTGACTGTCCATAAATAATAAAGGAAATATTGTTACACAGTCCATTGAGCCACGAACAGACAAAGGACTCCTGATGGTTCGCAAACGCCACAAAATTTCAGGTCGGTAACGTCATATGATGGTAAATATGACCGCACTGTAGACTGTTTCCCTGGATCGTTCTGTGCCTTTGAATATACTGCTTTTTATTTTATACGGGGCCTCCTATTAAAAACAACACAATCTATTTTAGCTAGTGAATAATACACATTTGCAAATTAATAAATGTACTTCATACTATGAATTGTTCATATTTCTTGAAATTGGGTTGAAATTTCCACCTCCCTCCTTTGTTTAAAAAATAAAAATAACATGCTCATACACACACAAAACGCTGTGCAAGCAGTTAGTGTCTCTCCGTCCCCATTTTCTTCTGTAGTCTAGCTCTAACTTTTTTCACTGCATATATTAAGAAAGCAACTGAGGTTTTTTTGTATCTACTATTGAGAAGAATCTTGCGTATGTAAAAGGGCAAATGTGATTCTACAGTCTGAACCCGTATGATAATCAAACTTGCTTTTGGGTTGTACAGATAACATCACACTTACTAAACAGCCAACAGTCAAAACAGGTTCCAGTTGCAAGTTGCCTAACAGCTTCCACGGGCAACAAAAATTTTATTTTCTGTATTTCACATAATTAATGACCAAATTTAGAAATTTAAAATGCTGTTATAATCTACTGGTTAAGAGATATAATCTTATGTTAAATGTTTAACAAAATAAATCAAGTATTACAGTGAGAAATTATGCACAAATGTTGACAGGGCAGCTCACAGCGTGCAAATTACCCAGAGTATATTCATCCAGTATTTGAGAATGAGAGCGCTTAGCAACTTACAATGAACTTTATACCTTATTTAATACCGTTTCTAAACTTTTGCTCGCTTATAGATCCATACAATAACGAGAGAAACAGTTCATGGCTTAGTAAAAGTTTGCCGTTTTAGCTTCAAGCATGAAGTTTTAATTTGTTACCTCTTTACTACCAGTATATTTCTTTCAGACGTTTGAAGCCATTTTACACATGGGATTTCAATTATTTAAGGAATGGGGGGTGGGGGGTGTTACTGGTTCGTCCCTAAACTAAACCATTGAAGACTATTGTCCCTCTCCAGAAGAATGAGTAAAGAACAAAGATAAATTCTCATCTGTTTTATAAAATGGTATTGCTCTTAAACATTCTATTTTTACAGATTTTATATCTGATAATAAATTAATTTGTGATATTTCATACAATCTTACACATACCGGTACTAAAAGTAGATGATTTAAAAAATTGTGAGTTGTGTAAAAGTTATTTGTAAAAATACCTTACAGTGATGTACAATTGACTGTGTCGAAGTTTGTTTTTGAAGGGTTAGAACATTGCATGAATGCATCTAGTGGCAGCGACTTCTGTAAATCTGCCTTGAAACTCTGGTGCTTTAAGCTCTTGGAATGACTTACCGAAGCACAACCGTGCTGGAAATGTTGATCACTTTCTTGCACCAAGTACAAATAGCATTTGTGCTGTTTTTGGAATCAGGAACAACCCACGGAAAAAGAAGTTCAAAAGACTTACGATACTGCAGTGCACTTGTGAGTGAGTTCACATTTTTCAGATCTCAACATCCCCAAGACGAAAACACTATTTTAAATAAACTGCTGGTGCAGACTTGTTAAAAATCATACTACAATATTGTCCTGATAGTTCTCTTTCCAATTATTTTTGGTTATACAATGTTAGAACTGTGGTTACCAGACATGCGTCCTTTTATTTGACGGTCTACACAGATTTTCTTTATTTATGTCGTTAATGGGTTTTCTTTCTACCTTTATTCAATTACTTAAAAATGAAAGTACTACCAAATACATGAATGCATTTGAAGGAAAGTTTTTTAACTTGATCTGTGTGGGTGCATGAGTGGAAAAATGAGGAAAGAAGAATCTACTTCTGGCCTATCCATATCTCCGACACTGTCAACACAGGGTGAAGCAAAGAAAATTATTATAACATCTCGCAGTGTTGCGAACAGAAGATAACACAAACAGGAGATTACATGAAAAAAAGGGTGAATAATTACTTAATACCAACAACTGTATAAACACCATAAAATGAGACGCAATCACAAATGTCTAACACATCCTTTGCCTCCTCCTGTTCGTATACTTAGTGTTACAACAACCCTTATTTAATGTCATTACTACTCGAAGTTATTGCCAGTCTGCTCAATGAAATGGCCAAGCAAGCATTCACAAGCTACAGATTTATTGACATAAGATTGCAGATTACCCCATGGTAAAACCAAAGGGTAACTGTAACTTCTACACTCATAATATTATGTCAGTCTGCTGCCATCAAGCAGTCATTCAGCCCCAAAGATCTGTTCGATTCATATCAGTACAAGTCATTATTTTACGTGACTATGACATCTTGTTTTCAATCACTGCAAACTACAACACTCTAACAGCTGCTACATTAAGTGTTACAACAGGCTTAATGTAATTTTGGAAATTATATATGTATATGAACGTCTCTATAAAACATTTTTACAAAACTTATTACTCTCGTGTATTTCTAAGATAGTAGCTGATCTGTACTTTATGCCCAGACTCTGAAGCAACGAATTCTCCTCTATCACCACACCTTTCGCACAGTAGCATCAATCAGCTTCCTCAGATCCCTGCCTCATGGGATAGCTCGATGAATATAAAAAGTTACGAGTCATTGTGTAAACATTGGATCACCAAGGTGTATTATGTGTGTAACACGTAGAGTCCCCTTTGAAAACTCAAATGCTATTTGAAATATCACAGACAGTTTAAAATGATAATATATCTGTATGGGTACAGTAGCGGAAAAACTTTAAAAAATCAAGGTTTTTAAATAAACTTTAAAGTTTTTTCCTGGTTTTTTCACAATTTTGAAAATTCCCGGCTTTTTCCAAGGGGTTTCAAGATTTCAAGGATTAGTGGACACCCTGAACTTTGGCCCTCACTGACCAACACCTCCAACCAAATGCCAGTAATCTAGCCTCCTATGTCAAAGATATCAAGAACTTCCTTCATCAGTTCTCCACTATCCCCACCACGTTACCTCCTGGGTTCCTACTCATCACTGTTGATGCCACCTCCCTAGATATCACCATCCCTCATGTCCATGGTCTTCCTGCTACTGAACACTAGCTTCCCAATGTCCTTCAGACTCCAATCCCATTATCTAATTCCCACACACCTTATTAACTTTTTCCTCCTTTGAAGGGAAGGTAAACAAACAAACCTGCGACCCAACCATGGGCACCGGCATTGCACCCTCCTATGCCAAACTGTTTGTGGGAATCTGGAGGAGACCTTCCTAGCCTCCCAAAATGCCAATCATGGTGTGATTCAGGTTCATTAATGATGTCTTCATGATCTGGACACAGGGACAAGGCACACCACTTTCATTCAGTCACAACTTCAGTGTCTTCTCAGCCATCCGCTTCACCTGGTCTTCCTCAACCAAGTGTGCTATCATTCTGCATGTTGACCCCTGCCTCTCTGATGACTCCATCCACACCTCTATCCACATTAAACCTACCAACCACCAATAGTACCTGCATTTCAACAGCTGTCATCTCTTCCACACCAAAAAAATCCCTCCCACACAACCTGGCCACCTGGGGACAGCATATCTGCAGTGACAAGAACTCCCTTGCCCAGTATCCTGAGGGTCTCATCAAGACCTTCACAGACAAACACTATCCCGAGACCTAGTCCGCATACAATATCCCATGTTATTTCCTCTCGCATCCCCAATCTTCTGAGACCCCTAAGAACCAGCTACAAAGAAGTACCCCTTTCATCACCCTGTACCACCCTGGACTGGAATAACTGGATCACATCCTCCACCAGAGCTTTAATTACCTATCATCATACTCTCAAATGAGGGGCAGCCTACCCAAGATCCTTCCCACCCCTCCTAAAGTAACGTTCTGTCACCCACCCAACCCCCACAGCATCCTAGTTCATCCCTATGCAGAGATCATATCTCTGTGGAAGAGCCAGGTGCAAGACCTGCCCAATTCACCCACCCATAACTTCCTATTACAGAACTGTCACAGGATTATCCCACCTCATCAGATGCCGGGCCACCAATGAAAGCATCCATGTCACATACCAGCTCTGCTATAATCACTGCAGAGCTTTTAATATTGGTATGACTACCAACTTGCTGTCCACCAGGATGAACGGCCATCACCAAATTGTGGCCAGGGGTAAAGTTGACCACCCTGTGGCACAACATGCAGCTGAACATAATGTACTTCATTTTAATGGCTGCTTCACTACCTGAGCCATCTGAATCCTTCCCTCCACCACTCGCTTCTCTGAACTGCACAGATTGCAGGTATATTACAACACATTCTCCGTTCCCAAAATTATCCCAGCCTCAACCTCTGGTAACATACTTCCCTCACACTCCCCACCCAACAGTTTCCATTCCCTCTGTCCCAACGCCTCCTCCCTAGTCTTGTCTCCCACCCTCTTCGTGTGCCACCCTCTGTCAATGACCCGCCAATCTTTCTCCCTCCCCACTCCCAACCTTTTCCATTCGCCATTCCCCCACCCCACCTCTCCCCCGTCCTCTCCCCACTTCCGCTTGACATTGTGCCTGTTGGCAATCTAGTCCCTGCATGCTCCGCCAGGTAGCACTTTTCTATCCCCCCCACCTGCATCCTGCTATCCCTTCCCCTGCCCCTCCCCCTCCAGACTGATGCTTCTGTTCTACATGAACAAGAGTTGTTGAAGATCGCAGTCTCATGCGTGTGAGGTGTGCTTGCTTGTGTGAATGAATGTGTGTCCTGACAAAGGCTTTAGCTGAAAACTAATGTGTAGTTGTCTTTTCATTGTACCAGTCTACAACTGAACATGTCATCTTTAAAGTATGTAGCAATCTATCTTTTTCTTATATTGTTGATATTCAAACCCGAAGTTTCCATTGTTTAAAATACAGACAGACTAGGACAAATAATCAAACAATGGCTGTAAGCTGCAGGTCACCATGATAGAAATGCATAGGCCAACCAGCCTGAAAACAAATTCAAATCTTTAAACTTGTACTTTGTTCTTCTTGTTATTTACTGAAACAGAGGGTATACGTTAAAAATGTAGCATACATAGGTGAGCCAACTGCCAAAGGACAAACAAAGAGCACCTTAGTACAGTACCTTGTCAAAGCTATATTAAAATTAGTTATTCTGGATCAGTAGCTATGCCACAGCCAGATCTCTTGCTTGTTGCTCTTCAACACTAGCGGCTCTTGCTCCCACTGATACACGATCCTTTACCTCAGAGAAAGGTGACAGCATATATATGTGAGTGTGGGGGGGGGGGGGGGGGGGGGAGGGGGGGAGACAAGACTAGGGAGGAGGCATTAGGAAAGAGGGAATGGAAACTGTTGGGTGGGGGGTGTGAGGGTAGTATGTTACTGTGCCACAATATAACCCATGCACGCATTCTCAGCAGTTTCATCAGTAGTCTCATTTCTGTAAATTCGTATGTGGCCTGGTACCCAGCAGAATAATTCCATGCCTTGTGTTTGTAAGTGGAAAATGGCATGCTGTGTGATCTAGATTTCTTTCTCTGCAACATAAATACACTCAAGACCTTGAAGGGAAATTTAATTTCATGGCTTATTACGTTTCGCCTACTTCAGTGCCCTTGATTATATATAATTCTGTATTGAACACATCAAATTCATTAGGTACATGAATCCCAATAGCATAAGCAGGAAGGAAGATTTTAATTTAACATTCTGCTAATGACGAGGTCATTAGAGATTGAGAACTAACTTGAATTGGGAATGAAGCCTTTTTATGGGAAGTAACATGGCTTTTGCCTTGGGCGATTTGGAGAAAATAAGGAAAACTTCAGAAAACCTAAATATGTATGGCCAGATAGGGATTTGAACCCCCACTGCCCTAAATGTGAGTCCAATGTCTTACTGCTCCATCACCTAATTGTTACATATTCAGAAGATATCTTTGAGTAGTTGATGGAGTCCCAGCTTATACACTGATCAGCCAAAACATTAAGACCGCTGCCCACTGTGACATTCGATGTCACCTGGTGGTGGTGTGGGCACCATGACACAGTAACAAAAGTATGTAAGTAGAGCAGACATGGACTGTGAATCACCCTAGCAAAGATACAGGCTGCGAATGAGGAACTCCATTCAGATAAGAGAATTTGATGAAAGCGTAAAATGCAGGTGCACATGTCAAGTTTTCAGAGCACACTATTCATCGTACATTGTCGAATATGGAGCTCTGCAGCAGACTACCCCAATGTGTTCACATGCTGACTCAATGACACTGTCATTTACGATTGCAGTGGGCACAGGACCATTGGGATTCAGCTGTTGATCAATGGAAACATGTCAGTTCTTTGGGTGAATCACACTTTTACAGCATTGGCTCAATGGTCATCGACACAAATGCTGTCACTGAGGAGAACAGCGGCTTCAAATGTGCAGCACGCCAGGAACCTGTGGTAGCAATTGAAGACAAGCTGACAGCTGCAAATCACCTGCATCCCTTCACACATGATGTCTTCCCCGATGGTGATGTTATCTTTTAGCAGTACAATCGTCCATGTCTCAGAGACAGAACTGTGTTCCAGTGGTTTGAGGAGCATTACAGTGAACCCATGTTAATGTATTGGTGACCAAGTTCATGACCAAATTCACCTGATGCAAATCCTATGGAACCCATCTGTGTCGCTATTGGGCACTATCGCCTCATACACAAATCAGCAGTTCATTATTTGTGCAAATTACATAACCTTTGTGTAGACATCTAATGCCACATACCTCCACAAACCTACCAACAAACTGTCAGATCCCTGATACTGCGTATTGGGGAGTAACTAACTATGAAACAGGAAAAATTCTTACAACATACCACAACAAGATACAATAAAGTTGTCCATGGCTGAGCCAACATTAAACTGTCTGTAGCTCCTCATATAACTGGCTGTTTAAGTTTATTCACGAGGAAGGCAAGGGCCCAACTTAAACAGGACCCTGTGTGATGAAGCCCAGTCATGTTGAATCCAGTCTCCAGATTGAAGGTAGCTTTAGTTAGTAACCACTTAAAGTAAGTTATAAATTTTTTAAAATGTATATACACTGTGACAAAAGTCATGGGATAGTGATACGTACATATACACACAGTGGTAGTATTGGGTACAGAAGGTATAAAAGGGCAGTGCATTGGGAGAGCTGTCATTAATACTCAGGTCATTCATGTTAAAAGGTTTCCGACACGATTACAGCTGCACAACAGGAACTAACAGACTTTGAACATGGAATGGTAGCTGGAACTAGGCACATGGGACATTCCATTTCAGAAATTATTAGAGAATTCAGTATTCTAAGATCGACAGTATGTCGAGAAATTTCAGGCATTACCTCTCAGCACAGACAATGTAGTGGCCAACAGCCTTCACTTAATGACCAAGAGTGGCAGTGTTTGCACAGTTGTCAGTGCTAAGAGACAAACGACAATGTGTGAAATCAATGCAGAACCCAATTATGGACAGGCGACAAACATATCTGTTGGGTCAATGGAGCAAAATCTGGCATTAATGATCTATGGCAGCAGACAGCTGACGCAAATGACTTTGCTAACAGCATGACATTATCTGCAGTGCCGCTCCTGGGCTTGTGACCATATCAATTAGATTCTAGATGACTGGAAAATGGTGGCTTGGTCAGATGAATCCTGATTTCAATTGGTAACAGCTGATGGTAGGGTTCGAGGGTGACGCAGACCCCATGAAGTCATGGCCCCAAGTTGTCAACATTGCACTGTGCAAGCTGGTGGTGGCTCTGTAATGGTGTGGACTCTGTTTACATGGTATGGACTCGGTCCTCTGGTCCAACTGAACTGATCACTGACTGGAAATGATTGTGTCTGGCAATTTGGGAGACCATTTGCAGTCATTTGTGGGCTTCACATTCCCAAATAACGATGGAATTTTTATGGATGACAACATGCCATGTCAGCGGAACAAATTGTTCACGATTGATTTGGAGAACATTCTGCACAATTTGAGTGAATGATTTGGCCACCCAGACTGCTCAACGCGAATTCCATCTAACATTTATGGGACATATCACAAGAGGTCAGTTCGTGCACAAAATCCTCCACGGGCAATACTTTTGCAATTATGGATGGCTATAGAGGCAGCATGGCTCAACATTTCTGATAGGTACTTCCAATGGCTTGTTGAGTCCATGCCTCCTCAGGCTTCTGCATTATGCCAGGCAAAAGGAGGTCCAACATGATATTAGGAGGCATTACATATTTCTGTCGCCTCATTGTACATATATAAAAAATGTCATTTGCAATTACAGACAGAACTTTCTAAGCATTTTACTATAAACACAGTAAAAAGCAGCACAAAGCAAAGGCTGAATGAAACTAGTTAGGTGGATAGACTATTATTATTATTATTATTATTATTATTATTATTATTATTATTATTATTATTATATCATCATCATCGTCATTATCATTAAATAAGTAAATTGATCCACAAACCTGGTATGTTGGCCACTGATGATGCAGTAGGAATTAGTGATGACGAGAAGAATGGTGCTGAGCCTGATGAGAAATCACTGTTGGTTGTCGTCACATGGGGTGGACAGAAGAGTGATGATGAAGCTGCATCTCCCATGACGTTGGAACCAGACATCAATAAAACTGATGGTGAACTGTCATGGACAGTAGGTCCTGATGATGGAAATGATTGAAATATTGTTCCAGAGCAAAAGCTGTTCCCAGCATCACGTGAAAATAAATGTGAAGCAGTGTTCGGAGGCAAGGTACCTAAATGCGTGCCTCCTGAGACCGGTTTTACTGTCGACGGTAATGGTGGCTGCAAGCTAAGAGATTTACCACAGGTATCAGAAGGTGTCGGGAGAAGTGCTGGTGGAATGCCGGCAAGTGGCCGATCAGTGGAATTCTGGTGAGTTACAGACATTGTATTAATGGATGGTACGCCAACAGAAGACTGGTTTGAACCACGGGCAGCGACGGACGTAAGAAGAGGTGCCAAGCTACTTCCACTCTGGCCTACATGACTGGCAGAAGTTGTCAAGAGCATTGGTGGTATACTGACATTATCCTGTCCCAACAGATTGCTTGTGGTGGATTGAAACAACAAAGATGATTGGTTGCCTGTAGTAATAGTGGTGGCAGGAAAAAGAGAAGATTGCACCTGAGGGAAACTGCTAGCACGACTCGAAGCTGGAGTGAAAATGTTTGACGCCATAGAATTTCCATTGGTATTGTAAGTGCCACTGGACACAGGAGGAGGGAATAAACTGTGTGTGCTACTAGCAGTTTCTCTGTGATTACAAGTTACTGGAGGGAATAGGGATGAGGTTACGGGTGGTAATATAACAGGCTGACTCGTCTGACTAGTAACTGATGTAAATAATGTTGTTGCTGTCGCTGTTTGGCCATTCACATGGCCACACTGTGATGGGAAAAGTGCTGATGATGGAAGAGGCGTATTATTCTGTGTTTGCATTTGACTGGATGTAGCAGGTGGGAAGAATAATGAAGATATTTGCTGCGTACTGCAACGTGTATCAGGTGTAGTCATCCAATTTACAGGAGCCCTCGAGTGAGTGTTTGTTGAGAGGGTGCCTTCTCCAGGCATACTTGATGCTGGTTTGCAGCTGTTGTACTGAACAGAACTTGGAGTAGACTTGTGGGTTTCACAGGCCACTGATGTCGGTCCTCTCTTGTAGATTTCTGGCTGATAAGAATGTTGAACTTTTCTGTAATTCTCAACCTTGTTTGATCTCAGAGCTGACTTGTAATTGTCAAGACTGAGACAAGCTGGTCCAGGCTTAGAAGCCTGCTCACAATGAGAGGAAACAGCTAAGAATCTGTAACTATCTTGCTTGAATGACGAAGCCACATTTGCATTATAGCTATTGATTCCATCTGATGTAATTAAATGTTTGCCATTGCTAGGTTTTTCTGTGACTATATTTTGTTTGAATTGTTCCTTTTGATTTGCATGAAAGTCTGGCTTAAAATGGCCACACTGACCCAAAGGTGGAATATCAGCCGCATGACTCTCCTGGCTCGTCCTGTAGACATCACTTCGTACAATTCCTGGTGCCGAGTGATACAAATCAAACTGCGATGACGACTGAGGCTTGAATTTATCATGCAATAATGGTGTTCGACTAAATGCTTCACCACACACAGATGATGATGCTACACTGTAACTGTTCTGAGGCACAGGGCTTGATGTTTGTTTGTAATTTTGACTTTCACTGGTGCGTGATACTACCTGTGCATGTGACGTCATTAACTTGTAAGTATTACTTTGAGGTAGAGGAAATTTTTTATACGATTCAGAGGCAACTGACACTGCTGCTCTGTAATTACCATAATCACCTTTCGATGTATCACTGCCCAACTCTCTCTGATTGTTTGGCAACGACATCTTGTATGAGCTCTGTTGCAAAGTGTTGTTCTGAACAGATGAAGGCATTAAAGAATTAATTACACCTCGAGATGACACTGTTTCTTGGCCTGTTTCATTTGTAATAGGAAATGAATAACCTGGACCAATCCCTTGAGAATGTCTCAATACTTCAGATGCACAGTCCTTTAGTTGTTGCTGTCCTGTTTTGCATACAGATGAACTTCGTCCACAATTCTTGGCACTGTTGATGTCAATGCCAATCTTTGTTGTAGGAGGAGAGATATTTGGCAAAAATACATCTGAGGAGTTTCGCAAACTTGTAAAATTCTCATTGTGGGAAATATTTGATACAGCAGCCACTGGTGGGATTGTACTCCATGACAGAATTCCAAAGTTTGAGGAGCTGTTGGCCATCGAGAAGGATGACATGGTTGTAGATTTTACGTCTTCTGCAAATGAAGATATCTGAGGAACTGGCAATGCAGTGAAATCTGTACAACTGAAGCTGTTCACTGGTAAATTCTGCATACTTGTTGCTGACTGATTATTGCCACTGAATCTTCCTGCACTGGTGGTCACAGAAACATGACTAACACTGCTGGTACTCTGCAAATTTTGAGAAATGCTTTGAACACAAAGTGCAGGCAGCGGTGTTTTGAATAAGTCACTGCCACAATTGTTCACCTTATGAATTCCTGAGCCCAGAGTATCTGACTGCATCAAATTTACAGTCATATTATTTGACTGCTGTGATGAACAAATACCTGATGGAATACTGACAGGCAAATGGCACGTCTCTCTGCTTGTAATGGGATTTTTTGAGAGATTTGTGTACTGGAAACTTTTGTTGTGATCAAACGTTTTATCAAATGGCAAAGATGCTAAACAAGGCTCAGGAAGGGTGAAATTTGTATGAAAACTGTCAGATGTACCATATGGCATTTTGATGGGACTCGTTTCAACAGCTCTCTTATTTACAGGTCCACACGATTCATATGTAAAAGAGAAACGGTTATTAGTGGGTGTCTTAAACAAAGGCAAATGGTGCTGATCATTTCCAATAGTTGGAAGAGAACCACTTGTTATTTTTGAATAACTGCTGCTATTTGATGTCATAAAGATATTGTTGTTGTTATTGTTGTTGTTATTATTATCATTATTATTGTTATTATTATTATTATTGCCAGACATGCTTTGCTCAGAATTAACAAGTATTTTACTGTTTGGACCGGAATTTGTATCAGATGAACAAACTTGAGTTCCAACACTCCTGCTTTGCTCAGACACCCCAATCTGCAGTAATGATGGTGCACCCTGTCCAACACCACTGTCATCTGGGACATTATCGACTGCTCTTGATCCCCCTGACACAAGAGGAAATGACAATAAAAACTGAGCTGTTGGTGAAATTGATTCAGAGCAATGACCAGCAGGAACATTCAAAGATGCAAACAGATCACCTGCAAATTCAGAGCCACTACAGTGACAGCTTCCAAAGAGATTATGACAGTCTCCCTTAGCAGTTTCTAAAACTCCATCATTTTCCTTTTCATTTACTTGTGAACTTGTGATCTTTACATCATCAGTGCCTTCATTTTTTTCAGCCTGCTTTTGTGCCTGGTTTGACTTCGCCTGTTGCTCAGAAACTAATTCTTCACTTCTTTTACTTGCACACATATCAATAGTCTTTTCCAGTTTTTGTTCCACATCATGGGACAAATCAGGCATCATTTTACCAGTGACAGTGTATTGTAGAGAATGGCTAGTATTATTCACTTCCTGGGTTAAATGAGTAGACTTTGTTAACTTTTGTTCTACATTCAGGCACTTGGATACCCCTATAACAGTCTTGAAGTCACAGGGTGAGTTATAATTATTATCACCCATGGAATTTTCAGATTGGATTGTACAAACACTGGAATTAGTCTCAGAAACTTGCTGAATATTATAAGACACTGATTCTTCCACTGGCTTTGTGCTTTTACGACCTGTAACTGAAACACTTTCAGATGATGCTGACACACAGTCTGTAACTGATGATACAACAGTACAAATGTCCTTAAGCTGCTTGTAGAGTGCTGTTCCTGCAAGTAAGGGTGCACCACTACTTTTGGAGCTGTTTATATTTTCTATGGCTGATGGTGAAGTTCTTTTTGAGGTAATACCATGTGGAGATACAGGGGGGATTTCAGCACTACTGCTGTAACTAATAGCCTGTTTACTGCTAGCTGAAGGTTGTTCCTTACTTAATGTTTCCTCAGAATTAAGTTGAGACGCAAACAGGATGGTTGCATCAGAGAAGGAATTACCACTAGTTGAACTAGTAGCACCATCCGATGACACCTTCGGTAACTCTTCCGATATCAATGTAACTTTTTCTGCTGGAGGTGGTGTCTTACTCTGACAATTCTCAGTTAAAAGTGTATTGTCCTGGCCATTAGTACTTTTTGCTAGTGACTCAGTGGGGCTTCTGACATTATCTGTAAGTTTTGTTAAATTTTCAGCAACACCTTCATTTAATACTGTTTTGGAAGTGATACCACTAAAGCAGTTGAGATCTGTATCTGAAATTGGTGCTGGAAACCCCTTTTCTTGTGACACCTTCTGATAGTCACTTCTTGTTTTCATTTCTGACTCACAACTATTCTGATCAGTTGCATTTTTTTCATTTTCTGGTGTAGCCTCAGTGTTCAAACACAATCCTCCTTCCTGTGGAGTTCCTTGTGCCTTTGATTCATAAACTGTTAATTGTGAACCATCATTTATTTCTTTTGCAGTTTTATCGGCTTTCTGTTCATCCTGTGATGTGGGACACATATTATTTAACAGTGTAAAATCAGACTTCTCATTTATTGTTGGTTCCTTTACTGTTCTTGTTCCCTGAGAATTTGTATTTTCCAGAGTGCTTCGTAATTCTCTACTCCCATCTGGTTCATTAAAAATCTGCCGAACACTCTGGTCTAACCAAGTATTCTGAACCAAGTTACACTTCTCGGAATATTTCTCTTGCAATAAGGAGCTACACAAAACATTATTAAAATTGTCATTATCTACACTACTTTTAGCAGCTGAGGTAATATGGTTCATAACATCAAGAAGTTCTTCAGGGACAGATGCATTCTGATCTTCCACACTGTGTTCTGAGGTAGCTGATGAACAGGATCCAGCATTTTGAGTGCTTTCTGATGTTGCATTTGTCACTGAGGTCTTTAATAAAGGTTTTGTTTTACACAATGAATCTACACTATAGCTCACATGACTAGGCAATGTAGATACAACAGTACTTTTAGTATTAGATTTTATCACTGAATCTGAGGTAGAGCATGACTGTTTTGAGGTAGATTCTTGATCAGACAAATTTGTAAACAAATTCACTTCAGTCTTTCCATTAACTTCTTTGCCTTTCTTCCTAGTTAGCTGGTAAGATTCTGGTATATCATCGCCCCTTTTTCTTTTGTTTCCACCACCTGTGTTATTGGATGTTATTTCTGATGTTTCCACTGTGATTTTGTTTTCATCTAATGGGATTGGTTTATTAACATTATCAACCTTTTCACAGTCAACAACATTTCCCATATCCCCACTGGTTGTAGTACTAAGTTCACATGAGGTACCTGAGCAAATGTCAACATTGCTATGAGAAGACACACTCATTTCTCTATCATATTGCCCATTGCCAATTTGCATTTCAAATGGAGGTCCACTTGTAGCATTAATTTCAAATGTTGGAATTATATTTTCTGAAGATTTATGATGACTGTCATTAACATTTATGCCTCCACAATCTTCATTTAATTTTTTTATGTTGGAAGATCTTGGACATTTCTCCTGCTGCATTTTTGCAAAAACATCTGCTGCTTCCGCCATATCCACATTATCACTAGTGGCTTTACTTTTAGGATGATCTTCTGTCATCTTCTGACAGGCTTGCTGGCTTTTATCACAACTGATGCTGTTAACAGATTGATCAAACTTTGTTGTTATAATGTGGCTAGTACATACTTTGTCAAAAATATCATCATGAGCTTCACTTTTGTTCTTTTCCTGTCCCAGCATGGTTGTATTTGCTTCTGTTTCAACAGCAGGTGCTACTCCAACATTTTCGTGTGCAGTTGCTTGCTCACGTGCATCTGATAATGTAAATTTATCATCATGCACAATAATGTCCAACCTGTTTTTTTCCGTAGAAAGTGACTCAGTTGGTCTAGCATTTCCTCCTACATTGACTTTTCTTGCACTGATTGGCTTTTGCACAAGATGCACATTTTTCTTGATTTTGTGATTTTTGCTTGTGTCACGAGTAGCTTTAACTGTTCCCAGTCTGTTGGTAGAACTACTTTTGCTCTTCGTACCTGGGACATCTTTGCTTGGACATGCAGACCGAGGCACAACAGGATGATTAACACGTGTTTTATGCGCTGTCACTGGCCTGCAAGAAAACAAAAATGAATGAAAACTGCTCCTACATAACTTCAACACACATAAACACTATGAGTGTGTGAAACAGTACAAAATCTTCTTGACTGGATGGAAAGACCAATTTCAAGGTTGCTATGATTTAGCAATTTGTTACAAGCCACAAACATGATTACGCAAAATAACAAAGGTTAAAATAAACAATATTCAAGTACATAATACAGTACTGAAACCCAGTCACATTCTTAAGTTCTTTAGTTAAAATATTACAAAGCAAACTACAATCTTAATATAATAAGACGTCTTAAGTAATTGTAAATTATTACATATTATAAACAAAGAGAAAAAAGACAACAGGAATATACACCTTTCTGCATAACTGATTTAATTATGTGATACTTAAAGTTTAATGGATCATAAAGCAATCACATATTGTGAGGGACTTTTCATAAATAATGCACAGATTGGTATTACTGTGGATTGTTTGAAGCAACAACAATGAAAATTACATCAGATGTAGTTAGGAGCTTAAGGAAGAAGCACATTTTCGTTTTTTTGCAGTGTACTCTAAAATAAAATTGGTGAGAGGTAAAATGGATCCTTTAGGGGCCTCGGATACTGTGTCTGTTGAATACCATAAGTTGTACATTAAGATCGAATTTTACGCAGCAATAACCTGACAGAAATCCACAGTGCATTAAGTGAAGTTTGTGGTGAGTTTGCGGTAGACCTTAATACAGTTTCAGATTGGTTTAATCATTTTCTCGGTGGTTGTATGAGCATAGATGATAATCCAAGACCCAGAAGACCAAAAACGTCAACAGATGAACTAAGTGTGAAAGTTGTGGCAGGTGCTCTTGAAGAATACTGCAGCACTACTAGTGAGGAACTCTCTGAAGCTACAGGAATTCCCCCAACATCAGCATTCTGTATTCTGACAAACGATTTGACCGAGCGAGGTGGCGCAGTGGTTAGCACACTGGACTCGCATTCGGGAGGACGACGGTTCAATCCCGTCTCCAGCCATCCTGATTTAGGTTTTCCGTGATTTCCCTAAATCGTTTCAGGCAAATGCCGGGATGGTTCCTTTGAAAGGGCACGGCCGATTTCCTTCCCAATCCTTCCCTAAACCGAGCTTGCGCTCCGTCTCTAATGACCTCGTTGTCGATGGGACGTTAAACACTAACCACCACCACCACCACCACCACAAACGATTTGAAGAAGAGAAAAATTTCTGCCAGATGGTTCTCACATTCTTGACTGCTGAAGAGATGCAGAAATGCCTGGGCATTTCTATCTTGCTCAAATAATGATTCAACCATGGAGGTCAAGGAGTCTTGTGTCAAATTGTTGCTACTGATGAAGTATGGATTAGAGACTTTGAACCAGAGCTGAAACCGCAGTCCAAAGAATGGAGAGCATCAGATTCTCAACACCCAAAAAATTTTTGATGTGCTCAATCAAAGCTCAACAAGTCTCGCATCTAGGTCTACTAAGGCTCATATCCCTGTAATAGAGCTAGATGCAAGACCTGACCCATACAACCTCCCACTAACACCTGCTCCAGCCTGGTCACAAACATCACCTATACAACCAAAGACAGGGCTACCTGTGAGACCAGTCATGGGATCTACTAGTTAAGCAGCAACCACTGTGGTGCATTCTATTGGGGCATAACAACCAACAAGGTGTCTGTATGCACGAATGGCCACCAACGAACTGTGGTCAAGAAACAGCTGGACCACCCTGTGGCTGAGCACACTTAACAACATGATGTTCTTCATTTCAATGACTGCTTCACAGCCTGTGCCATCTGGATCCTTCCCACCAACACCAGCTGTTCTGAATTGCGCAGGTGGGAACCCTCCCTGCAATATATCAGACTTTCCCATAACCCTGCTGGCCTCAACCTTTGTTAGTCATTGTCCTTAACCACATAGCCTCTTCCCTGTTTCCATTCCATCACTACACAGCCCTCTATTCCACCAACACACCCAGGCTTTTTACTTCTCTCCTTTTCCACTACCTCCCTTCTCTCCCGCACCCTCCAACTAACCTCCCAACAGCATCTGGCTGCCCTACCCCAGCTTGCTCCGACAAGCTGCACTCTACCATCCCCCATCCCCCACCCCCACCATCCCTCTCCCTCCCTGCTCCAGCCTCCTTACTCCCACCACCCAGTTGCTTCTCCCATTATGCGCTGCTGCTCGCAGTCTGGCTTCAGCTGCCAAAGACTGTAGTCATGTGTATGTGAGCTGCATTTGTGAGAGTGTGTGTGTATGTTGTTTATTTCAGACAAAGGCCTTGTTGGCTGAAAGCTCACTTTCCGACAGTCTTTTTGTTGTGCAACTCAGCATCTCCGCTATATGGTGGGTAGCAACTACCCTTTTTGTAATATTTTTACATTCCAACCTGAATTTTCCATTGTTTGGAATATGAAATGCATCACTAGCTCGGGGCATTTTTCCAGAGGGACTGAACTACGCCATTGTTAAGCCCCTCTTTAAGAAAGGTAATAAGAGAGATGTCAATAACTACCGACCTGTTTTACTACTGACATCATATTCCAAAATCTATGAGCAGGTGATGTATTCTCGAATAGTATCTCACCTTAGTAACAACATATCCTCACTAGTCACAGTTTGTGTTTCAGAAGAGTTGCTCTATTGAGAATGCCATTTACATTCACACTCACCTAATATCACAGGCATTAAATAATAAAATACAGCTGGTTGGTATTTCCTGTGACCATCTGTGGCATTTGACTGTGTGAATCATAGTATTCTCCTAGATAAATTGAAGTTTTATTGGATTGGTGGTACAGCCAACCAGTGGATAATCTCATATCTAACCAAAAGAATGCAGAAAGTTTTACTTAGTAATTCAACAAATATTGTCCAGGGACATAATTCTGACTGGGGAGAAATCACATATGGAATTCCCCAAGGTTCAATCCGACCAATCCAAGCATACATACAGAAACAGAAGAAATGCTGAACAATGTTCTTAGAAGTACCACTCACTGCTTTTCTGCGAATGGTCTCAACCTCAGTTTTAAAAAGACACAACACATTCAGTTCTGCACATCTAGGTGTACTACACCAATGATAACTGTAACAGATGGAGGAAAAAATTAAATAGGGTGGAAACTTCAAAATTCTTGTGTGTCCATATTGATCAGAATTTAAACTGGAAAAACACATTTTGGGACTCCTAAAAACTTAGCTCAAGCACTTTTGCACTTCGCATCATTGCAGATTTTGGGAAGAAGCAAATCAATAAGTTGACATATTTTGCACCTTTCCATTCAATAACGTCATATGGAATAATGTTCTAGGGTAACTCATCTTTAACCCACTAGCGCCATGCGTTGCCATATGGCAATGTTTGTAACACTTTTTTAAAATCGTTGATTCCAAAACATCAACGAAGCGAGAGTGTTGACAGCACTGGATTTCGTTCCGCAAGACTGTAAAGATCACTACAATGTAACAGTTTTAACAATACATTTAAATTCTGCAGCGTAAGCAGTGTTGGAAGTCGTCGTTTGCTGAATGACAAAGAAAAATGGAGTATAAGTTTGAGTAAGTATGTTTTACACAGTAACTTACACTATATAATTTGGTTTTTTAGTATGGTTGTGCTTTAAATACTCACATATATATTCTTTGGAGGTTACTGCTTGCTGTGAAATAAATTACGTTCATTTAGGCCATTTGAAAGTTGGTGATGCCATATGGCAACGATAGGTGCTTGTACTCAGTAAAAGGACGAATTTACTCTTTTTTGTTTTAGAAGAGGTATATCGCTTGCTGAGGCGCTGGAGATTCTTTATAATGCCAAGAAAGATCAGGAATATTTTGAGACAGCAATAGAGAAGAATGATGGATTACTGTTTGTGCGGTCGCTGGACAACTCAGTTGTCACAATGATCTCTTCTTCATGTGGTACACAAGAAGTTGGCCAAGTCAAGAGATTCTCGCAACTAAGAAAGCGAAATATAATGATTCCCAGACCAAAACTTGTAGCCAAATATAATAAATATATGGGAGGTACTGATCAGATGGATCAGAATCTAGCATGCTATCGCATTGCAATAAGAAGCAAGAAATGGTACTGGTGTCTCTTTACATGGTTGTTAGATGTTGCCATACAAAACAGTTGGATTTTGTATAATAAAGCAAGAAACTAAACTATTTCTCGGCTTGATTTCATGATAGAAGTAGCAACAGTGTACTTGCAAAGACACCAAGCTTTACCAAAAGGAGCCGGAAGACCATCTGCATCAAGGACAAGTTCCGACAGCCATATATCAGATTCAAAGATTCAATTAGGTTTGATAAGACTGACCACCTCGTCCAGCACAAAGAAGGAAAGAAGAAGAAAAGGTGTGCACACAAGGACTGTAAATCTATTGTGAGAACAATGTGTTCAAAGTGTAATGTGGGATTGTGTATTGACTGTTTTATTACATTTCATGTAAAATAATGCTGAGTTCAAGGTTTGATTTTTGATTATTAATTGTACTGTGTTATAAAGTATCAATAGTATGATGAAGACTGAATAATAAATTTGAACAAAACTTATATATGTAATAAGAAATTTCGATAACCTACTTATTTTAGTTGAAGTTGTAATCCATATAAATTTAAGTAGTGAAAGCCCCTAGCGTTGCCATATGGCAACATCAAACATCTCACTAATGGTGGTAACGACTTACATCAAAACAACTCTGTTGTGCAATTTATGCCTTTTACAGAATTAATAACGCAATTTTTTTCAAAAAATCACGAAAAAATTAATTCCGGCGCTAATGGGTTAAGAAAGAAAGTCTTCATTCCTAAAAAACATGCTGTAAGAATAATAAGTAGTGCTCACCCACAATCATTTTGTAGAGTTAAATGAGTAGGGCATTATGACTACTGCTTCAGAGTATATTTATTCCCTCGTGAACTTTGTTGCAAATAATCCACTACAGTTCAAAAGGAACAACAGTGCAAATAGTCACAATACAAGGAGGAAAAATGCCATTCATTATCCACATTTAAGTGGCTTTTAGTGCAAAAAGGGCTGAACAATGCTGCAACAAAAATTTTTGATCACTTACCTATTGATATAAAATATTGAATAGAGAGCAAAGGAAAATTTGAAAGCAAACTGAAAATGTTTATCCTTGAAAATTCGTTCTGTTCTGTAGAAGAATTTCTATTACTGTAATGTGTAAAAGGTTGTGGGAAGGAATTACTCACTCACATCTGTTTATTAATAAATAAATAAAATTAAAAAAAACTTATATATGTTCATCATGTAGTCATATTTACAAATTAATTTGAAAGATAATGTAAAATGACTTGTTCCACATCATTACAATTTATTATGCAAAATGAACATGAAACTAATTAGTTAACTAGGCTTTCTGCAAAGTGCTGCATTCACTTAAGTCATTCTCACTGATGTCCTGTTTTTGCTTTACCTAGTTGCTTAGTGTCTGTCCAATGTGATACCGACCGGATCAAATAGACCCACAGATCATTTGGGATTTGGTCACTAATGACACCATCTATTGAACTCGTTACAAGACGAAAACTGTAGAACCTTTCCTCTTGCCACGTTCTTACTCAGCAAGCCACTGTGAAGTGCACGGAAGATGGTACCTCTCATTGTACCAGTTATTAGGGCTGCTTCTTGTTCCATACAAGTATGGAGTGTGGGAAGAACGATTGCCTAAAACAACTCTGTACATGCTGTAATTAGTCAGTCTTGTCCTCACGATCCCTTGACACTCACTTAAAGGTGGATCTTGAAATTTTGGAAGTAAACATTGATGGAAGAGCTTGCGTCTATCTTCAAGCATCTGTCAGTCCAGTTTCTCCAGCGTTTCTGTAAGGCTCTTGCTCCGATCAAAGAAACCTGTGACTATATGTGCTGTCCTATTTTCATACAGTATCCCACTGTTAGCCCTATTTCATGCGGGTCCCACACACTTCAGAAATATTCTACGATGGGTTGCACAAGGGTTTTTTAAGCAATTTGTTCTGTAGACTGATTGCATTTTCCTAGCAACCTATCAATGGACTGAAGTGTGCCATCTGCTTTTCCTACGATGGAATCTACGTAATCATTCCATTTTAAATCCCTGAAAATTGTTACACCTAGGAATTTGTAAGAAATGTCTAATTAATCATTTATTTTCATTTAGTGATGCACATAGTTTTACTTTTCTGAGCATTTACAAAAATTTGCTAAATTTCTACAACTTTGAAATCTTATCAAGAAATGACTAAAAATTTGGGCAACTTTTTCCCGACAATAATTCATTATAGATAACAGTCCCAATTGTAAAAAGTCTAAGATTACAATAAATATTGTCTGCAAAGTCATTAATCTACAACATACACAACAAGGAACTCATCACACTGAAATTAATTCCATGTCTGCTCAGGACTTTCTATCCAAAATAACTTGTCGTGTCCTCCCTATCAAGAAATCTTCAATCCAGTTGCAAACTTCACTCAATGTCCCACACAACTGCACTTTCAGTAGTAAGTATAGAAGTGGCACCGACGTCAATAAATACTGCATCCACTTCCCTGCTTACATTCATGGCTTTCAGAATGTCTTGCGAGAAACGTGCAAGTTGGGCTGTCTGTGATCAATGTTCTCAGAATTGATGCTGGTTGGCATCGAGGCTGTCATTCCGTTGGAGGTACCTCACTACATTTGAATTAACAAGTTTAAGGATTCTACAACAAACAGATTTCAAGGATATTGGACAGTAGTTTTATGGGCCACATGTGCTACCCTTTCAGAAGACAAGTATGACCCATGCTTTACCAAATACTGAGCAAGGCTTTCTGTTCAAGAACTGTACAGTACACGGAAGGGTTCACGGTATAACGCTGTACATCAGATTTTGACAAAAACGAGTTTAGTACTATGTTAACAATATAGGAAGAGAGGGAATGATACTACTGCAAAGAAGACACTTCAACCTGTAGACAGGCACGATTAAAAGACACCTTCAGCCACAGCGTTCATCAGTAGACACACACACACACACACACACACACACACACAAAGCAGGAACACCTCACGCACATACGACTGCTATCTCCACCATCTCGTGCTGGAATGCAACATCATGTGGGATGCAAGCAACAATCTGGAGGGGGTGGGGAAATGGAGAGGGATAGTAGTGTACGGGTGGGTAGAGAGACGAATGCTGTCTGGTGGAGTGTGCAGGGACTAAGACTCCAACAGATGAAGTCTCAGGGGAATGTGGGCAGCGAGGTGGGGAAAAAAAGGAACAAAAATGAGAGGAGTGGGGAAAGATAGGTGGATTCATTGGCAGAGGGCTGCAAATAAATAAGGTGGGAGACGAGAATGGGGAGGAGATGATAGGACTTAGGGGTGAAAACTGTTGGGTGGAGGGTGTGGAGACAGTATGTTACCATAGGCTGAGGCCAGAATAATTACGAGAATGGAGAATGTGACGTAAGGATTGATGTAAGGATAATTCCCATCTATGTAGTTCAGAAAAGCTGGTGGTGGAGGGAAGTATTCAGATGGCTCGGATAGTGAAGCAGCTACTGAAGTCAAGTGTGTTATGTTCAGCTGCATGTTGTTCCCAAGGGTGGTCTACTTTGCTCTTGGCCACAGTTTGGCGGTGGCCATTCATCGTGGTGGACAACTGGTCAGTTGTCATTTTAAATCCCTAAAAATAGGGAGTGCTTGGTTGAAGAATTGGCCACATTTTACACCCGGGTCTTCCACAGGGATACAATCCTTGTGGGCTGGAGTTGGGATTGGGAGTGGCATAGTGATGGACTAGGCTGTTGTGGAAGTTGGGTGGGCAATGGAAGACCACTTTAGGAGGGGTGGGAAGTACCTCAGATAGGATGTGCCTCAGGTAATCAAAGCCCTGGCGAATGATGTGGTTCAGTTGTTCCAATCGGGGGTAGTAATGAGTTATGAAGACACTCCTTTCAAGTGTGGTGGAGGATTCGGGTTGTGAGGGGAAATTGCACTGGAGATCTGTTTGCCGACTAGGACTAGGAGACAGTATCTGTCTCTGGAGGTCTTGCTCAGAGCCTCAGCATATTGCGCAAGGGAGTTTTTGTCACTGCAGATACACCGTCCCCTCGTAGGCAGGCTACATGGGAGGGATTTTTTGGTGTGAAAGGGATGACAGCTGTCAAAATACAGGTACTGTTGGTGGGTTTAATGTGGACAGCAGTGAGGATGGAGCCATCATAGAGTAGGGGGTTAACATCTAGGAAGATGCCAAGCCAGTCTGAGGAGGACCACGTGAAGCAGACGGGAGAGAATGTGATAATGTTGTGAAGAAACAAAGCTAGGTTGTCTTGGCTGTGGGCCCAGATCAAGAAGATACAATCAATTAACCTGAACCTCACTAGGAGTTCGGTGTTTTGGGAGGTTAGGAAGGTCGCCTCTAGATGACCCGTAAAAAGGTTGTCATAGAAGGGTGTCATGTGGGTGCCTAAGACTGTGCCGCAGATTGATTTACATACCTTCCCTTCAAATGAGAGGTAGTTGTGGGTTAGGATATCGCTAGTAAGGTATATGAGGAATGAGGTAGTGGGTTTGGAGTCTGAAGGACGTTGGAAAATGTAGTGTTCAATAGTGGTAAGAGCAGAAAAGGTAGTGATCAATAGTGGTAAGACCATGGGCATGAGGGATGTTGATGCGTAGGGAGATGGCATCAACAGTGACGAGTAAAGGGGTGGGGATGATGGAGAGTCAGTGAAAGAAGTGGTTGGTGTCTTTGATGTGAGAGACTAGATTACGGACAATTGCTTGGAGATGTTGGCCAATGAGTGCCGAAATTCTTTCAGTGGGCACACAATAACCAGCCACAATGGGATGCACGGAATTGTTGGGTTTGTGGACTTTGGGGAGCATGTAGAAGGTGGATGTGCAGGGTGTGAAACGTAACAACCTATTAAGACCCACTTAAAACAAACATTTTCCAGTCTAATTCAGGATCACACATGTAAACAAAATATGTAACTCGGCTAGAAAAAATTATAACTGAAAAAATAACTGTTTAATCTCATTCACTTCAAAGTGTAGAAGCTCTGTAAATGAAGGGAACAATTCCCATGAAGGGAATCTCTAGTAATTAATAAAAAACTGTAAATGAATTATTGTAATTTCTTATTCGAGAAGTTATTCTCGAATAAAACAACAGACGTACTAATATCGTAGTGTACTAGGTGTTCTAAAATAAACACACATTTATATATGTATTTTCAATTTTTCTACGTCAATTTTAATTGTTAATTAATCAAAAAATGATTCTAAACAATGCCGAGGATTGTTCGGGATTGTTAAGAAAGTATAAATAGTTACAGCCACGTTGGAAAATGGAGTCAGTACTTTGTGAGATGTTGGACAGAAAGCATATAGCTAGTTGTGCATAATTTATTTCATTATTGTAAGTACGTTACAACTTATTTCAGATTAGTCTAGATGCCTTTATTTACTTTGAGATTGGGCCTAAAGCCTTAAGCAGGTTGGACAATTTATGGGGATGGTGTCTGGAATGCTCCTCCAGCCTAGTCCCACATCCTGTTTCGCAAATTCTGCCTAAACCATGTAATCCCTCCAAACGGCCTAACTGTAAAGATTCCTTTCTCTGTATCTAACCCCTCCTTTCACAATGCCCTACACCTTTTCAGATTCTGCCAATCCTTGGTCCTCACAAACCTGGTACTGCAAAAACTCATCTCCACGGCACAAGCATCCCAGAACCATCTCTTCTCCCTCTACAAGACACTACTATTCCGTAATCCCTACTCCATACATCACATCTCCAAAATTGAATTCCTTGCTCTCCAGCACCTGGAGAAGCATTCCACACAGCACTTCCTTAAATTATCATACCTGCTGACATCCTACTGCCACCTTGGGGCACTACTAACCAACCCCTATCATACCCACAGTGTTCCTCCTCGTCCACCCCTCATAGCAGCTAAACCCTGCCTAGCTTACCTTTGCCACATTCCCCAAAACTCCCTACCAACCCTCCACCAAATCCAGAGCCTAAACATTCCCATAACACAGTTGTTAATCTTTCTACCAGAACCCTGAGCTCCACAGAAGTTTCAGTCCTATCCAAAGGCCTCACTTTTAGCCCTACACCCAAATTTAACCTTTCTGGACTTGTCAAAGCCCTACTCTCCTCCTCCAGACATCTGCAATGGCAGCACTTTTTTGCCACCAATCCCTCCAACCAAAACCACCCTAATCCCAACATTGAGCCCTGGCTCCTCCACTTTGTACCACAATCCAACCGCGATCCTCTCTCCCCTCCCACCTAACTAACTGATGGTCACCTTCCAGGAATTCCTTACCTCCAACTTAGCCTCACCATCCTTCCCCAGATCCCTTACTCAGAACACCAACCTTTCAGTAGAAGAAAGAACAGCCACACACAACCTCAAAACAAATCCTGGCCTAACCATTAAAAAAAAAAAAATATTCAATCCCTGCTTAAGGCCTTAAGCTCTTCCTAGAACATCTCCCCTGAATTCATTTCCCTCCTCACCCCTATGACACCAGGCACATCTACCTTCTACATGCTCCCAAAAATCCACAAACCCAACAATCCTGGGCATCCCATTGTGGCTGATTATTGTGTGCCCCCTGAAAGAATTTCAGCACTCATTGGCCAACATCTCCAAGCAATTGCCCGTAATCTAGCCTCCCACATCGAAGACACCAACCACTTCTTTCACCGACTCTCCATCATCCCCACCCCATTACTTCCTGGATCCCTGCTCATCACTGTTGACACCACCTCCCTACACACCAACATCCCTCATGCCCATGGTCTTACCGCTATTGAACACTACCTTTTCCAACATCCTTCAGATTCCAAACCCACTACCTCATTCCTCATACACCTTACTAGCTCTATCCTAACCCACAACTACTTCTCGTTTGAAGGGAAAGTATGTAAACAAATCCACGGCACAGCCTTGGGTACCCACTTGGCACCCTACTATGCCAACCTTTTTACAGGCCATCTAGAGCCGACCTTCCTAGCCTCCCAAAACACCAAACTCCTAGTCTGTCTCAGGTTAATTGATGATATCTTCTTGATCTGGACCCACAGCCAAGACGACCTATCTTCGTTCCTTCACAACATCAACATGTTCTCTCCCATCTGCTTCAAGTGGTCCTCCTCAAACCAGCATGGCACCTTCATAGATATTAATGTCCTCCTCTCTGATGGCTCCATCTGCACCTCTGTCCACATTAAACCCACCAACCACCAACAGTACCTGCATTTTGACAGCTGCCGTCCCTTTCACACCAAAAAATCCCTCCCATGTAGCCTGGCTACGAGGGGATGGCGTATCTGCAGTGACAAAAACTTCCTTACTCAGTATTCTGAGTTCCTCAGCAAGACCTCCAGATACAGGCATTATCTCCCAGACACAGTCAGCAAACAGATCTCCAGTGCAATTTCCCCTCACAACCACAATCTTCCACCACCCTTAAAAACCAGCAACAAAGGAGTGTCCCCTTCATCACCCGATACCACCCTTGACTGGAACAACTGAACCACATCGTTCGTCAGGGCTTTGATTCCCTACCATCGTGCCCCGAAATAAGGTACATCCTATCCGAGACACTTCCCACCCCTCCTAATGTGGTATTCTGTTGCCCACCCAACCTCCACAACAGCCTAGTCTATCACTACGCCGCTCCCAATCCCAACCCCTTCCCACAAGGATCATATCCTTGTGGAAGGCCCAGGTGCAAAACCTGCCCAATCCACCCACCAAGCCCTCGTATTCCAGTCCAGTCACAGGTTTATCCTACCCCATCAAGGGCCAAGCCACCTGTAGAAGCAGCCATGTCATTTACCAGCTCTGCTGTAACCATTGCACAGCTTTTTATATTGGTATGACTATCGACCAGCTGTTCACCAGGATGACTGGCCACTGCCAAACTGTGGCCAAGAGCAAAGTAGACCACCCTGTAACACAATATGCAGCTGAACATAACACACTTGATTTCAGTAGCTGCTTCACTACCCAAGCCATCTGGATCCTTCCCTCCATCACCAGCTTTCTGAACCGTGCAGATGGGAGTTTCTCTTACAGCATAATCTCCACTCTCGTAATTATCCCAGCCTCAAACCATGGTAACATACTGTCCCCACACCCTCCGCCCAACAGTTTCCACCCCTTATGTCCTATCATCTCCTCCCCATTTTCTTCTCCCACCCCGTTTATTTGCAGCCCTCTTCCAATGCATCCACCCATCTTTCCCTGCTCCTCTCATTCTTTGTTCCTTCTTTCCCCACCTCACCTCCATGCCCCACAATCTCCTGACTGCACCTGTTGGAGTCTAGTCCCTGCACACTCCACCAGACAGCATTCATCTCTCTCACCACCCGTACACTGCTATCCCTATTCTTAACCCTTCCCCTTTACCTTCCCCACCCCCTCCAGATTGCTGCTTTCATCCCCACGTTATGTTACATTCCAGCTCGAGATGTTGGGAGTTGGTAGTCAAGTGTGCATGAGGTCTGTTTGCTTTTGTGTGTGTGTGTGTGTGTGTGTGTGTGTGTTTACTGACAATGGTTGTGGCCAAAAACCTTTTTATCATGCCTGCCTGCAGCTTGATGTGTCTTGTCTACGGTAGGTAGCAGTCTATCTTTTCCTATGTTGTTGATATTCTTATCTGGTGTTTCCATTGTTTGATTAGTACTATGTTATGTATAGAAACTGCTCTCTTTTAGCTGGCATAGTGATTTATGTGCTTGTATGCACAACAGCATCACAGATGGCACCACAAGTTCTACTGTGAAATGTTTTGAGTGATACATGTTATGGCAAAGTAAAGAAGTGAAGTAAGTCTAATTTGCACCCCAGTGCCATTAAACAAAATCAGATTTTCTGTTCCACCATTGAGAAGATTTCCTTGTTTTATTATTATTATTATTTTGTAGAGAAGTTTGTTTTATTTTAACATTGACAAAACTGGTTTCGGGTAATTTTTGTATTATAACAATGTCTAACTTGTTTTCAGAGAAATTTTGTCTCATAATATCGTCTAAATTGTTTTCATATAAATTTTGTACGATAATATTGTCTAGACCAGTGTCTCTCAAAGCAGGGCCCACGGACCTCTGGGGGTCTGTGGGACCTAGCCAGGGCGTACATGACATCTAAAAATTGAAATGCATTGTAATAACATAATACTCACAGCTGTTATGCAAGAAGTATTTTTTCAGTTACTAAAAAGAAAGAAATTAGAAATTATACCAACATTTGTAAATTTAAATGTTTTCCTACTTTCTGCCCTGAAGCCAGTTGACCACTGCATAGAACTATTTCAACTGAGAGAAATTCTTTCTTTATTAGAGCACTTTTTCAAAAGCAGTTGTACATTTAACTGCAAAATGCCTCAGATTTCAAGTGGCAGGATGCTCCCACTACCACCTCCTAAATTATTTCATAGATCTGACGTTACGAGTAACTCTTGACTTAAATTCCATGTGGTTAATGTAAAATTGTCTTCAAAGATAGATCCCAACATAGAAATATGAAAATTGCTTTGATTCAATCAATTTGTGTAAAGATTACAAATATCAAAACAACATACATAAACGACATTGCTTTTTCACCGCTTCTGTTCCAGCAAGGATAAGAACAACTCTGAAACTATAATACTGCACTGTGGTCTTATTATTGTTGGAGCAAAAATTTTAGGCTTCTTTATTTTCCATGAGTGATCAATTAAAAAATAAAACTTAGGACTTCCTGTATTGCTAAGCAGCAAAGAGAAAATACATTCAACAGTGTTCTTTTTTCTTCAGTAGCAAGATCATGTGATAAGACAGGAAAAACATGTTTTAACTGCCCCTCACTTTTTCAAGTTTGTATTGCCACTTTACAAACCCCTGATGTTTTCGAAGCTAGATAAAATAATACGCTTGATCGCCCACATTTTCTTTGTCAACTTAACTCGAGTGGACTTTAAGTATGATGTCACTGCACACACCTCTGACCTCAACAAATGGCATACATCATGTTTTTCCCCTTCAACATCCCATTGAACAACAGACAAGGAAAAAAGTTTTACTGGAAAAAAACAGTATTAGAGACAGTCATAAACGTCTCGTGTTCATGGTATAACACATCCCACATGAGTGGAGAGGGATAAACAGTAGATGTATACACACTGATCAGTCATCAGCCACTCATTTCCTGAAGTGGCCAACATTTTCTAGTGTGGCATTAATTGTTAGGTTTGTAATGGATTGATGGTTGGAATAATCTGCAGTGACATGAAAGACTATTGGTGATGTTTAAGTCAGACAATGCTTCTGCAAGCAGTCTTCCATGTTTGCTAGCTACTACAAGTGAATGTGAAGAAAAGAAGAGAAAACTATGCAGGTAATGTGATGACTATCTTTGTTACGGATTTACATACATACGCAGTGATGACAGCCAACAGCTGCGAAAGTTATGTGTAAAAATTAGGCAAGTGATGCAGCTGCTAAGGAAATAAAACTAAATTTCCCATTCCAACAATACAGTTAAAAGAAGAACTGACAATATGTCTTTCAATTTAAAAGAACAATTAATTTCAAATCCCCAGGCAGAAAAGCTTAGAGAAACCAAGAATGAAGAGTGAGAAATTTCAGATTCTGGTTCAGAATACCATTCATTCAAAAGTGAGTCTAATGAATTTTATTTTATTCCTTACAACTTGGTGAATGTACAGACATAGATAGAGAAGCAAATCTGTTGGTTTCACCCACTTTGAGTGTAATGAGACAGTCTGTGAGGCACTTTTGCTCTGTACGGAGATTCTTCGAACAACGATAGGAGATATGTTTTGTGCACTTAATGAGTTCACGATATTACATGGAATAAATGTGTAGCTACCACTCTGGATGGCCCACATACTTTTACTGGTTTGAAGACATGCCTAATGGCTTGGGTGAAACCTTTAGCACCAGAAGTAAAATGTACTCACTGTTTCATACACAGAGAAGCTTTAGTAGCAAGAAAAATGCCTGAGGATTTGAAATGTGTTTTGGATGAAGTTACAAAACTTTTTAATTTCATTAAATCACAATTTTATGTGAAGAATTTGGCAATGAACATACTGCAATCCACTGGTTGTCAAGAGGGAAAGCTTCATGTCATTCTTTTCAGCTGCGTGATGAAGTGTGCTTGTTTCTCTTAGACAAACAACATTCTTTTTCAAGCAACAAATTGTGGGATTTTGATTGGTTGTGTAAAGTGGCCTATTTAATGGATATTTTCTCCTTTCTCAACGAACTTCATATAGACCTACAAGGAAGAAATATTAATAACTGCCAGGTTCAAGAGTAAAGTTGAAGCTACAATTAAGAAACTGTAGCTGTGAGCAGTACAAGTACAAAACAATAATTATACACTATTTGCAGTACTCAAGGATTTCACTGATTCTTCAGGTGAACAACTTTCTGCTGAAGTGTACAAAACACCTGTAGGTTTCAGGAATATTTCCCTGTTCCACAACCTGGTAATTGTTGGATTGAAAATCCTTCTTCTAATGTAGAAGTCCATGACATACAAGGAATGAATCTCTCTGACACAGAACAAGAACAGCCATTAGAACTACCATGCGATACTTCATGGAAGCGCATTTTCAAAGAAAATGAACTTAGTAGTTTTTGGCTGTGTGTGCACTGTGAGTGTGAAAAATTGTCTAAAAAGCTTTGCAACACTTGATGCCTTTCCCTATCAGTTATTTATGTGACCAGACCTTTTCTGTTCTCTGCAGTATTAATACCTTAAAGTGAATTTTCTTAATGTGGAATCAGACCTAGAACTGATGGTGACAAAACCTATTCCAGATTTCACTGGAATTATGGAAAAAACACACATGCACAAATTTTTGATTACCATACTTATTGTACTCTGCTGTACTGTATTACTATATTACTGTACTGTTATCGTACTGTAATTAATAATATTTTGAATTGAAATTTTGTTCACCAGGCAACGATAGAGTATCTTAAGGATAAATTACTTATTGAATCATTTTTCTCGATCTTTTTCTTGTCATTGGTAACTCTAATTGGTACATTTTTTTAAATACCATGTGAAATTTTAGCTAGCTTGTCCACAGATCACTTTCCACATAAAAAGGGGGTCTGTGTTATCAGAAAGTTTGAGAACCACTGGTCTAGACTGTTTTCAGCCAAGTTTTATATCGATTGGCAGCTCCATGGAGTTCTGTGAGCACAACGACCATATATGTTAAATTAAAAGGAAGGTCAGCGTTGGCCGTAATATTGATGTTTTATTGATGGCAGAATCGATTTTCGATCACATAGTTATCATCTTCAGTGCTGATATGTACAAGAAGCGATCACAACATTGTGATCACTTCTCAGTTTTGGTTATTGATAACTTGATACCAGTGTCTGAGTTTAATTTGTACATATCAGCACTGAAGATGATAACTATGTGTTCGAAAATAGATTCTGCCATCAATAAAACATCAATATTACGGCCAACGCTGACCCTCCTTTTAATTTTTAAGTTCTATATTGCTACACTGTTGTCTAAACCATTAGATTGTTACTGGTGTTGCATGAGCTTATGTTTTTGGTCAAATGAGTAATTCAGAAAAGCTTAGAGAAACCAAGAATGAAGAGCGAGAAATTTCAGATTCTGGTTCAGAATATCATCCATCCAAAAGTGAGTCTAATGAAGAATATGAGCAACAGCAATCACATGGAAGAAAATCACAGAGAGAAGATAGAAGACAGTAGGGAATGGCAATTGAGTCTCAATGTAGACAAGTGTAATGTGCTGTGAATACATAGAAATAAGGATCCTTTATCATTCAACTACAATATAGCAGGTCAGCAACTAGAAACAGTTAATTCCATAAATTATCTGGGAGTAGGCATTAGGAGTGATTTAAAATGGAATGATCATATAAAGTTGATCGTCAGTAAAGCAGATGCCAGACTGAGATTCATTGGGAGAATCCTAAGGAAATGCAATCCGAAAACAAAGGAAGTAGGTTACAGCACACTTGTTCGCCCACTGCTTGAATATTACTCACCAGTGTGGGATCCGTACCAGATACGGTTGATAGAAGAGATAGAGAAGATCCAACGGAGAGCAGGACACTTTGTTACAGGATCATTTAGTAATCGCAAAAGTGTTACGGAGATGATAGTTAAACTCCAGTGGAAGACTCTGCACAAGAGACGCTCAGTAGCTCAGTACTGGCTTTTGTTGAAGTTTCGAGAACATACCTTCACCGAGGAGTCAAGCAGTATATTGCTCCCTCCTACGTATATCTCGCGAAGAGACCATGAGGATAAAATCTGAGAGATTAGAGCCCACACAGAAGCATACCGACAATCTTTCTTTCCACGAACAATACGAGACTGAAATAGAAGGGAGAACCGACAGAGGTACTCCAAGTACCCTCCGCTACACACCAGCAGGTGGCTTGCGGAGTATGGATGTAGAGGTAGATGTAGATGAAAGTGAAAAGGAATTGAGGTGAAGCATACTATACATAGAAAACGTAAATCACTTTCTGCTAAGGTCTTTTGTAATGATGATTGCCACTGTAGACTACAATGTGCTTCAAAAATAATTGAAGAAGAAATTAAATTAATTTTTGATTGTTGGAGGAAAATGTATCTTTTATCTCTCAACATGTCTAGATAGGCACTGATCAAATCAGAATCTCCTGCAGCAAGAAGACCACAAATAGTAACTTGACGTCAAAAGGCTATATTAATAAATACACGGTGTCTCACAAAAGACGCCCAGAAGGTGTCCACGGGTTGCGCAGCATAGCCATAGGCCGCCGCCGCCACCATGGCGTGCACCACTCACCACCATGCCTGACTCTTGGACACTAATCTGCTGGTAGTCAGTTGTGCATGTGCTTCCCCAGAGTTAAAGCATAAACAACACTGCCAACTGATTAATTTAAGTTTACATTTATTTACAGCAGGTGCCAAAAATGATGTCCCTCTGTGGTATGAGCAGTACGACATCTGTACATGTTAGCAAACACGTGATGAATTTCGGTAGTCGAAATCTGGGAAATGACTAGCCAAACTCTGCCTTCCAACTCACTGAACATACGGGGATTTGTTGTGCAGACCTTGTCCTTTACCATTTACAAAAAATAAAAGTCACATGGATTTAGATCTGGAGAACAAGAATACCAGTCAACTACCCAATCATCAAAAACACTTCGTATTGCTGTCATAGAAGCACTGGTGATGTGTGGTCTTGTGGTCTTGCATTGTCCCGTATGAAATAACCATACATCTTTATGTTAGGTCTTAGCTCTAAAAAAAGTGCAGTATATTGTTCACATAGCTGTCAGATCATATTGTTTTGTGGAAAAAGTTTGATCCAATAATTTTTCATGCACTAATCACACACCGCTCTCCTGTTTTACATCATGCAGAGGTTGTTGATGTAATTCATGAGGATTTTCGGGGCTTTGACGTCAGTTGTTCTGAGAATTTACATACCCTGACAAATACAGCCATGCTTCATCAGAAAGAAAAGCATCTCAGCATAAACTTCCCCATCATGCACAGACTGTAACAGCCAGTTGCAATAATGACATCGAGCAACGGTATCTCAGTCCTTCAGTTGGCGCACTACTGTTACGAGGTTTGTCCAGAAAATATGTATAAAAGTTGAATATTAACTTTATTTTACAATTATTCAGGTATTACAATACGGTCTCCTTCAAAGTACTCGCCCTGAGACGCGATACACTTCTGCCAACACCGTTTCCACTGTTGATAACATTGCTGAAAGTCTTCAGTTGTGATGTTGTTCAGTTGCCGTGTCGTTTCCGCCTTGATGGCTTCCACATCTCTCAAGTGCCGCCCCCAAAGCACCATTTTGCATTTCGAGAACATGAAGAAGTCACACGGGGCTAAATCGGGTGAATACGGCAGGTGGTCTGTCACGGTGATTGAGCTTCGGGCCAAAAACTCACACACAATGAGCGACGTGTGAGCGCACGCATTGTCGTGATGAACGATCCACCTACCCCCTTTTGCCAACTCCGGTCAAACTCGGGCCACATGAGCTCTGAGACGTGTCAGAACTTCAACGTAAAAATTTCCGTTCACTCCATGGCCAGGAGGGACGAATTCCTTGTCAACATGCCCCTTGAATAAAAGAAAACAATGAACATTGTTTTTCTCATTGGACCTTGATTTCCGCGACTTTTTTGTTCTCGGTCCTCCTGCTAGTTTCCATTCCTTGCTTTGAGATTTGAGCTCCACATCGAATTCGTAAAACCAGGAATCGTCTCCAGTGATGACTCGGTTGAGAAAGTCCCCTCGTTCCTCTGCTTCCAACCAATCCTTACAGCACTCAACCCTCTTTGCTTTCTGTTCTGGCATCAAGAGCTTCGGTACGATTTTCGCACACAATTTCTTCATTTCAGGTTTTTGTGTCAGGATTTCGTGAACGATTGTTTTGGGGATTGACAGCTCGTCAGCAATCATTCTGACTGTCAATCTACGGTCTTTAAGAACACAAGCCCAAATTCGTTCAACATTTGCATCGGAACTCTATGTCGATGGGCATCCTGGGCGAGGGTCATCGTTCACTTCTTCTCGCCCATCCCGGAACCTTTTTAACCACTTGTTCACGGTTGGTTCCTTCAGAGAATTGTCCCCGTAAACCTGTTTCAAACACTCAAAAATCTCACGACCATTCTTGCCTAGCTTTGCAAGAAACTTGATGTTGACACGCTGTTCCTCAATCAGAGAGAGCTCCATGCCGACGGCAGGTGAAAAAGGGTAACTGTCAACAAGCTGCCGCACACTCCCACCTTCATGCAGAGTGCTCTGACTCGAACTGAGCATTGATGGGATTGATTACAGCAGTAGTCCCACCTGGCGGTGACTACAACTTGTAACATAAAGGCATTATTGAACTTTTATACGTATTTTCCGGACAAGCCTCGTATTTTGTTCGGTTTCAATTTGAGTTTGTGCACAGCTTTGTGAGTGGATGCTCTTGACACACAAGTCTGAATAGGCAAAGGGCACAGAGATTTTCTTGGATTTCTTTCCAGGTCCTCCCCTATCTTGTCTAATTTATTTTCGGTTAAAACACTATGTTCTCTAGGCCTTTGTTTGTGTAACACAGATCCAGTCTCTTGAAATTTCTTCACTAATCTGCATATCGTTGAATCACTGGGAATGTGCACACGGAGAAGTTTTCATATGAATTCATGCTGACACTCCATACACAATTCTGTTTTTGCATATTTCAACACCAGAAACACTCATTGAATCTTTGTGTATACCATACCAAATGGAAACTCGACAGGAAACTCAAAACAAAACACCCAAACACTCAGTCGCACAGCATAGAAGACAAGTGCACGGTGTTTCAGTCTGAGGACCAGGCCCAGCGACATAAGGGCAGGGAAAGCCCCAGACTTGGCACAGTTGCAATAATGACGTCTAACAACAATATCAGAAGTGATTAAATTTGACATGAAACTCACAAGAAAACACCAGTTCACTCAGTCACACAGTGTAGGGGAAAAGCGCCAAGTATTGGTGTCTGATAACTACACACAGTGACAACCGCCCGACATAGCAAGCAAACACGCTGCATGACATACACAGCCCTTCCAGGCATCTTTCGTGAGACATCCTGTACTATTTATATGTACGGAATTATTCAGTTAGAAGTCTGTAAAAAGTATTTTTTGACAACTTTTCAAATTTTTGACGGCTGGATGATTGATGTACACAAAAAGTAAAGAAAGGAGAGGGCTCTGATAGTGTTTTAAGAGGTCATTATAAACTTCCCAATAAAGCTCCAAAAAGTACAGTTGGTTGGTTAGTTCACTTGTTTGGGGAAGGGGACCAAACAGCAAGGTCATTGGTCCCATCAGATTAGGGAAGGATGGGGAACGAAGTCGGCTGTGCCCTTTCAAAGGCACCATCCTGACACTTGCCTGAAGCGATTTAGGGAAATCACGGAAAATCTTAATCGGGATGGGAGGACGCAGGATTGAACCGTCGTCCTCCTGAATGTGAGTCCAGTGTGCTAACCACTGCGACACATCACTCGATATAGTACAGTTTAGTCTTATTTATTCCCACATAACAGTTTCCCATGTCATCAGTCACATTATTCTCAGTTCATTTGAGTCATAAATTGAGCATCAGAGTTATGTAAAATTCATACAAAGAAAAATGTGTTGAAGACAACATTAAACCTTTGTCAGAGGCTTTTTATGGAAAGATTTTTAATCACAATTTCAGTCTAAGTTTTCATCCATTAAAAAGAAATAAATGTGCTTATTTTTCAGGTGTAGATATCAGTTGCTGTAGGAGGAAACAAAAAAAAAACGCAGTTAGAAATGCAACACAAACTACATTTACAGAGCGCCAAATCTGCACAACATTCAATGAAAATGCATAAGGAATTATCAAAACCTAACTCCGAAAATGTTTATGCTTTTACATGTGATCTGGAAAAAGCCTTGGCAATTTCAAAGTAACATGTTCAGTAGCATATTACAAACACGATTTATGTTGTTACCATCTAGGCTGCCACAACCTCAGAATTAACTCTGCTTTCACACTTGGATGGAGCAAAATTATAGCTTTGCGAGGATCACAGGAAATATCATCTTGCTTAATGAAACACTTAAAAGAAGTGGCTAGTACAAGAAAACACATAATAAATGTACAGTCATGCTAGCACAGGACAAACTAGAAATTTTACTATGGCACGTTCCTGATTGAAACCTGTGACAGATACACTACTTCAAATGGTTGTTCTTGACCATATTTTGATGACAAGTGGACACTCTTAACTGCCAAACAATGCTGATTTAGACTCTGTGGGAGCCCAGACAATGGGAAAACTATCTACACACCATCAGACTGGTATAAAATCATTGCTCACTCACAAAGAAAAACTCCATTTACAGTAGTGCAGATGAAGCAAGAATTTGTATCATAGGTAGCTTTGGAGAAGGCAGTAGTTACTTGCAAAACTAATGAATTAAAGTGTCCAGTAACTTAGCTACAAATTCAGTGGTTGGAGTACAGAAGATACGAACCTAAGAAGATACATTACAAGACAACTTTGAATACTGATATGAAGTTTTTCGCCTTTTGCACACAGTCACAGTTAAAACACTACAAGTCTCTCCTCTAAAGTTGAGTTGTCACACTGCCATTGCCAACTTGATATTAAAAATAAAATGGCAAAAGGAAAGGCCTGTTCATAGAGTGGTCCACAGCTATTATTCCTCCATATACCACTGTAAGCCTCTTCAGTCACAAAACAACATATCAGGTAACACTGCATGTGCAAGAAAGCTTTTGGTATAGGCAATTTGAGCAGTCAGATCATTATGGTGGATTGATATCTCCCAAACCCAAAATGAAAGCGACTGAGATGCTGTCTGAATTCTGAGATCCAGACAGGGTAGCAGTTGATCATCTGTTCCAGTGTCATACCCACGCAACCGATGAGGGCAACACTATGATAGCTACTAATGCTTATCATGTTGTCCCCAAGGTTAATGACAGGAACTGAACTAGCTTCCTTTCATTAGTCAGGAAATTGTCCTGGCACAGAGATAGACTTTGAAAAAAGTGCACGGAGAATTTCTTTACTTCTTCTGTCAAGATGCTGCACTATACTATAATGGATCCTATCATGACCTGGTGAGGTTTCACATGCTAAAGACATCAGCTCCAACAAAGAGTGGGGTCACTGTATGCTCCATCAACAGTACAGTTAAATTCCCAACTGTCCCTTTATGTGGCACTAAGAAGATGGCTGCTGTGTGGCAGTGATAACTCTGACAAAATGTTCTGTACTGTTTGAGCTAGTTGGTCTGGAGATACCCATTTCACATTACAACAGCAGAAATTAGGCACCATCCTTCTCTCCCAGAAAAACTCCTGTGGATTTTCCACCCAACTTGATGGAATGTTTATGGTGTTTGGAAACTGTTCACATGATCTCTTTCTGCTCTCCTTAATAATATGACGATATTTCATCCTTACTTTTTAAAAGACTGCAAGGTTTTGCACAAATGGTCAGCTCTTGATGCTAGGTGGAGTCATCCGTAAGCTCGATTGTGAAGCAGGCCTTGTCACTCTTATAATCTCAAATCATAACTTCCCCTTAGTGGTCACAGTTGTTATGATGTTTTGAACTCAAGAAACATGCAGCAGTTAATTCAGAAAGCTTGCAGTGAAAAATGTGATCGCTTGATACTTTGCCTTCAGTGGACTTTCAGTCATATGTTACTGTACGCAAAATGCACCCATCATACTGAAATTATTTTTAAGGGTGGAAGGAGAGCCCTGTCTCATTACAATGTGGAGTAAATACAATTTTTTAGTCGTGGCACACAGCAGTACACCACAGTCTAAGTTGTCTCCATAGGCTCAGCCTAATTCATTTGTGTGTTCCGTGTTTCTGTTTCTGTTTCATATCCAATTTATCAGGTTAATCACAACCACAATCTATGCAGGCATTACACTTGCAGTGTACTGTAACAAGATTAAATGAAAGTGTCTGCTGTGTGACACAGTAGTGCAAAAGTAAAGCACTGGACTCGTAGTGGATAGGTTTCGAGTTAAAACAATAATCAAACTTTTTTGACTATTTTTATTTTTCTCTAAGAAAATTACATTCTGGCAGTAATGTAGTCATAAAATTAACAGCTCTCATTTTAGTTACTGTAATCATTGCATCTGTGGAATAAACTAATTGCATGAACACAAAATTCTGAGAATTTATATAAATCATTATACCTTGGTCCACGTTGTTGAACAAAGTACTAAAATGTTATGGAGATCTGTTTTAGCTAAATGCATAAAGAATTGGAATGTATGAATCATTCTCTAGCTCTTGTTGACATCAAAGAGCCGTCTCAAACTTGAACAAATCTTCAGTAGTAGTCAAGAACAATTCGTTGTATCTTTCGAATATACTCGACAAGGTGCCTACAGACATTATAGACTTGTACAAAAAAAAAAAACACTCCCATGCCAGAAAACTGTAGAAAGGGTGAATGTGTACTGGATCTCATGGATCAGAACAAATCACTTTTACATCTATATATCATAGATCAGGGTTTCCCAAACTGTGTTTGGAGGAACAAGGTATACCGCAGGAAGTGAGTATGTGCTCCATGAAAAACTATTAAAAATATAACTTTTTTTTTCTTTTTCATCATTCTGATGATATTATTATTTTTTAAAACTTTATTATGATATCTGTGTTACTAGATATGATTTTAAATTGAAGTACTCGCTGAGTAAAAGTATTTTTCTTCATTTTCTAAAATTTTATTAATCTTCATACTATACAAAGTGGTCTATCAAAGTACCAGGATTCTCAAAGTATTCCGTCTGAGGGAAAGTTTGGGAAGCCCTGTTGTAGACAAACAAGCAAAAACGTATTGCATCAAGGTTCTCAGACTGCGATCAAATCACTGCCATTTCAATTCCATTAAATTCATATATGATCAATTTAAGGGTTATGGGGCAAGGAACAACAAAAAATGTGTCCTGGGAGAAATGAAACGACTGACAAAGGATGCTATAAATAGAAACTTTGTCATCATATTGGTATAATGTTGTATGACACACAAAGGAAGTAATAATGAAAGAAAGGGAGAATTAATGTGTAGTGGAAAATAATATTGAACAATTTACTATTCCTCTAAATTCTGAAAGCAGTTCTAGCGACCATACAAACAACAGTTAATGTGATTCAGATATTACTGGCATGCATCCATTAGTGGTATAGTGTGTTACCAACGATTCAGTTGTGTTCTCTCCTTACAATTTTCAGTGCTTATTTAGATCATTGGTTAGTTTGCAACATGTGTAAGTGAACACTCATCTTGTTGGCATTATTTGTCCGTGAATGTAACTATGCATTGCCTTATCTACAGCATCAGCAGCCTCCACCACTGTCATTCCCTCTACATACAAAGACGCTGGCAACAGTAGGTGACTACACGACTTGTTTTTTGTTTTTGGCGCATCGATTGAACGATCACTTTGGGAAGTTGCATACAAGGTGGGCAACTCCACATCCCACCGCTGTCATCTGACAGTCAAAAAGTAATTTTAATCAGTGTACATATAATTTACAGTTACAAATTACAAATGCTGCCACTTCATGAAACCTGTTCTGCCAAAACTACATATAGCCAAAACTGACTCAGGTCCCCAAGGTGCCGGTTAAATAGCACAACTCGGCATGCTTGTACAGCTTATCAAATGTCATGGATGCTGCAAGTGTTATCCTTCCTGTTCCTCATAGTTATGGTCCTGACCATTAGTATTGTTTGATAGTAAAAGGAAGGCAAACATAAATGAAAACAGTTTAGATAATATCGTGCTTTCCACACTGTAACATCAATTTGGTACTGGACCACTTTTGCATCAACATGATTATGATGTTCTAAACAAAGCAAGACCCATTATATCGTAGTTCATTGGATTAGATGAACTGGTTTCCTCAAAAGCACCAATACTTACTGCACTGAACATCCCTGAGATGAACTTGAACATGAGCTGCATGTAAAAAATCAGGGCCGCATCTATTTACTAGGGTTCACAAAGACTGTCTATTTATTCACCTTCACTGTATTGTAGTGCCTCAAGAATTTCTGGGTAAATTCTAGAAACACTCGGCCTTCCACCGTCTCAGACACCCACTATTTTAGGTACGAGTGCGAGAGAGTGAGAACGTTTCTACCGATCCACCTATTTCTACGTGCAGGTCAGAAGTTTGTTATTTATTAACTGTAAGAGGGGCAAGTCACTGACAAAGACAAGCGTTGCCACCAGCGCCACAGAAGACATGAGGAGAACTCAACAAATAATTATGTCGTATTCTTTGATGTGTTAGTGTCTGTGGTAATTGTAAAAAAGACCATTGAACAGTTGAATATAGATTGCTATGCACATTCAGGTATTGGACTCGCTTGAGACTAGAGGCTTTTGAATTACTTCATGTCTTGGCTCTGAACGAAGCAAGACACATGTATGCTACTTAAATATGTGTAAATGAGTCTAATGTGTAAGGAATAAGTTAGCTTGCAGAAGTTATTATCTGTGAAAGTTGAAAATATAAAGTTATTGAACTTAAAACTATTATACGAGTACCACAATTATTTCAAAGGTAGAGAAGTATTTTAATAAATTCCCTTAACCAGCTATAGATTTCGGAGAAGAAGCTTGTGGGAGATCGACGTAGCTGATTACCCAGACAAGAGGATTGGTTACACACAACGTGCAAGTTAACTGAATTGAGAGATGTGTGTGCCTTGCAACCCAATACCACACTGTCTCTTATCATCCAAAAAAATGTTAGAATGTGGCGACCTAAGTGACAGGACCCGAAGAAAACGGGAACTGAAAGACAGAAACGGAAAGAAGATATTAGGCGTAGCCATAGCAATGAAGCATAACAACATATGATAACTGTTTCCAGTAATCGTACTGAGTCCAATAAACAAATGGAAGAAAGTTGCGAGTGCAATGCTGTAAAAGACGTGAGAAAGTAATAGCAGAGAAAACTGGAGAGAAGACCTCAACTTTTCGACTAAGAAGATCGGGTGTCAAGAGTAAGCAGGCTTCACACACGTACATCATGCCGATGCAGTAACCAGCCACCGACACAGACTGCACCAGCTGATGCTCACCGGTGCTGAATCCGCAGCCACTCGCAGACGACAACGCTGAAACCAACGTCCGACACTGCCGACACCATTGCTGTCCACCAGCACTGATTACACATCTGCTCACCAATGCAGCTAGAACTCTAAACCAGGTGAGCATAAACCACTAATTATTTGATAAAAGTTGAGGGGACACATGAATGATAAACTGGTATTATAGTTACGTACTCAGTGGTGAATTTTCTTTAGATGATTGCTAGGTCTAAGATCAATAAAATTATGGATCAAGAACAGCAACAAACTTCAAAGCCAGCCATGGCAATGGCTGTAACAAAGGAAATGCCAGACTGGACTGAGGTAGGAAATTTCATTAAAGCACTAAGTCTTAAATTAGATAACCAAAGAACAGAGTCAAATTGCAACTTTAAATGAAAAATTAAATGCACAGAGTGCAAATTCCAACACTTTAAGACAAGAACTAAATGCTAGATCGGATGACCAGAAGGCTGATTCAGCCACTCTAAGTGAAAAACTAGAAGCACAAAGTGTAACTTTAAGTGAAAAATTGAATGCTCAGAACAAAGCTCTAAGGAGAGAAATAGGTTTAGTACATTCTAGTTTAAATGCTCGGAGTGAAACCTTGAACAGTCAAGCAGCAATTATAGTTCAATTAAAGACTGAATTTGACTCTTTAAATGATAAGATAGAAAATCTGAAGTTAGATATAAAGAGTAACTCACTAGTTCTTTGAATACTGTTGTAAATCAACTGTTCACTGACTTTAATCAGAGACAGAATGAAACTTTAAATATTCAAACAACAAATATAGGTTTGTTGCCCATCAAAATAGATGCTCAAAGCAAAGAATGTAGTAATCGACGTGAAGGCATAGTTACTTTGGAGACTGAATGCGACATCAAATATAATAATAATAATAATAATGTAGGATCTGAATTTCGTAAAAAATTGAAATTTTGTAAAAATGTATGCAACATTAAATTTAATTCTGTAAGACAGGAAATGAATACTTTGGAAGAGAACACAGACCAGCCTAAGAAATTAATATCGATTATTCAGTCGAAAATTCCAGGTATTAGTATACGAGCTGTTACTACATGAGCTGTCAGTTCGCGAGTAAATAATGTAGAACAAAATTTCAGAGAAAAAATAGTCAACTTTGACATTATAAATGTAGTAGTCTGGCAAAACCATTTGCGCTGATTATAGATCGAGAAATGGCCGAGAGTATAATCTCCAGAAACTTTACGACTGTTGCTTTTTCCAAACCTAATGATGCTAACAAGCTTATAGACGACTCGTGGAAAGAATACAAACTTGTCCAGGACAGATTAGAACATAAAAGAATTTTACCTAATGTTGTTTTACCTAGTAAAGTGGTGATTGTTTTGTTGTGGGGAGACTTTCACACAAAATTTAACAAGAAGTATTGGTCCATGAGTAATCAAGTGAGGTTAATATCAGATCCATGGGATCCGGGCGGAGTCACATCTGTCTCCCAGGGATGTTAACATTCTGTGTTAACGGACGGAGTGACGACTGTCGGATCCCTAGTTGCTTTCAGTGTTTCTTCTGTACTATTTTTTCCTGCGCCGAATTCCCTTCAAATCTTAAACTATTCTGTAATCTATTCTTCAATTCTTATACTATCCTGTTATCCTATTGCTTCTGCATCCTTGTCTTTACTTGGCTGACAAGTAATAGCTGCTGAAAGTCATTGATACCAAGGCCACACTGCTTCTTGTAGTAATAGCAATAAGTGATTGTATCACTATTCGTGGTCTCAAATGAGTTACATGAGCTGGTCCAGGCTATGTAATCAATGTGATAAATTTTGTTGTTATATCAAGTCAGGACAGAAGCATCTATTAATGTTTCCATAATATGCTACTTAGAAGCAGTCAGATTACATCCAGAACAGTCTGTGTTCTCAGTACTTGGTTGTTAGTACCAAATAAGTATGTAAGTCACCTGCGCTCTCCGCTCCAGTCAGCGGTGGTCTCGAATCCAAGCATGAGCGTATAGTTAGGTCTTAATTTGGCCTGAGCTCTTCTTGGAGAGGAATCAAGGAATATTAGATTAATAGAAAATGGAATTTTATATGAATCATTACATAATTTTGATAACATGATACATAGTTTTTACACTTTGTGAGATACAATGTAAATGTGACGGTTTGTAACACTTTTGGAAGGGATGGGTAGTGCAAGTACAAGCATGACTAACACTAATCACACACCTCACCTATCAGACAACCCTCACACACAAGTGTAACTGATTCTTCACCATTTGCAGTTCCATAGGTGTCGCTAAGATTTTTCTTCCGGGGCTTCAAAGGTGAACGTGAGAATGTCCGTTCTGAAGGAGACATTTAACATCATACCTCCTCCGGCTTCTCACTCAAGTACCGGCAAGGTAGGGATCCTGGGGAAAGGCGGTGGGAAGGGTTTTCCTGTCTTTGGGGCTATTTTCTTTCTCTTCTTCAATCTTAGCAACCAGTTCTACTTTTTTCTTTCTTAATTCTCATTTGAGTACTGGTCTATCTTTCCCTCTTTCCATATGCATATACTTCTACTGCTGAAGTCCTCCTTATTTTCCATGGTTTCCAATAACCTTTAACTTATTTCATACAAGTAAGCCGAAGAATAAGGATACACAAGCACACATCTACATACACACAAAGATATACTTAAGCACAGACAGAAGAATTACGAATTAGGAACCTGAAGGATGTCAAAACCACCAAGAGATTTGGGGAATAAAAATATATGTACATCTGAGTCGATGCACTTATTACATTGTTGATATGTGACGCAGTGAAGAATGCTGCCACACAAGCGACAGCAGCATCTTGAAAACAGTATTCACTACCTGATACAACTTTACTTTACCGCTCATATATCTATCACAAATTGTTTCACATTCTCCTGATATATAACTTCAAGGATATGAGCAACAGGTCACAAAAGTAAAGGACACACAATGAAACTGGGAACTAATCACTCTAATGTATTAAAAATGTCATTTTGTTGATAGTAAAGACAAAAAGATAAAAATAATTTAACAGGAGCTCAAAGGCTCCATGCAACTAGAACAGATAACAATAAAAGTGACAGATAAGTGAGGAGAAAGAGTTCCGCTATTACCACAAGTTATTTATAATTTCTTAAATACACAAGTTATTTATAATCAAACTAGACAATAATCCAATCAACTACCACCAAAAAGAGAACGAACTCAGAAAAATCAGAACATCCCCTCATACATTCTACTAATCATGGTGCAGGCAGTTACACCTAACAACACAGACATTTGTATAATCTACAGCTAATTACATGCACAGAATATACCATATATTCCTTATGCTCACCTTGTAAGAGCTGCTATTGGCAACTTTGCAGCACGGGAGACCAGTAATGGAAGAGGCACAACCCTAGTTGACAACACTGGCATGACTGTGCCATTGGTAAAAATAAGTGTGCCAGGTCCCACAGTAGAACTGTTAGCAGGGGCAATAACTGAATGTGCTACAGGTGCACTCACTGTTACCACAGTATTTGGTACTTTCTTTAATTTTTTCTTGATCTTGACACTGGATTTAATTCTGCTCTTTGTAGAGGCCTGTACAATGTCACTCCTTACATTTCCTTCAGTATTAGTTGATGGCTGTGGAATGGGCTCTACATTTATTACATTTTCCTTGGTCTTCTGTGCACTCGTCCTACTGTTGTTCTTCTTCTTCTTCACATTGTTACCAAATTTTTCTGGAAAAGATCATTAGTTAAGAAACCTGAAACAAGTTTAATCCAAAACATGAAGAAATATGACCTCAACTGCTCTCTCTCTCTCTCTCTCTCTCTCTCTCTCTCTATTTATGTGTGTGTGTGTGTGTGTGTGTGTGTGTGTGTGTGACTAAAGGGAATGGGCACCAGCAGTCTATGACACATGTCCACACAAGAACAAATCATACATAGTTCATTTATGTGGCAATAACCTCATACTGACTGCAAAATGAGCCATATGATTGACCTATGCCATGCCCAGAAAACAGGCACACATTTCCAACTCCAACAACAACCCCTACACTGCCTCTTGAGCAATAAATTTACTTACCCGAGGTCTTTTGACAATAGGATGGCATTTTCCTAATCAACTTCATGTGCCACATGATTAACTATAAAATCACTCCATTATTTGTACTGCAACTTCAAAACTGTAAGAGCGTTATGTATGACATCAGTAACACAGTGACTTTTATTGTTTATAGTTTCTTTGACTTTAGAGCATATATGAGTATTTTTGTCTGCTCTTAATAAATGTGACTCAGAAAAGCAAGTCTTGTTTTTTATGTGTGCTATGCATATCTTGGATTCCTTTGAATTTTTAAAAAAAATCTGTCTTACACCCATACCACAGGCAATTTTTCCCTCCCCATTACTCACTCTCTCCTCTTCCACTTCCAATCCCCCCCCCCCCCCCCCCACAATTAAAAATAGTAAAGTTAGAGTTTAACATTACATCAACACTGAAAGCATTAAAGGTGGAGTAATAATACTACATACTCTAAATAACGGCACAGACTCCTAACCACAGTGCCATTTACTTATCTTCTGAAGGAGAATTAGTTGACCAACTTTGAAATCCCACTATTTCAATGTCCCTAGCTGGCTACACTTGAACATTGTTTTGCTAAGCACTGTTAAATATTTTACAATTTTATCCATGTATTCTTGGCGACATATTGTTGTCTATGCCGACTACGGCTCGTTGTCTCGTGTCATTAAGCGTGAGACCAACAAGCCAATTGTTTGAAATCTAATCATGGCTGGCTCATATACTCCTTTTTTAAATGCAAGAGCAAGCCAATGGAGTGTTCCCTGCTCCGCAGAGCCAGATGTGCCTTGGTATTTTACAGCACTCAGTATAACTTTTTATCTCTGTCGAAATTATGTGTATGTGAAAAATACCAAGTTGCATCTTCGATCATGCTGTGACAGCTATCACCGGCCACTCTGGTATAAGTGTGTGTGGGATGCAAGGGGAGGTGTGTCTGTTGAATGTGTGTGCATTTTTCTTTTCTGAGATCTCTGGTAAGAAAGCTAGACAAAGAGCAGAAATTGACAAATTGGATAGCAAAAAAAACATACAAAAGGTGGTCAGGACTTCATGTCTTCTAATTTATACATCTTTTAATTCACAAGAAAATGAAGTAAATCTGACACAGCATACAGCCACAACCCTTGAATGTTCACTTTTAAAATAATCTACTTCATTATGTATGACTTATAATAAAGTGAATAAATCTAAGTTTAAAACTGTGTATCATGAAAATTGATTCTGAGTGTTCTTGAACCTATTATGAGTTGGCAACAGAAGTTTGTATGGTGTTACTTTTCTAAGTGAGAAACAGATAACTGTAATGAGACTTGCATATTGCTGTCATGGAATGGTTGTAAGTAATGAAAATAATTAATTACTCTTAAGTTTTAGACAATTAAGTTGCAGGTTTATTTGTAATTAGCTTTGCTGTGGTCCATTATGCTTAAATGGAAAAGAAACAAAAGAGAAGGCACACATTTATAATATGTACGTGAATTGAATATATGTCCCAATCTCCTTCTCTACCCTTTCTTCATCCACCTGCTCCTCCTGCCCACTCTCTCTGTCCATCACCTCCTTCCCCCTCTCTTTGTCCACCTTCTCTCACCCCCTTTCCATCTCCTCCTAATCCTCTCCCCCCTTTGAGTCCACCACCTCCAGGCCTCTTTCTCTGTCCATCTTCTCCCCCCCCCCCCCCCTCCTCTATCTACTCCTGCCCCATCTCTCTGTCCAGCCCCTACTTCCCGATTTCAATTTCCATTTCTTCCTACCCATCTGTCCAACTCCTCTCTGCCCCCTCCCCCTCTGACATTGACCCTTGTTTACTGTTACTGCAAATTCATATTCTGTAGTAGCATTCTAATCTTAAACAAATAAGCCATAAATGCAACTTTCCTGTTTGTTAACAATGTTTCACAATTGTATATTTTACATATTAAAAAATATATGGTCTATATATGTCTAAATATTTGTTACAGTAATATATATAAAGAATTAGGTATCTAAAATCATGCCCATATTAGATGCAACGTTGTGTCAAAATTTCAAAGTAATCGGTCAAGATCTTTTGGTGATTAATAATTTTGAACAAAGCAGCATTTACATTTTAATATCATTTCCCCTTTTATTACATATACACCAGATGGCGTTCCAGAAAGTATTTAAACACAAGTGTTCGAATGCTACGTTGTGGTAAAATTTCTAAGCAATCCACGAAGAACTTTCAGAGATTGGAGATTTAGGAGAAAGGAACATCTACATTTGTACTTACATGGGAAATGTAAATGTTCCTACTCCCAAATCTCTGAATGTTTTTGACCGACTGCATCGAAATTTTGACGCAACATTCCACTGGTATACACATGTGCTTTTATTTACCTATTTTTTAAATCATGTAACACATAAATGTATATAAATTTAATAAGAGGGGAACACTTACAAAAAGATCTCAAACAGTTACATACACATAAGTTATAAATCATATATTAAAGAATTACATAACTAAAATCATGTCCATATTACAATTCAATGTTCTGTCAAAATTTCAAAGCAATGTGTCACAAACATTGGAGATAAATGATTATGAGCAAACGAACCTTTAAATTTTCATTTACGTAGATTTAAAGTCAACTGACTAACAAATATGTTCCTTTAAGAATTTACATTCAGATTCCATTTAATTTGTTTTAAAACTGAGTAAAATATTAATGTATGATATACCATACGGTGGGAAAAAATCTTGGAAGTGGCTAGCAGAAATGAAGGAGGAAGTAACTGCTGATATATGTTAAGAAATTGATGCCAGTGATGAAGTTGAAAGGTTCTGGTCCCTCCAGCATGTGTATGTGTATGTGTGTGTGGGAGGGTGGCAGTTGGGGTGTGGGGAGGGGGGGAGGAAGACATCAGAGGGACTCGTGTGTGGGAGGGGGTGGGGGGGGGTGGGGTGGGCGGAAGGACTTCAGAGGGACTTAATGATGAGGTTATCAGCATCCTTACAAAAACTAGCAGAAACAAATGTGGTTAAAATGTTGAAAATGTGATAAAGGAAGCACAAAACAATCTGATATAAAACAGCACTCACTCTCTCCCATGGCCAACCACGTTATCAGTCTAGCTCACAACCTATTAAAAATTGTTAGGTGTTCTAAAACAGCCAATTAAAACACATGTATGACAAGAGAGAAACTAAAATGGATAAAAACTAATATCTACATCTACAGCCATACTCCACAAGCCACCTGACAGCGTGTTGTGGAGGGAATATGTGACTGGCTGATCACTGACAAAAACTGTGGATGAGCCAGCCACCCTTATAACACATTACAAATTTCTCCCTAAAATTTCAGGGAACAAATCAGACAGTCCAAAAAACTGTAAAGTAGTACCACATTTGTTCGATTGTCAGTTAAGATAAAGGGCAAATCTGTCTGGAAATGAGCTGCTGCCCTCTTGTCTGAATATAAAACACAGTCTACTAAAACATGGTACACTGTGATCTGTTCGCCACAAATGCCACTCACTGGAGGGTCCTCTCCTCTGAGGAAGAACCCATGTGTTATAGGGCTGTGTCCTATGCGAAATAGAATGAGAAGGACCTCACAATGTAGGTGCGGTTGGAAGGGGTACAACATGGTTGCGTTGTTGACTTCTCCGGACACAACTTACTGTCTTTCACTTCCAGTCAATCTTCTTCTATAGACACATTACTCCGTACATTGACAGTGAAGTAACAACATGTAGAGTGATGGGACACTGAACTATCTGAGGACTTTAACACACATCCTTGGCTGCTACACCCGCCATTTCATTTCCCTTAATAGTCACATGCCCTAGCACCAGCAGAATGACACCTCCATCCCCAGCCTTTGTAGGCTGGGGTGATATGATGGATTACTTTGTTTGTGTTACCTCCAGTGGACAGGCAAGGTAGTGACAGGGATGAGCTAACAGTGACGAAAACAAAGCAATAGATTTCATAAAGCTAAGTAAGCAAATGCTATCTTAGAAAGCCACAGTCTGGGCAATTAAACATTCTGCTGCTCGACATAATGACTAACAAAAATCCTGAACATTTGAGATGGCAGTGTAGATCACGTGAACGAAAAACAAATACTATTCATGGTCCAATACCAAGTCCTTCAAAGCAGACATTATTTATTGATGGAAATTTGAGAGTTAAAAGTAAAACATTTGTGGATGAAATCACTTGATAGGAGAAGCATGTGCAGAAAGCTAATTCAGTGATAATCTTTGAATTATATAGGACCACCATCCAAAGTTGTGCAAAAATTACAGGAAAACAGTATCACACATACTGATTTATTCAAGATAGTTTTTGACAATGATGGAAAGACTCACATTTGCAAGGAAAGTGACAAGTATCCTGCGATGAATGGCTATACAAATTTTGTATTGTCATCAGTCAAATTATGTACTTACTTTGGCATCCTCCTATTGTCTGGGTATGTTAAGATCACAATTTCAAAAACTTTATTGGGAAACTAAAGAGGATACTTATAACTGTGTTGTCACTACTGTTGTAACAAGAAATAAATTTAATGCTATATATGGATTTCTACATCTCAATGATAACTCAGAAATTGACTTATCTGCTGAAGTGCATAAAGACTGACAGTTAAAATATGATGTTCAAACAATTTTCTGAGCATATGGGTTCCACTTTCTCCTTGGACGAGGCCAGGGAACCATACTATGGGCAGAATTTGATGAAGCAGTTAAAATTTATGGAAACCAATCAGATTTACTTTTAAAGTTTGGTAGCTTGTAAAGTCCAATAGGTACCTAGACAAGTACTCACCCTATACAGAAAAGGTGATACATATGACTTGAGTCACCGAAAAGCTTTGCATAAATTTTGTTCCACCAAGAAGCTACATTTTCTTGACAATTACTTCAGTTCTTTGCCTCTGTTGTGTTCTATGACTGAGCTCAACTTTCTTGTTATTGGTACAATGAGGCCGAATGACTTAGGAAACATGCAAACTCAAAGAGATGCCCTTTATGCAATACAAACTTCACAGACAAAAAGAAAAAACACTTGTGTCCTATTAGTTATTTTGTGGTGGTATGCCTGAATAAAATCTTCTCGGTTTGCAAGCCATGTTACTTTAAATAGAAAATCTTGAGCTTTCAATGGCTGCTCTCATCATATGAAGCGCAGAGACAGCCTGTAGTCCAGCGTGAGCTGTTGTAGATGGTAGCAATGCATGTGTGTGTTTTCTTCTGCTTCTGAAGATGGATTTTTTTTGGCCAGAAGCTACAAGTTTAGCAGCCTTTTCATTGTGTCTGGCTGCAAGTCAACACCTCCTCTACATCGTGAGTAGCAATCTATCCTTGTCATATTGTTGTTAGATTTGAATATCTATATCATCTGTGTTGGGATCATCATTCTAGTAATTTTTTCTGAATGTTTAGGGTCTGTGTTGTAGGTCTGCATCTTCCTCCATCTGTGGCGTGTACATGTGGGTGCAAGAATCTGCAGACTATTTTTCACATTTGTTGACCATTTAGAAGTTTTTTTTTCTTTTTTTCTTGTTTTGTGTCTAAGGCTGAAAGATCTTCAGATGTTAAAAGTGCAGTGATATATACAGTTTCTTAACTTCAAAATCAACTAACTATCTGCAGCATTCTGTTCTACTTCCTCAAAAACAAAAAAATTACACAATGAAGCTCTGTTTTGTACAGAGTGCTTTTCTAAATAGTTCATTAAGGCTTGAGGAAATAAGTATAATGTAAACAGCCCAGCAAGATATGGTTATTTTTCTGCCAACAAAAGGTCTCATCTTAAGCTAGATGACCTCAGCTTCATCATACTAAGGAAATACTAGAGAGGTGAAAGTCAATACAAAAAGAGTTTCCTCTCTAATTTTTTGTTATACTCTCCCCCTTCCTCTTTCATGTAAACTCACAATTGTTATTCTATTTTAGTTCTTTGCACAAATAAAAACCCACACTATAGTTAAGGGTACTGTGCATTTATTTTTATCAAATATTCTTCCCAAATTGTACATGTCATTGTCAGTTTCTCCAGATGAAGCCAGCTCAATCAGTAGGATCCATTACAGAGACACTGTACACTCCTGAGAGATCTCTAGCCTTAGTCTAAGGCATATTTCTGTGCCTAGTGTTTTGCCACCTAATGCTAGAGACATTATCAGAGGCTATAAAAACTTCATTAGGTGATTTTTTTGAAGTCAAACAAACTCAGCAAGTGTAACTGTTTGAATTCAAAAACCAACAAATGTAGTCTTGATAAAATCTGAGGATGTCTCCAGCATTAGGAGACAAAGTGGCAGGTATTGAAATATACCTTCGACCATGGCCTAATGCTCATATAACTAAAATCATCAAACATTAAAGTTTGCCTCAAATGATCTGAGAAAACATGGAAAATAAAAAAAAGGGTAGCCCAAGTGGAGAGGTCTTGAACTACACTCCTTGTATATACAAATCCAGTACCTTGACCATTGCACCAACTTTCTCGCTTGTATCATTAGTTTCTGGATAACTGTATGAGTAACTAGTCTCAACTTGTCTTTGAAGATATATTAAAGAAAGGCAAACCTACGTTTATAGAATTGCAGATCTAGAGAAAGAATTAGACAATAACTGGAATACATTCCTCGAAATACTGAAAGTAACAGGGACAGAATAAAGAGAGCAAAGGGTTATCTTACACATGAACTGAAACCAGACAGCAGTTATAAGACTCGAAGGATACATAAGGGAAGCAGTAGTTAAGAAAGGAGTCAGAGTTGTGGCTATCTCCCCCAGTAAACAACATGAGTACAATGAGCATGCAGTAAAGAAGAAATTTGGGAATAAAGTTACAAGTTCAGGAAGAAGAAACACAAACATTAAAATTCACCAATTACATGGTAATTCTGCCAGAGACTCAAGGGGCTTTGAAGAGCAGCTAAACAGAATGAATTAAATCACAACGCAAAGGGAATTACACCAGGAAATGGGACACTAAAAGTAGTTGATGAATACTGTAACTATTTGAGCAGCAAAATAACTGATGTCGCCAGGAGTAAAGAAAATAGCAAAGGCAGAAAGGCAACAGCAAGAGAAACACTTTTGAAACAGAGAAATTTGTTAACATCTAATATAAATTTAAACATTTCAAAGTCTTTTCTGGAAGCATTTGTTTGGAATGTAGCCTTGTATAAAAGTGAAATGTGGACAATAAACAATTCAGACAAGGAGACAGTAGAAGCTTTTGAAATGTAACACTATATAAGAACACTGAAGATTAACATATCCTGAGACATCATGGAATTGACGATTTGGTAAAGAATGGAAGCATGGCAGGTAAAAATTGTAGAGGAAGACCGAGGTGTGAATACGGTAAACAGATTGAAATGGCTGTAGCTCGCAACAGTTATGCCATGATGAAGAAGCTTGCACAGGATGGATTAGCGTGGAGAGCTGCGTTAAACAGTTTTTGGACTAAAGACAACAACATCATGAGCAGGAAATCATTTTTGTCAGTCACTTGAATTGCAGATTTTACACTAAAATTTTGCTACTCACTCTGGCGTGCCTCAGCAAGCTGCTGCAAGGTCTGGTCAAGAGACAGCTTGCCAGACCATTTTAATGGTCTCTTTAATAGCACTTCCAAATCCGGCCCAGGTCCTGGTGGCACAGATATGCCAGCAGCTTTCAACAAGCTTGCCAGAAGCTGTGAGTAATCCACTAGCTCTTTTACACGACGTTCCAACAATTTCACTTGCTCCACTGTAAAACAAAATATAATAATAATAGAACTGCAACATCCACAAGTTGATTATAATATAAGGCGTGTCCAATAAGTAATGCAACACTTTTTTTCTGAAAGCAGGTTGGTTTTACCCAGGATTCCAATACACCATATTATTCACCACTCTTTTGGCTGCAAAGCCCTATTTTTCAACATAATCTCCTTTCAATGCGACGGCCTTATGCCACTTTACTGAAAGGGACTGAAAAGGTCTGTATGCCGGCAAGGTACCACTGTACTGGTCATTGTCAGAGCCGTTCAAAGTGATGAGCCCGTGTTTCATCACCTGTGAAGGTGTTCAACAAAAAACAGTCATGATCTGACTCATAACGCACAAGCAATTCTGCACGGTCTTCTGTCAGGCGGTACAGAACCCAGCGGGCACACATCACTGAGTAGCCCAACTGGTGGATGAGCGTGTCAACACTACCAACAAAGACATACAGTTGTGCAGTGATACGTTTTTCTGTGATCCGTCGATCACCTCGAATGAGTGTCTCTGCGTGTTCCAACAATGCAAGTCAATGCCGCATGCAACCAGCTGTCATGCAGGAGATCAGACAGGTTTGCATGACTTTGCGAGACAAACACTTTGCCCAATGATTCACTAGGCTTTTGTTTACTGTCAGGTTTCTGAAGACATTCTGCAAGAATCTATGAATGTCTGCTGGGTTCTGGTTTTTCACCAAAACAATCTCAGTGACAGCTTTCTGCTTGGAATGCCCTCTGTTAAAGATGCCATTCTGAAGGCTACACACAGCACCCTTCCAATCAAAACATCACTCTCAATCGAAATTGGCCGATAAATAAATGTGTTACATTACCCCTTACTGAACGCCCCTTGTAGTAATGTGAGAGTATCATTTCAGTGACAGCAATTACAAAATAGGCAAATAACATTCAAATAGTTTGATTGAGGAACATGCTTTGGAGCAAATAAACATACACGGTCCAATCACATTAATGTGTCACTGCATATGTCCACACTAATGTGCAATAGCCACTCACAGAAAGCAGGTGGAAGTGGAGGGTGTATGCAGCATGTCAGGTGGACGTGGTAAACAGTATTCTATTGTCATAATACAGAAACAGAGCAATTTATCTTACATCCAAAAGGGAATGATCATTGGCTTTCAGGCCAACAGTTGAAGCATTTCCGAAACAGTTAAGTCTGCAAACTGTTCACGAGCCACTGCAGTTAAAATTTACCATGCATGGAAAAATGATGCTACCCAAAACCAATGCCAAGGCAACTGTGGCGCACCAAAGGCCATAGAAGACACAAGTGAACGATGGCTGGGGAGATGTGTACGGATGAACAGAAATGCTATTGCCGAGCAACTGACAACCCCTGGGTGATCTCATCAATTCTGGAACAGCAAGGCACAATGGATCAACACAAGTGTGCCTTTATCCTTACGGACCATAAGAATCCCTACATGAAGTTTATTTTTCCTTCACACGATGGCTCCTACCAGCAAGACAATGTGACGTGTTACAAAGCTCACAGTTTACACATGTAGTTCAAAGAGCATCAGGATGAGTTTACCATATGCCTTTTGCCACCAAACTCACTGTATCGGGCTGTTCGTGCCATGGACCCTCAACCAAGAAACCTAATGTAGCTGGCCATGGCACTGGAGGCGTCATGGCTCCACATCCCCGTCGGTACAATACTTTCCAGAACCTCATTGACCCTCTTCCTGCAAGTCTCATGCTGCAAAAGGTAGTTGTTCAGGCCTTTGACAGTTGGTCACATTAATGTGTCAGAACAGTGTAATTCCCATTGCTGTATGAGTTGTGAAGTAAATGATGTGATCAAAACGAAATTTATGGGTGCCTATAGCAAACTTCCAACAAACTATCAATATAACATTGCAGTAGATTTTTGGAACATTGTGGGTTCAGCACAACTACTTTCCATAACTGTAAATAGCTCTTCCATTGTGGAATACTGAAGACATAACACTATCATTCTGCTGTGACTAGTGACATAACACCTTTTCTTTTAGTGAGTGACGAGTGACAACAAATACAGACTGATCTGTTATGTAGACCTAAAAACAGATTATGTACGAAGGTGGCAGTTTAACAGTTTGGTTATGAATTAGTGAAACCAATGCGTCAACAACAGTGTTTGATAATGAACACCAGGTTCTTTTTAATTTTTTTTTTTAACCCATGATGTAAAGTCACCACGTGTTGCATCATATATGAGCAACATGTTTGAAAGTTGGTGTCGGAGAAGAGTAGATGTTTCGTTTGAGGTGGTGCTCTCTTGTGGTAAATTTCAATGATAGGAATGTTGTTGGGTTTATTATTACTTGTAAAAGGTCACTGCATGTGTTGCTTGCATGGCTGATGTGACAATGAAGTTAAAAAAACTGTATGCTGTCAGAGAAAAAATATAATATGCAAAGCACCATAAATTCCCTTCTGAAGATTGTGCACTAGTGGAATATGTTAAATGTAAAAAAATATCGAAATGCTATGAAAAAGGGTAGTGGGTCCTTCCCATAGCAATAGCAATTTTATGTGGAGCTGCCATTGCGAGGACAATTTGTGACAACTGATTCAGCATGGAACCGGCTTCGAGAAATCTAAGGAATTTATTTGTGATATCAGTTTTCAACTAATTACTGTTTTCTTAAAACTGTTATTTGTAATTCTGTCACAGTTGCAATGAGAAGTACCCTTTATTTGTCGTGATTAGTTTTGGACATGGCATCCATTATCAAACTATCACCTCCACTGTAAGTACTGAAAAATAAAACAACCAGTATATTTGCAAATAACCACAATCAGCAATCATGAGTAACATGTAAAAAATCATCTACAGGTATCATCAGTATTTCTTGTCAATCAGTGCCCGTTGTCCTGGTTAGGTCATAACTGACTTATTATGTTTTGGATATCATTCTTTTGCGGATGGTCGGTATTGTGGAGTTCATTTCAGTACAACAGACTAAAGGATATCACTGATACCAACATTTGTTTCTCCCCTATAGAAATCATTTTTCATCATTAATTCGGCATCAAAGAATTTATTACTGCAGAATAAGTAATGTGAATTTATCAATTTTTGTCCTAATCATCCTTACAGGTAACATTTATTTGAGTTGTTTTCGAGAATTTAAGTAATGTCAGAATGTAAGGTTAATAGAATTTTTGTTTTATTTCTGATTTGTTTGGTATTTGAGGAAAACGGGGAGGTGCTTTTGTCTGCTCCCAATACTGCCAAATTCCCACAGGTGTCTTGTTATTTACATACTGGTTTTTAGATTACTTAAATAGGTTATTTACGATGAAACTCTTGCTGCTGTGTACTTACCATGACTGTATGAGTGAAGTGATGGTTAGCATATTGGATTTAGATTAATTGCTTATGTCAGCCATTTTGATAATGTAATCAGTCAAAGCCAATGGTCAGTATCAAATGCTTCAATATTACAAAACCAATGAACATACTATGACAATGGGAAATACGGAAGCGTCCGATCCCGCCCGTCTGCTTTGACCCATGACGTCACAAATATGGCGGAAACAAAAACAAACACACACACTTTCCACAAGAAGCCTAATGACACTAACGGGACAAGCACAGGAAATGGGGTGTTTTGGGTGGGGGGAAAACTAAATATAAACAAGTTTAGACGCCTTACGTAGCTACAACGTGTAAGTGAAGACAGCCATGCATGAATACCCACCCACCTCCCCAGGTGTCGTAACCCCTGCAACCCATAGAAGATAAAGATGCTTCAGTAGCTGATTAGTGTTTTTTGTCTTTAAAAAAAAAAAATCTCACGGGATAGAACGAACAGATCAGAAAGATAAATATAATAAACTAAAACAGAAATTGGAGGAAACAGATAATAAAAATAAGTAATAAGTGTTTTTAAATTAAAAAAAAAAAAATCTCACGAGATAGAATGAACAGATCAGAAAAGTAAATAAAATAAGATAAAACAGAACTGGAGACTGCCACACTCAAACCAAACTCCACGCCGTCATGACGTCACACACAACACCCTTACGTCACGGGTCAAAGCCGACGCGTGGGATCGGACGCTTCTGTCAACCCTGACAATGTTCTTTATATTGGTTGCATGACACTTAAAATACACGATTGTATGCCACCAAGTCAACATACTGATTGATAACATCACCAGTCAAATATGATGAACTGCCTGAAGAAAGTCATGATTTACTACCAAGCACTGCTGATAAAATTTCTTTACTGAACAGTCAGTTTTGATCCACAGACCGTTATCATGTTCATAAAATATTTACTTCACCATATTAGGCAATATAAAATCACTGACATCAAATAATGCACTGCTTGACACACTTTCACGGCTGACAGTGTAATTTATATTACTATTTGACTAAATTGATGAATTCACGGATTTTATTATTTGATGCCTATGATTCTATATCACATTACGATGAAAGTATTTTATGAACCTGATGATAGTCTGTGGACTGCAATTGGTCATTAAATACAGAAATTTTATCAGCAGCTCTTGGGAGTAAATCATGTCATTCTTCAAATGACCAATTTGTGAGCTGTGGGCACCACCTATTTCAAATATATTGATGAAATAACTCATATTCCTCCACATTTCCCTTCTGTTGAATCCACATGAATTTCTGAAGCCATGGCTGTATATGTGGAGGGCTATAGATAATGATGACAAAGGAAGTACAATATTTCCTTACTTTTGGGCAGATTGTAGGAGGAACTGATAATGTAGGCTAGTTTTGGACAGAGATTTCACCAATAACCAATCTAACACTTAATGAGATTCCAATGAGTTTGGCAATGTTGTTTCTGTTCATATGACATATGATAGACTTGCCCAATGATTAAAATATCAGGTAGAATACAAACAGTTATATTAATATAAAAAAACTGTGAAGAGAATATGCTTATAAACAAGAACTTAAACACAGGATCTCAACTTATGACCTTGTGTTTCTCTACAAAGACTTGTTTCTCTCTACATGAACTTGTGTTTCCCTACAAAGTGCACAACCAGACACAAATACAAATAACTACAATGTCCCAGGACTGTAGCCTGAACGGGATGGGAAGAGGTGAAGGGTAGGAAAGGTGAGGAGGGGGGAGGGAGATGGAGGGAGAGATGGGGGGAGGGAGGGAGGGGTAGATAGAGAGAGAGGAGCAACTGACAGGAAGAAGATAAGGAAAGTAAACTAGTGTTCACAGGCATGTAGAGTAGCAGTGTAAGCCTACATGGTGGTGAGATGAGGGGAGGGCAGTTCAAAACAGAACAACAAGCAAGAGGGAGACTGTGAAAGTAGTGTTTCCAAGAGTCTGAAGACTTACAAAACCAACTAAACAGAACAGCTTAGAAGCAGACTAAGGCAGAGTCAAGAAGCAGCTTGAGAAAGCTGGGGAGGAACAAATGGCGTGGTTATATAGATTTTCTGCTCGTGGTTGTGATGTCGACTACTTTCATGTCACAAGGGTGGACACTGAGAATCAAACATGGTTTATAGACACCAGTACAGGTGAAACAATGCAATGCAACATTCCAAAATAATCTAATGAAAGGTGTCACATGAATACATACTACACAACTCTTACATGTCAACAACTATCACTTGACTATGTAGAGTATATCATCAAACTATCGATTTTTTCTGTACAAATGATGTTGGTTAGACTTTTCTTCAATGGAACACTATATGAGCTCTTCTGGCACTGTACCCTACATAGAGTAAATAAAAACAGATACACTGTGATGAAAAGCTATTACATCATCTACCAACAAAGTAAAAGTTTTTGCATGAAGTTAATAACATGACAATATGAATCTCTGAAAACTTACAGCATTCTTTATCTGTGTTTCCCTCTAGCAGGTTTGCATTCTTTTTCTCGAGCTCACGTATGTATTCGGCTGCTTTCTTAACGATGTCTACCTTACTGAGTGATGCTGTTGGGTTATGACTGGGTAAAAGACTTTCGAGCGACTTAAAGCAATTATTTAGTCTCTCGCGACGTTCACGTTCCCATTCCCTGTTTCTGCTGCAATGTACACAAGGGTTAATTAATAACATGTAAAAAATGCAGTTTCAAGAAGGTAAGAAACAAAGCTCCTGCAGGTAAAAAACTGAGAATAGTAGATTCGACGTTCTACCTTGATGCCTTTTTTGGCATAATTTCATGGATCCAAAAGGTTTTTTCCTCGATGTCCTGGTCTCGTAGTTACGAACATGATAACTGTTACAGTAATCGGTTTACTACGACGGTGTTTACGACACTGATGCCTGACACCGCGAAAATATTTGTTGTTTGCTATCAAAAAGTAAAAAAACAGTGATGTCATCAAAATGACTGTTTACATTTTGCTTGTCATTTACGGGAAAACGTAAACACTAAATAACTTGCGGCCTCTCGCCGCAATTCAACATGGTTACTCACTGTTTTGTTATAACCCACCAATCATCTCAAAGCATTACTACCAACATTCTATCTGGCGCGTAAGATAGATACGTCTGGCGCTGTGTATTGTTCCATGCAGACGTATTATAAGCATTAATGTGCCCACTGTGACATTGTAGTGCTCTGAAACGGTCAAACGGCTACAATCTCAATTAGTTGCTAATAGTCAGCATTTCTCTAAAGCCAATGACGCCTCGTTTATATTAAGTTTGAAAAATGTTTTGCAACAATGTTCGCAACAGTTTACGTACACTGCTTGGTGGTCCATGTTTGTTACATGCTGAAAAAACAGAAGAGAAAAAGAAAAAATCTATCCGTGGCTGTGTCGATCCGGCCCACTATTGCCAAATGCCAATAAATGTATGGTCTACGGCGGTCTTGTCCGTTTCCGTTTCGATGCACTTCGGACAGAGGAGCAAAAATTTGTGTTGATTCACACGTTGTGATAAGTTAAAATATTTGTTGTCTTCCCAAAAAATAGACATCTAATGTTATCATCCTCGAGGAGGTAAAGGAGTACCCCTGGAATGAGTGAAATTCGAACTATAAAAATTCGAAGTTAAAACAGGTCTCAACACAGAAAATCACTGCCTTGATTGAAAGGTCAATACACACCGTCACGTCAAAGTGTATTCACGGTGTACTTCACGTCAAGCCTGTTCACTCACGTCAACTAAACACCTATTGCACTGCTCAACTCTTTTTTTTTTTTTTTTTTTTTTTTTGTCCCACGGGAATTCAGTTGTCTTTACGCGCGAAGTTGCATACACAACGCGGCAGGTTATATCCAGTGAGCTCAATACTCACAGTCTATGTTAGTTTCTTGTCTGGTTGTTTGACTTCGATTACACACCATTCAGTCATTCTTCCTTTCTTCTTTATCGTCGCCTTGTCCCATGTCACGTAGGGTCGGCGTTGCTCTTCTGGATCCTTCTCCTCCATAGTACTCCATCCCTTGCCTCTTCCTTCTTCTATCCTTTCTCCCTTAGCTCCCCAGATAACTTATCCTTCCACCTCATCTTCAGTCTTCCTCTCCTTCTCGCTCCTTCAATCTTTATATCTTCAACTCTGTTTCCGATATACTCTTTCCCGTTTCTCTGTAAGTGTCCGTACCACCTTAGTTTGCTCTCTTGTTTCTTTTTCCCCATGGGCCCCACTTTCACAGCTCCTCCATCTAATTCATTTCTAATCCTGTCTTTCCTTTTTACCCCACACATCCACCTCAGCATCCTCATTTCCGCCAGTTCCATCTTCCTTTCCTGGGCTACTGTGATTGGCCATGTCTCTGCCCCGTATATCATAGCAGGCCTTACCACCAACTTGTACACTTCCCCTTTCAAACCAATGCTCACCTTCTTGTCACACAACACTTCACTCATTTTCCTCTAGTTGTTCCAACCGCAATTTATTCGGTGTTGTATCTCGCTTTCCAGTCCTCCGTCCCTCTGTATGTACGACCCCATGTATTTAAATTTGCAGACTGATTTCAGCTCATCATCCTGGATGTTGCAAACCTCATATGCACAGCCTTCAGTGCTAAATATTCTGACTTTGTCCTGCTAATTTTCATCCCTCTTTCTTCTAGTGCCTTCCTCCAGTCCTCCAGCTTTTCCTCAAGTCTGTCAATGCTCTGCTCACAAAGAACCACATCATCCGCTAACATCATATTCCACGGCGCTTCCTTCTTCACATCTTTCACCAGCACATCCATAATCAGATCAAAGAGGTAGGGACTAAGCGCAGACCCTTGATGTAACCCTACTTTTACTGGAAACTCGTTTGTCATGCCCACACTACTTCTCACCTGTGTCATTGCTCCTCTGTACATTTCCTTCTCAAACCTCACATACTTCTCTGGCACGCACTGCTCTCTCATGCTGCTCCATATTTCGTCGCTTGGTACTCTGTCATATGCTTTCTCCAAATCAATGAAAGCCATATGTCTCTCCACTATCCGCCTTAAAGCATGTATTGCATCAGTCGTTCCTCTTACAGGCATGAACCCAAACTGTTCTTCACACACCACAGTCTCCTTGCGTAATCTTGCTTCATAACTCTTTCCCAAATTTTCATTGTGTGTGCCATTAGTTTAATACCTCTATAGCTACTGCACATCACCTTTCCCTTTAAATATTGGGATCAGTACACTAGTTCTCCACTCGCCTGGCATCTCCTCCTGTCGCCAAATCTTCTTCATTAAATCCCAAAGGAGCTCAATTCCTTTTTTACCAAAACACTTCCATACCTCAACGCAGATCTGGTCTGGGCCAACTGCCTTCCCATTTTTCATCTTTTCAACTGCCCCTTCGACTTCATCTCTACTGATATCTATCGTTAATCCTTTGTTTGCCCCTCCTTCCTCAGTTTTCACTCTTACATTTTCTTCATTCAGCAATTTCTCAAAATAATTTAACCACCTTTGGATTATTTTTTCATGACCTTGCAGAATTATTCCTATTTCATCTTTCATTTTTTTATTGCTGTTAGATCCTTACAAGCTTTATCTCTTGATTTGCCTATCCATATCAGTTGTCTCATATCCTGATTTTTTTGTAGTTGTTCGTATGCCCCCTTACTGATTCAGCTTTAGCTTTAGCCACGGCTCATTTTGCCTCCTTCTTTGCTCTTTTGTATGCTTGCCCATCCTCAGCACTTCTGGACATATCCCACTTCCTCTTAGCGTCTTTCTTTTCCTTCACAACCTTCTGCACCTCTTCATTCCACCACCATGCTTCCTTATCTTTTGGCACCCCTCTCCCAGATGTTAACCCAAACACTTCCTCCCCAGTCTTCCTTATAACAGCACTATTAATTTTCCACCACTCCTACACACTCTCTGCCAATTTTACCTTTCTCTGTACATTTTCACTAAACTCCTCTCTCAAATTTTTATCCTTTAATCTCCACCACTTAATTTTCCTTTCAAATTGATTCATGTGCCTCTGTCTTTTACATACTTTCATCTCACAATCCGCTACAATCAACTTATGTTGTGTTGCTATTCCTTCACCGTATATGACGTTAGTATTTCGCACCTCCCCACTATTTTTCCTTCTACATGATACGTAATCAATTTGGCTTATATTTTCGCCACTCCTGTATGTTATTAGTTTTTCTCTTTTTCTTTGGATGTAGGTATTCACTAGATCAAAAGCCACTGCAAACTCCACTATCTTTTTTCCTTCCTCATTTCTCTCGCCATACCCCCATCCTCCATGCCACCTCTCTTCCCCACCATTCCTTCCGCCTACATGACCATTTAGATCCACGCTGACTATCACTCTTTCATTCTCTGGTATTCCGACCATTACTCCATCCAAATCTCTTCAAAATTTTTCCTTCCCGTCCTCCGAACATCCCGTTTCGGATGCATAGGCTGTCAGCACTGTTACCATTTCTCTGCCAAACATCATCTTAACATACATGATCGTATCAGTTACTCTGTTGACTTCACATAGCTCTTGTTGAAGCTCTCTGTGCAAAATCACTCCAACTCCATTTCTTGATTCCGGGCTTTCACTACTATAAAGTAGCTTATAGCCTTCAGCTAAGATCTTTGCCTTATTGCCCTTACACCTTGTCTCTTGCACACACAAAGACTTTATCTTCCTCCTCTGCATCATGCCTACTATCTCTCTTCCCTTTCCCGTCATCGTTCCCACGTTTAGAGTTCCCACTCTGATCTTGAACACCTTTGGATCCTTCGCAAAATGCCTCCCCCGGAGATCTGAATGGGAGGCTATTTCTCCGGAACATTTATCTTGAGAAGTATCCATCTTCCTCTTGTTGTAAGATTGTTCATCACCTCCAGTAATACGACATGGGAAGTAAATACACATATGTCATCTGCAAACTGTACAATTCTAACAGACTGAGTTATTGCCCCTTCCATATCACAGGTGTATATCGCATGTAGTAGTGGGCTGAGTACTGATCCTTATGCCATTGTCTACCAAGTGTGGGCCATTGAATCTAGTATCCTTTCTAACATATATAGCTCATTCTCTGATTAATGACAACATACTTTATACAAAGTGGGGTGGAGCTCCTAAAAGTAGTACCTTATCCAACAGTATACTTGTCTGAATATTATCTATACTTTTTCAATATCCGAAAATAGTGTTGCTGTATATTTGCTCTTACCAGAGCCAGCTAACAGAAGACTAATATTGAACTGTTGTCCATGCAGCTTCTACCTTTATGGAACACGAATTGCGATCCAGCTAGTTAGGACAGATTCTACCCAGCATTCCAATCCCCTTTTTATTAGTTTTTCCAATATTTTAGCAATACATGACAACATTGCAGTCGGTCTGTAGGAAGTGGCTAATAATGGATCTTCCCTTTTTATATATTGGGACACTGATCTGTGTCTTTCATTCTGGGACCAATTCTTGATGCATTCAAATTCCATTATAGATTTTAAGATGTAATTCTACAGCATTGTCAGGCATGCAATGGAGAACCGCCATTTGTTAGTACTTACTTCTACTGCTATTACTTGAAAGTCAAGATTGGGTAGTGGCATGGTAACTGGTTTGTAGTTGAGTTTTGCACTAACCAATATCGTTACTCCCCCTTTTCCATCTTCTCGATTCGATCTTGTTACTTGATATCCTCGACATCAATAGACACATTTGGTTTAATCCAGGTTTCACTTATAACAGCAACAGAGTAGTCATCAGTATAAAGTTCATTGTATGAACGACTCTCTATTAGCATATAATGATCTGGTATTCCACTGGAGAACTTTAATATCTGTTATTCTGTTTATCTGAGTAGAGTGTAAGTATAACTTATTTCTGTTCTGATCCATATTTTTTTATACTATAAAAGCAACCATATTGTATATGTTAACCTGACACAGACTATCTTTGTTTCATGAGGTAAACTGTATTATTAGATTTGTTATTCCAGCCACCAACTGTTCAATTATCACTGTATTCTTATTCACTGTATTGAAAAAAGAGGACTTGTAGCTGGCATAGTCTTTATTTGTTTTCGCCCACTGTGATGAACTGTTGTCATAAATCTGTGCTGAATACCTATTACGTTCTGTGTGGGGAGGGGGGACGGAACTCTCCCAATCCAATTTACTCCTACCAAGTTTCCCTGCCACATCAGCATAAGGTCTTTGGTTTACATAATCTTCAGCTCCCTTAAAGGATATACTACATGCAGCTGACGGTTTCTATATCTCTTGTTGTCAGAGACACACTGGGCAAGACTTAACTCTCGATGTGTGGTTCCCTTTACAGTGGACACATCACATGACTTCACTTCTGCACTGAGCTGTTTCATGGTTCCCCTCATATTGACTGTGTCAAGTCTGTGACTGACATTGATTACTAAGATGTTAGTACTGAAGGCATTTCAAACACTGCCTCAGTAGGGGTATATACAGTGTAACACTACACTTCACGCCATATATCGTCACATATTCTGGTAGGAACTGCTATGCAAATGTTTCCCGGGGCATTTAGTTCGTTGTTTATAAATTAATTATTCTCTTGACCATTTTGCACATGTGGCAGGCTGTAATTGTAGACTGAATAGCATCTTTCAACTCTTAACTCTGTTAATTCGGGATCTATGGTTCTAATAACTCCTTGTTTTCTGTGGTTTGATATGTATACTACCACCTGTTTCTGATGTATCAGGTTGTCCTCCACAAACTTATTTGCAGCCTCTCTTTTTGATATATAAGTTTCAATTCCGTTTTTCCCACAGCCCTCAGATTTGTAATTTTCTGCTTGTACTCAGAATCCGAGGTAAATAGTATCTTCCCCAAGGGCATTGGGTGGTACTTACATACATTACCGTCAAGTCACGCAACAAATACATAAAATGGAACTACTGCATCACTGCAATACCTGTAACCTTTGTTTTGATCATATATTAGCTGTACATTTGACTGCGATAGATTTTCTCTTGGTTCATTACTCTATTCTTGTGTAAGTTGAGTGCTAAATGGCCTACCACCCAGTGCTTTCCTCAAAATCGCCCTGTGGGGAAGGGAACTTGATCCTTCATTTAAACTAAATTGTCAGACATACCTGTGTTGAGTGCTGTCGGATTCTGTACCTATGTTGTTATTTGTTGCTGGTATTACTGAATGCTGACTGCTCATCTCTTCTCTTTTAATTCTTCCTTCCACTCCAGTGAGCCTTTTGTTACAGAATTCGTCCTTTGCACGATGTCCATACTCATTTTCAAGAGTGTTTCCGCTCCCTGTAATTCTCGGTCGTAGAACTCCACGTCAGGGGGCGGCAATAGGGGGGGGGGGGGACCTTCACCCTCGCCGAATGAGCCCTTGACCATATTTATTGTTTTGGTTGTAACGTATTTATTTAACACACTCGACATGTATGTGTCTTAATAATTTTTTCCTCCTTTTTCGCTAAATGAATTGGGCAATTAACTATTGCAAACCCATTTACTCAGCTGCTTTACTCACAGTCTAAAAAATATAATAGACTCGGTACTCTTTGGTGCGAAAGTTGTTAATGTTCGATTGCTCGAGTGACACTAACGCTATAAGCGTTGAGAAAGCAGCCAGTCATATAACTATTAAAGATAATGTTTGTTTTCAAATATTTTCTACTTAACTGACGGAATAGTTGTGATATTTTTGTGTTCCATACGTTAGCAATTACCAAGAGGCATGTATTATCTTGAAAAACATGTAAAAACAGTTGAAACACACTGATTCTATGACATAAGTTACAGCTAATTCATGAAGAAATACTTTCAAATATATCTATATTCGCAGCTTATTCCGTTGAAAGCAAGAAAATATAATAACATTTCATCCATGAGAAACACATATTCTGTTGCTGTCTGCTGTTATTATCGAAGGTACTTTTCATGTCATGTAAAATTTTTTTTCTGGAATCCAATGACTCATTTTTCACGCACTTGACTCCACTTTCTAATATACGAATATTTTTGTAAAAGTTATTACTTTTGCTTCCAGGGCAAATGTGTTGAAGGTTCCTGCCGTTTGTGGCCCAGATTTAGCAACAATTGCGCAATTGGTTCTTCTGTGTGGGGAAACATTTTTATTGCTTCTGACGATTTATTATCTCGTCTGTGTAGTTTTCCCTTCAGCTACAGTTGTGATTATTTATTTATAATATGCAGGTTTCCTACATTCCAGATTCTCTGATTTGGTTGAAACTGTAATGACCTGTTGGATAGATATATGACGCCTTTCTGAAAAAGGTCAGGTCTTCTGGTGTTTACTAACATTTTTTGTTATTGGTTAGATTTAAATTAAAGTACAGCTAAAATATTTGCCTGCAGAAGATAACAGCTAACTTTCAACTTCTGTTTGTTCATCCATAGTCAGCACAAGTAACTAATTTTTCACAACTTTACACTATTATTTTGACGAATAATACAGCAACAGACCAGGCTACTCACAATTATTTGATCTCCACAATATGGTGGAGTGCATAAGTCATTGGCTTCGCATTTGTGGCCTTAGGTCATCTCTATAGCTTCTCACCTTTAGAGTCCAAGACAATGAATCATAACACTGAGGTTTTTTTTTTTTTTTATTTTTTTTTTTTTTTTGCAACTTCGCAATGCCAGTGCAGTCAAGCGATTGGCGTGACCGATTGACTGACTGGTTTGTATTTTAGACAATACCTTAAAATATAAACGTTATACTGCCACTACAAGTTATATTATTTTTTATTGATTCAAATACATACACACAAGTAATAACAGCATTCCCCATTCTTTGGACATATACCTTTCAATACTACAAAATTATTTTTCCAGTAAGTAACGCTTTAGAAGTTTCTGGAATATCATTTCTGTCATAATGTCCTGTAGACACTTAAGAAGTTCCTGTGTTGCTGTGCAAAGCATACACTTGAATATAAAGAGCCTTTTTCAGCAGCTCTTAGACTGTGTAGTATACTTCTCAGTTGGCCTTTATTTCTTGTGAATACTTCTGTCATGAACCAAGATTTGCATTTTTTCTAGTAATGTGTTGCCTTTGGTACATATCTGCAAAAGTCAATATTCTTACATTACAGAAGGCAGTTCTGTAAGACTTCGTTCTTTATTCAAAATTCTTTTAACGGCGTTTTTTGCAATACACAAATTTTTTGTGTTAGTGCTGCTGGGGTTTCTCCAAGCAGTAATTCCATACACCATGGTACACTATAAATAGAAGTTTTTTGTTAGCATAATGTCTTGGCTGTTTCACAAAAAATATTATGGTACTTAATTTACAACAGACATTGTCTACATGTTGTTTCCATTGGAGCGTATTGTCGACTGTAATTCTGAAAAATGTTATAAATATAACTTATCCCCATCTTGTTTTATCTATGAATATATCTGTGTGATCTTTCTTTCCTCTATTTGAGAACGCCATGAACATTGTCTTTGTTAGATTTATAATTAAGTTATTGTGTATAAGGCACTATACAGTGTTATTTGTTGCCATAAATGAACTTCTTCCAAATGTTTCGTTTTGCTTCTAGATTCACTAATGTCATGTCATCAGCATACAGTACTAGTTGGTCCTTCTCATTGATTTCTATACTGCTTAGAAATAGGTTGAATATAAAGTACAGATTGTTGACGTACACCATATTCAATATCCTTGTTTTCACAGCTGCATACAGATTCTGCTGTCACATACTGCTATCTGTCACTAACATATGATTTTATTTATTACACGGCATGTCCACATACACCATAGCTTTGAAGTTTCTCAATTAGCTCTGTATGGATGACTATGTCAAAAGCTTTAGACAAATCCAGAAAAATAGCAGATACAGAGTTTCTTTTGGTATAATGCATCTATAACAAATTCTGTTAGGCTTGAGACAGAGGTTTCCGTATATTCACTTCTTGGAAACCATGTTGTGCTGGAATCAGAATCCTGTGATCCTTTAGTCATCCTACTATACATGAGCGTATCTAGCAATTTTAAGAAACCAGAGTTTAAAGATACTGACTTGTAATTATTTGATCATCTTCATCACCTTTTCTTCTATACTGCTATTACTTTGTTTATTTTAAATTTTTCTGGAAATACTCCTTCTCTGAATTAGTAGTCTGATATATCCTGGACGTTCAATTGTTTATTCATTCACATCCCTTATTAGTTAATTTGTATCTGTCAGGAATATAAAAAACATAACAAATGTGCTTCTTAAACAAAGATTCATTCAGTGTTCTAAAATCAATGACACATTACTCTTAGTGACACACACATACACAACTGAGCAATTCAGAGAAGAAGACATTACACAGCAACACAAATACTGTTAGATGTATAAAATTAAAATTGATATGATCATCAGCATTCTCACACAATGTTCATATTTTATTATCGCATCAAAGATTTAATGCAAAGTTATTCCAACCAAAGTTTCCATTCTTGATAACATTGTCACTGATAAATCCTTAGTAAAAACGTCTGCTGGCTAATCTTGTACTGAAACATATTCTGCATTGATTTTCTTCTTACTTACTAACTGTTATGCATACTGATAATATGTTCCAATATGTTTAGAGTGTTCATAGAACCCAGTACCTTTCATACATTTAATAGTGCTTTGATTATTGGTACATAATCTTGGAATTGAACTTTCTTCAATAATTTTAATTTCTTCAGTAAATGACCCAGCCACACTTATGATTTATTTGCTTCAATTGCATTAAAAAATTTGGCTTCCATTGATGACTGTGCAACATATTTTTGAAGTTTAATTTCTGACATCCTGGCTGACCACAATACTACATTCAAACTTCACTTATTGAACATCTGAGCAATTTTTCACTTGCATGATCAACGTCGCTATAAGCTTGTATAGCAGAACTCGTCTTTTTACTAAACTAATACTGAATTACATCATGAACTATACCTTTCAGATAGCGAATAATTCGTTTAACCAATCTAGGATTGGCTTCAGTAAATGAATTTTGTGCTCTTTAAGCAACACTGACAGCATAAGTTAGATATGGATGTATTCCAATTGTTGAATATGTGAGACTACCGATAATGTCTTGGTATGTGTCAGTGTCAGTAGCTGGTGGTCAATCGCCAGGTGTCCATGCAGGTTCAGTCAGTAATGATACTGGATTTGCATCAGTCACACGATACCTTGCCACTACCCTCTTTGCATATTAGGTTTTATTAATCTTTGCACAATTTCCAAATCTGTGGATTTAAAGGCCAAGATAGCAATCCACTTCACTTATCACAATGTCAGTCTCTTTGGGTAATTTTTTGTGCAGATACCAAACACTTCATCGGGTTCCATTATCAATCCATGAACTATTTTCATTAAAATGTGTAAAGGGATCAGCTTCGCTCTTCTGTGAATTGGGTTTCTTAAGTTATTATTTCAAAGATTCATATGAACATTTTGCTGTTTTCTTCAGTACATACTACCTTCAATGCAATCTGCACATATGACCTGTACCATCATCATAATCTTGTGGCTGTTGCATGTTAAGTTCTTCCTTTAACGTGTCATTCAGGAATGCCATTTTAACATCACAATGTTTAATGTTCCAGTTTCGTTGAACAGCAACACAAAAAAGAGCTCTAATTGTTTCAGACCTAACCACAGGGATAAATGCTTCAGATAAATGCGCTCCTAGCCTCTGACTAAACCTTCTTGCAACTAATCTTGTCTTCTAGTGGTTGATATCATTGTTTCTATTCAATTTTGTTGCAAACACCCATCGATTACCACCAGCTTTCCTTCTGACTAGTAAATCAACTAATTTCCAGCTACATTCTTGATGTGACTACATTTCTTCATCCATAGCAGCTTTCCAATTTTCTGCATCTGAAGACTTCACTGCTTCATCACAGTCTTTTGCAGGTTCCATCAAGATCATCACCTTTAGTTGGTCATGTTCATCCTGACAACATATTCGCATTCTAATCATTTGCCTATTATTCAAAACTCGATGTTGATCTGTACTTCCAGCTCCAAGTAGAGAGATGTCATTTGCATCTTCATTCACTTCAACATGATCATGATCATCTGATCCTGTAACTTTTTCTTGTATGGTTTCCTTATCATTCAGATTAAATGGTGTCACATCAGCAGCGTAGCTTGCACTAGTTGGCCCTGTATCAAAATTTTTCACGGGGTCCTTTTACACAACTGTGATGAAGTACAATTGGAGGGTAAAGATTTTTCACAAAAGAAACAAAAACTCTCATTTTGAATAAATTAAGTGTATAATGATTGAGTATAGGGTACATAGATAAGTAATTATTTTCAGTTAATGTTCCTAGGAGCCAAGTTAGCTAAACAATTCAAATATACACTTTACTCGCCTTTTTTTCGGCAACCTTACTTATTAAACCATCCATAGCTGAAGATTTTAGTTTTTCCAGATGTTCTGCTCAATAGACAGTAATGACAAGTCTGGAAGCCATTCTTGGCTCTGTAAGTCATTTTTTCACGCTGTCGAGCCGTAGAACCTGGATTAATTACTTCAAATATTGAATTAAAAAAGGTGACTAACACTATAATATCAAAGTTCTCTAAAATATTAATTATACTTTATATTCGTCATGCTCGTGCTTTTTAGTGGAAATTAAATTTCTCTGGTAGAAAGTTTTCATCATTAATGAATTATTTTTCTTTATAGTCAATAAAGTGTTGTATCTTGAAGACCCTCTAATAGGGCATACCTTCTTAAAGGTAATTTTATATTTTAAATATTTATCAGTATTAACCAGCTTTTTATACTAATGCCAAAAAAGGTATATATTTTTTTTCCAAATTATTGTAAAAAGTAGACAGTTCAGGAATTTGTTTCACAGTATCATTTAAAATTAAATTTTAATACAAGGACCACACAATGAATATAATCGTCATTTGGTGCATGTTCTTTCATAAAGGGTTGTAATCCTCCAGACACCCCCAATGTAACATTTGCTCCATTGTAACCCAGCCTTCTGCATTTAGACAAATCAATTCCATTATCTTTTATAGTATTAATGATTTCAATTTTAAGCCCTTCTGCATTACTATCAGCAGTTCATATAAATCCTGAAAAGGACTCACAGATTTTTATTTCTTTGGCAAATGATCATCATTTTATGCTATCAAGACATTTCGAAAAACCACAGAAAGTTGGTCATTTTTTGACAGGTCTCGAGTTGCATCCAAAATAATCGCCAGAAATGAGGCCTTTTTAATTTCTAAAACAAAATTTTGTCTAACTGTGGTAGCAAGTAAATTAACAATCTCATTTTGAATCATGGGGCGTAAGCAATTTAATTCGCCTTTTTGCTTAAAAAAAAACTTGTTTTAAAATAGGATCATAATTTTATAGCAAATTTAAAATTGCCATGGAATTTCCAGATTCAGTATTATAGCCCTTTAAAGGTAAACTGCATGAAGCTAAATTAATTATGAAATTTATAACATGGTGCAATACATCTTGTCAGAAAGTAATTTTAGTATTGATTTCACTTTGCAGTATTGCATCGATAGTATTACCTTGTATCCAGTTATTAAAAGATAGAGCCATATTCACAATGTACTGTGAGTTTCATGGTTAGATATACAGTGTGTAAAATTGCTTCTGACTGAAACACCGTTAACCCATGCAGAGCAGTATGATTTGCATTGACCATCTGCAAAAAACCAACAGAAGTGACAATATGGTTTGTTTAAAATATTATAATAATATAGCTATGACCTTCAAATTTTTATATCAGCCTTATTGAAATATGAATAATGATAGGCTGAAAATCATCGCTTTATTTCTGGATCCTTTTGAAACAGTCCTTGTGGTTTAAATGGCCACAATTAAAAAAATTTTTTTCGTTCACATTCAGTAAGGCTGTCACCAAAATTTCATCTATTGTGGAGACATATTATGAAATTCCTTAGGCATATTAAGATTTCTGGTATGGGTTTTTTCTCTTTCCCAAATCTCTGGCAGAAAATGAGTTTCAGATGAGTCTAAAAATAAAACAAAATAAAATTAATATTGAGAATTTATGGTAATTATTTAAAACTAAAGTGTTACAAATGTCAGTCAAACAAATCTTTAATTTTTTAATTAATGTTTCAACCAGGCCTGGGAAACCGATATTGTTTCTGGACCTCCTTTATAAGGTGCGACATCAAAGCAGGCTACATTTTATATGTTGTTCAATCCTAAGATCGCTGCAGTGTGTGTGTGGGTGGGGGGTGAGGAGGGGAGGTGCAGAAGGCAAATGAATAATGGTGTGGGGGAAGAGTGAAATAAATAGGCCATCATATTCATTGCAAGTACAACATACACACACACACACACACACACACACAACACACATACACACCGTTTTCCTGTTGTGTTGGAAGACTGCTATGATGGAGATTTGACAAATGCTAGTGATCTTTGCAGATTCATTGATATTAGTATGTGGTGCATTTACTACCAAAAAATATGACATTAAATACACCAGTTCAGATACAAATATTTCATGAGTAAGAGAAGATTGACATTTAAAATACGATACTTAATAATACACTCCTGGAAATTGAAATAAGAACACCGTGAATTCATTGTCCCAGGAAGGGGAAACTTTATTGACACATTCCTGGGGTCAGATACATCACATGATCACACTGACAGAACCACAGGCACATAGACACAGGCAACAGAGCATGCACAATGTCAGCACTAGTACAGTGTGTATCCACCTTTTGCAGCAATGCGGGCTGCTATTCTCCCATGGAGACGATCGTAGAGATGCTGGATGTAGTCCTGTGGAACGGCTTGCCATGCCATTTCCACCTGGCGCCTCAGTTGGACCAGCATTCGTGCTGGACGTGCAGACCGCGTGAGACGACGCTTCATCCAGTGCCAAACATGCTCAATGGGGGACAGATCCGGAGATCTTGCTGGCCAGGGTAGTTGACTTACACCTTCTAGAGCACGTTGGGTGGCACGGGATACATGCGGACGTGCATTGTCCTGTTGGAACAGCAAGTTCCCTTGCCGGTCTAGGAATGGTAGAACGATGGGTTCGATGACGGTTTGGATGTACCGTGCACTATTCAGTGTCCCCTCGACGATCACCAGTGGTGTACGGCCAGTGTAGGAGATTGCTCCCCACACCATGATGCCGGGTGTTGGCCCTGTGTGCCTCGGTCGTATGCAGTACTGATTGTGGCGCTCACCTGCACGGCGCCAAACACGCATACGACCATCATTGGCACCAAGGCAGAAGCGACTCTCATCGCTGAAGACGACACGTCTCCATTCGTCCCTCCATTCACGCCTGTCGCGACACCACTGGAGGTGGGCTGCACGATGTTGGGGTGTGAGCGGAAGACGGCCTAACAGTGTGCGGGACCGTAGCCCAGCTTCATGGAGACGGTTGCGAATGGTCCTCACCGATACCCCAGGAGCAACAGTGTCCCTAATTTGCTGGGAAGTGGCGGTGCGGTCCCCTACGGCACTGCGTAGGATCCTACGGTCTTGGCGTGCATCCGTGCGTCGCTGCGGTCCGGTCCCAGGTCGACGGGCACGTGCACCTTCCGCCGACCACTGGCGACAACATCGATGTACTGTGGAGACCTCACGCCCCACGTGTTGAGCAATTCGGCGGTACGTCCACCCGGCCTCCCGCATGCCCACTATACGCCCTCGCTCAAAGTCCGTCAACTGCACATACGGTTCACGTCCACGCTGTCGCGGCATGCTACCAGTGTTAAAGACTGCGATGGAGCTCCGTATGCCACGGCAAACTGGCTGACACTGACGGCGGCGGTGCACAAATGCTGCGCAGCTAGCGCCATTCGACGGCCAACACCGCGGTTCCTGGTGTGTCCGCTGTGCTGTGCGTGTGATCATTGCTTGTACAGCCCTCTCGCAGTGTCCGGAGCAAATATGGTGGGTCTGACACACCGGTGTCAATGTGTTCTTTTTTCCATTTCCAGGAGTGTAGATAATGTGCCAGAAAAAGTTTCCTCACCCATCTAGTACTATTATAAATTCAACTTAGCGCTCAATAAAGCGATAATAACAACAATAAAACATACACAGCTGAACTGATACTGCAGTGCAACACAAATGATCATAAATAGACTGATATTTCAAAGCAGCACGAAAAGTTCTAAGCATCACGGGCGATATTCCTTCAGAACATAGGGGGCTGTCAAAATGTGAATAAAATAGTGGAGCACAGGGCTTAATTTGGGCCGGAGCACGCCAGAACGGCGTTACTGCACCTCCGAGGGAAGATTTTTTTTTTGAACAGATTGTACCACGTCCGCACCAGAGATTGAAAGTAGTACACTTATTTTAAAACGTAATGTAAAATGGAATTCGCCGCGAGCAGACACCGGTGAACGTAATAGTTTTTGGCCTCTGTGTTACAAAAGAGTGTTAGCGATTTGTTTGTAAAAACATTCCACACGAATACCAATTTACAACAGCTGTAAAACCGCAATGTATATTGACTGACCTCTTTGTATTTGTGCTGTTTCCATTTGTAATACTCTGTGAGTTTGGTGTATATTTAGAGGTATGTCTATTCATTCATGCTACACTTTTGCAAAGTGTTACTTATGTACATATACTGTACTGTTCCTGTTATTTTTCCGTATAAAATGTGAGCTATTTTTTCATACCGTTCTTTGATGGCAGATTAATGTTATAATAAAAACTATGTGAGCATATTGACCTAAGATGGTTTCGAAGGCGCATCAAGACTTCAAACAAATATTTGTAGCAGCTCTAAGACGAAATTAATGGTCTTGGGGAATATGTAACCAGCATAGTCAATACATCGAACATACCATCGTGGAAATATCGTGGATTCAGACGTTTTCGTCTAACCTATAATACATAAATTCATCGATCTTAGCCGAAAAATTCGATTATCGTCCTTTCTTATTTAGAGATTCCATCAGGAACGTTCTCCCAAGGAAATATTTTTTTGCTATTGGAAGTATCAGCACATATTTTGTTTTCATTACTCGTGACAAAGTGCACATATCTGAACAACATACTTTCATAATATTTAGTTAAATGTAACGTAAACGCCGGTAATCGCTGCTCCAGATCAACAATGATTAGTTAGCTCTGTAGTTGCATTTCTTGCATTCATTTCGGAAAAAAATACTGTAACACTGGAAGTTTGTCTTAAAATGAAATTTAATTACGATTGGGACTGAAAAAGAGTTCGTAATTCGCCTTAACCGAAATTCGTGTTAACCAATAAAATTTACTATTATAACTAATGTATTCCTGCCTGGACCTAATTCTTTTCGTGTTAATCATGAGTGCGTCTTGAGCGATTTCGCACTGACGTTGCTAAACAGTAATGCCTTACTAAATTGATTAAAAATTTATTTTATTAAATGTGTGCTTAATAAAAGTACATTGACTGATTATATTTTTCATCGCCCTTTCCACACCACATGTGTTGGCTGGAATCTCTTCCTGATGTGAGCTGATTGTTAATTTATCGCTATGTTGTTAATTGTGTATGATAAAAAAATTTATTTAATTAATAACTCCACTCAAAGCGTGTAAAATTAAACATCCATGTGCATACACCTATTCTAGGAAAACGTGTATTAAAATAATGGAACGTATTTTTTTTATAAAGGTGCGTACTGCGTGTGTACAAATCTAGTGAACGCATTGTTCTCATGTATTTACTAAGTGCAATATGTTCGACTAGACAATAGACTTAGATGCAACTTTTCACACGCCGCTAATCTCGAGCGACATGCATCGCTTGTGCACCATTAATCTAACCCTATGGTTTGTTTCCACAATTCAAATAAAATTATGTATGTTGTACATTTCCGCGACGACGTGTGATGATCTTTCGTTAAACAGCGTAGAACGCTACATAATGTGACCTAAATTATAAATAAGAAGTAATTTTTTCCGTGAAGATAGATACGTTTTTAGTACTTACCACTTCAAAGTAAATTACTCGCAGAATCTGACTGCTGAAAAAAATGAAGAAATTTTGTTCAATTTCTTTATAACTTCCTCCTTCTTCTGTTTATTTCTTCTTTTCATAGCTTCACTGGGGTAATCTCTCTTTCTTTCACACATTTCTTTCACGATTAATCTTATTAACGAACAAATAATCACTAGATTTAAACGTTTGAACGTCATCAACCGTGTGCAAAGATTGAAATAAGTGCATATAGAGTGTTCTCATTCAACTGACAAGGAGAAATACCATAATAATTGTTGTCTGCTGGTGTGCGCTGCGGGAAATATGAGACGTTCAGTGTTTCCAACATTTGGACGAACGGTTAATTAAGCGTTTAGGGCACGGCCTAAGACAAGTGTTCACCTTTTCTGAGATTGTTGAAAACATTTCACGAATCTTTGCTAACACATTTCAGGACCCCTGTATCATGGATATAGCTAATATGATAGTAGCCACACCCTTGTGTCACATGTGTAAAATCATTCATAGTCGAGATGTCAACTAACTTGGTTGCATCACTTTTCAATGATTGTAGTAATGTTTCATTTTTAAATATTACATCTCAGCTGACAATAACTGAATGCCTGTGTGGAAGGTATACGTGACAACCGTAGTCATCATAAACAACAATATAGCGTTTCAAACATTGGGATCAAACGTCTTCTATTTCTGTGCTGCAATCAAGACGAAAAATTCTGTCCCAGATACTTTCACATGATCAAACCGATTCTTCTTTCTAAAAAGTAATTCAGTTGGTGTTTTTTCTTTAATCCATTTTGGCCCAGTATGCGTAAGGGTATGGGTAGCAGAAAGTAAAGCTTCAACCCACAATCCTTTTGGAAAATGCCTTGTTGAGTGAAGCTGTGAATCTACCATCTCACAAATATTCCTATTCACAAACTCCATTCTGCTGTGGTGTGTATGGCACAGTCAGAGAGTGTTTCAACCCAATTGACTCATTTCTTTTTGCATGATGCTTGTGAAACTCCTTGCCATCATCAGTTCACAATTCTTTAATAATTAGTTGATCTTGTATTTTCAACTTCTCAATAAATATTGGCAACTTCTGTCTAACTTCATCATTTGCCATCAACGATGTGTCACCCTGAAAACAGAAAAATCGTCCTTAAAGGCAAGAAAGGCTAAACACCATAGACAGGTGAATAAAAAGCCCAAATGAAAGAAATACATGAATGTTACTGAACGTGCACGAGAAGCTGTACAACACATCCAGCATAAGAGGATAAACAGTCGATCTGTGGAATAGATAGTCTAAGACAACCCTAGTGAAATAATCGAACAGTTACGACGGCTCACAGCATCGTCTGCTGTGGGGAATACAGTGCACATGAATGAAATCATTTCAGTCATTTTAGAGCTTCGAGAAAGATATATTATTGAATAATTGTGGCAGGGATCACATGAGAAGTTCATAAACTAGCGCAAAAGACATTAACATGTGCATGTTCTATAAGACATGGTTTGGGTTGTTCATAGCAGGCAGATTTCATCGATATGAGGCAATATTCAAGGGGAAATAAAGTTTCAAATACCTTTTAGTGGTTATAGAAAAATATTCGAAATTTTCATGGGCACCTGCGAAGATGAAGACTGGTAAGGAAATAGCCGATACCTTTGAACAACCGCTTCAGATATGGACAAATCACTGCCAATACAACCTTCAAACTGATTGTGAAGGTGAATTCTACAATCGGTATTTCAAGGTAGTAATGGATCAGTACAGAATACATCGCTACTCGACATTCACTCACATGAAAGAGAGTGTTGTGGAATGTTTGAACAGAACAACAAAAGCTGTATGGGGGTACAGTTTAATCTTCAAGGAGCATATCAACGACTCAGTATTCTCACACAAATTATGAGACATTATAACTGTTCCCAATATAATAAAATAAACATTTGTTCTACTCATCTCCACGAGCTTCTAAATACAGTATACAATCACAGGCAGAAATTTAATGTAGCTGATTTGATGCGTATTTCAAAATACAAGATGGTGTTTGCAAAATCATACCTACCGAACTGGTCCACATCCAACAGGCTTGTCACAGTGGTAACACCTCTTCCCATCATATTAACGAAGTTAAGCACTGTCGAGCTTGGTTACCACTTGGATGGGTGACTGTCTGGGTTGTCAAGTGTTGTTGGCAAGTGGGTTGCATTCAACCCATGAGAAACAAATTGAGGTGCTACTTGATTGAGAAGTAGCAGCTCTGGCCATGATAACTAATACCTAGTGGGAGAGCAGTCTTCTGACCTCATGTCCCTCCATATCCGCATCCAGCGATGCATATTGGCTGAGGATGACATGACGCTCGGTTGGTACCATTGGGCCTTCTGAGGCCTGTTAGGACTGAGCTTTTTTTTACAACAGGTCCACAGAGATATTTACAGTTTCCAAACTATAATGAACAAATCCAAAAACTTACATCTAAAAGGATTGTGAAGATGAAGATATTGCAGGTAATATCTACACAGAGGAATTACAGAGAAGCTCTAAAACTGATGTGTTTCTCATATAGCGCATCATAAGAAGTCGAGTGGGCAGGGCTTTAGTGAAATGACTCAGCTTCCTTTCAAAGCACAACTGTTGGTTATGATGATCATATTATTATTATCTTTTCTCCTTCTTCTTTTCTTTTTATGCATGTAAGCTATATATATAAAGTCAACTGTAAAGTAACAAGTTATTTTGTGGCAAAGATAACGTTTTGATACAATTCCAATATCTTCACCTGTTTGTTTCTGATTATACTTCATATGTCGAGAGAAGAGCTCTGACAGTTGGCAGCGCAGTTGCCAGTATTCGACACGGCCGGGCAGCGAGCCAGCAACGGTGGCCCAGCACTACGGCAACACTGGGGCATTGCCACGGTAACGTAAACAAAAGCTCACATTGTGATTGGCCATCGTGGATGCGCAAAGCACTTGCGTCAAGGCCGATTCAACTGTCAGAGCTCTTCTCTCGCCCTATGCACTGTAGCACCGGCATACGAGCATTGTTTTAAAATGTGTGTTCCAACTGTAATTAAAAAGTGCTATAAAAGTTATTAGGAACGCCAAGTTTATTCATATATTTACATTGATGAAACCCGTCTGTTCATCATTTCGCCTGCACCAAGGATCTTGCATCAGAAGGTTCGAAGCAGGCATTGTCATAATCAGCACTATGCACAATGAAACTAAAGTGAAGCAGTACGTAACTCAGAATCTGAATATCGATCTTAAATATATTGAGATTGAAGGTTTGTTGATATTAGTACCAGTTAAGGTTCACCCAGGATGTGTTACAGATTTATAAATTACCTTTCAATTTCCTTCAGTTATTCCTTTCAATCATTCTTTTAATTATTCAAGCAGCAATTATTAAGCAGTTTCTATTATTTTGTCCCCACACTCATATGCCATTAAAGAATGGCGACCATTCAAAGGACAGCGCCAAGCGGAATATGAACAGATCATTCAATTGTTGAGACAAGAAATTGAGATAAATGATTCGTTTTATTGCCACAACAAACTAATGAAACGTTTGCTGATTTCAGCGGCAAAGGTAGGAAGCTCCTACGCTGCATGCCTACATGGCAGGGCTTGGTGCCGTCTCTCTGGCAGTAGATAATCGTTTTCCTTCGAATTAAAGTTCTTTACGGAAAATGCATTTCGACAGAAAAGACGAAAATTTGTATATAGTCATCATTAAAGTGCGAGATAAGTCATCAAATTCTATAAGAATGTGTAAAATAGTAATCAGGTTCGATGGTGAATACGCAGGTAAGTCTGCTTTAGTTGAAAAGTACCAATACAGACAAAATTTTGTTAGACACTATTCACAATGGAGTCAAAGGAAATGGCCGTTGTTGAAAATTCATTACAAAATGCAATATGCCATGATGTCGGAAATTAGAGCTTGACAACAGTTTAAGGTAACACGGCAACTTGGGAACCAGCCAATGGCTACCAAAACAACGAGGTTGGCGGCCCACTATCAAAAAATGATGACACAGGTAATATAACTAATCATGATGTCACTTTTATGACGGAAGCGCACGACGGCGAAACTTCGTTTGATTATTTGCTTACGATGTCGCGAACGCAGAACAGGAAACAGTTCGTAAAAGGAATGCAAATACTAGTGAGACACACAATTTGAAACAACTCATGCAAATAATAACACCACAGTTTACAAAACAACAGGACTTCCAGGGAACTTGACAAAGCAACTTAAAGGTATGACACAGCAGTTTACAAAACATCAGAAAAATATAGGAGAACAGCTTACACAGCAAAATCAGCCATTTAATGATTTCAAGGACTCTTTTAGTCAACAGTTCAGTGAGGTGAGAAAAACTATACACACTGAATTATCTGACAAACTACCCGGGAATTTTACCGAGCTAGGTAAACAACTAAAACAAAAAATAATTACCGACGTGTCCCGCAATATAAATACGTTAACAGAAAAAGTATTATCTGTAGACGATAAACAGGAAGAACTTGCAGGTGCATTACAAAACCTTGGTGAAGCGTATTCTCAAATCCAGCAGACGCAATCCCAAGTGGATGCATTGGTAAAAATTGTGACGGACCCTGTCAGCGGGCTGCAAGGCTTATGCAAAAACTTACCTACAGAAGTGCAAAATTTAAGTACAAGAGTAGACCAGTTAACTTTAGAGTCAAAATTTGCCAAAAAACAGAGAGATAAGATATGTGCAGATGTAAAGGAAAGAACTGAAAAAGCTGAAGCCGGCAGCACCATTGCTGAGAAGGTAGCGTCCGAGTGCAAACTTTATATAGACACGGTAGAAGAAGCTCTAAAGGAGAAAGAAAGTCAACTTCTGGCTAAAAGACATTCAGGTTTAAAGGAAGCAGAGGAAATGTTACGAGGCACAGTATTGCTAAAACTACTGACATTCCAAAATAACACTTGACAGAAAACAAACTCATGCTTTTAGAGAAGTTAGATACTATCACTGGTTACCCACAACACGGGACTAGCCCGTCGAAGGAATATAGCGAAGGTTGTAGAGTGCAACAACACTTGCCAGCAGCTGTACCTGTCGAGCAAGAGCAATTGCCATGCACTACGCCACAAGCGAACACAAACACGCCTGTCTCTGACAGCATGGCATATCTGTCAACATTACTTGCAGATGGGGGATGACTTAGGCATCGTCAATATCCGATATTTACCTCTGAAGGGAAAAGAACAAACCCCTTGATCTTTATCAGAGCATTTCGAAATGTTTTACCTCATACCTGGACCAAAGACCACAAAATTAGATTTGTTGTTGGATACACACAGGGTGACGTACTGTTATGGCTACGGACATGGCGGAACGTTGCCACTACTATGAACAGTTTGAGAGAGCCTTTCTGGATAAATATTTGTCTGAGATCGTACAGGAGGGCTCAGACGTGAGCTATTCTCCCAGCCCCATTCAGTAGCAAACCTGGAAGCTTAAGGGACTATTTTGAAAAATATTTGAATAAAACCAGATACTAGACGTACCCAGTATCTCAATTAGACGTACTGAAAATTTTAAAGAGCCTAATTCCTTCCCGTATTAGGGAAAAATTCATTACCATTCAGGAACATGACACTGAATACTTTCTGTCTGTACTGGACTCAATAGATTTGACTTAATAAAGAGAGGCCAGTACAACCCAAGCCTCTTAATACGCAGATAGTGCCACAGAGATTTATGGACCAACAAGTGAGCAATGGATTTGTAGTACAACACGGATGGCAACCTTACCCCACACAGACCTATGGTAACGGTAACGGTAATCACAACAACAATGGACAAAAACGTAAATTCAAGGGCAGATATAAAAGAAATGAGCAAAAAGTTAGCAAAAAATACTACAACGGGCAAGTAGCGTATGGCCATCCTGTAAAATATGTACAGACAGGCTACTGGCAATAATCAGCCGATGGCTTGGCAACCACAAAACAATACCAGACACCCGAATAAGCCACAGACAGCGGAATTCGGCCAGCAAAGTAATGAACATATGCCGAAAATTGCGCAGACAAAGAGAATTTCAGTCGAGAGCCTCATGGGAGACTCATTGGTATAATCAGACACCAACAGGGGTTTGTGCAAAAAGTAATGAGACTGAACTTGCGAATCAAAATTTATTGTAGATAGCGCTACAACCATTTAGTACTCTTCAATGTGTGACCCTTGAAAGTCAACAACCTGCTGCATGCGAGATTTGCGAGATTCAAACGCTGCCGCGTACGCTGAGTCCTGATGGCCTTCAAAGCCCTCGTCGTGGTGGCTTGGACATCCTCCAGGGTCCCAGGGTAGTTTTTAGTTTGGGGAACAAAAAAAGTCTGGTGGGGTCACATCGGGACTGTAGGGGGGCTGGGGAATCGTTGGAATCCCTTTCGTGGCCAGGTAGCAGCAGCACGAAGCAGGTGTGACTTGGCGCGTTCTCATGACGCAGCTTCCAATCATCAGTGACGGCTGGTCTCACACGAGCACTTTACAATAAAAAGCACCATTGACAGTTTGGCCTTGGGGCACAAACACATGATGAACCAGGCCCCTGACGTCGAAAAACACAATCAGCATGGCTTTCAACTTCGATTTGCTCATGCGAGCCTTTTTTGGATGTGGGGACACTGTGCTGTGCCATTAGGCATCCATGCACTTTGTCTCTGGGTAATACGAAAACACCCACACTTCGTCTCCAGTGATAAAAAGCACTCTGTCTTCAGGCCACGAGTAGCCTACGAGGACCATCCGATCGCCGTGTCATCCTCAGTGGAGGATGCGGATAGGAGGGGCGTGGGGTCAGCACACAGCTCTTCCGGTCGTTATGATGATATTCTTGACCGAAGCAGCTACTATTCGGTCGAGTAGCTCCTCAATTGGCATCACGAGGCTGAGTGCACCCCGAAAAATGGCAACAGCGCATGGCGGCCCAGATGGTCACCCATCCAAGCGCCGACCACGCCCCACAGCGCTTAACTTCGGTGATCTCACGGGATCCGGTGTATCCACTGCGGCAAGGCCGTTGCCCCTCCAGTGTGAACGTTATCGAAACATTCTGGATCAGCTTCAAGGCTCTGGAGATTGTCTTGGCGGGAGTCCACTCGTGCTTGCTTTTGAACGTCTGACAAAATCTTCTAAACCATCTTGGTGCAGATCTTCCTCATCGACAATTCTTTGGTGGTTATGTTGTGCGCTGTCATTTTATCAAGTCCAAGGTCATCTGCTATCATCCTGACACTCATTCGGCGGTCGGTGTTCAATAAAACGCGCACACGGTCGATGTTTTCGTTAGTGTTGCAGGTTGACGGGAGTCCGGAGCGGTCATCGTCCTCAACGCTGTCCCAGCCGTCTGTAAATCTCTTCACCCAGCTGAAAACCTGGGTTTTTGACAGACAATCATCACTATAGGCTTGCCAACATATATTCAAAGTTTCCGTACCCGATTTTCCTAGTTTTACACAAAACTTGGCGTAATGTTACTCTATCATTTGCTGCATGTTGCAACACGTCCGCGGTCCTTGCGACGTGTCCACTCAATGCACGAGGTGTCCGAGACAAGAGCCCACAGGCGACTGGCACGCCGCACGTTTTTGGCCAGACGCTCCCGACCACCAATCCCCCACGCGAGCGCGCACTGCAAAGTACAATCGCGTCAGCAAAAAATCAGTCTATTTACTTTTTATACAAAACCTTTAGTAAAAGTTACGCCTAACCCAGAGACCAATGCCACCGCGACACCAGAAAACTTGAACTGGTCACGAAAGGCCCTCGTTCTGTGATCTTGGGAGAGAGTGAGAGTACGAGCTTGATCGACACTTGCTTTATCAGATACGATCATGGTAGTGATGTGAATGTTGATTTGCATCAAAATAATGAGGGTACGCAGAAAAACCTGACAGAGAGCAAGGAACAAGTTACTATTAAAGCCAAAATATTTGATCTTGGCGTACACATGGTGCTTGACACAGGTGTTATGACTAAGTTTATGTCACAGGGATTCTTTCAAGAACTGAAGAAATGTGGATGTATTCCCACACTGCCAGTCCAAAATTGCAAGGTTCAAACTGCCACTGGTCAGAAATCGAAAGGAGTCAAAATACAAGCCTTAATTCCTGTACAATTAGGCCAGTTTTCTGTATGATGGAATTTTTTTAAAGTAGAGAAATTAATAGTTGATTGTTGAATTGGTATGGATACATTTAGGACATACCAAGTACAAATTGATATAGGAAAGGGCCAATGTCATTTCACTGTAAATAACCAATTATTTGTAATAGATCTAATCAGGGAAAGTACTGATAGAAGTAAAACTGAAGTTACTCAAGCTTCGAAGTTCAGTTAATAAATCCCATAGTTATGTTTGTCAATATATACAATAATGAACAGTCGGCAGCAGAAGAAGTGAACGACAATAAAATAAGCACAAAGGTAACTGAATCAAAGTGCTTGTCTCAAGGATAGCAAGCGAAACTTAGGCATCTGATACTTGCTTATATACATTTATTTGAAAAAAGATTTTGTCTACAAAATGAAAGAATATCTTCACGAAACTTTTTGTTCTACCTCATATTCTATACCATGGACAAAGAGGGCAGGTGTAAGAAAAGAGATTAACAGGATGCTTGAATAGGACATAATATAAGCACCATTTTCCCCTTATTGTAGTCCTATTTTGGCTGTGAGTAAGCCAGATGTCAAGGTGCTCTTGGTCCTCGAAGCACGTACCATTAATAAGATTCTTTGACCATTCCGAACACGTCCACACAATTTAGAGGAACAGCTTATCAAATTCCATGATGATAAATTTCTTAATATAATCGACCTCCAGTCTTCATATTGGCAAATAAAACTACATGAGGAAAGTCAGAAGTATACCACCGTCGAATGAGGGGACAGGAGCTTCGAATTTCAAGTATTACCATTTACGATTGAACCTTTTGAGTAAGGTAAGTTCGTGGCGCCCTACATCGGTAATGCTGGAATTCAATATGGTGTTGGCCCACCCTTAGCCTTGATGACAGCTTCCATTCTCGCAGGCATACGCTCAATCAGGTGCTGGAAAGTTTGTTGTGGAATGGCAGTCCATTCGTTACGGAATGCTGCACTGAGGAGAGGTATCGATGTCGGTCGGTGAGGCCTGGCATGAAGTAGGCGTTCCAAAACATCCCAAAGGTGTTCTATAGGATCCAGGTCACGAATCTGTGGGGCCCTGTCCATTACAGGGATGTTATTGTCGTGTAAGCACTCCGCCACAGTCCGTGCATTATGAAGAGGTGCTCAACAGCCATCCCCGAATTGCTCTTCAACAGTGGGAAGCAAGCTGTTTAGGTTTTTTTATTGGTAACGCCACCTGTGTATGAAAATCACTGGCTGTGCTGTGTGCAGTCTGTGGCTGCTTTGCATTGTTGTAAAACTCGCCATTGTAGTGTTAGGCAGCTGGCTGTGAACAGCGCGTAGCGTTGCGCAGTTGGAGGTGAGCAGCCAGCAGTGGTGGATGTGGGGAGAGAGATGGCGGAGTTTTGAAATTTGTCATGAACTGCTATATATATTATGACTATTGAGGTAAATACATTGGTTGTTTTCTATCAAAATCTTTCATTTGCTAACTATGCCTATCAGTAGTTAGTGCCTTCAGTACTTTGAATCTTTTATTTAGCTGGCAGTAGTGGCGCTCGCTGTATTGCAGTAGCTTGAGTAGCGAAGATTTTTGTGAGGTAAGTGATTTGTGAAAGGTATAGTTTAATGTTAGTCAGGGCCCATTATTTTGTAGGGATTATTGAAAGTCAGATTGCGTTGCGCTAACAAAATATTGTGTGTCAGTTAAAGGACAGTCGTGTATAATTGTTCTAAGGGGACGTTACATATGTCGACCCTTAGCCTAGGATACCTTACTGGAATCTTCTGATTTTTTTTCTTGTAGTTTGTGTAGTTTGTGTAGTTAGTGTAGCTATTGTTTATTGCTAGCGCGTAATCATAGAGAGAATTTCCTTTGTAGTTGTAGTTTTTCATTGTTGTACAGTAAAACAGTTGTGGCATGCATGTAGATTTGCACCAAGTATTTCGCAGCTGCAATTAACTAGATATTATTTTCAGTGCTATGTTAATGTGTTCTCTTGTTTTTGCTCTTCAAATTGTGCTTTTCTGTGTTATCGTGTGAAATATTGTGACAATAATGGCGTGTGAAAAACGTAACACTAGGCTACAAAGTAAACTGAGAAATAATAGTGACGACGAGCGTAGCTTATCAGCACCACTGTGTAATGGATTAACGGACATTCAAAGTAGTAATTTGGTAACTGTGCATAGGGAAATGGAGCGGGCGTCAAATAATGGTGTAGACAGTGAAACAGGTAGTGAACAGGGAAGCATTATCGATCGATCGGTCGGCAACAGCTCGCCTCAGGAATCGGGAATGACAGAACACAATATTGCAAATACTGTAGACTCAGGTTTTGGGTTCTCACCGTTTTCTCAAATGAGTCAAGACACATTTTCCGCTTGTCAAAATGTGAATGTTGCCGGTGCAAATTCGCTGCCGAAAAGCACTGAGGAACATGTTTCAGACACCAGTGCACTGTTATTACAGTTAATGCAACAAATGGGACAAAATCTTAAAAAGTTAGACACAGTGGAACAAAATCTTAAAAAGTTAGACACAATGGAACAAAATCTTCAAAAGTTAGACACAATGGAACAACACCAGAGACAAACACAGCAACAGTTAGACACAATGGAACAAAATCTTCAAAAGTTAGACACCATGCTTGAACAAACACGTCAAGATTTAACTACTGAGTTACATAACATTGAATCGAAATGTCAAAAAGTCAGTAATGACGTAAAAACACAAATTTGTGAGCATTTTCAACCTATTTTTTCGCGGCATGATAATGCATTACAGAATCACGAAGCAGCCATAAAAGAACTGCAAATTATTGTTCATGAAAATCATGAGACCTTGCAAGCTAAAATTGACACAGTTGCATCTACCAATACGGTTACGCAACTTGCAAAAACTCAGGAAAACTTAAAGGACACAGTAGATACGATTTCAACACAAATGGACAATCTGAAACTTGGTTCAGAAAAACATACAGAGGAAATAATTTCACTATCGGATAAAGTAGCTGAACTTTCAGATCAGTTCACTAACTTATCTACAAAGGTAGATGATGATCTGAATGACACAACACCTGTAGCCTTCACTGACACCGAAGAGTATGAAGAAATTAGAAAATTCAAACAAAATCAAAATCAAATCAATACACAATACAAAAGAGAAATCCGAGAAGTGCAAGATCAGTTGGCACAAGTAGTACAAGAATTACGTATTTCAGAGGACACTCGCGCCCCAATACGGGAAGAGGGACATAAAAATACGGAACAGCCACAAAATAATAACACAGCGCATTTCGGAAATTATGAAAGAAATTGGCAATGTGCACCGAATTTTGAGATGGAACCGCCGACACGACGTAACAATGACCGACATGCGACTCGCCGACACGATGATTTTGACTATAAGCTGTTCATTACTACACGTAAATTCAAAACATTTAAGAATTCTGGCAACGACATTCATCCACAAGCATGGCTCCATCAATTCTCTCATTGTTTTCCTCCCAACTGGTCATTGGAGCACAGGTTAGAATTTATGTGTGGCTACTTGGAGAATGAACCAGCTGTAAGAACACGATCGGTCATTCACGATTGTCACAGTGCCTTCCTCTCAGCATATTGGTCTCAAGCTACACAAGACCGAGTAAAATATAGCATCATAATGATGAAACATTTCGAACAATCTGAATTATCCAGTCTTGTGAAATATTTTGAAGACATGTTGCACAAGAATCAGTACCTGTCAAACCCATACAGCCCCTCAGAACTCATCCGCATTTGCTTAATGAAATTGCCTGAACATTTAAGAAATATTATTTTGGCAGGACGTTGCAAAGACGACATTGAAGCTTTTCAGGGACTGTTACAAGAATTGGAAATCGACACTGACAATCGCGGGACGCGAAAACAGGAGCACAACAATTACAGGTCACATCCGTCACAATTTCGCAATGACAGAAATAATAACTGGACACGACAAGGCTATTCTTACAACGTAAATCGTGACCAAAACAGACACCACCCGTATGACAACCGTTGGCAGAGTAAAAATAATTACAGAGAAAGATCGCATTTCCATAGTAATGACTATCACAGAGACTACCAGAGAAACAGACATTATGGGAACCAAAATAATTATTATCAATGGAGACAGAATAACTTCAGACGCAACAGTTCGGCGCACAGTTACGATTCAGGGAGAAATTCTCCACAACGTGACGGACAAGGAAGAAACTACGGAATCTACCGACATGACGACAGACGATATATTCGTAACGACAGACCTGAATTGCATCAGAACTGGCGGGATTTAAACAGGGCAGGGCCTTCTCGGCAAGGTGAATTTGGAGAAGTTAGGTCTCCTAATCCCAATAACGGCGCGCGCCAACAAAGAGACAGACAATGACTCGCACAGCAGGCAGCCGCGTGCGCCCGCTGGCTCCGAGAAAAATAACATAAGACGCTAACCTTGAGAAAAATTCCAGCATTTTTTACCGACGTATACCGCACGATAATTGCGTTGAAGTTGAAACTTTGCGTACTAGGAAGAGTAAAGGTTTCCACCACATTTCTCATGTAAAACCGTTTATTGAAAGATAATCTGCTTTTTAACTTAGTCTTTGCCATAAAATTTTTCACTTCGCATTTCTAGTATGCTTTGTCAGACTTAAGAAACTGTTAATATGCAACAATGTTTGAAGTTAACTATCCAGTCTAGAACCTAGGGAACATTTTTAAACAGAAATTACGAATGCATTGTTATAGTGAACTGACGACACAGTGTTATTGTGTGTGTACATTCTTGCTTGTTAGTTGCACTATTACGTAACGACTATAAGGCTCACATACCTAGAACATTTACCAGTACTGCTAATGAGATTTTAATGCAACATTTTGGTTTACTTGAAAATACATTCTGGATTTAAAGTACTTTCTGTGAAATACCAGATGACACAGTGGTTAGTTTATGTGACAGCTACACGATTTTATCACGATGCTACTAATGAGTGACAATTTACAATGTTGCTTTTGCAATGTTTCTGTTTTATATCTGCACAGTTTTTCTGCATTATTCTGGAAAGTAAAACATGTTTTAGTAGCAAGTTTTGTGGTATAGCTACAATGAGACAGCCTTTTCCGTAGCACAACAATACGTTACAGTACAGTACTTTCTTCATCACAACAATAAGCGTAATAACTAAGCTATCTATACGAAAAGCATTTGACTTTCGTTTATGATGGGGTAAGTACATTGACTTCAGCAGAACTTTGCTTACAGAGGACGATAACTACGACACTTCCACAGAATTATCTTACAGCAAGACGCACATTTAGCGCTACAGGACACGCATTTGAGAGATTAATTTTGTACTTAAGCCATTTATTTTTCTAAGATATTTGAAGTGCAATGATACAAGGGTTTTCCGTGATACATTTCATTCCATTGCTGTAATCTGTCACACCTGAGGGTATAATTACATTAATCCTCAGGGGGGTACACGCTTACTTTGTGTACCATGTGTGTGGCAAGCACAAGGAGCCCTAGCTGATATGGTATTTGCTTATACAACTTTACACATCGGTACCATATTTCTCCAACACAAAATACACAGCTACCTGATTATTTAACAGAGAAACAAACATTTTTTTTTATACATCAGTGACAGATGTTTACGCAATTACACAGGTGGATAATTTCACACTTATGAAATTGTATTTTGTTTGCACTGTGTGAACTGTTCATATTTTTTTTCGGTATCATTGTGATACTATGAGAGCTTTGAATGATGTATTTGGTAAGGGATCATGATTTTTAAAGTACGTTTGAGGTAGATGACACTATTGAAATGAGCAGAGAATTTTTTTTAGGTTTTGACATTATTGCAGAAAGCTACGACGTTTTTGAGATTTGACTGAGGTGTTATGATGCTATTTTTATGACGACAATGTGTATTATGCTGTTGAGGTATGTTTATGATCAATAAGATGATGCTACCGTATATGAGGAATTTGATTATGCTACGTATTTATTATGATGAAATATTGAAGAAGTGTCGACGAATACGTATATGAATAATGAGTAGTGGTTAGGGACTTTGATTTGTGGAAAAGGATGTTGGAAACCAAGAATCGTACTTTAAGAGTTATGAAATGTGTGTAAATGCGTGAATGTATCACAATGCCACTGAAATTTTTTTGGACTCTGTTATATTTATAGGATTTTGTTTCTACAGATTTGTAACGCAAATTCTTGACCTGTGAAATATTTTTATATGAGACTGGCACTGTAGCGGAAACTGGTGTCGTAAATATTTCGGTAAGAAAGTTAAGTGACCACCTGCATGTAATGCGTCGTGGGCACCCAGCTGGGCGACAGTCGCCTGAAAAAAAAAAGCCATTAGCGTGTGCCTTTCAGATGCACAGGTAGAAAAAAAAGGGGAGGCCATTATCCTCGCTATTGACATTCCTTTGTAGAAAGCATCGCAAATACGACACGCTCATAACTTGGAAACATTCGTACATCTGCACACCTGATTAGGACAAGTGTCTATCTACGAGAATTGAGAGAATTTCTACTAACTTATGAAATGCCTCATGACTACTGAATGATTATTTTATGCTTTACTTTGTACATAGTTGCTTATTTCATTTGATATCTGGTTTCCAGCTGTCTTGCAGCATTGGTTTCATAAAATAAAATTAAATGCATTTGCTAATGTGAACACTTTCTGTCAACAGATCTATTAAATAATTATTTTATGACCCACATTCTTCGAAAAAGGAGCTCTTGGAATGGAAAGAACAATAAGAAGGGACTAATAACAGTAACGGCATATATAATTTTCTTTTCAAGTACTTGGTAATTTCTTTTGTAGAAATAGTTGTGGTGCACCACTTTAATTACATAGACATTAAGATGTGAATAGACATTTCCCTTGTCTGCATTGTTGTCTTTAGTGTATTATTTTTTCTGCTTGATCTTTGCCATGCTTAGGTATTAGTTATAGCATTTGCTGCTGCTGTTTGCCATGCATAGTGCTACTAAATTTCACTTTGTATTACTCTGTTAAGCTAGTTTTACTACTGATTTATTTTTCTTGTTTGCTGCACAGTGCCTTATATTAGTTGTAATATTGCAATTGCTTTGCCTATTTCAATTTTTTGTCATTGACATTTGTGTTAATTGTTTTGTGCTGATGCATTGCCTCGTCCCTTAGTTTAGCATCTGAGGTCAGTAGATTTAAGTTAGCTTAAGAGGGGGTAGCCTATAAGAAAATGACTTGCGATGAATTTGAAGAAATGCACTGAGAGGCTATACGAGAAAAGTACAGAAAGCAGGTATAGATAGGACTTTTGGAAATAATGAAGAACGAAGGGAGATCTCCGAGAAGTAAAGAAAGTTTTGTTTGCAAAATACTGCAGTAAAACAAACCCTGTCCTTTCCTTGTATTATTCCGCTATATGTTTGTGTACCCTTGGGTATTTATGTTTTTCCTGTATTTATATGTTTATCTGATAAGACTTATGTTGTAGAATTTTTCTAATACTAAGCTACATTCACTATGATGAGGAATACTGTTATCCTCAAATATAATTGGCATTAATAATATGTTATTTACCTTGTAAATATGCTTAGACATTATTTATTCTGTTTTGTTTTAATGCTAATGTGTGAAGTTGATGTTTCAAAATTTATTCTGATCTTTTATGTATCTACTTATCTCATAATTCCTGTAACATTGATGTATATGTTTATTTCTATTCTGTTGTAAAGCCTGTACTACAAATGTTATCTGTATTGTTATGTTCTTTAATGATGTATTTTGTACCTTTGTAATTGTATTCTTATGTTATAAAATTGTGATTGACACCAGTTAATCATATTATTAACTTGTAAGTTACATTTCACTGCACATGTTTCTGTTGGTCATAGTATATGGACAATATGTGAGAAATAGGGACTGTTAGTGTTTGCACGTGTGTTAATAATTCAGCAAGGGACTGGATAACAGCATTGCTGGTTCTAAGGACAATTCCAAAAACTTTGTGAGTGCACAAGTGGTGGTTATGGACTTGCTATATTATCCGCAAGACTCTTCAATGGTGATTGTGTACCTGCACAGTCACAACAGATGGCTGCTGGCCATCTCTACAAGGACTACAGGGGGTCTGCATCTTTGATGACCCACCAGTACCAGTATCTCTACAAGGACTACAGTGGGTCTACATCTTTGATGATCCATCAATACCATTATTTCTACAAGGACTGCAATGGGTCTGCACCTCTGGTGGCCCACCAATACCGTAATCTCTACCAGGACTACAGTGGGTCTGCTCTGCGATGACCTACCCACCAATACTCTTCAAAACTTCGACTGACTCCGCTGTGGGTTTACTCTGTTGCGGCCCATGACCTGTCTGCATGTCGAGAGTCAGCACTATCTTTCCGTTGGAAGGACAACGCTACTTCTTCAAGACTGCATGGAAATCCATTACTTCCGTGTGCATTTGTTTTTACTGCTCAGACTTTGAGAAAAACACTGCTATTTTACTGTGATGAACGATTAGGACAGTCTTTATGGACTGCGAGAAAGTTTAGCTTTTGACCAACATTGTATCAATAAGTGTGTACAATTGATATCTTTGTTATTGTAATTATAAAAAAATTTTATCAAATCATTATTGGCCACTGTCCAAAACAATTTGTAAAATTTTTTGTGGGGAGCATGGGGGCTATGTAAGTAGGCTGTTTAGGTTTTTTTATTGGTAACGCCACCTGTGTATGAAAATCACTGGCTGTGCTGTGTGCAGTCTGTGGCTGCTTTGCATTGTTGTAATACTCGCCATTGTAGTGTTAGGCAGCTGGCTGTGAACAGCGCGTAGCGTTGCAATGTTGGAGGTGAGCCGCCAGCAGTGGTGGATGTGGGGAGAGAGATGGCGGAGTTTTGAAATTTGTCATGAACTGCTATATATATTATGACTATTGAGGTAAATACATTGGTTGTTCTCTATCAAAATCTTTCATTTGCTAACTATGCCTATCAGTAGTTAGTGCCTTCAGTACTTTGAATCTTTTATTTAGCTGGCAGTAGTGGCGCTCGCTGTATTGCAGTAGCTTGAGTAGCGAAGATTTTTGTGAGGTAAGTGATTTGTGAAAGGTATAGATTAATGTTAGTCAGGGCCCATTCTTTTGTAGGGATTATTGAAAGTCAGATTGCGTTGCGCTAACAAAATATTGTGTGTCAGTTAAAGGACAGTCGTGTATAATTGTTCTAAGGGGACGTTACAGTGCTTAAAACATCAATGTAGGTCTGTGCTCTGATGGTGCCACCCAAAACAACAAGGGTTACAATCCCCCTCCAAGAGAACACGACCACACCAGAACACCACCGCCTCCGAATTTTACTGTTGGCACTACATACACTGGCAGATGACGTTCACCAGGTATTCACCATACCCACACCCTGCCATCGGATCGCCACATTGTGTACTGTGATTCGTCATTCCACACAACGTTTGTCCACTTTTCAATCGTCCATTTTTACGCTCCTTACACCAAGCAAGGCCTCGTTTGGCATTTACCGGCGTGATGTGTGGCTTATGAGCAGCTGCTCAACCATGAAATCCAAGCTTTTTCACTTCCCGCCTACCTGTAATAGTACTTGCAGTGGATCCTGATGCAGTTTGGAATTCCTGTGTGATGGTCTGGATAGATGTTTGCCTATTACACATTACAACCTTCTTCAACTGTCGGCGGTCTGTCAGTTAGCAGATGAGGTTGGCCTGTATGCTTTTGTGCTGTATGTGTCCCTTCACGTTTCCACTTCACTATCACATCGTGGACATAGTAGACCAAGGGGTGTTTAAAAATGTGGAAATGACATGTACAGATGCATGACACAAGTGACACCCAATCACTTGACCATGTTCGAAGTCCGTGAGTCCCACAGAGTGCCCCATTCTGCTCTCTCACGATGTCTAATGACTACTGAGATGGCTGATATGGAGTACTTGGCAGTAAGTGGCAGCACAATGCATCCAATATGAAAAACCTATGTTTTGTGGGTGTCCAGATGCTTTTGATCACATAGTGTACACCCACTTGGGTAGAACACATAAGATTAATTGAAAAAGTGTTGAGACGCTTTTCCAAATATTGACTAGCAGCAAATCTCAAGAAATCTAATTTCGAACAAGAAAAGATAAAATGTTTAGCACACATAATCTCTTCAGAAGGCGTACTGCCAGATCATAAAAAGTCGATGCCATTAGGAACTGCCCTTTTCCTCAAAAGAGACAATTAAAAGCATTCTAGGCCTCGCCTCATTTTTCAGGAATTCCGTCCCTAACCATCTTATGAATAGTGATGTTTCACTCAGTCTTCCCTGGAAAAACAAACCTTGGTTATGGGACAAGCAATGTGAGACCGATTTCGTGATAATCAAGCAAGCTTTATTAAATGCTAATATTTTATGTCAACCAAACATGAAGAAGGATTTTTGTTTATGCACCGACGCGTATTCTCAAGCTCTGGGTGCATGCCTTTTTCCAAATAGTAGAAGAACAGGGGTATCTCGTGCCTAAAGTAATTAGCCTCGCCAGCCACAGTTTATCCGAAGCTGAACGTTCATATTCAGTTACGGAGTTGGAGGGTTTGGCTGTATTTTGGTCCTTTAAAAAGTTTGAATATTTCCTTTTGGATAAATACACAAAAGTATACCGTGACCATTAGTCCCTATCGCTTTTGTTAACTTGTAAATTACGACACCGATGGATAGCCAGGTGGTGTATGTATCTTCAAGGATTCGATTTTAAAATGTGTACATTTCTCGATTACCACAAGGCTTAGAGGAATTCAACGATCTTTTAGAGCAGGAAAGTGAAATAAGAGCTATGTTGATGGAGGACAAAATACTCCGACCATACTGTGCCACATGGAGCAATTACTGCAGGAAGACAAATTCTGGAGTAAGGTAAGAGCAAAACTTAGGCCAAACGGTGATGAAAAGTTAAAAAAGTTTTTCACTATTCATAAAGATGTACTGTTCCATAGGAAACATCCCAAACAAGAACAATGGCATGTGTGTTTGCCAGAGGAATATGTGGATGACTTTATCTTATACACACACAATACTTGGGGCCATTATGGAACTGCAAAATGCACTGACAAAATAAGTAAATATTGTTATTTCCCAACCTTAGACGAAGAGTACTACAGGTGGTATGAAAGTGTATTGTTTGCCAGAAAGCAAAACTTTCCAACATCTCCAAACAGATGGAACTACAACCACTTGTGGCTAAAAAAACTTCTAGAAAAGGTATCGTTTGATGTGGCTGGCCCTATCCGAGAATTATGGGGTAGTAAAATATATAGTAGGTCTGTATGATATTTTCACCAAGTACGTAAAACTGCATGCTGTATAAAACATAACAGCCACTTCAATTTCAAGATGAATCATATAGTATTATTTTGCAATTGTAGGAAAACCAGAAGTCATGTTAACAGATAATGCCTCATACTTTGTTTGATGTAAATGGAAAGATTTTGTAGATTCACAACAAAATCAAACACATTTTAGTATCCAAATTTCATCCCAAAGCATCCCCTATAGAAAAGGTGTTTAAGGAATTCTGCAGGTTTGTGAGGACCTATATACCTCATAAAAATACCAAGTTGATTGAATGTGTCCCTCCCTTCTTACAAGTTGTTAACAACCTTCCCTATACATCAACTGGATTTACACCAAATGAGCTGATGTTCAATTGCAAACAAGTAGATGAGTGGGAAAAAACTGCCCAAGACACTGATACGAGAATTGTCACTGGATGATAAAATATAACAAGCAGTAATCAACCTTGAAACATGGGCTAAATATAGGAAAGGAATTTATGACAGAAAGCTGAAATGTACAACACAATTTTATATAAGAGAAAAGATGTTACTTAGAACACATCCCAAATCCACAAAAATTGGAAAATTGAACCATAAGTGGCAACTACTACACACTGGACCATACATAATTACTAAAATCCTCTACCAAGGAGCATACAGAATTGAACACTTGAACGTGACAAGGGTCTTTACCCACACAAAGACTTGAGAACGTTTATATATTGAAGAAGGGCTGTATATCCTGTAAGTTATATATGCATGTAATAATATTAGATTTAGGATGCTGCAAAATCACATTCCAGAAATTATGTTGTTAGCTGATTAGGAAAATTTTTGTTTGTGTTTTTTCTTATATGACAATGGTGTAAACGATAAGGTGAGTGGATGTAACAAGGAAGAGTTTTAATTTTATGTGTCTAGAAACGACGATACTCTAAATACAATGCTTCGTCTTCAGAATGGCCCAGTTGTAAACAATCAAACAAACTTGGGAACCGCATGGAAGCGCGCAAGGCAAAGCACAACTCGCCACAACGTAAGTGGTTTCAGAGCGATGCAGTGCGTGTGCATTGGGGAGCAATCTAGTCAACAAACAACAAGTGCGTGTGCGCCAATCAGACACAGCTGGGAGTGTTGGAGCACCCAAAACGAACAAACCCTATGAGCTACAGCCTGCAATAGCATTTGTAAAGCCTATTGTATAAACATAGAAAATTAAGGGAGAGTCTATACTACAACTATGACTATTTACACAATACACACATACAAAGATAAGCTAAGGGATTATGTACACAAAAAGGGACCCTACACCACGAGATACTTACATCAGTTATGCCACTGTATACATTATATATTTGTATGTGCAATATCTACAAATATAAGTATCGAAAGTACCCTCCCAATTTACATTTGATGGGCCAGAAAAGTCTTGCTGCAGGTAAACAAGAGTACAGTACAAGTGGTACACACATATAACACACTTTATCTTTCAGGTTTATATGGTAAGTAGGGAGGCACATATGACATTAAATAAGTTTTGTGATAGCATGACTACACACCGCAGTTAATGAATAGACAGTTTAATATATGAGAAAGGTATTAGTAGCCATCGAGCCACTATCCACTTATCTATGAAGATTTAGTTTTAAGTTAGTATTATGTTTTTCTTCCAGGGAACGATGCATCGATGTGTCCTAAAGTGAAGAAAGATGATTGTTTGTAGATTGTTAGGTACCATATAAAAATAAGAAAGCACCGCACTGCAAGATAAATATACGCTACTGGCTACTAAAATTTCTACATCACGAAGATAACGTGCTACAGACGCGAAATTTAACCGACAGGAAGAAGATGCTATGATATGCAAATAATTAGCTTTACAGAGCATTCACACAAGGTTGGTGCCGGTAACGACACCTACAACGTGCCGACATGAGGACAGTTTCCAATCGATTTCTCATACACAAACAGCAATAGACCGACGTTGCCTGGTGAAACGTTGTTGTGATGCCTCGTGTAAGGAGTAGAAATGTGTACCATCACGTTTCCGACTTTGATAAACGTCGGATTGCAGCCTATCGTGATTGCGGATTATTGTATAGCGATATTGCTCCTCGCGTTGGTCGAGATCCAATGACTGTTAGCAGAATATGGAATCGGTGGGTTCATGAGGGTAATAAGGAACGCCGTGCTGGATCCCAACGGCCTCGTATCACTAGCAGTCCAGATGACAGGCATCTTATCTGCATGGCTGTAACGGATCATGCAGCCACGTCTCTATCCCTGAGTCAACAAATGGGGACGTTTACAACAACCATCTGCACGAAAAGATCGACGACGTTTGCAGCAGCATGGACTACCAGTTTGGAGACCATGGCTGCGGTTACTCTTGACGCTGCATAACAGACAGGACCGCCTGCGATAGTGTACTCAACGACGAACCTGGATGCACGAATGGCAAAACGTTATTTTTTTCGGATTAATGCAGGTTCTGTTTACAGCATCATGATGGTCGCATCCGTGTTTGACAACATCGCGGTGAACGCACATTGGAAGCGTGTATGCGTCATCGCCATATTGGCGTATGACCCGGCGTGGTGGTATGGGGTGCCATTGGTTACACGTCTCGGTCACCTCTTGTTCTCATTGACGGCACTTTGAACAGTGGACGTTACATTTCAGATGTATTACGTTCTGTGGCTCTATCCTTCATTCGATCACTGCGAATCCCTACATTTCAGCAGGATAATGCATGACCGCATGTTGCAGGTCCTATACGGACATTTCTGGATACAGAAAATGTTCGACTGCTGCCCTGACCAGCACTTTCTCCAGATCTCTCACCAATGGAAAACGTCAGATCAATGGTGGCCGAGCAACTGGCTCGTCACAATGCGCCAGTCACTACTCTTGATGAACTGTGGTAACGTGTTGAAGCTGCATGGGCAGCTGTACCTGTACAAGCCATCCAAGCTCTGTTTGACTCAATGCCCAGGCGTATCAGGGCCGTTATTACGGCCAGAGGTGGTTGTTCTGGGTACTGATTTCTTAGGATCTATGCACCCAAATTGCGTGAAAATGTAATCACATGTCAGTTTTAGTATAATATATTTGTCCAATTAATACCTGTTTATCATCTGCATTTCTTCTTGGTGTAGCAATTTTAATGGCCAGTAATGTATTTATAAGTTTATGATACATATCCATGTGATAGAGTGAAAAAATCTGTAGAAGAAAACAGTTGCAGTACATCACATATCACGATGCTGAACTTAAGTTGAGCATTACCAAATAACCCTGGGGGCGTAACCTAATTACTGTGATTGTTGACTACCCATGAAAGAGTCAAACATCTGATTTACATTGAAATTTTTATGCACTTTTCTTACTTACATAAACACTGTTTGACGCTCATTGTACGTAATATGTCGTACTGATGATACAACTCTGTACCCCTCAGCATATAAAATGGTTATTCTTTATACAATGAACATAACAAGCAAATACTGAGCTGCCCTTTTTAACACTGAAGAAGTATTTGATACGGTTGATATTGTCAGATTTGAGTTGTGTTTGTTGTTGTTGTTGTCTTCAGTCCTGAGACTGGTTTGATGCAGTTCTCCATGCTACTCTATCCTGTGCAAGCTTCTTCATCTCCCAGTACCTACTGCAGCCTACATCCTTCTGAATCTGCTTAGTGTATTCATCTCTTTCCCTCCCTCTACAATTTTTACCCTCCACGCTGCACTCCAATACTAAATTGGTGATCCCTTGATGCCTCATAACACATCCTACCAACCGGTCACTTCTTCTTGTCAAGCGTGCCACAAACTTCTCTTCTCCCCAATTCTATTCAATACCTCCTCATTAGTTATGTGATCTACCCATCTAATCTTCAGCATTTTTCTGTAGCACCACATTTCGAAAGCTTCTATTCTCTTCTTGTCCAAACTATTTCTCGTCCATGTTTCACTTCCATACATGGCAACACTCCATACAAATACTTTCAGAAACGACTTCCTGACATTTAAATCTATACTCGATGTTACCAAATTTTTCTTCTTCAGAAACGCTTTCCTTGCCATTGCCAGTCTACATTTTATATCCTCTCTGCTTCGACCATCATCAGTTATTTTGCTCCCTAAATAGCAAAACTCATTTACTACTTTAAGTGTCTCATTTCCTAATCTAATTGCCTCAGCATCACCCGACTCAATTCGACTACATTCCATTATCCTCGTTTTACTTTTGTTGATGTTCATCTTATACCGTCCTTTCAAAACACGGTCCATTCCGTTCAACTGCTCTTCCAAGTCCTTTGCTGTCTCTGACAGAATTACAATGTCATCGGCAAACCTCAAAGTTTTTATTTCTTCTCCATGGATTTTAATACCTACTCCGAACTTTTCTTTTGTTTTCTATACTGCTTGCTAAATATACAAATTGAATAACATCGGGGATAGGCTACAACTCTGTCTCACTCCCTTCCCAACCACTGCTTCCCTGTCATGTCCCAAGACTCATAACTGCCATCTGGTTTCTGTAAAAATTGTAAATAGCCTTTCGCTTCCTGCATTTACTCCTGCCACTTTCAGAATTTGAATGAGAGTATTCCAGTCAACATTGTCAAACGCTTTCTCTAAGTCTACAAATGCTAGAAACGTAGGTTTGCCTTTCCTTATTCTTTCTTCTAGGATAAGTCTTAGGGTCAGCATTGCCTCACGTGTTCCAACATTTCTACGGATCCAAACTGATCTTTCCCGAGGTCGGCTTCTACCAGTTTTTCCATTCGTCTGTAAAGAATTCGCGTTAGTATTTTGCAGCTGTGACTTATTAAACTGATAGTTCAGTAATTTTCACATCTGTCAACGCCTGCTTTCTTTGGGGTTGGAATTATTATATTCTTCTTGACGTATGAGTGTATTTCGCTTGTCTCATACATATTGCTCACCAGATGGTAGAGTTTTGTCAGGACTGGCTCTCCCAAGGCCGTAAGTAGTTCTAATGGAATGTTGTCTACTCCCGGGGCCTTGTTTCGAATTAGGTCTTTCAGTGCTCTGTCAAACTCCTCACGCAGTGTCATATCTCCCATTTCATCTTCATCAACATCCTCTTCCATTTCCATAATATTGTCCTCAAGTACATCACCCTTGTATAGACCCTCTATATACTCCTTCCACCTTTCTGCTTTCCCTTCTTTGCTTAGAACTGGGTTTCCATCTGAGCTCTTAATATTCATACAAGTGGTTCTCTTTTCTCCAAAGGTCTCTTTAATTTTCCTGTAGGCCGTATCTATCTTACCCCTAGTGAGATAAGCCTTTACATCCTTACATTTATCTTCTAGCCATCCCTGCGTAGCCATTTTGCACTTCCTGTCGATCTCATTTTTGAGACGTTTGTATTCATTTTGGCTGCTTCATTTACTGCATTTTTATATTTTCTCCTTTCATCAATTAAATTCTATATTCCTTGTGTTACCCAAGGATTTCTACTAGCCCTCGTCATTTTACCTAGTTGATCCTCTGCTGCCTTCACTACGTCATCCCTCAAAGCTACCCATTGTTCTTCTACTGTATTTCTTTCCCCCATTCCCGCCATTTGTTCCCTTACGCTCTCCCTGAAACTCTGTACAACCTCTGGTTTAGTCAGTTTATCAAGGTCCCATCTCCTTAATTTCCCCCCTTTTTGCAGTTTCTTCAGTTTCAATCTACAGTTCATGACCAATAGATTGTGGTCAGAGTCCACATCTGCCCCTGGAAATGTCTTACAATTTAAAACCTGGTTCCTGAATCTCTGTCTTATCATTATATAATCTGTCTGAAACCTGTCCGTATCTCCAGGCTTCTTCCATGTATACAACCTTCTTTTATGATTCTTGAACCAAGTTTTAGCTATGATTAAGTTATGCTCTGTGCAAAATTCTACCAGGCGGCTTGCTCTTTAATTTCTTCCCCCCAATCCATATTCACCTACTATGTTTCCTTCTCTCCCTGCTCCTACTATTGAATTCCAGTCACCCATGACCATTAAATTTTCGTCTTCCTTCACTATCTGAATAATTTTTTTATCTCATCATGTATTTCATCAATCTCTTCGTCATCTGCGGAGCTAGTTGTCATATAAAGTTGCACTACTGTAGTAGGTGTGGGCTTCGTGTTTATCTTGGCCACAATAATGCGTTCACTATGCTGTTTGTAGTAGCTTACCCGCATTCCTATTTTTTTATTCATTATTAAACCTACTCCTACATTACCCCTATTTGATTTTCTATTTATAATCCTGTATACACCTGACCAAAAGTCTTGTTCCTCCTGTCACCGAACTTCACTAATTCCCACTATATCTAACTTTAACCTATCCATTTCCCTTTTTAAATTTTCTAACCTACCTGCCCGATTAAGGGATCTGACATTCCACGCTCCGATTCATAGAACGCCAGTTTTTTTTCTCCTGATAACGACGTCCTCTTGAGTAGTCCCCGCCCGGAGATCCAAATGGGGGGTATTTTACCTCCGGAATATTTTACCCAAGAGGACGCCATCATCATTGAATCATACAGTAAAACTGCATGCCCTCGGGAAAAATTGCAACTGTAGTTTCCCCTTGCTTTCAGCCGTTCGCAGTACCAGCACAGGAAGGCCGTTTTGGTTAGTGTTACAAGGCCAGATCAGTCAATCATTCAGACTGTTGCCCCTGCAACTACTGAAAAGGCTGCTGCCCCTCTTCAGGAACCACACGTTTGTCTGGCCTCTCAACAGATACCCCTCCGTTGTGGTTGCACCTACGGTACGGCTATCTGTATCGTTGAGGCATCAACAACAAACTATTTTGTTCTTGGGATCATAGTTGATTTTAGTAACGAAACGTAACTGAGCACATAAATGACTTTCCCTGGAATTTTCTCAATTATGTACTGTGTAGATCTTTCCTGGAGAATGCTAGAGAGGTGAGGCCGGCCATGCGTGGTTATTGGAGTGGAGCATAGCATCTATTGTAGCGACTCTTGTTTACTTCTTGAATTATTTGGAATTGATAAATATGCTCTGACAAGGGTCACTGTAAATTGAAATGAAATGTATGTCAATGTTTGCCACACAGGAAAACAGAATCTATTATTGTATGAATGTTATAGGAAGAATGTGTAACCCAACGAGAGTAAAAAGTGTACTCATATAATTGGAATGTAACGAAATTGTAATTTAACGAAATGTTCTAAAACAAAACGACAAGCAGATCACAATGTATATAATCAACGATAATTACATGTCAGCAAAAGAATAGAGTAAATGTATTTTGTAATTGTATTTCTCTTTTTTTTATATGTGTATAGTATGTGGAAAGGACACTACAGAAACTTTATGTAATGCAACTGTATGAAAGACGCTCAAATACAAAGCGCAAGGTCATACTAAACCTGGCTGCAAAGTGTTAAGTGTGCATGTGATATATGTGGGTATGCCTGTGATAAACTAAAGGTGGCAATACTTTGTGTAACCATAATTTTCTGTGATGGAGAACGTAGTAAAAGTGGCAAGAAACTTACCTTGTCGATAGATGTCGGATGTACCGCTGGTGTCCCCACTGAATTAGTGAGAGCGACGAGGTGAAACAAATTCTTCGGGCCGCTGATATGGAAATCAGTTGTCAGTGCATCGAAGATTTCACAAAGGATCACGCCACTGAATACGAGCTTCACGAATTTGTGCAGTGAAAGCTACCATAAACGCACGAAACGGACACTGGCTTTGTACTGAACATGTGAGCACAAGCTGTGCAAGCGCTGAATGACAACAATGGGACTATGCGGTTACAGCAAGCACTTTGTTAGGAAAGAAAACTTATGTATGTATGTGTTAAAAGAAGCTGACATGCCCATACAAATTGATAAACATACAGGATAACGCCAATAGCCCATACTGGCCAGGGTTAGAAACCCTTAAAAAGAGAAATAAGCTCAGACACTGTGCACCTCTGTATGACATCAATGCACAGGGGGGGGGGGAGGGATTATGATGAATCATATTATTATTTTTTCCTTCTTCATTCTTTTCTTTTTATACATGTAACCTATACACACACACACACACACACACACACACATCGATGCTGAAGTAACAAGTTATTCTGCAGCAAAGATAATGTTTTGATAAAAAAAGAGAAGAGATACGCTCTTCAATTGATTAATTCCAGTATCTACACCTGATTCTTTCTATAAGTGAAAGAGGGTGGATGTATGACTAGCTCCGTCATACCAGTATTGTTTAAAAATGTGTACTCCAACCATATGTTAAGAAGTGTCATAGGAAGGCCAAGTTTATTCATATATTTACATCGATGATACCTGTGTGTTCATCATTTCGCCCGCTCCGAGAATCCTACATCAGAAGGTTCGAAGCAGACAAGTGGAATATGTGCGAGCAGTGGATGGACGATTCCGTGTCTGCATTGTCTTACTCAGCACTATGCACAATGAAACTAATGTGAAGCAGTACATAACTCAAAATCTGAATATCGATCTTAAATGCATTGACATTGAAGGTCTGTTTACATTAGTACCAGTTAAAGTTCACTCAGGATATGTGTACAGAATTATAAATGACTTTCAGATTTCTTTCAATTATTCCTTTCAATCATTTTTTAATTATTCAAGTAGCAATTATTAAGCCGTTTCTACTATTTTGTCCCCCCACTCATATGCCACTATACATGGTCTAATGCCAAGATGTGATATATAATAATGCATGCAGACCCTCCAAGCATACATTGTTATGATTCATGTTGTAGGCTGCACATTCTGCATGGTAAAGGTAGCGGTTTCAGTAGTCTGCTGATCGAATTACACATACTGGGGTATAATTACTGTGGACCTGGAACAAAAGTGTAAAAGCATCTGGTTCATTACGCTACATGAGAAATGTAAGACACTTGATTTAGCATAATCTGTAAATAAATATTTAGCAGAAAGTCGTATCGCAGATGAAATTTTCGATGATAAAGTCAAACAAATAAGTAGAAGAAAGGATACAGGTATTGTTGAACATACCGTGGTATCCACAGTTCATAAAGCTGTGCATGAAAAACTTATATTGGATGCTGGCATAAATTTCAAACAAGTTTTGAACGCCACTTGTTGGCCACTTAATGGCATGAAATCTATGGGACCTTTAAAAATTTGCTTCCAGTCATTGTTGTCAACGACTAAGAGTGTTCTGAAGTAGAAAAATGTAAGAAGAAGAATATGAGTTTTACCAATACCTAAGGTGTGGAGTGGAATAGCCCCATTTTTAATTGCAGCCATCGTCGTGTTATCATCCAGAGGGTCTTTGGCCAGAGGTACTGCAGCCATAGCACAGACAGTAAAGTAAGCACAGAGCATGCAACAGGAACTTCGGTAAGTGCAAAGCTGTAACAAGTTTATGGGCTCTGTTGCTATGGGGAAATGACTCTATTTCAAGCAGTAAAGGAAAGGGCTTGGGCTATTTATGGGGAGAAAGAAACTCGTAACTCTGCTACCTGACAGACCACTTACAAATAAAGACCCGCTTAAATTTATCAAGAAATCTCCCATCCAGCGGTTCTATGGGCGTGTTTATGAGGAATGCACTCCCTAAAAGGATGTGAAAAAGTGGGGAATGTGGGATTGTGTGGACTGAGATGTTGCAGGGGGATCTTGGATTCGCTGGGTCACATACGTTAAGAATTAATGTGTACTACTTCAATTCGTATGGTGATTTATGTCCGCTAGAAGAACTGCGCAGTTACTTTAGCGACAACAGCCATGTGCTTTACAATTTTCGGCGCTCCAAAGACTTCGTTTGATATCTGTGTGGACATTTTGTAATGTCCTCACGGCAAATACCCTCTGCCACGCACCAATTAATCATTTTCAATCAAACCATCCACATTCATTCACTTTGGAAAAGTTATCTGATCTGATTTTCTCGTAATATATGCGGCGACAGCTCGTCGACGCCAAAGTATTTTCTACTGCATTTATTCTTTGAAATAACAGAGATGCATATATGCATTCTCCATGGTTGTTAGAGTGGTAACTAGGACAGCTTCTGGAGTATCTGTTGAACGATTGACGTGTTTCTGAGAGATACATAGTCTGCTTTTCTTCTCGCTAAAGCGAGCCAGTTAACATTTGTGCCGCTAGCGGTGTGTTTTGAAGAGAAAGAGATTGTAAAAGGAAAATAATTAAGGCGTGGAATCACCGGAGATCTGGACATGTAATGGAGATGGATTTAATACAAGATTTCCTCCATAAATAAGGTTTGTGACTTTTTGTTCTGGAGTGAATGAACGAATGAGTTTTTTCTGAATCATTTGTTGATCACGTTGGCCCTGTAATTAGTGGGGAAGTCTCAGTTGTGTCGAAGAGAGCCTGCAATCACTGAGTCTGTGTTAAATCGTCCAAAAAGGCTTCGTACACATCTGGAATTCACAATCTTTCGTAAAAGGATCAAATTGTCCAAACGATTGATTCTCCCGACTGACTGCAGTGTTTAACAGTAATAATAAATGTAAAGATCTCTTACAGCAAGCCAGCCGCTGATTACCAAGACGAAGGACGCCACCAACGATTCTATTTGGGTGATTTCACGTAATGAAATATTATATTAAAAACTGTACATAGATAAAGGAGAGAAAGAGAGAGAGCGAATGAAAATAGAGATAATACTAATAATCCTCCATTAGTCTGATTTTTTGCCTGTCTTATCACGGATCAGCCAAGAACTGGGAGGGCCTTACTTTACTGTATAGACTTAGGTGTGAAGGTGAAGGGATCTTAAAGACAACAGATACACGTCTATACAGACAAGACATTACACAGAGATAGCGGCTAGCTGCATTGATAATCTATTCTGAGATTAAAGAGACGGCAACGTATTATCCGAACATTTTAAAATGTTAAAATTTCTGTCTAATGTTTCTCCTGACGATAGCACAAAAGGAAACAACAGTGCATGAGTGCATTAGTCGATATCCAGGTGTCATGTCATACACCTTGGTAATAAATGTGAATTACTTTCTACCAATTGATGTAATCAAAGGAAAATATAGTATTGTGTTGATCAGTCTTGAAATATACATCAGCATCCCTAACATCGCCGTAGAGAACAATAAGCTTCATGGAGAAGTTCTGGAAATACCCATCTATTCATAAGACATTGCGATCTTAATGCATATATAAAACGATTTGTAAAGGGGTTAGAGTCCTGTGCAAACCTTAGCAGATTTAAAACAGAAATAAAAATATACATTACTAATAAGCACAATCCATGTTGAGTGTAATGTTGCTATAAATTTATAGTTGAACAGCCGACCAATACACAGTATCTACGGCTTCTACGCTTCAGTAGGCCCAGGATTGAAGATTGTACAGGTTTCGCATAACCCTACAGATCTTCCAGTGACTATCCAGACATTAGACAATTTCGAGATAAATATTCTAGATCAGGACGGAAATTTAGTTGACTTTCGTAGTGAGGAGATAGTTACATGTCTCCACCTGAAGCAATATGGGTGTCAAGTATAATTCTAACTTTCACAGTCGGTACATCACTTTGCAATGAAGTACAGTTCAGTATCATTAGAAAATTTAGTTTCTCAAAGCAGTAGTTTGAAGGCGCGCAATGACGTCGATCGATATAACAGATACAGTTCAATACAAGGAACAAACCACCTGTGAAGAATATATTTTGCTTCAACAACGTTTAATTGTAACGATGAATTACGAATTTTGATTCAACACCAGGATACGTTAACACTTCCAAACAAGAGTTTCCCTTATCTAGAAGGATAATTCTTAAAGATGGGATGCAGAGCCTACATCAAATTTCCAAATCACTTGTATCAGGTTTACCTTTCTGTTCCAAGAAATACGACATGAACTGAAGGAAATGAAATCGACTGCACTCACAATTTGGGCATCATATCAGTCCTTGAAACACATGTTTCTGCATCTATATCTGGCCTGAATTGGCTGCAGAATGCGGGATGGTTCATAGACGGATCGATACGCGAAGTCGACCACATTAGTGTATGCATCTGTTATGTTCAGGGAGAAGCTGATCCTGAAGAGAATAATACAGCGCTGGAGAAGGTCGTCTGAAAAATGGAGCATGTTTCCGAAGGGACAAAGAGCGCCTACGATTCCCGAACGTAGTGAATTCCTCTGGTGTGCTGTCATTATCTTTCCATTCATTGGAATTGTATGAATAGCCATCTCTTTGAATCACTGGATGTTAATGTGGGACAGTTAAAAATAGCTGTTCAGGTAGAAACACCTTGATTCATTGTATTGGTATTGCATACCAAGAGGAAAGGGGATCCTGAAGAAAAACTGTAGAGTACTTGACAATTATAAATGTACAAATGCTAAGGTTTTTTAAATGGAGAATTCCACCCAGACAATAACTTAAGCTGAAGGGGTGTAATAAAATGTACAGCCTCCTATACAACATATACTCAGACGATAACTTACAGCTGAAGTGGAGTAATAAAGGGTACAGCCTCCTATACAACATATACAAAGTTTTGTCCTTCCCATTATGAGTCAGATGCATACTGACCACTCAGAAGTTTAAAGAATTTGTGTCCACAGTTTGTTACAGAAACACTGAAGCAGAACGAGCTCGTTAAGGACGGACCTGTTCACACTCATATAGACTTTGTGTCATCAGACAACTTCCCTTAAATAAATTGCCTCATTCACTTTCTTGTTATATGATAAGATGGTGAATTATTGTCTGATCACCTCTATAGTGCAACAAGTGGTATAAATTAACGAGCGTTACATCACATCTGCACTATTTCACGATGGAGCGTCGGAGGGTGAACATTACCGCCGACACCCAAGTTTTCCTGGGTGATTTCGAACAGTTCTTATTTATTTATTTGAATTTTTTGCAAATAGTCAACAAAAATGATGAGTATTGCAAACGCTAGTGTTGTTTACATGATTATGAAGAAGTTCTTAAAACACAAACAAAACAAATAGTTGATATAAATGAGCAAGACTATAATACAAGCACGCAAAGGGAATGTAGTGTCACAGAAGTAGGGATACAACTAAAATATTTCTTGTTTCTAATACAAACTATAAGATCACGCGTTTTCAACTTAGAATTCAGACAGAGAGTACAAACATTTCTTTGCCAGGAATAATTTGAGTTTCGTTTTAAAGATATTTCTATCATAGGCACATAAGGTTTTTGGCAATTTTTAAACCAAATTTTACCACTGATGTATGGGCTGTGATCTTGTGTAGAAAGATACTGTAATTTTTAGCTTTCGCGAATTCAACTCGTGTAGTAGTGACACTCTCCGCCAGTGTTTAGACTCTGAGACCATTCAAGAGTATTTAGTGTGCAAAATTTCAGAGGAAAATATTATGGCTGATGCGAAATCACCATTCAAAGGACTTGGACGAGCATGCCTTGTCTCTGTAACATGTGATGACAACATTTCGGAATTTTATCACATCGATAGTGTCACTTGTGTGCAAAGTATTAACAAAGTATGTTGGCTGAAGAAAAATTCAAAAGCACTTCCGTAACATATCTTGAGGCACCAGGTGTCCCAGCTATCGACCAGCTCAAAATGATGTACACAGAAGAAGGAGGAGGGGGAGGAGGAGAAGGAAGAAATAATGCTTTTATTTCTGCTTCAAATTGTATGAAATTACTGTTAAGTTGGGTGATCAATAAATGATTATTGAGCTAAATTATGTACTTGTTTTATTCTCTTACAAAAAGATTTTTCAGTGGTGAGTATGGAAATTCTGCCAAATATGATTACGTTCCGGAATTGGAGACAGAATCTCAGACAATTCCCAAATACGTTCTTGAAAGCGGTATCGTTCGACTGTATTGTCTCCCACTCCCCAACATGAGCTTCCCGGTATGAATATGGTCATACAAGCATTGGGTGAAGTGCATTACGACATTCATCGAAATGAACACACTTATTCTTCTCCGTGTCCATTGCAGCAGGACCGTGTGGTCGGCTGGAAAGCTGGCGCTCCACTGTCTGTTTATGGTGCATCTTGTGTGCCTGGGATGGATGAGTGTTTAAACTGGGACTGCAGGAGTAATTGTGGTACAGTCACTGCTACTCTCAGTACTGTGGAAGGTATTTGTGTATCTTGAAAGAGACTGTTCTGAATAACAGCAGCACTGACTTTTTACTCACAGCAGAGCTGAGTATCACATGCACAGCGACATAATGAGGATAGAAGATGTACATTTGTGTTAACATTTTACAGTCTCTGCCTGCTCGAAGTGTCTATCAGCACGAGAAATACAGAGCATTGTCTGCTCTGCTGCTCGCCTCGCTGTATTAGCACCTGTTTCAGCAGATGGTATAAACATTTACTGCAGGGGTCTCCAAACTTTTTAGTCTGCGGTAGAGTTGTGGCGATTCGTGAATGAGTCGTTCATTTGAACGACTCTAAATAAAGAATCGTAAGAATCGAATCGTGATACGGACGAATCGCTGTTCAAAAGAATCGTAAGAACGATTTTGTGTTTCCGAGTCGTGACGATTCCAATGATTCGTCGATTCTTAGTACGCTATGCTTCGAAGGCAACTTCCGAATCATGCCGAGTCGTGCCGAATGATTACGACCGCCAGATGTCAGTCAAGCGGAGGATGCGTGTGAACAAAGGAAGCTCGGAACGAACGAACGAAGTTCGTAGGCCCTAGGCCGTAATATTACTCATGAAAACCAAGCTGACACTTGCCGGTGTCGTCTTCTCACGCAAATGCACGTAGTAGTGACAGCGGAAAGTTCTCAGACAAATTAAAAGCAAAATACCTATGCTTTGTATTTAGAAGAAATGAAAGTTAAGTTAAATTTGCCTTGTGGGAGCGCTGTCAGCTGCGTTATGAATTACAAGGGTGATGTGGACTTAAAGACATCTTAGCACAGAAAAACATAGGATGATATGAGCCAAACCACGTCTGCCTCACTGCTAGATTTTGTTACTATAAAACAGACGTCAGACCAAACTGGCATACCACGTAATTTTGCACCACCTTTCGCACAAATCGACTCATCTTTCCTGGCATACTGAAATAAAACAATAGATGCAATCAAATCAAACGTGACCTTTCATCAAGGCATTTCACGTATAAATCGAGAATCACGTCATATGCATGTTTACTGATAAATAAACTGTTTCTGGCATATCTTATCATGACACTGTTCGATTCTAACCCCATTGACAATTTCAGACATGTCCTGCCATCTGTGAGTAAGATGTAGAACTTTTAGTATTCCGTAAGAATCGTGCCATCGCAGACTAGAATGAATCGTGAACGAATCGTAGGAATCGATTCGCAATTTGAGATTGAATCGTAGGAATCGAATCGGGAAAAAGAGTCGTGTTGCCACTCTAGTCTGAGGGCCACACTGGCTCCTCCACGAAGTCATAAGGGCCAAGATCTACCTAGTTGGATTAAAGCACCCTAGCACTCCATGATCACTGTAATGTAAGGCTAATGGAAACATGAAATAGCAAAATTCTAAGGTTGTGGGAATAGCTAGCACTGAAACGAACTACGATTTTTATTTAATTATATAATTTTGATTGGTGGACGTATCTGACCGAAATTCTGGCGTATTTTATTCTGGCGAATTTCACCGACAAGAAAGTATGTCGCTGCACATTCTTCACGAAAGCGTCCTGCAAAGTTAACGAAATCTCAAAATCATTGTTAGCAACACTATTACAGCAAGACGTAACAGAGGTAGAGTATGTCAACGCATTGTTATTTCAAGCTGCACAACAATAAGTTTAGTTATGTAGTCCTGTAGCGAGTAGCAGAGCCAGAGCATATATTTGATAGTTCTGTTGCATGATTGTGTCTATGTTGCGAGTGTCTCACGAGTTTTTCTAGTGTTTTATGCGCTGTACTAGTAGCTGAGACGACGAAGTGTGGGACAATTCAAAGTTTGAATTCGAAGAGACAAGGAAAATCTGAAAATCGAGATACGTGTAGCACAACTTGCGTATTTTTCACTGTATTTTTAGTGGAACTACAGTGTAATTATGAGTATTTAATTTAGTAATTAAAATACCTTGAAAATAAATTCATTGCATTTTGTTTAGGCAGTCTACTCCCTAGTTTTATTAGTATTAAATAGCACAATTTTATTTTCAGGTTACAATCTTTTGTGAAGTTATTTACAAATATGGAAAAGAAACGAACGGTTGACAGTGAATGCAGAATTTTTAAAGAGCAGTGGGGATGTCAATATTTCGTGGTGGAGTCAAGCAACAATTAAGAACTGCATTATTTATTATTTGCAGCGAAGCAATATCAGCCTTCAAAGAATACAATATAAAACGTCATTATGAGACTAAGAACTCTCAGAATTACTCCAAGTTTACAGGATGCGAATGATTAGAAATGTATGAGTCTCTGAAACGCCAGCTAAAAACCCAGCAATCGCTGTTTAAGAAACTAAATGCTGAATAACATTCAGCAACTCGTGCTAGTTTTCGTGTGGCTCATTTAGTAGCGAAACAGTGTAAGCCATTTACTGACGGTGAATTAATTAAGAACTGCATTATTGCAACAGCAGAAGAAATGTGTCCAGAAAAAGTTTATTTAAAAACATAAGTTTGTCGCAAGAATAGATGACATTGCATAAAATATATCAGCACAACTGCGTGACAAAAATCAAGACTTAGACTTTGGCCGTGGATGAGTCAACAGATGTATCAGATGCTGCTCAGGTACTACTTTTTATTCGAGGGACTGACGAAAATTATGAAGTGTATGAAGAGCTCCTTGATGTTCACAGTATTCACGGGATGATCACTGGCGAAGATATTTTTCAAGGAGTTGAAAGGGCAGTTCAGAAAAACAATCTTCAGTGGCAGAAATTAAAATGTATTACAACTGACAGTGGCAAAAACATGTGTGGGAAAAATAAAGGTGTTGTTGCTCTCCTTCCTAAGGCCGTAGAAAATGACGGTGGCTCAGAACCATTAGTAGTGCATTGTATTATTCACCAACAGTCTTTGTGTGGAAAACATTTAGATATGTCAGAAGTTTTAAAACCAGTTATTTCAGTTGTTAATTATATCAGATCCCATGAACTCAGTCATCGCCAGTTCCACGAGTTTCTTGAAGATACTGGGGAAAGCGACTTGCAATATTGTACTGTAGTGCGCTGGCTTAGCTGTGGTAAAGTTCTGACCCGTTTTCTGAACCCCGAACAGTAACTGAAATTTAACAAGCAGGAAGAAGATGCCCTGATATGCAAATTATTAGCTTTTCAGAGCATTCACACAAGGTTGGCGCTGGTGGTGACACCTATAACGTGCTGTCATGAGGACAGTTTCCAACCGATTTCTCATACACAAACAGCAGTTGACCGGCGTTGCCTGGTGAAACGTGTTGTGATGCCTCGTGTAAGGAGGAGAAATGCGTACCATCACGTTTCCGACTTTGATAAAGGTCAGGTTGTAGCCTATCGCGATTGCGGTTTACCGTATCGCGACATTGCTGCTCGCTTTGGTTGAGATCCAATGACTGTTAGTAGAATATGGAATCGGTGGGTTCAGGAGGGTAATACGAACGCAGTGCTGGATCCCATCGGCCTCGTATCACTAGCAGTCGAGATGACTGGCATCTTATCCACATGGCTGTAACGGATCGTGCAGCCACGTCTCGATCCCTGAGTCAACAGATGGGGACATTTGCAAGACAACAACCATCTGCACGAACAGTTCGACGATGTTTGCAGCATCATGGACTACCAGCTCAAAGACCGTGGCTGCGGTTACTCTTGACGCTGCATCACAGACAGGAGCGCCTGCGACGGTGTACTCAACGACCAACCTGGATGCACGAATGGCAAAACGTCATTTTTTCGGATGAATCCAGGTTATGTTTACAGCGTCATGATGGTCGCATCCGTGTTTGGTGACATCACGGTGAATGCACATTGGAAGCGTGTATTCGTCATCGCCATACTGGCGTATCACCCGGCATGATGCTATGGAGTGCCATTGGTTACACATCTCGGTCACCTCTTGTTCGCATTGACTGCTCTTCGAACAGTGGACGTTACATTTCAGATGTGTTACGACCCGTGGCTCTACCCTTCATTCGATCCCTGCGAAACCCTACATTTCAGCAGGATAATGCACGACCGCATGTTGCATGTCCTGTACGGGCCTTTCTGGATACAGAAGACTGGTTTCCTGCGCAGCACATTCTCCAGATCTCTCACCAACTGAAACGTCTGGTCAATGGTGGCCAAGCAACTGGCTCGTCATAATATTCCAGTCACTACTCTTGATGAACTGTGGTATCGTGTTGAAGCTGCATGGGCAGCTGTACCTGTACACGCCATCCAAGCTCTGCATCAAGGCCGTTATTACGGCCAGAGGTGGTTGTTCTGGGTACTGATTTCTCAGGATCTATGCACCCAAATTGCGTGAAAATGTAATTACATGTCAGTCCTAGTATAATATATTTGTCCAATGAATACCCGTTTATCATCTGCATTTCTTCTTGGTGTAGCAATTTTAATGGCCAGTAGTGTATGAATGACCTTAATTTAAAATTGCAAGGTGAAAACCAGCTTCTGCCTGATTTATTCACGCATGTTAAATCCTTTCGACAAAAGATTGTTTTGTTTCAGTCTCAGTTGAACAAAGTATGCTTCACGCATTTTAAACATGCCAAACATTCAGTCTTCAAACTGAGATTCCGTTTCCTGTGACTTTCGCGATTGAAGCTTAGAGCGTTTTAAAAATTAATTTTGAATCACGTTTTTCAGATATCGATGCAAATTCAAACGGTATCAAGATCTTTCAAAATCCCTTTGACGTCGATATAGAAGCGTTTCCCAGAAGAACTTCAGTTTGAAACTATTGATTTGCAATGTAGCGACTTTTTTAAAGAAAAACATGCAAAGTCGACATTACTGGAATTTTATACGTGTCTTCCATCCACACGATTTCCAGATTTACATAAATTTTCCCGTGGCTTTTTTTTCCGCTTTTGGCACTACGTTACTTATTTGTGTGAAAAAACTTTCTCCAAAATGAAACATGCAAAACGTATTTACAGATCAAAATTAAGTGATGAGCATTTGAAGTCGCTGATGATTATGTCTACCAGTAAACTTGGTCCATAACTGGAGGTAATTATGAAAGGAAAGTGTCAGCTACATAAAAGACACTAATTACCACGAAGATATTAAATTTCTTTACGTGAATTCTCTAACACTGTGAATTTTCAAAATATAAAGTAATTACAGTTGTTTTCATACATCAGTTACAACTACAATATCCAATATCATTATGTACACCAGGTATTGTATATTCTTTAAATTGCCTTTAAATAGAAATATTTTATACGATTTACTTGCTATGTGTATTTTACAACGTAATCAAAAGAAAGTGAAACCTCGCTTAAGAAGCATCTTCCATAATGATTGATTACTAAGGCTAGTCGCCGAAGTGGCGTCAATTTGAAAGACTTGCACCAGACTCGTGAGTAGAATAAAATGCAAAGAATTTTTTTACTCATTATGTTTTCGCCAAACTAGTCTGTTAACCGATCTTTTTCTTCACTATTGCACGGTGAACGGTCTGTCTGTTTATTGTCGATAGCCACAAGTTTAACCATGACCTTCCGCTTTGTAAAGATAGAGCTCCGACAATGTCGCGGTGTATTGGTCGCGATAGGCCTCGAAACTCAGTTGTTGGCAGTATAGGTACCACCTCAAATATGTGGCGGGCCGGATGCCGGGGATGTCCGGCCAGCTAAAGCGAGCCGGTTTGCCGGCCCTCGCGGGCGGGTTTCGGCCCACGGGCCGTAGTTTGAAGACCCCTGATTTACTGGAGGGCTCTATCTGTGCTCTAGTGCATGTTACAAAATTTATTATGTACGGAAGTGTCCGCTCCGGCATACGTTGCGTAGTAGAGATGTTCTATCATGTAGCGTACAGTGCTCTGCTGTACCAGCCGCTACAACAGTTTATTATGTAGTGCACAGGGCTTTATTGTGGAGCAGCGTCTGTTACGAAATACACACAATACTCACGGTAGCAGAGCCAGGTGGGTCACCTCTTCCAGGCGATATTTGTCTGCTACAGAAATTTATTACATCATTCAGAACCATCTTCTGGATGCTGTACGAAGCAGTAGGCCTACAGTGTCTGCTTTACATATTGCATCATCCCAAATTCTATGGTCTAGCAGGTCCAGTCACACAAGCTGTTTGTATTTCTGGCTTACATATTACATGTCCTCTATTCCAGTTAGAGCTTGCCAGTGCCTTCAGCTTCACTCTGTCCTGGTTGGTTGAGAACTGTGACAAGGGCGTTGTCTGTTCTGATTGATTAGGGAAAAATACGGCGTGTGTTGTAAAAAAAAAAAAAAAAAAGAAAAAAAAGAAAGAAAACAGTATCACTTCACTTGAATAGGAAATACTAGTATCAAATTTTTTCTTACTTTGAAACATGTTTGTTGTTGTCGTCTTCAGTCCTGAGACTGGTTTGATGCAGCTCTCCATGCTACTCTATCCTGTGCAAGCTTCTTCATCTCCCAGTACCTACTGCAACCTACATCCTTCTGAATCTGCTTAGTGTATTCATCTCTTTGTCTCCCTCTACGATTTTTACCCTCCACGCTGCCCTCCAATGCTAAATTTGTGATCCCTTGATGCCTCAAAACATGTCCTACCAACCGATCCCTTCTTCTAGTCAAGTTGTGCCACAAACTTCTCTTCTCCCCAATCCTATTCAATACCTCCTCATTAGTTATATGATCTACCCACCTTATCTTCAGCATTCTTCTGTAGCACCACATTTCGAAAGCTTCTATTCTCTTCTTGTCCAAACTATTTATCGTCCATGTTTCACTTCCATACATGGCTACACTCCATACAAATACTTTCAGAAACGACTTCCTGACACTTAAATCTATACTCGATGTTAACAAATTCCTCTTCTTCAGAAACGATTTCCTTGCCATTGCCAGTCTACATTTTATATCCTCTCTACTTCTACCATCTTAAGTTATTTTACTCCCTAAATAGCAAAACTCCTTTACTACTTTAAGCATCTCATTTCCTAATCTAATTCCCTCAGCATCACCCGATTCAATTTGACTACATTCCATTATCCTCGTTTTGCTTTTGTTGATGTTCATCTTATATCCTCCTTTCAAGACACTGTCCATTCCGTTCAACTGCTCTTCCAAGTTCTTTGCTGTCTCTGACAGAATTACAATGTCATCGGCGAACCTCAAAGTTTTTACTTCTTCTCCATGAATTTTAGTACCTACTCCATATTTTTCTTTTGTTTCCTTTACTGCTTGCTCAATATACAGATTGAATAACATCGGGGAGAGGCTACAACCCTGTCTCACTCCTTTCCCAACCACTGCTTCCCTTTCATGCCCCTCGACTCTTATAACTGCCATCTGGTTTCTGTACAAATTGTAAATAGCCTTTCGCTCCCTGTATTTTACCCCTGCCACCTTCAGAATTTGAAAGAGAGTATTCCAGTTAACATTGTCAAAAGCTTTCTCTAAGTCTACAAATGCTAGAAACGTAGGTTGCCTTTTCTTAATCTTTCTTCTAAGATAAGTCGTATGGTTAGTATTGCCTCACGTGTTCCAACATTTCTACGGAATCCAAACTGATCTTCCCCGCGGTCCGCTTCTACCAGTTTTTCCATTCGTCTGTAAAGAATTCGCGTTAGTATTTTGCAGCTGTGACTTATTAAACTGATTGTTCGGTAATTTTCACATTTGTCAACACCTGCTTTCTTTGGGGTTGGAATTATTATATTCTTCTTGAAGTCTGAGGGTATTTCGACTGTCTCATACATCTTGCTCACCAGATGGTAGAGTTTTGTCATGGCTCTCCCAAGGCCATCAGTAGTTCTAATGGAATGTTGTCTACTCCCGGGGCCTTGTTTCGACTCAGGTCTTTCAGTGCTCTGTCAAACTCTTCACGCAGTATCTTATCTCCCATTTCGTCTTCATCTACATCCTCTTCCATTTCCATAATATTGTCCTCAAGTACATCGCCCTTGTATAAACCCTCTATATACTCCTTCCACCTTTCTGCCTTCCCTTCTTTGCTTAGAACTGGGTTGTCATCTGAGTTCTTGATATTCATACAAGTGGTTCTCTTCTATCCAAAGGTCTCTTTAATTTTCCTGTAGGCAGTATCTATCTTACCCCTCGTGAGACACGCCTCTACATCCTTACATTTGTCCTCTAGCCAACCCTGCTTAGCCATTTTGCACTTCCTGTCGATCTCATTTTTGAGACGTTTGTATTCCTTTTTGCCTGCTTCATTGACTGCATTTTTATATTTTCTCCTTTCATCAATTAAATTCAATATTTCTTCTGTTACCCAAGGATTTCTATTAGCCCTCGTCTTTTTACCTAGTTGATCGTCTGCTGCCTTCACTATTTCATCCCTCAGACCTACCCATTCTTCTTCTACTGTATTTCTTTCCCCCATTCCTGTCAATTGTTCCCTTATGCTCTTCCTGAAACTCTCTACAACCTCTGGTTCTTTCAGTTTATCCAGGTCCCATCTCCTTAAATTCCCACCTTTTTGCAGTTTCTTCAGTTTCAATCTGCAGTTCATAACCAATAGATTGTGGTCAGAATCCACATCTGCCCCTGGAAATGTCTTACAATTTAAAACCTGGTTCCTAAATCTCTGTCTTACCATTATATAATCTATCTGATACCTATTAGTATCTCCAGGATTCTTCCAGGTATACAACCTTCTTTTATGATTATTGAACCAAGTGTTAGCTATGATTAAGTTATGCTCTGTGCAAAATTCTACAAGGCGGCTTCCTCTTTCATTTCTTCCCCCCCCCCCCCCCCCCCCAATCCTTATTCACCTACTATGTTTCCTTCTCTCCCTTTTCCTACGCTTAAATTCCAGTCACCCATGACTATTAAATTTTCGTCTCCCTTCACTACCTGAATAATTTCTTTTATCTCGTCATACATTTCATCTATTTCTTCATCATCTGCAGAGCTAGTTGGCATATAAACTTGTACTACTGTAGTAGGCATGGGCTTTGTGTCTATCTTGGCCACAATAATGCGTTCATTATGCTGTTTGTAGTAGATAACCCGCACTCCTATTTTTTTATTCATTATTAAACCTACTCCTGCATTACCCCTATTTGATTTTGTATTTATAACCCTGTAATCCCCTGACCAAAAGTCTTGCTCCTCCTGCCACCGAACTTCACTAATTCCCACTATATCTAACTTTAACCTATCCATTTCCCTTTTTAAATTTTCTAACCTACCTGCCCGATTAAGGGATCTGACATTCCACGCTCCGATCCGTAGAACACCAGTTTTTTTTCTCCTGATAACGACGTCCTCTTGAGTAGTCCCCGCCCGGAGATCCGAATGGGGGACTATTTTACCTCCGGAATATTTTACCCAAGAGGACGCCATCATCATTGAATCATACTGTAAAGCTGCATGTCCTCGGGAAAAATTACGGCTGTAGTTTCCCCCTGCTTTCAGCCGTTCACAGTACCAGCACAGTAAGGCCGTTTTGGTTAATGTTACAAGGCCAGATCAGTCAAGCATCCAGACTGTTGCCCCCACAACTACTGAAAAGGCTGCTGCCCCTCTTCAGGAACCACACGTTTGTCTGGCCTCTCAACAGATACCCCTCCGTTGTGGTTGCACCTACGGTACGGTCATCTGTATCGCTGAGGCACGCAAGCCTCCACACCAACGGCAAGGTCCATGGTTCATGTATGATACGACACACTCGTAGCCCATCATATTTCGAACGGCACTTCGTAACAGAATTTACACATACAAGAGAGTGTGAATAACAAAATCATGTACAAAAAAATGAATGATGGTTTTTTCATTTTTCTGTGCCTTCCCGCTCATTCCTAATTAACATATTTTCCAACACTTAGGTTGGATCGGTGTTTCATTTTTTGTTTCTAATAAATTTTAACTTTACGATATCGTGGGGATCTTCCGTCATGTGCCTACACAATTGCCACCACACTAGTCTGCCTGCTTAGCTGGGTGGTGACGTGCTCGCCTCCCATGCAAGGGGGCCAGGCTTCGATTCCCGGCCGGGTTGGAGAATTTATCCGCTCGTGGACTGGGTGTTGTGTTGTCCTTATCATCATTTCATCCTTATCACAGGCGCGCAAGTCGCCCAGTGTGGCGTCGAATGGAATAAGGCCTGCACTTAGCGGCCGAACTTGCCCGATTGGGGCCTCCTGGCCAACGATGCCATATGCTCATTTCAATTTTTTTTTCTTTTTTTTCCCCCACACTATACGTTATAGGCAACGGCCTTGCCGCAGTGGATACACCGGTTCCCGTGAGATCACCGAAGTTAAGCGCTGTTGGGCGTGGCCGGCACTTGGATGGGTGACCATCCAGCCGCCATGTGCTGTTGCCATTTTTCGGGGTGCACTCAGCCTCGTGATGCCAATTGAGGAGCTACTCGACCGAATAGTAGCGACTCCGGTCAAAGAAAACCATCATAACGACCGCGAGAGCGGTGTGCTGACCACACGCCCCTCCTATCCGCATTTTCGCCCGAGGATGACACGGCGGTCGGATGGTCCCGGTGGGCCACTTGTGGCCTGAAGACGGAGTGCACACTATACGTTGACATGGTATGAAGACGTACAGTGTATTTTGCTTGTACGAGTTTATATTTGCCAATAGGGGTCGATGCCCTTTATTTGTTGGCTTCTCTTTTATTTAATGGAATGGACATGTCAGCTTATCCTATGTATGTTAGTTATACTAGAAATTAAAAGAGTATATACATAATATGATAGTCCATTACATATTTGAATTTAGCGCGCTAACAATAATGTTCAGTCTGCTTCATTCTCGCTGCCGAGTTTCGCGCTTGCGCATACAGATTTGGCGGCAATGAATTAGTCGCCAACGGTCAACATGTCAGATGCTACCGTCGCACGTGCGTGCACTCGTTTACTTAGTGTTGATTTCACACTGAGTGTCGTTTGGCTGAGTGGCGTTTGTCTTCATTCTGTGTGCAACGGGTGTATGCTTATTGTTCAAAATCCGACGCTGTGGAAGAAGATCTCCATTTTTACTGCCTAGGAGTCATTGTCACCCGTCTTACTCGCATGTTCAACGGAGAGAGCCCCGACCAACAGCATCCGTTGATGAGGTAAGTACCGGCTCGAACAACTATAGTTCACTTGTTAATGTGTCAAGCGTTGTGAGCCACGATACTCAGAAATTATTTCGTTGCACACTCATGTTCATGTCACCTCACTTGACCATCCACTTGTTGAATGATACTTATAGCTGTCCAAAACATAGTATAAATTGCTTATCTTTAAAGTTCATTTCTCCATATGGAGTTTTGTTTCCAATGGAAATTCAGACAAGTATTGAGTTACAACAATATACATAACATGATAGCTTATACCTATGGCTGACATTCCATCCATCGCTTATAGTATGAACATAAACTTCTTAAGTTTTAATACGTCAAAAAGTTTTCATTAACTGGGTTCTGTTACTACGGTTTTCTTGTTAGGTTTGTGGGTGTTGGAGAAAACAATTCCTTTATCCCCACATACATTTAGCAATAACTGAACACTACACACATGAATGAATTGTGTAGACATGAACAGCACGGAATAACTAACTAAAGCTAAGTCAAAGAATAACTATATCACTGCACGTAAATTAACACTTCACGGAATGTTTATGAAGCACTGTACACTTGTAGGGATCGATTGTCAGAAATAGGTCACTACATGACTCCCCCCTTTAATGCTAACGATACCGCAGATTAAATTTCACACGCCGTCCAGCTCTTGTAACTACTTCTTTCTTGAAACCGGGCGGTGCGTCACGTGTGTCAGTGGTTGTGTCAGGGAGTGGTGTAGTAATCCTCGACGTCGGTCTTGGTGTTGCAATGGCTGGTGTTCGCTGAGCGTTGTGGTGTTCATGGGGTATAGGAACACATCTTGTAGCTTCTCCTGTCTTCTCTGGTTTGTGTTCATGGGTAGCTGTGGTGTCTGTTGCGTCCAGAAATGCAGGCTTGATACGGTCCACTGCAACTGTGGTGGGTGTACAGTTAATCATTATGCGGAAAGTATTGGTATCCCTACTGACTACCAGATATGGTCCGTCATATGGTGGCTGCAGTGGTTTACGCACAGTATCATTGCGTAAGAATACATGCGTGCACTTGTCTAGCTCCGCAAAAACGAACTAGTGTCTTCCAAGCTGGAATCTAGGCATTGATGGTCTCAATTGGCGTATATGCTCTCTTAATCTTGTGGCGAATTCTGAGGCTGTGATTGTATCATCTGCCATGCTGTGCAGAAATTCTCCAGGTAGGCGTAACGTTTGTCCACACACCAGTTCTGCTACTGTTGCTTTTGAATGACGTTCGTAGACCCAAAAATACGATAGGTAGTGTCTTTGTCGAATTCGGTGTTGCGTGACATCTCAGTGCTGCCTTTAACTTTCGATGAAGACGCTCAACCATGCCATTTGATGCGGGGTGGTATGCCGTGGTGCGTATGCGTTTCGTACCTAATAACGTAGCCAATGCTTTGAAAACGTAGGCTTCAAATTGTCGTCCTTGATCAGTTATAATTCTCAGTGGAACTCCAAACCGGGCAATCCAACCACGAAAAAATGTTTGAGCTATAGTTTTTGCAGTGATGTCCTTCATTGGAAATGCCTCAGGCCACCTAGTAAATCTGTCAATCACCGTGAGGCAATAACTGTAGCCTTCCGATGTCGAGAGTGGGTCGATGATGTCAACATGCACATGGTCAAAACGCTGATTTGGTGGAAGAAATGTGCCTAATGGTGCCCTGACGTGCTGTGTGATTTTATTCCTCTGGCACGCCAAGCATTGCTTCACAAATGTTTTACAGTCTGTGTGCATACATGGCCATACAAATTTTTGTTTGACCAATCTGAGTGTGGCTCTTACTCCTGGGTGTGACAGATTGTGCATTGATGCAATTGCCTGTGTTCTGAATTGCTGTGGCACAAATGGGCGTATCTTTCCTCTTGCTACGTCACAGTACAACTCAATGCTTGCTTCAGGAAATGTCACGAGCTGTAGCTTCAATCCTTTCCCTTGTTGCAATAGATCACGCAACTCACTATCACATTGTTGCGCATGCGCAAGGGCGTCGTAATCAATGGCCTTTGTCACTGCTTCCACCTGTGCGATGTCATCTGCTACTGTGGACACTGCTTCTATGCGAGAAAGTGCATCAGCTGGAACATTTAGCTCCCCTTCCACATACACAATGCTGGTCGTGAACTGCCTGATATAATGTAAGTGTCGCAGCTGCCTCGGCGATAGTTTATCTGGCTTTACCTTAAAGGCATAGGTAAACGGTTTATGATCTGTGTAAATCGTGAACTGTCGCCCTTCTAATGCGTGTCTGAATTTTTTTACTGCCGCATAAGCGGCGTACAGCTCACGGTCATATGTTGCCCAACGTTGCTGAGATGGTGACAACTTATGACTATAAAATGCAATGGGCTACCATAACTGATCAATTTGTTGCTGAAGTACGGCACCAATGGCAGTGGACGAAGCATCTACATCTACGTCTACATTCATACTCCGCAAGCCACCCAACGGTGCGTGGCGGAGGGCACCTTACGTGCCACTGTCATTACCTCCCTTTCCTGTTCCAGTCGCGTATGGTTCGCGGGAAGAACGACTGTCTGAAAGCCTCCGTGCGCGCTCTAATCTCTCTAATTTTACATTCGTGATCTCCTCGGGAGGTATAAGTAGGGGGAAGCAATATACTCGATACCTCATCCAGAAACGCACCCTCTCGAAACCTGGCGAGCAAGCTACACCGCGATGCAGAGCGCCTCTCTTGCAGAGTCTGCCACTTGAGTTTATTAAACATCTCCGTAACGCTATCACGGTTACCAAATAACCCTGTGACGAAACGCGCCGCTCTTCTTTGGATCTTCTCTATCTCCTCCGTCAACCCGATCTGGTACGGATCCCACACTGATGAGCAATACTCAAGTATAGGTCGAACGAGTGTTTTGTACCATGAGAGCGAGTGGAGCATGCGCGACCGGGTGTGCTAATTGTGCGGCCTCTGCTATAGCTTGTTTCATAGCGTGAAACGCGGTGTCCACCTCGATAGTCCAACGCACTCTGTGGTTAGGTTTAGGTGCGCCTTTAAGTAGTTCACACAATGGTGCAGTTATCAGTGCATGATTGCGATGAAGCGTTGGTAGAAATTCACTACTCCTGTGAATCGTCGTAATTCTCCGACTGTGACAGGGCAGGGGTATTTGTTTATGGCCTCTACTTTACTGTGTGGCGGTCGAATACCCTGTGCATTCACCAAATATCCTAGAAAGTGGACCTCTTTTTCACCAAAAACACACTTGGCAGGATTAATTACTAGTCCATGTGTGCGTAGGCGCTCAAACACTTGTGCCAAATGCTGTAAGTGCTCCTCTTCAGATGCAGACATCACCAATAAATCATCTATATACACATAGAAAAAATCTAAATCTCTTGTAACCTCATCCATAAAACGTTGGAAGGTCTGGGCGGCATTACATAGTCCGAATGGCATTCGGGTGAATTCAAATAGACCGAATGTTGTTGTCACCGCTGTTTTAGGAATGTCTTCTGCAGCTATAGGGATCTGATAGTAAGCTCGAACTAGATCAATGGTAGAAAATATAGTCTTACCGTGAACATTTGCAGAAAAGTCTTCTATATGTGGAACTGGATACAGGTCTGGAATGGTCCTTCCATTGAGTTGGCGATAGTCACCGCAGGGGCGCCATCCATTCTTCTTTTTAGGCACGATGTGAATTGGGGATGCCCAACTGCTACTAGAAACTCTGCAGATACCTTGTGACAGCATGCTGCGAAATTCCTGCTTTACCAGTTTTATCTTTTCGGCCGTTAAACGTCTAGGTCGAGCGTGAGTTGGCGGCCCTCGCGTGGTCAAAATATGGTGGACGGTTGTATGCTTGACTGGTGGGAGAGTAGGCGATTGCTGTGTGATCGCGGGGTATCCTTTCAGTAATCGTATATATGGTGTGTCGCCTGTGACTGTGCGTACCTCTAGTTGTACGCAGACTAGTAGTCAAATCTAACAGTCGCTGGCGTCGCAGATCTGGCAGTAAGTCGTAGAAGGACAAAAAATCTGCTCCGATAATAGGCTGTGATATATCTGCCACTGTAAATTGCCATTCAAACACACGGCGTAGCCCCAAGTTAAGAAATAATGTTACTCGACCGTATGTTCTAATTTTGGAGTCATTGGCGGCGAATAGATAACAGTCGTCGCAGCTCCGGTGTGATAGGCGGTTTGCTGGATATACGGACACTTCTGCGCCTGTATCGACGAGAAACTGTAGTTTTGTTTCGCGGTCTGTCACAAAAAGTCGGCGAGTGTTTGCACTGGAAGTTATCGCTGCTACGGTGTCTGCTTCATGTTTCCACGTGCAAGGTGGTGTACACTTTCGTGCATCTTTACCAAATGTCTTGTGGTACCAGCATAAGTTCTGTAGTGATGGTGATCGATTGCGACTTCGTGACCGTCGGCGGCGTGGCCGTTGGCGGTTGTGCGTTGTTTGTAATGCAGCTACCTGTGGGGTCTACTGTGCCAGTTGTGATTGTAGGGAGACTAGCGTCACTGTGGGCGAATTTTCTTGTTGTGGCGTTAATGTTGAGACACTTGATGTGGGATACATTTCCATTAACCTGTCGGCCGTTTGTGCCAGTGCGTTTAAATCACCTGCACATACCGTGAGAATTTTTTGAGTGCAACCGAGACAACCAGTTATTACTTCGTAGCACATCATCAGTTACAGTGTTACTTCCCAATGTGCGCAAACGTCGTAAGAGTTGTGATGGTGTGCGATCTCCGAGTTCTTCAGTGCGCAGTAGCTTCTCTAGCCGTTTTGCCTCTGATTGTGGCAAACGCTTTATTAATGCGTTTTTAATGGATGCATAACGATCGGTATCCGGCGGTGCGGCTAGGATATCTTGTACTTCTGCTGCTAGATCTTCTGTAAGTGCTGCAACCACATAGCTGTACTTAGTTTCGTCCGCCGATATTTGTGCGAGGACGAACTGGCTTTCTAACTGGGCAAACCACAACAGAGGATTATGTAACCAGAATGGTGGATGTTTTATCGTCACCCTGTTAATTGCACTGCTGGCTTCAGGTTGAATTGAGACTGGCGAATCGGTCATTATCGTGCTGAAACGAGCGCGACGCGGCTGGCGCGCAAGTTACAAACGTGAACGTTGCAGAACTTCGTTAAACGCTGAAGCCGACGCGGATGTTACGTAGTTCGTCGGGTGTCACCAAATGTGGGTGTTGGAGAAAACAATTCCTTTATTCCCACATACATTTAGCAATAACTGAACACTACACACATGAATGAATTGTGTAGACATGAACAGCACTGAATAACTAACTAAAGCTAAGTCAAAGAATAACTATATCACTGCACGTAAATTAACACTTCACGGAATCAAAATATCCACGGGTGTACTGCCGGTCTACAGTGTCCAACGGGCACAATATTTCGGCGATCATACATGTCGCCATCATCAGGTGAACTGACGGACTGAGCTCCTGTGAACGTGCCGGCACGGAGATCCGTACACTATGGCTGCTCAGGTGGAACTGGGTTCGGTCACACTGCACACTGCACTTTCCTAACGAGCGGTCCTATGCTCGTGGTTTGGCAGGGTGAGCGTTTATCGCTATTCCTGCAGAACATGTCTTGCTGAGATTTAGAGAACTGACTTACTTTTGAGCCGGCCTTTCGGATGCATGGCATCCTTTGACTGTTTCGAGGTTTTAGTCTCGCAACAGGTCAGGCCAACGTGTCGTCGGCCTGCGGTGGATGTTGTGGCCCAGTGCCTGTACGAGCCTGTTCTGTGACCTATTGGTCTCCTGGTAAAACTGTCTTGCCGTCTGACGAAATCTGTCCTTGAGCAGTGGGATCCCGGTCTGCTCATGTAATTGGGCTGTCGGGTAGCGCCATGGCAACCGGAGGGCGAGCCGAAGTGCCCGGTTCTGAACCCTCTGGAGCTCGGCAATGTGAGTCTCGGCTGCATTGCCCCACACCACGGCTGCGTACTCCAGTACTGGACGGACCAGTACTAGGTACAGGGTGATTCCGTGGCGGGGGGGAAGCGTCGAGGTCGGGTTAAGTAGAGGGTATAGGGTCCGTAGACGTCCCATAGCCCTACCCTTTATGTCCTGGATGTGTGGGCGAAACGTTAGCCTCTGATCGAGGGTAACCCCGAGGTATCGAGCTGTCTTGCACCACGGGACGGGGCCTCCCGCGATCGTGACCGGCTCAAGATCAGGTGGAAGCAGTCGTTTGGTGAACACGACTGCTTGGCTTTTTGCGGCATTGAATTTGAGCCTCCATTTTGTGGACCACCTTCCAAGCTCTTCGCAACCAAGCTGGAGTCGGCGCCTCATTTCAAGAACGTTCATGCTGCGGACGAGTAGCGCCGTATCGTCGGCATATAGCGCCAGCGACACTTGCGCCACCCGTGGAGCGTCAGCAGTGTAGAGGGAGTACAGCAGGGGTCCGAGTACGGACCCCTGTGGCACTCCAGCCCGAATTGGGCGTTGGGTGGACGCTCCCTCCTCCAAGCGCACGTGGAAAGTGCGGTTCTCCAGATACGATTTGAGTAACACCGCGTGTGGCGTCGGGACCCCGTGCACAAGAAGTTTGTACACGAGGCCGTCGTGCCACACCGAGTCGAATGCCCTGGAGACGTCCAGGAATACCGCCCCTAGGTATTCCCGGGTCTCCAGGGCTCGCATGGCCTCCTCCACTAGTCGCAAGAGTTGGTGTGCGGTGGAGTGGCCTTTGCGAAAACCGAATTGCTCATCTGGAAGCAGGTGTTCGGCTTCCACGTGCCTGAGGAGCCGCTTTGCATATATGCGCTCGAAAACCTTAGACAGCGTGGGCAGAAGGCTCACGGGACGGTAGGATGCCGCTTGTCTGGGGTCCTTGTTTGCCTTGGGGATTGCTACCACTTCCGCATGCTTCCACGCGGAAGGGTAGATCCCCGTACGCAGGATCATGTTGAATATGTCGGTCACGCTCTGGTGGGCCCCTGCTGGAAGATCGCGCAAGAGGATGCCGACAATGCCGTCATCCCCTCCCGCCTTTTTGGGGCTTAGTGTCCGCAGCTGCTCGGCCACTTCTTCCACCGATATCAGTTCGATTTCGTCTCCCTCTTCCCTGGCTGCCAGGAAAGTGGGCAGTTGCGTTTGAACTAGGCGGACGTGCTCCACGTCCACAACGTCTTCCATTCTGGGTTCGGTCGCGGCGGCGGCGGATTTAAATACCCTCCGCCCGCGGCGCGCTCACTCCGCCGTCCGCGCCCCGCGCCACGGTCGCGCGGTGGAACAGATTGCGACGGCGTCTGAGATGACGTCGGTGTGATGGCTCCGTCCGCCGTGGTCGTCACAACTATACATTTGCTTGATTTACTCTTGATTAACCCAATCGCTGGTTCCCAAGCCTTGCTAAGATTGTAGCCACAGTCACGATTTATGAGGTCGTCATTGGTGCGAATTTCGATGGCCTCTCTAACAACGCTGTCCCAGTATCTCGACGTCTGTACCAGAATCCTCGTGCGTTCATACTCCATAGCGTGATTTTCCGACAAACAATGCTCAGCGACCGCCGACTTGCTCGGATACATCAGTCGAGTGTGCCTCTGGTGTTCACGGCATCGATCCTCGACGGTACGCATCGTCTGACCAATATACGACTTGCCACATTGACACGGAATCTGGTACACGCCGGCCTTCCTCAAACCGAGGTCATCTTTGGCGCTCCCCACCAGTGCACGAGTTTTATTCGGAGGACAAAACACCGTTCCGACCCGGTGTTTCTTCAAAATGCGGGCGATCTTTCCCGAGAGTGCGCCTGTATATGGGATAAACGCAGTGCCTACCTCCTCCCTCGTGATTTCATCCATATCCACAGGTTGTGCTGTAGTGGTTGGGCGGAGAGCACGTTGAATCTGCCACTCTGAGTACCCATTTTTTCGAAATACAGTTCTCAGATGTTCCAATTCCTATTTTGGATATTTTGATTATCAAATACGCCGGGAGAAACTCAAGAATCACACTTCACGGAATGTTTATGAAGCACTGTACACTTGTAGGGATCGATTATCAGAAATAGGTCACTACAGATTCAACTTATCTTTGTTCACATCACGTATACTAATTAATTACATATACATTATCATGATACAATACAAGCACATGATACATTTTACTTCATTTTATAGTTAGTCATTTCTTCATTAGTTAGAGGAAGGAGAAAAACATTGAAAAGAGGACTAAAACATTACACATTGCTGGCCTAACTACACTTGGCGCCACCTCCTTTGTTTGATAGGGAAGAAAGGAAATACTCATCTACTGATTGAAGGATTTATGAGGAAATGTTACTTCTACTGTCATGGACTAGTTGCCAAGGAACTTTTGTTTCATGGAAATAATGTGTACTGACTAATCATTCATGTAGTATCATATTGTTTCTTCATGTACTAGTGCTATTTACTTCAATTCACGTGTAGCTTCATGTGAAATATGACTTTTTAACCATTGTAGACTTATCTTTCTCAAATACCTGGAAATGTCGTTACTAGAACATTCATGTGACACAATAAAAATTAATTGATTTTAAATAAAAATATGGCGTTTCAGTCTTTGATCGCTATTTCTTATTTTCAATGACCGGTTCTGTACTGACAAGTTACTCTGTAACTGCAATATATGATCTGAAGATGGGCAGCTAACCTGAAACCGGTCATTGAAAACAAACTGTCATAACAGTGAACCGATAGTTCTGTACTGACAAGTTACTCTGTAACTGCAATATATGATCTGAAGATGGGCCGCTAGCCTGAAACCGGTCATTGAAAATAAAAAACAGTGATCAAAGACTGAAATGCCATATTTTTATTTAAAGAACGATCGCGGAAATCCCATTAAGACAATCATGTCTAGATTTGACAATTGGTTTTTGCAAAATCTTATGCTAAATGTTTATGTGTACCCCGTAGCAAATAGGAACTGATAATTGTAACGGAGATACACTGCGACGATGCGTATTTCATTTTTCATTTGCCTTATGACCTTTGTATGAACATCCTTATAACTAAATTGTTTACTCGAGGTGCAGCCCGTTTCTTCATTTGGTACCTGCTACTCTCGACGTAATTCTCTTCTTCTGTGCTGTGACGATGCACTGGTCGCTGAAAGAAAATAAACTTAAAATTGTATTACATAGCTTGGTGGCCACTGATACATTTTGTCATTGCATAAATCCGCAGATATTTCCACACTTTGTTTAAATTCATAGGCATTCGTTTATTCTGTCACCCATTATGATCATTTACTCTGCAAAGAAAATTATTTGACATTTCTTACGGTATCTCGCCGTTTCTCCTTAGCTTACACGTCTCGTATAATTTTTTAATGGTTCATTTGGCTTGTAAATATGTTGTACATAGCTTAGTATTTAATTAAATCTCTGTGTACATGTATGAATAGGTTCCTTAGTTCTTAGGCAGTAGATGTATTTGCGTAGTCTTTCCGTTTATTTTGTATTTAAGTTAGGTACTTGTACATATTGCATTCCTATTTGGTTGCGCCTTCTGCCAGTCTATCACACATGCATATAGGTCAATGCTTCCTCTGCTGCTACTGACGACGCGTGTATTGTTGAGTGCGGACAGTTGAGCCATAGACTAATTTTGTTTATACCTTTGCTTCGCATTAAGCGGTGTATCAGTTCTCATTGCTGTTAATTTTATGCTTTCGTGTACAGATCAAAAGAAATACTTATGCCTATTCACATTACTTGATCTTAAAATACACTCCAGTAGAAAAATTACACTTAGAATTATGTACACTATGTACAATTAACTTGTGATAGAAAGAAAAAATGCTACCTAGGTTCATCATTCTATAAAAGCTTTTATATCTTTGAGAGGGTGGAGGACCTTGTCTCTCCCTATTTTCTCATCGACTAATCTGTACATCCCAACTTATGGTATTTTGGAAATTATATATGGTCCTGAATAGAGTCACCGCACACTTCTTATTCAGTTTACCAAATTTAGTCGATTTAGGGTGCGTCCTTAAGACGACTTGTTGACCTTCAAAAAATTGTGAAACACGTTTCAGTTTCATTTCATAAATCTTCTTTCTGTACTCGGGCCTGTTTGCTAGTGTAACCATGACTTGTTTGATTTTGACTTGTGTCATTTCTGTGGAGGGTACCTTTGGTATGGGCGACTCCCATTCATTCGTTTGTTTTATCCGGAAAATCAATTCGTTAGGAGTGAAGCCTATTGAAGAATGTGGAAGGTTACTGACAACTTGCATGAAAGGAGTTATGTATTCTACCCATTGGGTGTGTTTGTGATGGGTGTATGTCCTAATAAACCTGTTGAATTCTTGAAAGACTTTTTATACAGTGCTTGCTTCTGGGTGAAAAAGGCTTACTAATACATGCTTTATGCCCTGCAAGGTCATAAATTGTTTCAACTAGCCCAACGAAATATGAAGCATTATCAGTTAGTAGCACCTTTGGTTTACCTACTCTTCTCAAAGAGTCTCCCTCAATTCTTTTTCTGACATTCGTGGCTGTTGCATTTTTAATGGCATACATTTTTGTATGTTTCGAGAAAATATTATATAGTGCTACTACATATCTTACTCCTCTTTCACTTCTTGGATATGGACCAGCTATGTCCAGGGATACTATATCTTGAGGGTTTTTTGTGACTATTGGGTGTAGCTCAGTATATTTTGACACATTGGATTATTTTGATTTTTGACATGTTGCACATTTTCTTAATATCTGTAGGACTCGCCATTAAAAATTCGGAAAAGAACAAAGTGTTGCAATTTTTTCTGAATATTTGCCTACTCCATAATGTCCTAATACTTCACGTGTGTGCCTTATAAATTCATCGATATAATCATCAGGAATACACACACATCACTGATCATGAAACAAAACGCTCTTGTACTCTTGATACCATTTACTTACCTTTCCACCTTCATCCTGCTTAAGACTTTGCATGACTTTACTCCATCTGCGATCTTGCTGTTGTATAATTTTCATTTGCTTACAAAACTTATGTTAATCAGACGGTTGTGTTGTACCTTGCATTAATAACGTTCTGGGTTCTACATCTTGCTCTGTTAATTCACCAAATTCCTCTAAACCTTGTGTTAACCTAGACAAGGCATCTGCAGTAACATTCTGACTTCCTTTAATATAAATGATCAAGAACCTGAATTCTTGTAAATACAGACACCACCTAGCTACTCTATGATGCAATAGTTTACATGTTACAAGAAATGACAGCGGCTGATGGTCACAGTAAACTTTGTAATTTTGCCCCACAAAAAATATTCGAACTTTTTAAATGCCCATATTGGAGATAAACTTTCCAGCTCTGACACAGAGTAAGATCTTTCTGCTTCTGATAATGTACGACTAGCAAAACTGATGACCTTGGGTACTACTTTACCTCCTTCTTCTCGCATCTGGAACAAGCATGGCCCCAGCCCCTGAGGCGAGATCAATAACCTAGGGCTTAACTACAACCGGTTGGTGTTTTCCGATGGAGTAGTGTGACTTAATTCATTACCTGGAGTAATTTCAGTTAGTTGCACTGTATGGGTACTTCGCCAATTTGTGTTGTTAGCTGCTTTGCCGCTATTTTGCTGCCCAAAGGTCGGCTGCGGCACAGCGTTAGACATGGCATTGTTGCCACATGTTGGCCACTGCTGCAGCAGACTATTTCTGATCATGTTCGGCAGAGGGCCCTGTAATGGTGGATTGTGATTCGCTCGTGCAATGAAATTTATTCCAGTTGTTTTGAAAATTTCTTTTAAATCGTTTGTTTTTCCATTCCCGTTACCGCAATCGTTACCTCTGGGTATGATACTTTGTTGTTGCGTGTACCATCCTTGCTGTGTGTTTGGATCACGTTTTATTGACTAATTTACTTAACTATGTTGTTGTTGTGCCTGATTTTCTGTTGCTCTATTGGCTACAGGTCTTTCCTCGTAGATTAAGTCTATAGAATCAAGCACTGACAGAAAATATTCAGTGTCGTCCTCTAGCATTGTGGCTGATTTTTCTCTAATGTCCGATGGTAAACGACTTTTCAAAATTTTTAACACATCTACCTATGATATTGAGTTCGTCCAGTAGCGTGTATTGTTCAGGTATTTTTCAAAGTATCCATGTAGACTACCATAGTTGCCATTGAATTGTGCCGGATTGAAAACCTCGTGTCTGAATATTTTTTGCACTGCCTCAGACCAGTATTTGTTGAGGAAAGCTCGTTCAAATTCGATAAAGTGCTGCAACGTTCAGCCACTTCAGTTGCCCATAAAAGAACGTCACCTTGCGTATATCTCACACAGATCTGATTTCCCACACGAAAGAGTAAAAAAGAACATAAACGCCATTTTTGTTGTATGAGTATATCCCTCAACTCTTTTACTATGAGTAAAGGTGTAGAGAAGCATCTGATTGATAGCTCTACCTAGGAAGTGATACATGTGGAAATACCAACTCAGGAAGTCAATTTCTGAAGTTTAAAAATTCACAAGCGTTGACCCTTCAGAGCATATGCTGATACTGAATGCCTACTTGATACTGTAGCACACTGTGAGGAAGATCCCACTGCCTTGCATACAACCCTCGCAGAGCGGCCTATACATGTTATGGTGTAACAAGTTTTATGCTCGTATGACTCAAGTAAAAATAGTTTCAGATCATATATTAGTGATTATCTTGTGAGATGGTTGCTCACTTAGCTCTAAAAACTTGTGTGGTGTGTTGATTGCATTTATAGAGGCAACATTCCTATGACCAACTTATTGCAGACTGATGATGTTTACAAGAAAGGGGACAAATGTCAAATTTGTAGGTTGTGGCAACTCCATTCAGAGACCACTGTCATCTAACGGGGAAGTTTTGAGGTGCAGCATACACTGCATTCAACTTAAACTACCAAGTGCCATAATGCGCTCCCATCTTCCTCCATGATTTGAGCAGGTATGCTGCCCATTCCATTATTGAGCCCTTCAGTGATTTCTGTTTGTCTTACGATCAGGTTAGTTTCCAGCCTGAGAGCATTGAGAGGTACATTTCATTGTGCTAGTGATGACACTGAACATTACCTTACAGTTCCTGGACTCACTCTGATTTATGCAAGTGCCTCTTCAGAAACTTGCTGAGTTGTCAGGAGGACATGCACCTCACTAGAGCTCCATTTCCCAACTATACAAAGATTCAGCTCATGATGACGAAGAAAAGGGGTGTTTCCTTACATATGCCTGTATTAGATGGAGAGACACAATGAACCCACATTGCCCCCCCCTTCCCAATAACTGCATTCAGAAGTAACCTTAGAGGCAATGTCATAACAGATGTGGAGTGTGGGCGTACATTGAATACGTATAAGGCAGGTATTCGACAACTCTGACTTAGGTGAGTATGCACAACTGGCAGATGTTTTTGAGAAATTCTGTAACGTATGCATTACAACACACACTCTGGATCCTGCATTCTATTACACAGTTCCAGAGCTTTCTTGATATGCAGCGTTGAAAAGGACATGTGTTGACATTGAATTACTGACTAATGTCGACATGCTATTCATTTTCGAACACAGGATTCACGGAGACTTTGTTATGTTTGGCACTCTCCCCCCTATTCCTTGGACTTTTTTGATGTCCTACATCAATCCCATCTGATGCGGATCCCATGCCACACTGCAATACTTTAGAAGAGGGTGAACATGCATAGTGTAAACAATATCTTTTTGTAGACCTGTTGCATTTGCTAAGTTTCCTGCCAATAAATCGCAGTCTGTGGTTTGTTTTCCTTACAACATTATCTTGATGATCACATTTGTTTCAGTTATTCGTAATTGTAATCCCTAAGTACATGCTTACTTGAATTTACAGTATTAAATTTGTGATTTATCAAGTAACCGAAATCCAGGGGATTCCTTTTAGAATTCAAGTGCATGACTTCACACTTTTCATTATTTAGAGTCAATTACCACTTTTTGCACCATACATATATCTTACCAAAATCATTTGGCAATTGATTTCGGGCATCTGATGACTTTTAAAATATAGTAAATGGCAGCTCATCTCCACGTAATCTAAGATGGCTGCTCATACTCTCTCCTAAATCTGTTACGTAGATCAAGAATAGCAGAGGGCCTATAACACTTCCTGGGGAATGCTAGATGTGAATTGTGTTTTCATCAAAGACTTTCCATCAGTTACTACGAACTATGATTTTTCTGACATGAAATCACGAACCAAGTCACCCAACTGAGACGATGCAATATGATTAGAAGTCACTTGTGAGGGATGGTGGCAAAAGTCTTTTGTAAATCTAAAAATATGGAATCAGTTTGACATCCCCTGTCAATAGCACTCAATTACTTCATGAGAATAAAGAGGTAATTGGATTCATATGAAACACAACAAACACAAATGGCTCTTGTGATTCATGATTACTTTGTATACCCTCTACATGGTGATGATTCGTCTTTTCTGCACAAATGATACGCCAAGTAAGCATTCGATCACAAAACCCTGAGGTACATACTACAAATATCTCGCAACTTAAAATACTCATCTCTCATTATTTTTTATCTCTATCGCCAAAATCAGTAACTGCATTAAAAAGAGTCACTGATATTGTTTCAAGAAAGATTCTCTCACAAATATTATGAAAGACAACACCTGAATTATTAAAAACAATATCTAATATTGCATTAAAGGAGTGACTGCCATGGGAGACTTAGTAGTACTTTCTAGTCATATGAAACGCTTTTAATCATTTAAGCATCCACCACAGAAAGAAATTTACCTCTGTAATATCTAGTCAGTGCTATGTATTCTGTAATTTCTAATCATTAAGAAAAACTTCGTCGCTGTAATTTCTAGTTAGTGCTATGTATATCCCTGCACAACAGAATTATTCTATACACCCTAGTGAATAAATCAGAAAAAATGCTGAATATATAACAGTTTCTTGATCTTTTCACCTACGAAAAACCTATCACACGTGTCTGGGTAGTATTAATCAGGGTGTATACGACCCGAGACAACCGGGAGATCCGGGAAAAACCCGGGAATTTTTTCATCCGGGAAAAACCCGGGAATTTTTTAGAATTTCGGGAATTTTTCATTGTTTTAGTTTTCAGTTAAATTTTTGTGATTTTGATTGATAAGAACCAATACTCTAACAAATGGTATGACTGTATTCCGCTTCCACAGAATAATACCGCAGCAATAAAACGTGAACAAGAGGGGGAAAAAAAGAAAATAAAACTTAAGTCGCAAAGGAAATACGCCATATACAACAATAAAACACAGTGCCCATACAAGCGTTTGCCAACAACGAAGTATGTGAAAGGCTTTGGGAAGACTATGCAATGCTTCCTTACAAGAAATTGCCTCCGATGAGCGTGACGTGACAGCTGTTTACATTAGATTCGTTTGAGCAGTTGAGTCGCATAAGAGTAGTACTTTCTCCCGCTTCTGGCCGCCACTATCTAATATTGCCCCAGTTCGGAAATACCGGAGATCCGGGTCTGATCCACAGAGCAGTCTGAGTTGTAGTGGGGACTCTCCAAGTGACCCATGTTTACGTTTAGTGATTTTGCTGTTCCCTCTTCATTTATTGCTCTCATATTAAATGAAAGCAAAAGGCGGATTTCTGTGGCCGGGAGGTATCAAATGAATTAAAATACGTTTGCATAATTATTAGTTCCAGGTTTTATTTAGCACCTTTCGGACAGTCAAGCATTATTCGCCTTGCAGCCCAATGAAGTTATTTTTGTCAGCTTGCTAAGGAGATTTGGCTTTTATTAATCTTTTGCGCTGAGGCAGTCAATTATTTGAAACGAGGTGTTTAATTTAACATGGTAGGCTAGTTTGAACTGTTCGCTGTATTTCAAGTGCACGTTTTCCATCTTCTAGCTCGTATGGCATTATGCCATAATAAACAACCAAACATGAGATATACAGTACTGGTAGTCCAAGAACAATTACATCCAAATCGACATACGAATGTGCACTTTAAGCCGAATTATGCATTTTAGTACGGTTCACGAAATTCCGATGCTCTTGAAGTATCCTCTGATGCCCTGTTTCTTTTATGACATAATGCAAGATCTTTTCCTGCATCATTGTAGCTGCGCAAGCGCAGTGACGCCTGTTATCGGGCGATCTCTGGCAACTGCTGAAGTGAACCAGTTTCTAACAGGCCATGTGAAAATATTGCGAATGATAGTTTGAAAAGCGTTACATTCAAAGTAAATTTCCTTTTATGCGAGATGAACTATGTGCGAGAATGTACGATGAATTTCTTAAATCACAGAGCATTAGACTCTCATTTAAAAATCAACACTTTGAGGACGACCATCTAGGAGAATTTCGAACCCAGAGGATCAGACATTTACGTCGTTATTAAAAATTTTACTGGCACATTTGTGTGATGTATCTTAAAGTGTAAAACGCGCAAAAAAGATCATTATATGTGGAAACTTAGCTTCTTCTGCAACTTATTAATCTTCAGGACAAATATCATATGTGAAAGCTCTGTTTTTATTGTAGCAACACTATGTATATTAATTTAAGACATTAACTTTTCTTATTTGTGTGTTTGCTCTACTTAAGAGTGATATTGCTGTTGGCTGACTACATGACGTGTCCTATGCTGTCATCAGCTGGCCAGATCACGTGACATGAGCTATGACTGGCTTACAAAACCGCGTTGCAATCTCGATTTCTATGCTTTGGAAAGAAACATGCGGTGTTTGGTGGAATTCGAATTTATACCTTCGTAACACGAAAATATGCAGCGTACATGTGCTGCACATCAAAGATCTTTCCAAAATGTGTTTTCCCCCCTTAGTTTCGTTTTCTAAAGAGCCAGGAAATTCTACGTCAGTGTATAAAACCAATAACATTCAAAGAATTGATAGTTTTTCCGTGTGAAGTGACGGTATGGTTTTCTTCGGCACTGTAAAAGTGTATTTTCACCCGGGAAAAAGTATATTTCCACCCGGGAGAAAGTGTACTTTCAACCGGGAAATCCGGAAAAAATCCAGGAATTTTTTTTCCTTGTACTTGTATTCACCCTGATTAATGCATGTAAAAATGCATTGCGATTCTATAGCTTAGAGTCAGGTGGTAACGGAGGCACACAACTTTTTTTCTCTTAGTACAAGTACATACTTCTGAAGAAGTTATAACAGCACTGCACTTTTCTTGAAATAAACTACAAAGAATTTTTTACTGGTAATTTATTTTCTCTTTTAATTTTGAATATCATTGTGAGGCATATAAACATATGAAAGTATGCCTGCATTTATTTGTCTGCATCAGGTACCAGTGATGCACCATACATGTTTTGCACAGCTTCACAACACATATGAAACCTTTTTATGTGAATACATCGTCAGAAGCGATCTCATTAGTCATCTTTGAAAGAACATATCAAACATTACCAAAAACTCCATAAACATAAAAACACCAGGCAACATGGTCATTCACTGCCCACTGAACTACTGAACTGGTGCACATCAAGTTTCTGAATGTCAATTCTTGTAAATGGTTGCGCTCTAACCCAGTTTTATCACTGATAATTTTAACAGTTTTTGGATAACCACAGACACACATACTGAGTGGCAACACAGTAACACAGGGGGTGTAGTTTCATCATTGAATAGTGAAGGTACTTTTGAAAAATTCTCTGCCACTCATATGAATGGCTACCACTCATAAGATGAAAGTGTAACATTTAAAACACTGTTAGAGTATTGAGCTCATTTGTGGAGGACATGCACAGAAGTATACATTTGCTACCACTCACATTTAGAGTGTACATAACTGAATAGAGACACCTTAATGTGTGCATTACTCCACTGTAACCACACAGATTGTGTTGCAGATGTAGGTGATAGTGATAACTCACGATTTTAGATGTCAGTTCTTTTATATAATATGGTAATATGTCACCGGTGGACCACTCCTGTTATTGCTGCTGCGTTAGAGGCTCAAAGTTGGACAAGATGCGGTGGGACCTGAAGTCCATCAACTCAAATAAATGTGGTGGAAAATCGAATGGCTTGCATAAATCAGGCTGGTTGATTGTCTATAGCACTATAGGAGAAAGAAAAGATTACTAAATGACAAATAATAATAATAATAATAATAATAATAATAATAACGATAATGAGAAAGATATGGACTACTAAATACTTACATTCAAATGGAACAATTTTCTTCTTTCTATCCTCCTCGTAGGCAGTGGATAATATCTGACACTTCATGGTGTTATCGGTCAAGTGAATTATTACGAGTTATTGTCAATTCATTACATCACAAATAAACAAAACATCAGCTAGGTCAACTGACCAGTTTGTTTACTCAAGAGAAAAATGCTTATCTTTTTCAAGAACTGGCTCACCCCCAGTATTCAGAGCCCAATTAGGCACTGAGTAGTGGTTTTACCTGGAAAGTGAGGTTCAAGAAACAGGCGAAACTGCTCAGAGTATTCCTCTCAAAGCTACAGATTCGAAGATAAAAGCTGTCAGTTGTCAATCACTGGTCACATGACACCATCACAGACCTCCCAGGAGATTGACACATGGCACCAGCCTCATGCTAGTTGCCGACTCCCATATGTCTCTCTGATTACACTGTGTGGTGAGATAAAGTGGTTAATCACTACCACAGGCTCAAGTCATGTCTATGCCCAGTCAAATCGGTCCTATGATACTTCTTGTATTGATGATTTGAGCATAATTGCAATGAATGTAAAATTTTCCTTCCTTTTTTATCATCGATTTATTCCATTTGCATGCCATTTGTATATCAATTTCCACATTCATTTTACTACTTTTTGGCTTCTAGCATAGGGCCAAGTTCCACCTGTATTCAATTCATTATAGAATAGATTACAGCAAGAGTAAACAAAAAATCAGTTTACATACCATCTAAAGGAATTTATATCTGTTATTATGTCACAAGGCTCTCAGCTGATTATTGACTACCATAAAAACTTGCTATTAATATTTGCCACTATGTGACATAGTTGTATCAGAATTGAGTTAAAGTTGGCCGACAGTTGATTAACAAAAACAGCATTCCTATTTCTGGTGCATGTTCTCCCACACCTCTTCCTATTATGACATTAAAGAAATAGTGCATTTATCCTTTACATGTATGGTACACTTCCTAACAGATTCAAAGTGCCTCTCAAGTCTGTACCGTAGTTATAATTTTACAGCATTATCAACCTTTTAATTGTAGTTCTATATATGTGTACTCTCTAAAGGAATTTATGATAATTCATTGTACTATATTTTTGCTTGTGCATTAGCACTAACAGTCAATAGAGATACTTCTCCCAATACCTGTCCCATCCCCCCTCCTTCACCATTTCTGGTGCATATGTATTTCCTAGTCAGTCTTAAGTGGAGTTTTCTTCTGTGATTTTTGATTTTACAATACTGTACATCTATGGCTTTTAACTCTATTAGGTATGTTTTGTTTGGACCCATCTCAATGGTATCCCTGTCCTCCCTCCATCCCATTCCCTCCAACCCTTGCTTAAATCACATTATTTAATTATGCACTTTTGTTTATACACTTAATTGTTACATTTTATGTTACTTACATGGGCTTTGCTCCCATTTTTCTCATGCTGTTTTTGTTAAAAATTTGTGCATCTACGTTTAATTCAAATTTCTAATGTTAGTACAACCCTTCCACTTGTTAGCAAGTATTGATAACTAGTTTTTGTAATGGCAGCCCATGTTCAGATGAACATCAATGTTAAATTTGAATGAATGTGACAGAATACTATGTATTAATTCATTGATATGATGTGAACACTTATTTGTCAATGGGATTCAGCTCATTTACTCTTAATGGCTTCTGTATATTGTACATGTAATTTCATGACAACTGTGTAGTCGTACTGTTGATGATTCCTTAATCTCAGCAAAGACTTTATTGGCTTATACGAGACCCCCAACACTGAATAACAAACTCTGTGTAGTATTTTAAAAGACGTTTTTGCTCGTCTCGATTTGTCAATGGATAACTTATGAGGCGAGTGCTATGATGGTGCCTCAAATATGAGAGGTAAGTTCAAAGAGCTAAAAAAGTTAGTTTTGGATGTACAACCAAAAGCACATCATGTGCATGGCACTGCTCACAGTTTAGACTCGGCAGTTGTAGACAGTCTCCGCCATCTTACATCTATGAGGGATATTATGACTTTAGCCAAGGATTTAATAAACACTATAAGCGAATCCAAAAAAAGGATGGGACTTCTCAGAAGCATACACCGTGAGAGTGCCAACAACCAAGCTGGTCTATGACCCCTTTGCCCAACTCAATGGATTATGCGAGCTTCTAGTATCTTGAGAATATTGAAAAACTTTGAAGAACTTCTAGAGTCATTTGGAACATTTTCTGCAGAGGATAAAACAGAGGCAGGTTGCAAATGTGCAGGCTACCTTGAGTCAACGCTACAATTCAAGACTTATTTCTTTTTATTCCACGCAATGAACCCAGTAGAGGATGTCAAAGAAAAAATTCAGTGCCCTCATCTAAGTGTTGCTAATCTGGAAAAAATATATCAGAGTTTGATTTGTATATTGAATGGAAGGCATGGTAGTTTTGAACATTTTTGGGAATTGCGTTTAAACGAAGAACCTTCACAAGTTGATGATCCTTTGCTTCCTCGGAATCGAAGTATACCAAAGAAGTATGAAAACTATGTAGCCAGCCCACCACACACTTTCAAATCCCCAAAGGAATACTGCAAAGCTATTTCCATTGAAGTTTGTGAAACGGTGCAGTATTGCATTACTGAGCGGTTTGCTTCAACTGGAGTCACACAGGTCACTGAAAAATGACTTAGACATTGAGAGACTGCACTTACACTTGAATATGTTAGCCGATATCGCTAATAAAAAACAACTGGTCTTGAAAAACATGCGTGATGTAAGAAAGTACATTAGATAAGAGCGTGCAGTAGGAGAAATGTTATGAAAAAGTAGTGAAGTGCATTAAACTTCTCCAAGTAGTTACAATCATGACAGCAACAGTAGAACAGTCGTTTAGCGCCCTTAGATGTCTGAAGTCACATCTCCAATCAACAATGGACAGAAGTGATGTAACAACTTGGCTGTTCTTCATGCACACTGGGATGTTTTGGATGAATTGGAGATCCAACCAGTCATCAATGACTTCATATTCAGTAATCCAGTCAGATGGTCTACATTTGCAGCGTTCTAAAGACACTCTAGCCCTAATAATGGCATTTAGAGCAATATTAAATATCTTCATAAAATAGAGAAATGTTAAATTTTCAGTTTCGATATATTAATACTAGTTTAGTACTGTATTACTGCATTAGTATAGTACTGCGTTAGTTACTTTCAAATAACCAAATATTTTTACGGTTTAAGACCCAATTAAAACCCTCTATTTACACTTTTTGAGTAAAAGTATTAGGCATACTGTATTAACTTTGTTAACTGTATTAACTTTGTTAACTGTATTAAAGCATTAACTTTGAGATATTGTGTTTATTTAATGTACCCTGAGCCTTATTCAAAGTAAGCTTAAATTAGCAAATTCACTTATTAATCGAAGTGCAATTACTGTGCAACAGTAATATTTTATGTTTTATTCTTTTAATGATAGTTTAGGATTTATTGAAATATAATTCACTGTTCTGTAATACTTTATAAGTATGATTATTACTGTAAATTAAATTAGCTTTTTAGGAAAATAACGTGGATGTTTCTGTTTTGTTTGTTTTTTCAAAGCCAATACAATGTGTCAGGCTTGTCGACTTTCCCAGAGTGTCGAGTTAGCAAAAGTTCTAATGTTGATCATATGACTCTAAAACTCTTAAATGACTTTAAACTCTCTATTTTCCATCTAAAATTTAGAAAATCACCTGGGGCAATTCCCCGAGTATCCCCCCCCCCCAATATTTTTTATAAGTCGGCGCCCCTGGATTGAAGAGTTATTATGAAAGAGAGCACACACTTAATGGAGATAAATCATCAGATGTTAACTCATGCCCCAAAGGAGTGTGATAGAATCATTGCTTTACGCAGTGTATATAAATTACCCATAGTTTGTTCAAACTTACTTTACGATTGACACTTCTGCAGGTAAGCTTTTCCATGAGGTGCACAGAACACACACATAATTTTACACTTCATGAAACTTGCTCAAACTCGTCAGTTATTCAATGTAGATAGATCGAACTGTTGTCAGTGTGTCGTGGGAAAAGTGCACTATGTTATTATTTCAGATTTATCTATAGAAATAAATTTGTAAGACAGAATACGGAAGTTATGAAAATGCATTTCCTGACGACGTTAGCAAATGCGCGAATAGTTTTTGTTACTGAACTGAGACAAACACATCATGGAAACGAAATTTTAAGAATACATCATATTTTTATTTGCACCAAATCAGAACCCGTTGGAGATCTCTTGCAAATGACATGTGATGCACCATTCTGTAGTTCTCCATGGAAACTTCAATGATTGCACATTTGGTTCATAATTAGTTACGAGGTTTTTTGATCAAATTTTTTTCTTATCTGTAACATAAAAAAATATGTTTTTTATTTTACATGAGGAAAGTTATTGGTTTGGAATAAAGAATAACAAAAATAATGTAAAATACGCTCTACCTTAGTACTGCAAATAATCAGAGGGTTTAAGACTGAGCTCTTCAGATGAACTTCATTCAGACTAAGTTGCTGATAACAGTCTTCTTATTAATAGTCATAGCTTATGAAACTATAACATTTTAAAAAAATGGCTTCATTCTACCACACGTTTTCCATGCTACCTCACTGACAATTCCATAGATCAATTCTTGAGTATAAGTAAATAATTCAGGATATATAATATATGCATTTTGTGCCATTTAAGGGAATCGGGTAGATAATAGAAATACACTCCTGGAAATGGAAAAAAGAACACATTGACACCGGTGTCTCAGACCCACCATACTTGCTCCGGACACTGCGAGAGGGCTGTACAAGCAATGATCACACGCACGGCACAGCGGACACACCAGGAACCGCGGTGTTGGCCGTCGAATGGCGCTAGATGCGCAGCATTTGTGCACCGCCGCCGTCAGTGTCAGCCAGTTTGCCGTGGCATACGGAGCTCCATCGCAGTCTTTAACACTGGTAGCATGCCGCGACAGCGTGGACGTGAACCGTATGTGCAGTTGACGGACTTTGAGCGAGGGCGTATAGTGGGCATGCGGGAGGCCGGGTGGACGTACCGCCGAATTGCTCAACACGTGGGACGTGAGGTCTCCACAGTACATCGATGTTGTCGCCAGTGGTCGGCGGAAGGTGCACGTGCCCGTCGACCTGGGACCGGACCGCAGCGACGCACGGATGCACGCCAAGACCGTAGCATCCTACGCAGTGCCGTAGGGGACCGCACCGCCACTTCCCAGCAAATTAGGGACACTGTTGCTCCTGGGGTATTGGCGAGGACCATTCGCAACCGTCTCCATGAAGCTGGGCTACGGTCCCGCACACCGTTAGGCCGTCTTCCGCTCACGCCCCAACATCGTGCAGCCCGCCTCCAGTGGTGTCGCGACAGGCGTGAATGGAGGGACGAATGGAGACGTGTCGTCTTCAGCGATGAGAGTCGCTTCTGCCTTGGTGCCAATGATGGTCGTATGCGTGTTTGGCGCCGTGCAGGTGAGCGCCACAATCTGGACTGCATACGACCGAGGCACACAGGGCCAACACCCGGCATCATGGTGTGGGGAGCGATCTCCTACACTGGCCGTACACCACTGGTGATCGTCGAGGGGACACTGAATAGTGCACGGTACATCCAAACCGTCACCGAACCCATCGTTCTACCATTCCTAGACCGGCAAGGGAACTTGCTGTTCCAACAGGACAATGCACGTCCGCATGTATCCCGTGCCACCCAACGTGCTCTAGAAGGTGTAGGTCAACTACCCTGGCCAGCAAGATCTCCGGATCTGTCCCCCATTGAGCATGTTTGGGACTGGATGAAGCGTCGTCTCACGCGGTCTGCACGTCCAGCACGAACGCTGGTCCAACTGAGGCGCCAGGTGGAAATGGCATGGCAAGCCGTTCCACAGGACTACATCCAGCATCTCTACGATCGTCTCCATGGGAGAATAGCAGCCTGCATTGCTGCGAAAGGTGGATATACACTGTACTAGTGCCGACATTGTGCATGCTCTGTTGCCTGTGTCTATGTGCCTGTGGTTCTGTCAGTGTGATCATGTGATGTATCTGACCCCAGGAATGTGTCAATAAAGTTTCCCCTTCCTGGGACAATGAATTCACGGTGTTCTTATTTCAGTTTCCAGGAGTGTATTTAGGTATAACACTGTAATGTAAAAAAAACTTGTTTCCTGTGCGAATTTCTTGTGCATTTAACACGTTCCACATCATAACGGTTTTTCTGTGCTACTGATCAATAGAACATGTAACTAACTAAGTAACTAACTGTGGTAGACACTTTCTTCCAATCTTCAAGGGATGACATTGCCAAAAGCTTGGTTGCTAAATGCCTCGACTATAGGCAGTTTATTTCTTTTAGTATTGCTGGCAAAGTAACCTCTAATTATGGACCTTATAGGTATTAGATTTATAAGCATTCAGATCCACTTTGGAATGCAAGGAATTATGATGTCACAAGCCCTCACTGCTCCACATCAGTGACATTATAACGCCTATTAATGACATCATTGTACTTATCAATGCAGTCATCATATGACAAGCCATGCCCCCTTTCCCCTTCCCCTTTCACCAATCAATCAAAATCCAAGCTGGCAAAACTAACCCAGATGTGCTAATAGGAGATTTATAAAATCCAACGTGGTTGAACTAGCTAACTTGTGTTTTCTATTTCCTCATCACCCCAGCATATCACAGCCGAGTATTAAAATGAGCCAGCCAATCAAAATGTAGATGCAGCTTCATTTCAGTTGCATAAAAAATGGCATGAAGTTCAGAGGCATACAGTGAAAGACTTCATAACTTTCATTTGGATATGCACGTAGGTCAAACTTATGCATTATTTCTACAACCTTCACTTGCAAGACAAAAATGCACTCTACGAAAGAAAAGATGTGCCGTGAAAGAATTATCTGAACAGGATGGAAATCATTAGATGTGATGTACATATACAGACAAACAAATTATTATGATTTCAGAAAAAATGGATGAGTTATTAAAGAGAAAGGGCTTACACGTTGAACAAGTAAGTAACATGTTAGTCCACTTCTAGTCTTGACACACGCGGTCATTTGGCTTGGCATTGATTGACAGAGTTGTTGAATGTTCTGCTGACATATACCATGCCAAATTCTGTCCAGCTGGCACGTTAGATCGACAGAATTCCGAAATTGTCGGAGGGACATGCCCATAATGCTTCAAAAGCTGTCAGTTGGGAAGAGATTCAGCTAACTTATTTGTATCTGTCAGTTGGCATGGAGAAATTGAGATTTGGGGGATTTCTTTATATAGTTTTGCGTGATTAAGTCCCAATGCTGTGGAAAGCTGTCATTTAGTTACGTGCGATTTGCGATCTGTTATGTGTTACTTTCTGATAATAAATCATATTTTTTCTGATTACCATTAAAATATAATGACGATAAATGTTTGAGATCATTTGGAAAAATATTTTAATAACTATGTAGATGACATGACGTTATTCGTTTACTCTAAGGAATAAGAAGTGTGTTAATTGTGCGTTTATGGACGGTCAGTGTCGGGATCAGTGATTACGATTCCAGAAATAATTGATTAGACAAAGTTCAATTGCACACAATCGTGTAGGGCGAATTATGACCTTGAAATTGTTTGTAGATGTATGCAGGTCAATTTCGTGACAGGCTAGTAAGCGTCGCGAGTGTGTCGCGGTATCAAGACTGCTTTCGCGCCGCCGATGGTCTGCTTTAAACTCTTGAAAATACAATTTACGCGAATTCTTAATTATCGCGAAGGGGTAGATTATTTGATGAGCCATTGTGGAAGACGTAAATTTGGATAGAAAGATCATTTTCAAAATCCAATATAAATCCTGTTGATCGAAGTAGCCTAGCAACACTAAAGCTCATACGTGGCTATTGGCAGAAACAGTTACACTCTACATCGAGGTGTGGATGATTTTTGGGCGCGAAATAAACATTTGAAGGCATTTGATAAATAAAAAGGTAAAATATAAAGAAGTTTATTCGCATATTTTGTTATTTCAAGAACAGTGGTATTTTCTTGTAGCGGTGTATTACTAATATTGTGACAGACTGATCGCAAGTGCTCTCGTTACAAGTCGAGTTTTGGGCCTGATTAAGAGTAGCTGGTTCTTAAAAATCTCAAAGGTTAAGTGAAGAATAATATCACACTTAAATAACGCATCATCGAAACCCACTATCTTTATACTATATTAATCTAGCTATTCCGGAATCATGTAATACCGTGGCCATGTAGTTGTGTGTTCTCAACAACAAATAGGTAAACACTAACATAAACATTTCTCATGCTCTAATATCGCCGCGGGAAGGAAGAGACGACAACGATGATATAGACGTATACATATACAAATGGTATACGTGGCGCCTTACAATACGACAACACAACGGACGTAACGGTTTACAGCATCACACAACACATAACAAACAATAGTAATAACAGACAAAATACGAACGCCCCATAACTGTGAGATAAGAAAACGAACAATATCACAGTGTGAAACGAACGATCTCGAAGGAAGTAATCCCCCCAAACTACAGGATAGTGTATGTGGGAAGAGTTGTAATGATGGAAATGAAGGTCTGGCTATAAAGGCACATTTGCATGCCGTGTGTGAGTTTCCTCGGTAATGCGAAATCTTAATTAAATAATTAATCTGTGACAAATAAATAAAGCCTATGGCACAGAACTGCAGCGCTATGTCGCTGATAAAACAAAATACAATTAGGACACTGTTATGTTTGATTAAGAAAGGGGAGGTCTTGCACAACAACTGGTGCGGGAAGCACGTATATTTTATTAACTGGCACACCGCCATATTTGAAGTTATATAAGAACACTGCGAGTTGCAATCTTACTAGGCACTCGATTCTGTAAAGAATTTATATTTATGAAAGTAAGTAGAATTATTTAACTGTAGGCTTATTCGTTGAATATATCTGATTTAACTAACTGTGTAAACTTTTTTATGTTTAGTAGACAGTCACCTCTGTACGACGTATTGACATGGCTGGCAAATTATTCTAATATTGAGATTTAGATTTTGAGTCCGCACCTACCGCAGCAGTCTTTGGAAACGATTTAAATACGAAGTCCGATTATTTGAATCACATTTCACGGTCAACTACGAATAACATTGCATTTACGAAAAAGCCATTGTCAAGCGTCTGATACCAAATAATTAAACGTCCACGTTCCAGATAAGCAAATATTAATTACAACCAATCACTATC